>NC_069076.1:22164484-22832181 GCF_025698485.1 Gossypium arboreum | reverse complement strand
TTGGTTATGAGTAAGAGAAATATATTCGGTGTATGTTTTAATATGTATATTAAATAAGTATCGATTCTTAAGACGGGCGAATAAGGTTAGAAATGAATGATTTTTAAGCATGATGGATAATGCATATACATTCGGCTAAATGAAATGAAAATAGCAAATTGAATGATGACTTGTACATTAGTAAACAAATAATAAGTAGTTAGCGTGTATGTCTTTTTATTATAGTATAATTTGACATAATAAGTATCATATTAAAAAGTCGATCTTGACATGATAATATTGGAATGAATTGATGTACTTGATTTTGTGAATTCTATTTACCTGTGACTTTTTCATTTGAGGTATGATTGTATAATTTGTATAATTTAAAAAAAAAGTTGTATCCATATTGCTTTTGGTTAAGAAATATTAATTAATAAATTGACTTTTTATATTAAGATTGATTGGTTTATAAGTTGGTACAAGTTTATGCATGTGATTGTTCGAATCTATGTTTTGATTGGTAATATCCCGTAACCCTATTCCGGCGATGGATACGGGTTAGGGGTGTTACATTTAGGGTTTTATTTTTTAAGGTTTATAACTTAAGATTTAGTATTTGAGGTTTAAATTTTAGGATTTAATATCATGCTTAATATTTAGGATTTAGAATTGATTATAGTTTAGGATTTATATACTTACACTCTGTTTGGTTTAATGTAATGGCATAACTATTACAACTCTAATTCGTGAGCTCACCATAAACAACTGTTTGGTTTAGTGGAATGATCTATTATGGGTTTATTCCATTATAGGATTATGTAGGGAAATGATGTCATTTCTATTCCATCTCCTCCCTACTGATTACTGATTCGGTGCTTGTATTGTTTCCATTTTACCCTTTCTCACCTAAAAAATGCTCTCACTCAGTCAGACAACCACTCCCTTGCTTCCTTCGACTCCGACTATAACACTCCTCCTCTTCATTGCAACGTTCTTCAAGTAAACATGTTCTCCCTCCATTCCTTTCCTTTTCCTCTCTGTCATTTTTTTGCCCTTTTTCCTTACTCTTTTTCTGCTTTCTTTTTCTTTTTCTCAGTAGAGTTTTCATACCCGAGGTTTTCATTTTCTTTTGCTCTGTCAAATTCTCAGGTGTGTTTAGGATTGGAAAGCTCGAACTTGTCTTTCCTCAGACCAAGTTCGACAAAGGACTCTGCCTTGGCCATAGCTACAGTAAGTTTAGTGATGTACTGTCGATGTAACTCTTGTTTTGCCCACGACTTCAACCCATCATTAAATCAGTAGAATGCTTCTTTCTCACTCAAATCAGAAATTTAGAGCATGAGTTTATTAAACTCCTACACATACTCCCTAACCTTGCCTTGTTGCATAAACTGATGCAACTTAGTCTGAGCCTCATCTTCAACATAGTCTGGGTAAAACTGCCCATTGAATTCACTTTGGAACTCCTCCCAAGTCCCAATGGTATCTCCAAATCGTTTCTCATCTATGTACGTACAATGCCACCATAAGAAAAGAACATTAGTAAAATGCATAGCAACGATATTTACCTTAGTAGCATCATCCATGATCCATTTGGCATGAAAGTATTGCTCCATTCCCCACAAGAAGTTGTCCACATGTGTAAACCTTGTCCTATCAAACTATTTCAGCTTCAAGACATCTACCATAGGCTTGGTTTCTGCAACCAACACACTATTACCCAAAGCAGGTTTGTAGATATTGAGCTACTAAATTTGCTCCTTCAACGCTGACACCATGGTCTCGAGAGAATTATTCTTCTTAGTCAACTTCTTGATTTGATCATCTATAGAGACATTAAGGGTCTCTCTATTGCACCTTGATTGGAATTGAGAGCCTTCACAACATTGTCCCTAAGCTGCTCTCTTATTGAGTCCAACTCATCGATGCGTCCTTCAATTATCTCGAGTGTTTCCTTCACACCACCCATGGATTCCTCGAGATTGGTCACTTAGCCTTCCAAAGCCAACAACATATCCTTCGATATGCTATTTTCCTGGTCTTCTTATGGGTCTCTATCGAGACATTTTGTACGTTTACTTATTGAGCTACTAAATTTGTTCCTTCAAGGCTGACACCATGGTCTTGAGAGAATCATTCTTCTTAGTCAAATTCTCAGTCTGATCATCCATGGCAACATTGAGGGTCTCTCTCATTGCATCTTGATTGGAACTGATAGCCTTCACCACATAGTCCTTAAGCTGCTCTCTCATCGAGTCCAACTCATCGGTGCATCCCTCAATTACCTCGAGCGTTTCCTTCACACCACCCATGGATTTCTCAAGATTGGTCACCCATCCTTCCAAATTCGACAGCATATCTTTCAATTTGCTATTTTGTTGGTCTTCCCATGGGTCTCTATCGAGACATTTTGTTCGTCTACTTCTTTTATCATCTCAAATGGTGGCTTCGAACACTGGCTCGGTTACTAATTGTCACAGGGCTAGAACTTAAGTTTGGCAAATCACGCGACATTAGGCAATTTCTTTACTTCAATTTGCCTAAGTCAGCCTTACTCTCAAAATGAGAAATTCAGAAATGACAAGGCACTAAAATAAAGCAGAAGCAAACTCACAAATGAAGAAGCAAAAAGTGAACAGAAAAGCCATAAGAAAACTAAGCAAACCAAGTGTTTGAGTAAATACTGTAACGCCCCAATTTTCGGGACTTCTGTTAATTTTGGTGAATTTTGGAATTTTTGTGTTTTGACTGTTTGGCGTAGGTTTAATTATGTTAGTGGGCTCTAGAAGGCCCAAGCTTAAGCTAAAACCCGGTAATTTTAGGTGATTTTAATTCCATAAGAGAAAGGGGTTCTGGTAAATTAGGCTTTGAGGAATTAATTGTGTAAAATAGATCACAAGGAAGCAAGTGGTGAAGTGGCATGTGATGCCACAGGGAAGGCTATAAGTGGAGTGTGGAAGCTAGGGAGGACCCAGGTTCAAGCCACAATAACAACAAATCAAGGGATTAATTTTTATGAACAGAAAAGGTAAGTAATGGAACTGAAGTAAAAGTCTGCCAGGAGGAGTTTGAATTGCTCAGGAGGTTGAGTAAGGAGGGGATAAGGGAGAGGATTTAGGAGCTGATCAAGGAGGATGGTGTTGGCCGAATAGTGGACTCTTGAGGAGCAAGAGTTGGCCGGCCAAGGGTTTCTTTAGGGGGGAAAATTTTGGCTAGGTCAAAAGCTAGGTATAAATTCGGCATTTGGAAGTGTTGTGCCGTTTTTTTCTTTTCTGACCATTCTTCCTTCTTTTCCTTTCTTTTCTTTTCTTTTTCTCTCCATCTATCTTCCTTCTTCTTTCCTCCATTACCGAACCTTCCTACCATCTTGTTCATCTCCATTTTTCCCTTCAACCGTTTCAAAACCTTCATAGCCTTTGGCCATAAAAAGCCGAAATCCCGAAAGCTTGATTCTTTTTGTGCCGATTTCTTATAACCAAAACCACATCTCTTCTCTTCATCATTTGTGGCCGATTCACCAGCCCTCTAAAATCTCAAGTTTTGACGACAAGACCATAGCAAAACCCTCTCGTTTTACCTTTCTAAACACAAGTTGCAAAAAGCCGAAAACCCCACATTAAAAGGGACTTGGCCGAATACTGAAGTCACTGAAAGATCGACTTTTATTTTCACCTGAGGGCTTAGATCAACATCGGGATCAAGTTGGAAACTCATTGGAATCATTCACTAAGGAATCGGTGGTAAGTCTTCTCCAAAACTTAGTCTTCTTACATATTTTAGGAAAAGCCGAAATCCCTAAAAGTTAGGGAGGTTGTTGATTTGGACTTGTAATCCTGAGGGGTCGTAATAACTATTTTGTTTTGCTAATAACGTGATTTAGAGATGGTTGATTAAGGGCTTGGACAGGTGGAACGATCGAATCTTTGGAGTTAACCATAGTTCGGCAGTAAGGTAAGAGCAATAAGGGTTTTAGGCATGTTTGGCCGAATGTGGTAAGGGACTATATACTTAATTTTATTTCGATATTTGGAGTAATATTAAGTGATTCGATTGTAGGTAGTTCGTGTGTAGATCTCGTCGAGGAAATCCCAAAAATAGGTGTGTAACTGACACCCTCTCATAGGCTAGATCGGCAAAAGCCGAAAAGCCGAAATGTCGAAAAGCCAGTATTTTGGACACTTGTGAGTGTGCGAATGCTCGTAAGACGTATGGGTAATTATTACTAGTAATCAAAAGTGATAAAACTGCAGTACGCTCTATTTCGTGCATTTTGATATATTTTGGGCTTAATGGGCCAAAACTGGGTTAATGGGCCAACGGGCCCAATTCGGTAAGAACACTCGGTAAGTGTTTCTGGCTAAACGTAATGGCTATGATATGCATGAAAACCTTAGAAATAGTTAGATGTACTAGAGTACCCCTATGTATGCAAAATTACCATTATACCCCTATGTATGCAAAATGACCTTTATACCCCTAGGGTTAATTTTGTCTGAAAAGCATGATGAATTAAATCTATATGATGCATGCCATGAATGCATATCTGTTGCATGGGGACATGGGTTATATTATGGAGGAAGCGTCCTGGTGGCTATGCCACAAACTATCTATTCTGGTGGCCCTGCCACATATATCTGCTCTGGTGGCACTGCCACAACATATCTGTATCTGGTGACTCTGTCACATTTTCTGTATCTGGCAGCCATGCTGCATATTTTTGTGGCGTGTAGCGGTTGGGTGGGTCGAGTAGTCTCCCCACATTGTGAAAGGATGGTATGGGGGTGCACATGGTTGGATATGGTTGGGTTTCTGCATAAGCATGATATATCTGTTCTGATCTGTTCTGGGCCTATGGGCTTTATTTTGATATCTGTTCTGGGCTGAGGCCAACTTATTCTATCTCTGTGGTTTGAACTGATTTAGGCTATGGTTGGGTTGAATTACACACTGAGTTTCCCAAAACTCACCCCTTATTTTCATCTTCGCAGTAATCCTCAACCATAGTGGGCTTGGGTCGTGAGAGATTGGATGGCCACATGTTTCTCTGAACTGGTTTCTTTACGGTGAACTGGGCGTCCTTTTAATTTCATTTATGGTTTTGGGTTTTAAGTGTAATAAGGCCGCTTACTTATTTTTATGGTTTTGTTTTACTTTTATTATTTTATTTATTCTGATGAAAAAAACTATGATAACTAAGGAAAATGGGTTAGCTTTAGGACGCGTTTTCAAAAACATTAAGGGATTTCAAAATAACACGATTACAAATAAGACTTCCGCTAAGCAAACGTTTTCAAACTTAATCATTTTCTTAAGATAGACATAACCAGACGGTTTTCTCAAAATAATACGAGTCGTTAAGGTGTGGCAATGGTGGTGTGCATGTCTAGGATTGGATCTGAAGGGAGCTTGGTACTTAAACAGTCCAACGAACTCACCTCCTCTTTTCCTGGTTTCCTACCTGGTGCACAGCTTCTAATCACTTTAACTTACTTTTAAAAGTATCTTTTGCAACACCAACTAAGTTTTCCAACCTAAGTAATACGGAACGTTTTGAACGCATCGATGTGGCGTACCGGATCCGGTCATAACGTGTAGGCCAGGTTTGGGGTGTTACATTTAGTGGTATCAGAGCCTAGGTTGCAACAACTCGGTTGTGGAATGGGTTTACCAAAACGAAGATTTTCAAAAAAAAAAAATCAGTTTTTAAAAAAATCTGGACTTCTGAAGGTGGCATTCCGAATCTCCGGCCCAAGCCTGTAATTATTCTGATTTTTTCTGAATATATTCTGAATTATCTGTCTGTACTGAAACTTTACGAGAATACTCTAGATAGGATGCTACTGAAACCCTAAAAAAGCTTGCTAAAAGACTGAAACTGTAGCTAGACGTCGATTCTACGAAAACCCATTTCTGAATTACTGTCTGAATCATAAAACATCTGTAATAAACATTAGAATGATATTAATGCATAAAATTCGTAATCAGATAATACGATATGAGTACGCAAGCAGCTCGAGGTAGAGGCCGTGGACGAGGCCGAGGAAGAGCCTGAGCGGGATCTTCATCTTCGGGACATATACCAGCGGTAGAAGCACCGGTACCATTAGCAACGGAAGTAGAATCACATGATTATGGTGCCGGGGATGACGCCCTGTCGCAGGCTATGCTTCAAGTTCTGGAAAGGGTTGCCGGGGTAAGTTTGGGCAGCGAAATTCGAGGATCGATTTCTGAACAGCTCCGAGCTAACGAAGCGGAGATCTTTAAGGGCGTATCTGGTGTAGCCCCGAATGTGGCAGAATATTGGTTGGAGGCCATAGAACGAATTATGGATGACTTGGACTGCTCGGTGGAGCAGAAGCTGAAGGGGGCCTTATCGCTGTTGCGTGATGAGGCTTATCAGTGGTGGCTCACCGTGAGGGATGGAACCCCAGCTGATAGGGCTACTTGGGAGCTGTTCAAGATAGCCTTTAAAGAAAAGTACGTCGGGGAAAGTTATGTGGATGCCCGCAAGAAGGAATTCCTAAATCTGGTCCAAGGATGTAAAACTGTTGCTGAGTATGAGGCTGAGCCGGTATGCTGTGGGGATAGTCGGTACGGAGTATGAGCGTAGCGTTCGCTTTGAGGATGGACTCAGAGATGACCTTAAGGTGCTGATTGCTCCGCAGAGGGAGTGGGATTTTGCGGTTCTGGTGGAAAAAGCTAAGATAGCTGAGGATGTAAAGCGTACTGAGAGGCAGAACCGTGAAAAAGATCGGAACCATTTTCAGAGAGATTCTGGACCTTCGGGTAGAGCAAATAAGAATGTCAAAAGGGCGAGAGTGGAGGAGCCAGTTCGAGCAGTTCCGATGAATGTGGTTGACCGCCAATCTGTGGGGACTGTGGTAAGGTACACCTGGGTGAGTGTAGGAAACGTTCTGGTGCTTTTTTCCGATGCGGATCTATGGAGCACAGAGTTAATGACTGTCCACACAGAGTTGATCAGGCTCAGGTTGCTGTACAGAGGGTTGTTCAACCCATGAGAGGTGGACCACAACCACCGAGAGGACGTGGACAAGGTAGGGGCGGAAATAGAAATGGTCGAGGTCGAGGGGCGCCTGGCAGGGGAGCCGAAAATGCTGAGGCTCGACAGCCAGTGTTGGTGTATGCAGCTCGTTGTCGAGAGGAGGCGGCCTTTTGATGTCATAAGCGAATGCGTTTTAGTTTCTAATATGCCGTATACTGCCTTGGTGGATATTGGATCTACTCATTCTTATGTTGCATGTGCCATATCTGGGTCTTTGGGAGTGCATTCTGAGAAGATAGTGAGTGGGGTATCTGTGCTAAGTCCCTTGGGTCACTCGGTTAGGGTAGATAAGCTGTATAAGGATGTACCCTTAGAAACTCAAGGTAGGATCTTTCCTGGCGATCTAATGGAGTTGCCGTTTGGAGAGTTTGATCTCATTCTGGGAATGGACTGGCTTGTTAAGCATAAGGCGACTCTGGATTGTGCTGCTAAGCGAATGGTGCTAAGGACCACGGAAGGGGATGAGGTTATGGTGATAGGTGAACGAAGGGACTATTTGTAACACCCCGAACCCGAGACCATCGCCGGTGTCGGACACGAGGGGTTAGCAAGCCAAGTTCACTTGTTTTGCCCATCCATTGGACATTTCCAGTCAGGCTGGAAAAACTGCGTCACTGTCGCCTTAAAAATCATATCTCGAGTTTCAAAACTCGGAAACTGGTTTCGTAAATTTTCCCTGAATTTAGACTCATATATCAATCCATAGATTTATTTCTAGAATTTTTGGTCGGGCCAATTGGTACAGTTTATTAGTTAAAGTCACCCATGTTACAGGGATTGACTGCTCTGACCTTCGCGCGGTATAACTTGAATATCTCTCTGTACAGGGATTTAATGCTGGTGCCGTTTGTTTCTAATGAAACTAGACTCAAAATGGAATCTGTACATATAAGGTATGTCTCCTAATTATTTCTGGATAATTTATAGTAAATTTTTAAAGTTGCAACAGGGAACCCAGAAACCGTTCTGGTCCTGTCTCACAATAGCTTTAATATCTCTTAACATGTAACTCCTATGACCATTTCGTTTCTTCCATATGAAAATAGACTCATCAATGTTAATTTACATAGCTGATTCACTATTTAATACCATTCCTACAAATTTTGGTGATTTTTCACATTCACGTTACTGCAGCTGGCAGCATCTGTTTTTAAGGTAGGTCTTACCTATTTTGTAGTCTCCATGAACCAACTAGTCTTGCCTTACATAGGTCCACATATGATCATTTTAACCATGCCAATGGCTGATCATGTGACCAACATTCCCATTTCAATTCATAGTCACATCATGACACCATATATATATATACAAACCGCAAATAGTTTAAGTTGATACTTCACTATTACGAGCCATTTTCGCATGGCCGTACACATATACATCATAACATATTTAAACCAACAAGGGGTAGTCCTATACATGCCATTTCAAGTTCAACCAAGAATTTATACCAAAATGGGGGCTTGATAGTGTGGATGACTTGACTTCAACGATCCCGAATCCGATTGCTATCGGCGAAATCTAGAGCGAGAGCCAAAGCGGTGAGTAAGCATTTTTATGCTTAGTAAGTCTCAAGGAATATAATCAACTCTAATTACAGCAATACATTCACATAGTTAAATGCATCATTTCATTAATGCACATTCACATAATCATACTTACTTCACCATCCCAACTCTTATGTTCATACACAAATAACGGCTTCATTAAGGCCGATAACTCGTTCCATCATAGGAGCGGATATTCACACGCTCTTACTCCTAGCGCATAAGCACACACCGCACTTACCTTGTCATTGGGAAATTTCACAAGTGCATTAGCTGAAATTTTCCAGCAAGCTTATAATTTTCAAATCACATACCTTCGAGTTTAACCGGATGTCGCTACTCGATCAATCGCCTTGGGACATAGCCGGTTATGGTAACCCGCACCAAGGCCTACGGGACTTAACCCGGATATCACGATTTGCACAAATGCCTTGGTCTTAGCCGGATAGAATGACTCGCATGAATGCCTTGGTCTTAGCCGGATGTAGCCACTAGCACAATTGCCTTGGTCTTAACCGGTTATAATTTCCAGCATAATTGTCTTGGGGCTTAGCCCGGATATCAATCAATTTCTCATGCACACATACATCAATAATCATTGGACATACATATTTATTTTCGTTACTAAGGCTCAAACACAATTATAATCACTAACATAATCGCCTTGGGACTTAGCCCGGGTATCATTCAATACTCATACACACATAAATCAATAATCAATACATCCATATTTCATTCCACATAATTCAAGTAAGGTCACTTCTTGAGGACTTACCTCGGATGTTGTCGAGCGGCTTTTACGGCTATTCGATTACTTTTCCTTCCCTTGTCCAATTGTGGCCCTCTTAGCTCTTGAGCTAATTCAAACAAATTCAATTTATCAAAACCTCATTGTGCTAGCTTATGGCGAATATGACAAGGAATTTAAATGGTCATATGGCCACCCTTTAGCTTGAATACACAATGGTCATGCACATTTTATACTACATCAAGCAATTCAATACAATTTATTCGAGCATCAAGGAAAAGCTAAGGCCTTCAATAGGCTACCCAAGGCGAATATACTTGTCCATGTTGAGGCCAATTATGCACTTAATACCACACAAAATAGCATGCATTTTACTAGTTAATGCTTTGCATATTGTAGCTCAAAACTTACAATATAGCATCAAGCACTCATATGTGTGCTAGGCGAATGTGCTTACAATTTCACAATTATTCTTCAACATCTTCTTCTTTAAACAAACTTATTCATCACTTCCTTCATAACCAAAACATCATGTGCAAACATATATATACATATATGAGCATGGCGAATTTCAAGGTGTCCATAGCCATCCAAAACACAAATTTTAACTAACATGCAAGAAGCATGAACCATGCTCATGAATGCATCATGGCGAATATGACAATCATGCTCCTTTTCAACTTCAATCATGATAAAACAAAAGAAAGCTCAAAATCTTACTCAAGAGTAGACAATCCATCATTGCATGCATCATCATCAAGCTTCACACTTAGCATGCAATGGCTTTATCACCATAACAACTTTGGCCAAATACCATTTCCATGGCTTAACAAAGATTTGAGCCATGGCTAACATGCACATCAAGTTAGCAACCAAAACATGCATGAAACTCCTAACACAACCTCATACATACCTTAATCTTGATGCAAACTTAGCCAAATCTCCTTCTAGATCTCTTCCAAACCAAGCATGAAGCAAAATCCTCCTTCTTCCTTAGTTTTGGCTCAAAGAAAGGATGAACAAAATTTTTTCTTTTCTTCTCTACAACTCACGGCAATGGGGGATTACCACACTCACACACATTTTTTTTTTTTTTTATCACCCATACACCTTTGTTTATTATTTCACCCTAATGCACCAACAAAACATGTTTCATGACATGTTTAGCCCATCCTCCTTGTCATGGCCGCCACCACCTATAAAAGGGGAATTTGACATGCAAGTCCATTATTTTGCATGCATGCTTTAATTAGTCATCACACATTTCCTATCATACTTTCAAAGTTCATTACTAAGTCCTTTCTTGTGGAATTCACCCTTATAACACTAAATCAATCATCATAAAATGTCATACATGAGCACACACATATTATAGGCATCAAAATAAATTTTTAATTATTTTTATGCCTCGGTTTTGTGGTCCTGAGACCACCTTCCGACTAGGGTCAATTTTGGGCTGTCACACTATTTGTCTAATGTGATATCGACATTGAGGGTTGAAAAGTGGATTCGGAAAGGTTGTGAGGCCTATTTGGCATTTGTAAGTCAAACAGATGTGGAGGGACTGACAGTGGATAAGGTTAGAACTGTAAAAGAGTTCTAAGATGTCTTTCCGGAGGAGCTTCCGGGATTGCCTCCAAACCGAGAAGTTGAATTTGGAATCGACCTGTTGCCTGGGACAGCACCAGTGTCCATTGCACCATATAGGATGGCACCGAAGGAGTTAGTGAAGTTAAAGGCGCAAATTCAAGAATTGTTGGATAGGGGCTTTATTAGGCCAAGTATGTCTCCATGGGGAGCACCGGTGCTATTCGTGAAGAAGAAGGATGGGACGATGCGCATGTGCATTGATTATCGCCAGTTGAATAAACTGACGATTAAGAATAAGTACCCTCTGCCAAGGATTGACGATCTGTTCGACCACTTAAAGGAGCTTGAAGATTTTCCAAGATCGATCTTGATCTGGATATCATCAGTTAAGGGTCAAGGAGGCAGATATTCATAAGACAGCATTCAGGACTCGTTATGGTCTTTATGAGTTTCTGGTTATGCCATTTGGACTAACAAACGCTCCTGCAGTGTTTATGGATCTGATGAATCGTGTGTTCCAACCATTTTTGGATCGGTTCGTGGTTGTCTTTATTGACGATATTCTGGTATATTCTGAGACCGAAGCAAAACATGATGAGCATCTCCGCACTGTGTTACAAGTGTTAAGGGAGAAGGAACTTTATGCGAAGTTCAGCAAGTGTGAGTTTTGGTTGAGGGAGGTAACCTTTTTAGGGTGTGTGGTCTCTGCAGAGGGGATTAAAGTGGATCCTCGAAAGATTGAAGCAATTTTGGAATGGAAGCCACCTAGGCCGGTTTCAGAAATTCGAAGTTTCCTAGGGTTGGCAGGATACTACAGAAGGTTTGTGGAAGGTTTTTCTGTGATGGCAGCACCTCTCACAAAACTCATAAGGAAAGGAGTACCGTTTGTATGGACGGAGAAGCAACAAGAAGCTTTTGAGAGGTTGAAGAAAGTTACGATCAAGCACTTGTGTTAATTCAACAGTGCAGGAAAGATTTTCTTGTATGCGGTGATGCATCACACGTAGGTTTGGGTTGTGTGTTGATGCAAGAGGGTAAGGTGGTTGCTTATGCGTCTTAACAACTTAAGCCTCACGAAGGGAACTATCCCACTCATGATTTGGAGTTAGCAGCAGTGATCTTTGCACTTAAAATCTGGAGAGATTACTTGTATGGAGAAAGGTGTATTATATACATAGATCATAAGAGTCTCAAGTATTTGCTGACTCAGAAGGAACTGAACCTTAGGCAAAGGAGATGGATCGAGTTGCTTAAGGATTATGATTGTTCAATTGAATATCACCCAGGCAAGGCTAATGTGGTAGCCGATGCTCTAAGTCATAGAGCTGTATCTGATCTGAGAGCAATGTTTGCTCGTCTAAGCCTGTATGATGATGGAAGTCTGTTGGCTGAATTGCAAGTAAGGCCAACCTGGGTGGATCAGATTAAGGAAAAGTAGTTGAAAGATGAGTCTTTGGTCCCTCGTTTTCAACAAGTTAAGGAAGGGGAAACTTCTGAGTTTGGGTTAAATGATGATGGGGTTCTGTGTTTTCGAGGTAGAATTTGTGTTCCGAAGGACTCCGACTTGAGACAGTCAATTTTGAAGGAAGCTCATGGGGGACTTTGTGCCATGCATCCAGGAGGGAATAAGTTGTACCATGACTTGCGAGAACTGTATTGGTGGCCTGGACTTAAGTGAGAGGTAATGGAATTTGTGGGGAAATGTCTGACATGCCAGCAAGTGAAAGCTGAGCATCAGTTACCTTCTGGATTATTGCAGCCAGTAAAAATACCACTTTAGAAGTGGGAGAGAGTAACCATGGACTTTGTGAGTGGGCTACCCTTGACACCGTCGAAGAAAGACTCGATATGGGTGATTGTGGATAGGTTGACCAAGTCGGCTCATTTTATACCTGTTCGCACAGACTTTTCTCTTCAGAAGTTAGCCAAGTTGTATGTGGCGAAGATTGTACGACTGCATGGAGTTTCGGTTAGCCAAGTTGTATATGGCGGAGATTGTGTGACTGCATGGAGTTCCGGTTTCGATTATCTCTGATCGGGATCCTAGATTCACATCTCAGTTTTGAAAAAAGTTGCATGAGGCGTTGGGAACGCGATTGAACTTTAGTACGACTTTCTATCCCCAAACTAATGGTCAGTCGGAAAGAGTTATTCAGATTCTGGAAGACATGTTGAGGGGATGTGTTATTGATTTCTGAGGTAGTTGGGAGGATTACTTGCCTTTGGCAGAGTTTGCATACAACAATAGTTATCAGTCGAGTATTCGGATGGCACCTTATGAAGCACTGTATGGGCGAAGGTGTCGAACACCTAGTTGTTGGACTAAACTGGGGGAGCGACAAGTTCTTGGACCTGAGTTGGTGGCAGATACTGAGGATAAGGTTAGGTTAATTAGAGATCGGTTAAAGGAAGCGTCTAATAGGCAAAAGTCGTATGCAGATCTGAAGCGTAAGGAGATTGAATACTCAGTAGGCGATATGGTCTTCTTGAAGGTTTCACCTTGGAAGAAGATACTAAGGTTTGGTAAGAAGGGCAAGTTGAGTCCGCGGTTCATTGGGCCTTATCGGATTTTGAAGCGAGTAGGCCCAGTGGCTTATCAGTTGGAATTGCCTTCAGAACTAGACAGGATTCACGATGTTTTTCACGTCTCCATGTTAAGGCGTTATCGTTCTGATCCTGCTCATGTTGTGCCAGTTGCAGAAATCGACGTTCAAACTGATTTGACCTTCGAGGAAGAGCCTGTGCAGATACTGGCTCGGGATGTTAAGGTCCTCAGAAGGAAATCTGTCCCATTGGTAAAGGTGCTTTGGCGTAATCATGGCAGAAAGGAAGCCACTTGGGAGCCAAAGGAGGCGATGCAACAGCAATACCCTCATTTGTTTGGACCAGGTAAATTTCGAGGACGAAATTTCTTTAAGAAGGGTAGAGTTGTAACGCCCCAATTTTCGGGACTTCTGTTAATTTTGGTGAATTTTGGAATTTTTTGTTTTGACTATTTGACGTAGGTTTAATTATGTTAGTAGGCTCTAGAAGGCCCAAGCTTAAGCTAAAACCCGGTAATTTTAGGAGATTTTAATTCCATAAGAGAAAGGGGTTCTGGTAAATTAGGCTTTGAGGAATTAATTGTGAAAAATAGATCACAAGGAAGCAAGTGGTGAATGGCATGTGATGCCACAGGGAAGGCTATAAGTGGCGTGTGGAAGCTAGGGAGGACCCAGGTTCAAGCCACAATAACAGCAAATCAAGGGATTAATTTTTATGAACAGAAAAGGTAAGTAATGGGCCCAAGTAAAAGTCATCGGGAGGAGTTTGAATTGCTCAGGAGATTGAGTAAGGAGGGATAAGGGAGAGGATTTAGGAGCTGATCAAGGAGGATGGTGTTGGCCGAATAGTGGACTCTTGAGGAGCAAGAGTTGGCCGGCCAAGGGTTTCTTTAGGGGGGAAAATTTTGGCTAGGTCAAAAGCTAGGTATAAATTCGGCATTTGGAAGTGTTGTGCCGTTTTTTTTCTTTTCTGACCATTCTTCCTTCTTTTCCTTTCTTTTCTTTTCTTTTTCTCTCCATCTATCTTCCTTCTTCTTTCCTCCATTGTCGAACCTTCCTACCATCTTGTTCATCTCCATTTTTCCCTTCAACCGTTTCAAAACCTTCATAGCCTTTGGCCATAAAAAGCCGAAATCCCGAAAGCTTGATTCTTTTTGTGCCGATTTCTTATAACCAAAACCACATATCTTCTCTTCATCATTTGTGGCCGATTCACCAGCCCTCTAAAACCTCAAGTTTTGACGACAATACCATAGCAAAACCCTCTCGTTTTACCTTTCTAAACACAAGTTGCAAAAAGCCGAAAACCCCACATTAAAAGGGACTTGGCCGAATACTGAAGTCACTGAAAGATCGACTTTTGTTATCATCTGAGGGCTTAGATCTACATCGGGATCGAGTGGGAAACTCATTGGAATCATTCACTAAGGAATCGGTGGTAAGTCTTCTCCAAAACTTAGTCTTCTTACATATTTTAGGAAAAGCCGAAATCCCTAAAAGTTAGGGAGGTTGTTGATTTGGACTTGTAATCCTGAGGGGTCGTAATAACTATTTTGTTTTGGTAATAACATGATTTAGAGATGATTGATCAAGGGCTTGGACAGGTGGAACGATCGGATCTTTGGAGTTAACCATAGTTCGGCAGTAAGGTAAGAGCAATAAGGGTTTTAGGCATGTTTGGCCGAATGTGGTAAGGGACTATATACTCAATTTTATTTCGATATTTGGAGTAATATTAAGTGATTCGATTGTAGGTAGTTCGTGTGTAGATCTCGTCAAGGAAATCCCAAAAACAGGTGTGTAACTGACACCCTTTTATAGGCTAGATCGGCAAAAGCTGAAAAGCTGAAATGTCGAAAAGTCGGTATTTTGGGCACTTGCGAGTGTGCGAATGCTCGTAAGACGTATGGGTAATTATTACTGGTAATCAAAAGTGATAAAACTGCAGTACGCTCTATTTCGTGCGTTTTGATATATTTTGGGCTTAATGGGCCAAAACTGGGTTAATGGGCCAACGGGCCCAATTCGGTAAGAACACTCAGTAAGTGTTTCTGGCTAAATGTAATGGCTACGATATGCATGAAAACCTTAGAAATAGTTAGATGTACTAGAGTACCCCTATGTATGCAAAATTACCATTATACCCCTATGTATGCAAAATGACCTTTATACCCCTAGGGTTAATTTTGTCTGAAAAGCATGATGAATTAAATCTGTATGATGCATGCCATGAATGCATATCTGTTGCATGGGGACATGGGTTATATTATGGAGGAAGCGTCCTGGTGGCTATGCCACAAACTATCTATTCTGGTGGCCCTGCCACATATATCTGCTCTGGTGGCACTGCCACAACATATCTGTATCTGGTGACTCACACATTTTACAGATCTGGCGACCATCTTGCATATTTCTGTGGCGTGTAGCGGTTGGGTGGGTCGAGTAGTCTCCCCACATGGTGAAAGGATGGTATGGGGGTGCACATGGTTGGATATGGTTGGGTTTCTGCATAAGCATGATATATCTGTTACGATGCATTACGGGCCTATGGGCTTCATTTTGATATCTGCTCGGCCGAGGCCAACTTATTCTGTCTCGTGGTTTGAACTGATTTAGGCTATGGTTGGGTTGAATTACACCTGAGTTTCCCAAAACTCACCCTTATTTTCATCCTTGCGGTAATCCTCAACCATAGTGGGCTTGGAGTCGTGAGGATTGGATGGCCACATGTTTCTACGATCTGGTTTCTTTCGTGAACTGGGCGTCCTTTTAATTTCATTTATGGTTTTGGGTTTTAAGTGTAATAAGGCCACTTACTTATTTTTATGGTTTTGTTGTACTTTTATTATTTTATTTTATTCTGATGAAAAAAACTATGATAACTAAGGAAAATGGGTTAGCTTTAGGACGCGTTTTCAAAAACATTAAGGGATTTCAAAATAACACGATTACAAATAAGACTTCCGCTAAGCAAACGTTTTCAAACTTAATCATTTTCTTAAGATAGACATAACCAGACGGTTTTCTCAAAATAATACGAGTCGTTAAGGTGTGGCAATGGTGGTGTGCATGTCTAGGATTGGATCCGAAGGGAGCTTGGTACTTAAGCAGTCCGACGGACTCACCTCCTCTTTCCTGGTTTCCTACCGGTGCACTGACTTCTAATCACTTTAACCTACTTTTAAAAGTATCTTTTGCAACACCAACTAGGTTTTCCAACCTAAGTAATACGGAACGTTTTGAACGCATCGATGTGGCGCACCGGATCCGGTCATAACGTCTAGGCCGGGTTTGGGGTGTTACAAATACTCTCAAAGTATATTCAATAACTTTGAATGGAATACAATATGATGATTACAAATGAGGGGGAAAACCTCTATTTATAGTTGAGCTCCCCCAGATCCAATGGTGCAGATTGAATTACATCAACGATTGAGATTAGTGCCTATCTACAAGATGAGAGTTGTAAGGGATTTAAACTCTATACATCTTTATCCCTTAGGATTTATAATAATTTCCTTGGTAATTCTAATATTACTAGAGTGTTTCACTGGACCACCAAGACTTCAAGTAGATTAGCTTTTTTATATGTTCCACAAATCGGGCCAGTTCAAATGGGTCAAATGAACTCCATTTAATTAATTGGCCTCCATGAGAAACTCTATGTGCATTCGTACGGGCTTTGATCCGCGGCCCATGACATAAGAATAAACTCATAATTAATTAAATAATTATTTCTACTCTAGTGGTGATTCATTTTAAGTTTCAATCATTTTTATTGTTGACACGTTTATAAAATTTTATAATTTTTTTCAATTAGTGTATACTTCTTTATAAGAAAAAAAGAGAAGGGTTCAAATTGACAAAAGTTGTAAAGGTTGAGTGGCTAAATTAGTGATTGTACCTAATTTTTTAACAAAGTTAATGAAAAAAATTAATGAAGGGACTGGAAATGAGAAAATCAAAAAGTAGAGAGACTAATTTTGAGCAAATAAAAGTAGAGGATTAAATCCACACAAATTGATAAGTGCATAAACTATCATCAAAATTTAATCTATAATCTAATATGGGTTCAAAATTTAATTAAGTGATAATAATTCTAACACTAATAATAAAAAGTTATTAATAAATTTAATTTATATTTTATATAAAAATTAAAATTAAAAATAATAATGATTTTATTTTATTTTATTTTATAGTAATATTTTTATCATATTTATTTAAAAGAAACATGAGAGTGAAAAGGTACCTACACGATCAGATTAATTGTTGTTATTTCTTGTAATAATTAATGGTATGTTTAATACATATATATCATTTTATCTAAGACCATTTTATTATTTTTAATTTATTTAATTATATTAAATGAATTAATAATTAATTAATATTACTGCGTTATTATTCCAATAATATATTAATAAGTTATTATTATATTAATTTAGTAATATAATGAATAATAAAAGCTATTATCATTAATTTAAACTTTTTCCGAACTAATCTTTTTACCTAAGTTATAAGGCTAAGATTGATTGGTATTTAAGATTTTGGGGTTTAAAATAACATTTTTTGATCGAAATTAAATCAAATCATAAAATTCATATATAATATACACATAATTACAATAAAAGTCGAACAAGAAACGAATATGATACACTTACCCAATAATGCAAAACCTTCATTGGCTTCTGGTTCCCTAGAATTTGTGTAGTGTTTATGAATGAATGATGTTATTCATGAAATCATTAAAAAAAGGTGTGAAGTGATAGTTATATTCTGTGCTTAGAGATCAAAATGTATTGGTCTCTTTGCCTTATTTTTCTTCCTTGGTTGTTGGGTGGCGGGACTATGACGAGATTCGGCTCGGTTGAATGAGTCGAGTCTACGTAAGTTGCCCGATCGTCGACGAGAAGTTTCGTTCAGTGTTGAGAGAATGGTGTATTTTGGCTAAAATAATGAAATAGGTTCAAAAGACTGGAAGGTAGTTAGGATGATTAGGCTAACAAACAAATGATGAAAGATAATCAGATGAGCTCGAATTAACAAAAAAAATAGATAAGATAGACAGTGGAAATGGATAGTGAACTTAAACGTCAAGAGCGATTCAACACTATAAAGAGTGCCACCCCGGTTCTTATATTGTTTAAGGTGGAAAAATGGGTTGGTAAAAGGATAGGTGAACGCCACACCAAGGAAATGGTGATAAGTTTAGAAAAGGAGTTCTGTTGACGCCACTAGCACGCTAGATAAGTCACTCGAGACTCATACGAAATTTGAGAGGAAGTCAACCTCACAAAAACAAAGTTTCATTCAATAATTTGACAAAAAGTCCTTTACATCAGAAATGGGCTAAATATTTATAGCCTTACATGAGATAGCCAAATGGACAAAATGACTAGGTTAAAGGCTAAGTAATTTGGCTATGAAAAGCCTAGAATAATCTAGAACATATGCATTGAATTGCTAACTCTAAATTCGACTGATTGGAGCTTCAATATACAGATTCTTGATTAAGTAAAATGACTTGGATGAATGTGAAGACTTGGTAGCTCATTAGCCTTGTCTAGATTCTTCTATGGCCTTAAATGAAGCATTGATTGTAACACCCCCTACCCGTATCCATTGCCGGAATAGGGTACGAGGCATTACCGGAGTTTACTGAACATTTTCAGATAATTCTGAGTCATTTATTATTCATATTTTAGAAATAATCATAACGTCTCTCTATTGGGCCCTTGAAGCCCCAAACATACATTAGAAACCAACCGGAATTAAATCGGGATTATAAAAAAAATTTCACAAAATCTTAAATGTTATTTTCATCTAAGTACTTACTATTTCAATGCTCCTTATAATTAAACATGTTACCGTTCAATCAATAGTTTGGCACTTGTCTAAGCGTCAAACAACATCATTGTTAGTATACTTGCACACATTTCATCTAAATTCAACATTGATATACTTATTTTCTCTACATATTGCACTTGAGTTTAATAATAGTCTCAACTTACATAATTTCCTTGTATCAACATATCATAGATAATCATATATGTACATGTCATGAAACATATCATGCTCTTACTGTTTCTTCATAAGCATATATCATTCATTTCATTATATCAATATTTCATGCTCCATCATTTCCATATATTTTATGTATATTTATTAGGTAATAGTTTATATCAAACTTGACATAAATTATATTCCATGTACTTATACTTATTTCGTTTATTTATCTTCATAATTATTTCATACAACTATTTTGTACATATATTTTCATATGACTAGTTCTTGTAAACATTTCACATAACCATTTCATATAACCATTTGTCATCTGATAAGTATTACCTGAATATCAATTGTTCAATAGATGTCATAGCGTCTCCCATCCACGGTCTTATTTATCTTTGACATGATGCCATAGTGTCTTTCAACTATGGTCTTACTTATTCATTTTCTGTCATGTTGCCATGGTATCTTTCAACCATGGTCTTATTCTTTTCATGTCACTTTGCCATGGTATCTTTCAACCATGGTCTTATTCATTTCATATCAGGTTGCCATGGTATCTTTCAACCATGGTCTTACACATTTCATATCAGGTTTCCATGGTATCTTTCAACCATGGTCTTACACATTTCATATCAGGTTGCCATGGTATCTTTCAACCATGGTCTTACACATTTCATATCGAGAGCACACTCCATGAACCTTATCCTTACATGGGATTACCGGTCAGGCTAAATCCACAGTAATATAAACTCATAGAGTATTGTCGGGATTACCGGTCGAGCTAAATCCTGCAATGACAATTACTCTAATGAGCTTGGATCTGAATTACCATCAGCTAAATTCAAACCCTAATTGGATTACCGTCGAGTTAAATCCATTTTACACGTATTCTTCTGGAGGGTATCGAAATAGGATCACCCGTCCGGGCTAGATCATTTTTACCGTCAATTCCTTTTTAGAGATCCATCGAATTTTCCTTTCATTCAACCGGGCTTTATTTTCAATTATATCGAGTATTAGCAATATTTTATCAATTATCATGAATTGAACATTCAAATCATATTTTCATCACAAAACCACATATTTCAAGTATTTAAAATACAATTCAAGTTACACAAACTTACTTCATTGCTTGTTTGTGTTTATAATTTCATTAATCCGATATCTTTTATTTTCCACGATCAAGTCTCATATTTGAGTCGTCCGGATCTTTATAAATAAATTTGATCATCATTTTCATTCATTTCATATTCTAATGCATTTAATTAATGCTCTAGGAAAAATTACCATTTTGCCCCTAAACTTTTAATTAATGACGATTTCATCCTTAGGGTCAGGAAAATAAAATTCTTGCAATTTAATCCTTATTTCTAGATATTATTCTCATACATGTTGATAACAATCCATGAATTCTATAAAAATCAGAATTTTCCATAATTTCAACACTTTTCAATTTAATCCCTAAAACATGTTTTCCCTCGATCTTGAACTAAATTAATAATTTCATTCAATTTTGTAATTTAAATAATAAAATAATCCATTTCATGCAATTTGATCATTTCTGACATTTTTACAAAATTACCCATAAAGTTTTACTTTTATTCAATTTAGTCCCTGAGCCTAAAACATGCAAATTAGCCATGCTAGATGAATATTCATACATATTTTTCCTCCTCCTCCTCTAAATTCCATATCGTTAGTGTATATAACACACTTTTAAGTAACATTATCTATAATTTTTATTATTTACTTTTATGAATATTCAAGCTGTCCATCTATGTCATAGTCACTAAATTATTTATAACTCGAGCTACGGAACTCCAAATTAAGATCCGTTAATTTTCCATGAAACTAGACTCATATATATTATTACCATAAAATTTTCAGAATTTTTAGTGTAGTAATTAGGTTTTATTCTTTAAATTCACCCCTATTCTACTGTCTGACAGTTCCGACCCTTCTTCAATAAAAATTAATTATCTCACAGTACAGAACTCGGATAATATTATTGTTGATTTCTCATGAAAATAGACTCATTATGAATTCTAAAAATATAACTTTAAGCCTCTAATTATTTTTCTTCAATTTTTGGTGATTTTCCAAAGTCAGAACAGGGGAACCCAAATTCATTCTGACCTTGTCTTACAAAACTCATTATATCTTATAATTTACAATTCAATTGCTTTAACCGTTTCTTCTATAAGAAATTAGACTCAATAAATGTTAATTTCATATTTTATTCATCCTCTAATTCAATTTATACAATTTTTAGTGATTTTTCAAACTTAAACTACTGCTGCTGTCCCAAACAGTCTTAATGCAAAATGTTGATTTTCTACTTTAATTTCAATTTAATCCTAACTAAATTCACTTACTTTTCTATCTTAATTCATACTTTATTTCTACTCAATTTTTAACCAAAATTAGACATAATTATCTATTTTTCATCATAAAACCATAATTTCAAAATTCTTTCAATTTAGTCCTTAAAGCATAAAACTTATGAATCACTTTACAATTCAATCCTTATTTCATTTCTAACTTGAATTTCTATCAATTTAGCCCTTAATTCATCTTTTTGTTCAACTTAATCAACACATAAAAATTTATTAACTCCCTAACTTTTGATATAATCATGTAGTACTCTTCTCTAGAATTTCATAAATATCAAAATTGTAAGAAAGGGGATCAAATTGACTTACCTAGTAAAGCTTAAGGCTTCAAAAACCCCAATTTTCCTTTTATTTTTCTTTCCTTCCTTTCTTTCCCCTGTTTTGTCTCATTCTCTGTTTCCTTCATTCTTTTCTTTTTCTTTTGTTTTACTTTATATATGTCGAAACCATTTTTTTGAAAAAAACTGGGAATCGACTTTGGTTTTGAAAGTGAAAATTAAAACGGGAGTCGCCACCGATCTTTATTGGGTGTGATCGGGTCACCCTTATTTTAATAAAACATTTTAATTTATTAAAACGACATTTTAGTCTACAAAATTTGAGACAACGGGTTCGGGAGTCGATTACGTACGAGGAAGGATTAGCACCCTCGTAACGCCCAAAATTGGTACCTAATTGATTAATTAATGTCTTAATATCAAAAATTAAAAAAGATTTAAAATAAATTTTGAAATACGATCCCTTTTTATGAATGTTTAAATAACTTGAAGTGGGTATTAAGATTCTCTTATTTCGAAGGAGTAAAATATCACATCCAACACGTAGGACACGAAGGAGTAAAATGGGGACACTACATGTGCGTCGAACAGGTTCTTGTAAAGCTCCTTATACGTCATTGGAATTGGCGTGAATTGAACTCTTTCTGTGTTAGGCCTTGGGTTGGAATCCTGCCTTGTAGGGCCCTGATGGCTAGTAGTCACTGCCCTTGGTTGGCTCACTGTGACTGGCTTGGAATAACTTTTATTGTATATGCTTGCATTGTTTACTTCACTTTCTTTCCTTCTAGGAGCCGATCTTTTGGCACTTTCTCCCGCTTCAATTTTCCCACATCTCACCGCGTTTTCTATCATCTCCCCGGACATTACTATGTCCGAGAAGCTTTTAGTAGCACTTCCTAACATGTGGTTAATGAATGGGGCCTTTAGAGTGTTGATAAATAGCATGGTCGTTTCCTTCTCCAAGAGGGGTGGCTGAACTTGCATCGCTATTTCCCTCCACCGTTGTGCATACTGTTTGAAGGTTTCACTCGGCTTCTTTTCCATGTTTTGTAGGGTAATTCTGTCAGGTGATATGTCCGTCACGTGACCGTATTGTTTCATGAAAGCTTGAGCCAAGTCCTTCCACGAACCAATTTGGGCACGGCTGAGCTGGTTATACCACTTGGTCGCAGATCCGATTAGACTGTCCTGGAAACAGTGGATCAACAGCTGATCATTGTTAACATACCCTGTCATCCTTCGACAGAACATCGTAATATGAGCTTTAGGACAGCTCGTCCCGTTATACTTTTCGAACTCCGGGGTTTTAAATTTGATGGGAGGACCAGATCTGGACTAAGCTTAAGTCCTTAGCATCTATCCCGCCACATGTCGCAGACTTCCATTGCTTTGAATTTTTCCTCAAGCCATTTGCACCGATTATCGAGTTGTTTTGCCATATCTACTTTTCCTTTCTCCATTTCGCTATGTCATCAAGGTCCGGAAAAATGGATTAGTGGATTATCCCGGGATTAGAGCACGATCCTATAGGAATGTTTATTGGTGTCGAGGCATTGGCACGGTATTGCTTTGGGCTTAATAGTGACGGATACCGTTCGTGGATGCACCTCCGATTGTGGTTGGCGTTTATCGAACAAAGCCCTAAGATAGATAGGGTCTTCATTATCATTCCCCATGGTGCTCTTCCATTTCTCGCGTTCTCTAGCAAAGAATCGCGCCTAACCGCCTATTAGATTATTTTGGGATTCTTCCATTTTTCCTTCATATCTTGTTGTATCTTAGCAGTTGCTCTTGCATCTGTGCTTGTAATTGCTCTTGCATTTCCCTTTGCATTTGTTCTATTCTCTCTAATCTCTGATCCATTGCTTTGGTTTTACGGCGGGTATAGTAGCTGTGTTCAGTTGGTTGATTCTCGTTGGTTTCTAGATTAACTGAAATAATTTTGTTTAATCAAGGTCTTTTCACGAAATTTAATGCACATGATGAAATGTAATGCAAATGAATGAATGCAAAACAAAAAAAGGCGTTGATTCCAATTCAATTTCATTAGAAGAACTTCACTAGAAGAAAAATTTCTTTACATAGAATGGATGATTACATATACGACTTTGCCCTAATACCCAAAGCCTTAATTTTTCTAAGGAGCCAAGCTAGTTTTCGGCCTCGATCTGATTCTGACTCGTACTTTAAGCTTAATACATTAGCTTGGACTGCCAAGGTTTGCAAGTGATCGGCTACCTCTCGAACTCGAGCCACGACTTACGCCCATGACATAATCTCTATCTCTAATCGGTTACGAGAGTGGTGAAGTTGTTCCTGCAATGGTCGTTGTTTGCCTCAAGCGGTTCCACTCGAATTTTACTATCTCGTAGTGCGGTCTCGAGTTCTTCTACTTTCCTTTCAACTCTTGATCCTTTCGGACTAGCTTTCGGCTCAATTATCAATTACAGCTTCGATGTTGATGAAGTGATCTTTCCAATTCAACCACCCGCACGTAACTTCTCCTTTTCGTTTTGGCTTTCTGACAAACTCTTTTTTAGAGTGTCCTCTCGTGTTCGGGCATCTTGAAACCTTTTCTCCCAATGGTCGGCTCTAGTCTTTTCCACTTTGATCTCTTGACGCCATTGCTCTGACGTTTTACCTAAACCGGCAGTTCTTATTGACATACGCAGCTTCTTGTAATCGGTTTTCAAACTATCCAAACCTTCCTCGGCCTTGTTCTTTCCTTTCCTTAACTTTTCAGCCTCTAGCTTGTGGATATCGACGTCCAATCCTAATTTCATTTTCTCTTCTTCTAGCTGTTCTATCTTCTTCCCCAACTCTGAGTTCCTTCTCTCAAAGTCTTGTTTAATGATCTCTAACTCGGATGGGATAACCCGTAAATGCTCCTCTATCGGTTGAGTGTTCCCTTGATTCGGCCTAGGGATGTTGTCATTGACTCTCCTACCCCACCACCATTCATACCCGGGGGTGGTCATCGGGCCTGTGGTAAATCCTTTCATTCTTGAGCTTGGTTCCATGCATCGATCTCTCGCAAACCCTCTTTTATAATTATTGTCTTTATAGGAGAACTCACATTGTGCCAAACCACGTGTCACCAGTATAAATTGCCTTGATCGATATTGCCTTAACACTATCGGTGGAGCGTATCCAACGGCTCCCCATATTCCGCGGAGGACCCAGTCAAAATCACCGCACCTATATAAGATCTCGTCAGAATCATCCACGAGCTCTCCATTCAACGTCTTGACGCAAATTCGGAGAATAGTTATCCATTTCTCTTCTGAGATGTCGTCCCGCCTCGGTATGGCCACGAATCCCTTAATGGGGAATAATCCTTAGAGAAAACCCGATAAGAGACCTTCTCCACCCTCCAGAAATGGCTATAGAACCAAGCCAAAAGAAGCTGAGCACAACCAATAAATCTTCCCTCGCCTGCTCTCCGGCATGCATTCAAGGATCTGAAAGTTTCTGCTAGTATTGCTGGGACCGGTGTAGTACCTTTATCAAGCCGATCGAATAGATCTGAGACCGCTTCATCTATGTGTCCTAGCGCCTTGGGAAAGATGATCAAACCGTAGAGGCTTAAGGCAAAAACATCAACCCTTTTCTTTGAATCCGGGTGAGCAAGAATCAAGTCCCTCTAATTCCTCCAAGAAATACACTTACTATCCCCTTTTTGCTTGATGCGGGCTGCAACCCATTGCTCGCTCATCCCGTTACATTCATCAACTTCTTCAAAAGGGAGGGATGTTGACAGTCTTGAATAGGCCCTATCACCTGAATCTTGAACAATTAAGTAACGCCATGTATTCCTCCACAAGGGTACTAAATCCACTTCTCAGAAGGTGAAGCATTTATGTGAGGTTCCAAAAGCTGCGAGAGCCCAGAACAAGTACTTGTCCACCTTTACATCGAGCAAATAGGGTAAATCACCGTAGTTACAGATAAAAGAGTTGCTTGACTTCACCATTCCAACTATTCCATATATCCTTTAACTCTTGCAGTCATTTTGAGTCACACGATGCGAGTGAAATCCACAACTCCGATTCATATCCCTTGGTCAAACTATCTCCTTTCTCTTGTTGCGTTCTCTTAGACCACACTCGGACGGCCGCATTATTCTCCACTCTATCAAGAAATCCTTTTCCATGCTAAACTCTTCTATTTAGTAACCGAACGTAAATCAACACCCTTTTATGATGAGATGCCATGCGAAAACAATCAAAACACAACAAGTTAGTATTATATACAAAGAATAGAATTCAAAACAAATAAGGAGTAAATAAGCGCCTAATAGGGTAACCACTAGGGTTCGTTGTGGTTCTACCTAGGTAGGCTCAGGGCTCATTACATGTAGTTCGGTTCTAAGGTAAAGGTACTGAACCAGTGATTCTCGACCCTCGCCCATTATAGGCTCATACGGACCGAGTTCGATTCAAGGAATACATTTCCCTACGGCTATCTGGAGATGAAAACCTCACGAAGGCGCAGTGCGGATGTATCCCAAAGCGATCCACTATCCTATCTGGAGGTGAAGACCTCACGAAGGAGTAGTTTCTCACTTTCACTTAAGAGGGTGAAATTGACCCATAATGCGATGCAATATGCAAAGATACATCATAGAACTAAACTACTTAAATCAAGCATATTATGAAGAAGGCCACGAAAATAACAAACAATATGCAATGCAGATAATTTAAAATCGATTTTCAATTTTCGAGAAAAAAAAACAAAAATTAACCAATTTAAGGCTTGACTCTCGAAGTCCCCAGCGGAGTCGCCAAGCTGTCGAAACCATTTTTTTGAAAAAAACTGGGAATCGTTGGTTTTGAAAGTGAAAATTAAAACGGGAGTCGCCACCGATCTTTATTGGGTGTGATCGGGTTACCCTTATTTTAATAAAACATTTTAATTTATTAAAATGACATTTTAGTCTACAAAATTTGAGACAACGGGTTCGGGAGTCGATTACGTACGAGGAAGGATTAGCACCCTCGTAACGCCCAAAATTGGTACCTAATTGATTAATTAATGTCTTAATATCGAAAATTAAAAAAGATTTAAAATAAATTTTGAAATACGGTCCCTTTTTATGAATGTTTAAATAACTTGAAGTCGATATTAAGATTTTCTTATTTCGAAGGAGTAAAATATCACATCCAACACGTAGGACATGACATTTCCAACCATCGATACCCAAAATCATCTCATGATTTTCAAAACTCATGCATTGAAATTTTAAAAAGGATATCCGTTTATTTGGTCAAATGATAAATCGAAACCCAACACGTAGGGCACAATTTCTCGAAATTTCAAAACACGAAATATTGCCTTATTTGCAAAAAAATCTTATCTCGAGGTAATAAGATATTATATCCAGTGAATTAGGACAGAACACCTCAAATCTCAGAGAGTAAGTATTTTATTTAAAACTCCTATTATGATTTAAAAGAATATGCTGTTATTTAGGTTAAACGGGAAAAAAATCGAAACCTAGTGAGTTAGAGCACGATTTCTCGAATTTCCAAATACAGAATATTGCTTTACTTTAGAAAGCACAATTTTATGTGTCGGGTAAAAAAAAATTAATGTAATTATAATTTTTATGGTAAAATGAGAAAACAAATTGTAGTATCGATGTACGTAATAAAATAATAACGAAGATGATATAAATACACTAATATTAATGAATAACATAAACTTGCGGTATATAGAGACATATATGAATAAATGAATAGATATATAGTAAGATGAGAATAAAACAAAATAAAAATAAATACAATGATACATGAAATAACAAAGAAAATTCTAGTGAAAACTTAATTTTAAATTGAGGATAAGCAAATAAACATATGAATAAAGAAGCATCAAGTGAATTTATTTTTTATATTTTTAAAATAATAATAATAATAACAATAACGATGATAATAAAAATAATGCAAATAAGTATTATGTAAAATATGCACACAAATTTGTAATTTAAATAAAAATGATAAAATAACAATAATAGTAAAAATATAAATAAGTATTGTATGAAACAAAATAATGATACAAAGTAACAAAGAATTCAAAGTTTGAAATTATACAAAGGTATAAACGAACAAATAATAAAATGCTGAAATGGAATCAATGTATTATATATAAAAAGAAATACGTAAATGTGAGAGCAAAAAGAAAAAAACTATAATAATAGTAGTAGTAGCTATGATAAAAGCAATAATAATACTAAATATAACAATAATAATGTTATCAATAAAAATAATAGTACAAAAATAAGAATAATAGCAGTGATAATAAAAAATAGTTTAATATAAATAATATATATATATATTTACATATAATAAAATAAAATGTATAAAAGAGTTTAAATGAAAATTTATATATAAATATAATACAAAGTAAAATTTTAAGATAAAAATTTAAAATAAGTAATATATAGAAAGTTCAAAACAAATAACAATAAAATAATTTAAAATCATTAACATATAAAAGATATATACAAAAGTTTAATATAAATAACATATGAAATTTTAAAATTAATAATAGTAGAAATGTTTATAACAAATAATAAAGAGAATTTAACATAATTATCATATAAAACGATACTACTAGATAATATGATAGAATATTGAGATAAATAATATATACGTATATATACATAATAACTTAAAATACAAAGATGTATATAAAAATTTTAAAATGAATAATACGTATAAAAATTTAAAAGAAATAACATATGTGAAATATTTAAAGTTGACGATAATATAAAATATATGAAAAAATGATGAATAAATGAATGATTATAAAAAGTCGACAAGTAATAAGGTGATAGTAATGAAATAAAAGAATGGAGGAACAATTAACAATTGAGTACAAAAATCAACATAAATATATAAGCGAATAACATATACAAACAAATAAATAAATGAATGAACCAATGAATTAAAATAAAATAAAATAAAAGGCTAATTGATTGAAATTTAAATCGAATTAAAGAAAGAAAACAAAAGGGTTGAAATGAAATATGCAAAGGAAATGGAGGGTTAATTAGGAAAATACCCCCAATCCTCAAGCATATAAAATCCTCTTTAACAGATCAATCAACCCTTCCCTTTTGATATTAACCTAGCCGCTTTCATCCATTCAACCCAAAGAAGACAAATCCAAGCAGCCATGTAGCCACCGCAAATGGTGGCCGACGAAGGTGGTCCATTCAGATTCTAACTCCGTTCAGACTTGCAATCAAGAATCTAATCTCTATGATAGCAAAGAATCAAAAAGATAGTATCACCCTCTTTATTAGATTTGGTTTCAACAGAGAAGAAACTCCGATATATACCAACGGTCTCGATTCTGTGAGTTACTCGCTTTTATCCTTTTCTTTTCTTTTTATAAACAGTCCAAAAATGAAAAGAAAGAAGAACCACACAAAAAAAAGTGAAATATTGGGTCAAATCGAAAAGAAGAAAAAAAAGAACCGTCATCTCTTTGCTTTGAAAATTTTTGATTAATATTCTGCAACCCTTTTTTTCTTTGTATTTCAGATTTCTTTTTTTGCATCCAAAAATAAAACAAAAAAAAAACCCCTTTTCAAAGATGAGATTGTGGCTTTTAAAGCCATTTACAAGATTATTTACTCCTTTTTTTGTCGTTTTTCTTCCTCATTTTTACTGCTTGCGTGCGAATCTTCTTTGCAGGTGACAGATGAGTGTCAGGCGCATGGAAGGCCGGCGGTTGGTGCCCCGAACGGTGGTGGTGGCGCGCGTGATGGCTAAGGCTAAGGGGAGTGGCGGCTGAAAACTTGGTGACTAGGGTTTTTTTGGCTGCTGAAAATGTTTAGTTTGTTGGGCTAGGTGGGCTTTAGGTTTTTTATTATTTGGGTCATTTGATGTGGATTGGGCCTGCTGTTTGGGTTCTGTAATTATTTTATTTGGTTTTGGGCCGGGCATAATTTGGGCTATACAGCTGCCCCTCTTTGCTTGTTATCGTGTAACGAGAACAGAGCAAAGACTTTTAAGAAAGACCAAATTTGCCCAGTCTCGTCGAGTCTTGACTTCTCTTGGCACTTCTTTTCTTCTAATAGCCTCGTTTCATCCCACTGCATCTTCAGGGGCATAAGAATTGTTGCTTTGATTCACTCCACTGCAACTTCGGAGATTTAAGGAGAAGATATTTGTAGCCTTGATCTTCTCTACTAAAACTTCGAGGAAATAAGAATTCAGGTAGAAGGGATTTGTAACCTCGACCTACTACACTGGAACTTCGACGATTCAGGGAGAAGAGATTTGTAGTCTCGATCTTCTCTATTAAACTTCAAGGATTTAGAATTCAAGTAGGAGGGATTTGTAGCCTCGACCTACTACACTGAAACTTCAGAGATTCAGGGAGAAGAGATTTGTAGTTTTGATCTTCTCTATTGAAACTTCAAGGGTTTAAGGAGAAGAGATTTGTAGTCTCGATCTTCTCTATTAAGCTTTAAGGACTTAGAATTCAAGTAGAAGGGATTTGTAGCCTCGACCTACTACACTGAAACTTCAGAGATTCAGGGAGAAGAGATTTGTAGTTTTGATCTTCTCTATTGAAACTTCAAGGGTTTAAGGAGAAGAGATTTGTAGTCTCAATCTTCTCTATTAAACTTTAAGGACTTAGAATTCAAGTAGAAGGGATTTGTAGCCTCGACCTACTACACTGAAACTTCAGAGATTCAGGGAGAAGAGATTTGTAGCTTCGATCTTCTCTACTGAAACTTCAAGGATTTAGAATTCAAGTAGAAAGGATTTGTAGCCTCGACCTACTACACTGAAACTTCAGAGATTCAGGAAGAAGAGATTTGTAGCTTCGATCTTCTCTACTGAAACTTCAAGGATTTAGAATTCAGGTAGCAGGGATTTGTAGCCTCGACCTACTACACTGAAACTTCGGAGATTCAGGGGGAGGACCTTGGATTTCCAGCTTGTTACCCTACTACTTAGGGGGTTAAGATCTGTAAATTCAGCTTGTTACCCTACTGCTTAGGGGGTTAAGGCCCTTCGTCTTCAATCTATTTCCCTACTGCTTGGGGGTTAAGATCTGTAAATTCAGTTTGTTACCCTGCTGCTTAGGGGGTTAAGGCCCTTCGCCTTCGATCTGTTTCCCTACTGCTTAGGGGGTTAAGGCCCTTCGCCTTCGATCTGTTTCCCTCGCTTGGGGATAAGATCTGCAATTCAACTGTTACCCTCTTGCTTAGGGATTTAAGGTTCTTAGTCTTCGATCTGTTACACCATTCTTTGGAGAACATGACCTGTTGAATTCGTTTCATGGACCTATTTATGCCAAATGATTAGGATGTCATGATCAGAATGAATCAAATGCTCCTAGCTAGACGTGTATGAATGACGTTTGCATGAATGCAAAATGTCCCCCCCTTTTTAATCACTCGTTGTTCATCAAGATTTTATTATTGACGTATTATTCTGTCTTTTTCTTGACTGGTATCTCTGGCAGAATACCCGAAGGATAATCGCAATCTAGGCTATTCTTTCCCTAACTTTTCCAATCCTTGAATTTGGGCGATTCAAACTAATTAGTCCCGTTTTAGGTCCTTGTATCATTTAGAAGAATTTCAGAGTAATATGCAGAACTCTTTTTGACTATTATTAGTCCATTAATCATCAACTTAATGAAAGACGCTTGAAAAAGATTATCGCAATAGGTGAGATGGAATTTTATTAAGAGCGAAGCTCAATATGAACAAGGTAATTAAGATAGCACATTTGCTAAGGTACAAAATGTGAACCTACGAATTAATTAAGGTGGCACATTCTGCTAAACAAAATAAATAAGATAAGAATAGGTGCCCCAGATATCGCAGTATGAGCTTCGTTGCACAAACTTCTCGAGGACTTTTTAAACTCAGTATGTGTTTGGAAGACCAGGAGTACTTCGTTGATGCCCCAATATGTAGCATCCCCCCAACTTCGATCAAAATTTGAATCGCCCATTCCTGGGTTTTCAACTCAAAACTCCTTTAGTCTCAAAGCGCCTTTTACGGGTTTTCGCCTTGGCCTCTCCGTTTTTTTTTTTTTTTTAGGTAAAATACCTCTTGACCGAATCTGAATTCACGGGATTAGGCAAGCTTTTACCATCCATCTCGGTCAAAATCAGAGCCCCTCCAGAGAAAGCCTTCTTTACCACATAAGGTCCCTCCCAATTCGGCATCCATTTTCCTCTGAAGTCCTTTTGTATGGGAAGGATCTTTTCCAATACGAGGTCTCCTTCATGGAATTCTCTAGGGCGAACCTTCTTATTGTAAGCCTGCATCATTCTCTTTTGATACATTTGACCATGACGGATAGCCTTTAGCCTCTTTTCCTCAATCAAGTTCAACTGGTCGTGTCGAGATCGGATCCATTCGCTTCATCTAATTTTAGTTCTGAAAGTATGCGTAGAGAGGGAATCTCGATCTCAATAGGTAGAACCGCTTCCATTCCATAAACTAAAGAAAAAGGTGTTGCCCCGGTAGAGGTTCTGACTGGCGTCCGGTAGGCGTATAGGGCAAATGGTAATTTCTCGTGCCAATCTTTATAGGTCTCAGTCATTTTTCCTATGATCTTCTTGATGTTCTTATTGGCGACTTCTCTGCACCATTCATCTTTAGGCGTCGGTGACGAGTTATGATGTTTAATCTTGAACTGCTCTGACCTCTGCTATCGTGCTATTATTCAAGTTCAGTGCATTGTCCGATATGATTCGCTCAGGTATCCCATATCGACATATGATTTCTTTCTTCAAGAACTTACTGACTGCCGACTTTGTGACGTTGGCGTAAGAAGTGGCCTCTACCCATTTGGTGAAGTAATTTATAACCACAAAGATGAAACGATGTCCATTAGATGCCTTTGGTGAGATTGGCCCAATGACATCCATGCCCCACATGGAGAAAGGCCATGGAGAAGTCATGACGTGAAGGGGTGAAGGAGGTACATGAATTTTATCTCCATAGATTTGGCATTTATGGCACTTTTTGGCATAGTTGATGCAATCTCCTTCCATAGTAGACCAATAATATCCGAATCTCATGATTTGTCTGGCCATGGTGAAACCATTAGCATGCGTCCCACAGACACTCTCATGAACCTCTTCTAGGATTTGCTTAGCCTCGACAGCGTCCACACATCTTAGGAGCACTTGGTCTTTTCTTCTTTTATATAGGATTTCTCCATCCAAGACATAGTCACTGGCCAACCTTCTTAATGTCCTCTTGTCATTCTCAGTCGCTTGGTCTGGGTATTCACGACTCTTCACATATCGTAAAATATCCTGATACCAAGGATGGTCATCTTTCTCTTCTTCTTCTTCGATGTTGCAGCAATGAGCCGGAGCCTCATAAATGCTCATTTGGATAGGCTTCATATCCTCTTGCTTGTTCACTTTGATCATAGAAGCTAAAGTTGCCAAGGCATCGACCATCCGGTTTTCATCTCGTGGGAGATAGCGAAAAGTGATATCGTCAAACTCCTCGATTAACTCAAGAACCAGTCTTCGATAACTGATCAGCTTGGGATCTCTTGTCTCCCATTCACCTTTAAGTTGATAGATCACTAGCGCAGAATCTCCGTATACCTCTAATACTTTTATTTTGCGTTCTATGGCTGCACGGATGCCCATGATGCATGCCTCGTATTCCGCCATGTTGTTTGTGCAACAAAATCTAATTTATGGTGAAAGGATAATAATCTCCGTTTGGGGATACCAAGATCGCCCGATTCCATTACCTCTGACATTTGAAGCTCAGTCAAAATTCACTTCCAAGGGTGGCCTTCTTGAGAGTCTTCTTCTGTGGTTGCAACATACATTAGATCTTCATTCGGGAAATCAAAGCTCAATGGCTCATAATCTTCTAGAGCTCTACTGGCTAGAAAGTCTGCTATTGCACTCCCCTTTATAGCCTTTTGATTCACGTAGACTATGTCGAACTCAGAAAGTAAAATTTGCCAACGAGCCATTCTTCCGTTCAAAGCGTTTGATTCCATCATGTATTTCAAAGGGTCCAGTTTTGAGATGAGCCAAGTTGTGTGGTACAACATGTATTGCCTCAGTCTTCGGGCTGTCCAAATCAAAGCACAACACAACTTCTCGATCGGCGAATATCTCGTTTCACATTCAGTGAATTTCTTGCTGAGATAGTATATTGCTTTTTCTTTTCTTCCAGTCTCGTCATGTTGGCCTAGCACGCATCCCATAGAATTCTCGAACACCGTCAAGTACAATATCAGTGGTTTATCCGAACAAGGTGGCATCAGTACTGGGGCATTGGATAGGTAATGCTTGACCTTGTCAAAAGTTCTCTGGCACTCCTCATCCCAAACACCTGGATTATACTTCCTAAGGAGACAAAATATCGGATCACATTTTTCTGTCAGTTGTGAGATGAACCGAGCGATGTAATTCAGCCTTCCTAGGAAACCTCGAACTTCTTTTTGAGTACGTGGTGGAGGTAATTCTTGTATAGCCCTGACTTTATCTGGGTCGATCTCAATTCCTTTTTCACTGACCACAAATTCCAACAGTTTTCCTGACTGGGCTCTGAATGTACACTTTGCGGGGTTGAGTTTTAGTTGGAACTTCCTTAACCTTAAGAATAGTTTCCTCAGGACCTGCACATGCTCATTTTCTGTTCTGGATTTTGCAATCATGTCATCGACATAAACTTCGATCTCCTTGTGCATCATATCATGGAATAAAGTTACCATGGCTCTCTGATATGTTGCTCTCACGTTTTTTAGCCCGAATGGCATAACTTTATAACAAAATGTTCCCCACATGGTTCGAATGTGGTCTTTTCCATGTCTTCTGGATGCATCTTTATCTGGTTGTATCCCGAGAAGCCGTCCATGAACGAGAAAAGTGAGTAACCCGCCGTGTTATCCACTAATGTATCAATGTGAGGCAAAGGAAAGTTATCTTTTGGGCTGGCTTTGTTTAGATCCCGATAATCTACGCACATCCGTACCTTTCCATCTTTCTTAGGAACTGGGACTATATTGGCCACCCATTCTGAGTACTTGACCACTTGTAAAAAACCGGCGTCGAACTGCTTCTTGACCTCTTCTTTTATTTTCAACAAAACATCGGGTCTCATCCTTGGAGTTTCATTGAACTGGCTTGCACTCTTCCTTTATAGGGAGTCGATGTACCACGATATCGGTATTCAATCCGGGCATGTCTTTATATGACCAGGCGAAGACATCCTTGAATTCTCGGAGTAACTCGATGAGGTCTCACTTTGTTTCTGCAGCGATACTAGCTCCAATTTTCACCTCTTTTCCTTCTCCTAAGCTCACAATTTCCACCGACTCTTTGTGAGGTAAGATTTGTTTCTCCTCTTGTTCTACCATTCTTAACAAATCAGGAGATAGGCCACAATTTTGGTCATCTTCAAAATCCTCCGTGTCCTCTATACACAAGTCTTGTTCGAAAGGAATCTCTGAGTCATTGGCAATATCGCTCATATCATTGATATCTGGGGACCTATTATGGATGAAGAAAGAAATCCAAAGAACAATGAATATAAGAATATTTTATTTGTATGGTATGATTATGAATGAATTGGAAAGAATAAAAGAATATTCACTCAAGATGATACGCAAAAATGCATTTTTCATTAAAATAACTATATTTGGACATATGCCTATTTCATAAAAGGATTCTTACTGCCCCTAGGCTTAGAGCAATAAGATTGTTTTGAACATTACTCTGAGTTAACCCTAAAAGTTACAGTGATCTCCTCCACGGTCCAATTGTTCAAAACGGTTCTAGGGATGTAAGGGCGAATTCCAGCTAAATTTTCTTCAGTTTTCCCTTCAGATATGGCGTTAATGCTCAAACTGTCCAATATTTCTTCGGCGGGCTCTTTCCTTGTCGATCTTCCTTTAGAGTGAATAGTCCCTCCTGAGACGAATGTTTTGGATAAATGAGGGAAGGTCATCGGCTCCCACTTGACCTCCTCACCGCACAAACGCGCTCTCCTTATCTCTTGCCTTTTCTCCAGCTCTTTCTTCTTTTGCTTCACATCTGGCTTAAATCCTAAGCCAAAGCAGTCTCATTTTTCCTTCAACACTAGTACCTCGATCCTTCCTTGGAGGCATCTTCCAAGTCCTTTCCCTGGCAAAGCTCCTTTGCCAACAGTTAATCGTAGGCCCATCCTTGTGGTTTTGGATATTCTAGGTGCTGGGATCTTGTTTCCTTCAACGATGAATGTAGCATTGACAAATTCTAGTGATCGAAAAGAACACTCTATCGCCTCATCGTCTGTACCTACGTACAGCGCATCACTGGTGAGAGATGCAATGATATCTTCCTCCGCGTTTATCGTTACCAACCTACCCTCAGTTACCAACTTCAACTTTTGGTGTAGGGACGACGGCACTGCCCCCGCCGAGTGAATCCACGGTCTCCCCAACAGACAATTGTATGATGGCTTGATGTCCATTACCAAGAAGTCTACCTCGTATGTATTTGGGCCAATCAAGAGAGGTATCTCGATCCTTCCCATCACTTTTCTTTCCGTACCGTCGAATGCTCTCACGACGTTTTGACATGTCTTCATGTGAGAGTTATCCACTGGCAACCTATTTAACGTGGACAAGGGCATGACATTCAATGTCGATCCATTATCAATCAATACCCCCGGCAATGTGTATCCTTTGCAGCGAGTGGTAATGTGTAGGGCCTTTGTAGATCCCATGCCTCCCGATGGTATTTCATCATCATTAAAGAAAATAAAATTATTCGCGCTGATGTTATTGACTAGGCGATCGAGTTTGTTGACAGAGATGTCATCCGCAACATATGTTTCATTTAAAACCTTCATCAATGCACTTCGGTGAGTATCTGAACTCAAGAGCAAGGCTAGTACGGATATACGAGCTGGCTGTTTGTGCAATTGCTCCACAACGCTGTACTCGCTGTGTTTTAAGAATTTTAAGAATTCCTTAGACTCTTTTTCGATTCTGAGCTCATTGACGGGTGATTCGAGTGTCTGGTCGTCTTTTCCTTTTCTTGTTCAATGACCACGGATTTTCCTTTAGTGATTACGCCTTTGTGTTCGGAGTATAACGCCTTCCATGCGTGTATAGAAACCCTCGTCTTGACCTTTCTCAAAAGCGACAATGGATTCTCCCTCCGGGATCGTTACATTGCGTTCGTAATTCCAAGGAACCCTTTGCTATCCTTATAAGGGAAAGCAATGGGCTTTTGAATTATGACCTTTGGCGCATTGGTACTCTCGACTTCATCGACTCTTGGTCGGGATATAATTACGACCGGGTGATTGACCCCTCGGACATTGTTGGTTGGCCCTTACTTTGACGTGCACACATCTTCTCCCTCGAGGCCCTCAGTATACTCAAAGAATTCAATCTCTTTATTTTCCATCAATATCTGTACCATTGCCCTGAATTTATTGCACTCCTGGATCTCATGACCCTCTTCGTTGTGATATTCGCAGTAGTATTTTGCTCCTTCGGGCTTCTCCCCTAAACCTTGTGTAAGTAAACCTTCTTCTACCATTTTCTTCCAAACCCACTTCAATGGAGTCTTTACCTCTGATATATCTATCTTGGTTCTCCTCCCTTCATTTTTGACTATCGCGTTTACCCCTTCATCTGAATGACTGGGTAACGGATTTCCCGCCATATTAGGTCTTGTGGGATCATCGAACTTCACAATGCCCATCTTTATGAACCTTTCGACCAATTTCTTGAAGGCCGTGCAGTTTTCAATTGTGTGTCCCGAGATTCCTGCATGGTATTCGCATTGAGCGTTTGCGTCATACAACTTAGGGAATGGAGGTTGCATGGGTTTTAGGTAAAATGGGGACACTACATGTGCGTCGAACAGGTTCTTGTAAAGCTCCTTATACGTCATTGGAATTGGCGTAAATTGAACTCTTTCTATGTTAGGCCTTGGGTTGGAATCCTGTCTTGTAGGGCCCTGATGGCTAGTAGTCACTGCCCTTGGTTGGCTCACTGTGACTGGCTTGGAATAACTTTTATTGTATATACTTGCATTGTTTACTTCACTTTCTTTCCTTCTAGGAGCCGATCTTTTGGCACTTTCTCCCGCTTCAATTTTCCCACATCTCACCGTGTTTTCTATCATCTCCCCAGACATTACTATGTCCGAGAAGCTTTTAGTAGCACTTCCTAACATGTGGTTAATGAATAGGGCCTTTAGAGTGTTGATAAATAGCATGGTCGTTTCCTTCTCCAAGAGGGGTGGCTGAACTTGCATCGCTATTTCCCTCCACCGTTGTGCATACTGTTTGAAGGTTTCACTCGGCTTCTTTTCCATGTTTTGTAGGGTAATTCTGTCAGGTGCTATGTCCTTCACGTGACCGTATTATTTCATGAAAGCTTGAGCCAAGTCCTTCCACGAACCAATTTGGGCACGGCTGAGCTGGTTATACCACTTGGTCGCAGATCCGATCGAGGTCTCACTGAAGCAGTGGATCAACAACTGATCATTGTTAACATACCCTGTCATCCTTCGACAGAACATCGTAATATGAGCTTCAGGACAGCTCGTCCCGTTATACTTTTCGAACTCCGGGGTTTTAAATTTCGGTGGGAGGACCAGATCTGGGACTAAGCTTAAGTCCTTAGCATCTATTCCGCCACAGTAATCAGCAGCTTCCATTGCTTTGAATTTTTCCTCAAGCCATTTGCACCGATTATCGAGTTCTTTTGCCATATCTACTTTTCCTTTCTCCATTTCTGCTATGTCATCAAGGTCCGGACAAATGGATTAGTGGATTATCCCGGATTAGAGCACGATCCTATAGGAATGTTTATTGGTGTCGAGGCATTGGCCCGGTATTGCTTTGGGCTTAATAGTGACGGATACTGCTTCGTGGATGCACCTCCGATTGTGGTTGAGTGTTTATCAGAGCAAAGCCCGGAGGATAGATAGGGTCTTCATTATCGTTCCCCATGGTGCTCTTCCCTTTCTCGCGTTCTCTAGCCAAAGAATCGCGCCTAACCGGCCTATTAGATTATTTTGGGATTCTTCCATTTTTTCCTTCATATCTTGTTGTATCTTAGCCAGTTGCTCTTGCATCTTTGCTTGTAATTGCTCTTGCATTTCCCTTTGCATTTGTTCTATTCTCTCTAATCTCGATCCATTGCTTTGGTTTCTGGCGGTATAGTAGTCGTGTTCGGTTGGTTGATTCTCGTTGGTTTCAGATTAAGCTGAAATAATTTTGTTTAATCGAGGTCTTTTCACGAAATTTAATGCACATGATGAAATGTAATGCAAATGAATGAATGCAAAACAAAAAAAGGCGTTGATTCCAATTCAATTTCATTAGAAGAACTTCACTAGAAGAAAAATTTCTTTACATAGAACGGATGATTACATATACGACTTTGCCCTAATGCCCAAAGCCTTAATTTTTCTAAGGAGCCAAGCTAGTTTTCGGCCTCGATCTGTTTCTGACTCGTACTTTAAGCTTAATACATCAGCTTGGACTGCCAAGGTTTGCAAGTGATCGGCTACCTCTCGAACCTGAGCCACAGCTTCGCCCATGACATAATCTCTATCTCTAATCTGGTTCTGAGAGTGGTGAAGCTGTTCCCTGCAATGGTCGTTGTTTGCCTCAAGTAGTTCCACTCGAATTTTACTATCTCGTAGTACAGTCTCGAGTTCTTCTACTTTCCCTTTCAACTCTTCGATCCTGCTCAGACTAGCTTTCAGCTCAATTACCGAATTACAGCTACGATGTTGATGAAGTGATCTTTCCAATTCAACCACCCGGGCACGTAACTTCTCCTTTTCGTTTTGGCTTTTTGACAAACTCTTTTTTAGAGTGTCCTCTCGTATTCGGGCATCTTGAAACCTTTTCTCCCAATGGTCGGCTCTAGTCTTTTCCACTTTGATCTCTTGACGCCATTGCTCTGACGTTTTACCTAAACCGGCAGTTCTTATTGACATACGCAGCTTCTTGTAATCGGTTTTCAAACTATCCAAACCTTCCTCGGCCTTGTTCTTTCCTTTCCTTAACTTTTCAGCCTCTAGCTTGTGGATATCGACGTCTAATCCCAATTTCATTTTCTCTTCTTCTAGCTGTTCTATCTTCTTCCCCAACTCTGAGTTCCTTCTCTCAAAGTCTTGTTTAATGATCTCTAACTCGGATGGGATAACCCGTAAATGCTCCTCTATCGGTTGAGTGTTCCCTTGATTCGGCCTAGGGATGTTGTCATTGACTCTCCTACCCCACCACCATTCATACCCGGGGGTGGTCATCGGGCCTGTGGTAAATCCTTTCATTCTTCGAGCTTGGTTCCATGCATCTGATATCTCGCAAACCCTCTTTTTATAATTATTGTCTTTATAGGAGAACTCACATTGTGCCAAACCCTGTGTCACCGGTATAAATTGCCTTGATCGATATTGCCTTAACACTATCAGTGGAGCGTATCCAACGGCTCCCCATATTCCGGCCAGAGGGACCCAGTCAAAATCACCGCACCTATATAAGATCTCGTCAGGAATCATCCACGGAGCTCTCCATTCAACGTCTTCGGCCCGCAAATTCTAGAGAATAGTTATCCATTTCTCTTCTGAGATGTCGTCCCGCCTCGGTATGGCCACGAATTCCCTTAATGGGGAATAATCCTTAGAGAAAACCCGATAAGAGACCTTCTCTACCCTCCAGAAATGGCTATGGAACCAAGCCAAAAGAAGCTGAGCACAACCAATAAATCTTCCCTCGCCTGCTCTCCGGCATGCATTCAAGGATCTGAAAGTTTCTGCTAGTATTGCTGGGACAGGTGTAGTACCTTTATCAAGCCGATCGAATAGATCTGAGACCGCTTCATCTATGTGTCCTAGCGCCTTGGGAAAGATGATCAAACCGTAGAGGCTTAAAGCAAAAACATCAACCCTTTTCTTCGAATCCGGGTGAGCAAGAATCAAGTCCCTCAAATTCCTCCAAGGAATACACTTACTATCCCCTTTTTGCTTGATGTGGGCTGCAACCCATTGCTTGCTCATCCCCGTTACATTCATCAACTTCTTCAAAAAGGGAGGGATGTTGACAGGTCTTGAATAGGCCCTATCAGCCTAAATCTTCGGGCAATTAAGTAACGCCATGTATTCCTCCACAGTAGGTACTAAATCCACTTCTCCGAAGGTGAAGCAGCTGTAAGCAGGGTTCCAAAACTGCGTGAGAGCCCGTAACAAGTACTTGTCCACCTTTACATCGAGCAAATAGGGTAAATCACCGTAGTTACAGTAAAAGAGTTGCTTGACTTCGCCATTCCAACTATTCCATATATCCTTTAACTCTTGCAGGTCATTTTGAGTCACACTGATGCGAGTGAAATCCCACAACTCCGATTCATATCCCTTGGTCAAACTATCTCCTTTCTCTTGTTGCGTTCTCTTAGACCACACTCGGACGGCCGCATTATCCTCCACTCTATCAAGAAATCCTTTTTCCATGCTAAACTCTTCTATTTAGTAACCGAACGTAAATCAACACCCTTTTATGATGAGATGCCATGCGAAAACAATCAAAACACAACAAGTTAGTATTATATACAAAGAATAGAATTCAAAACAAATAAGGAGTAAATAAATGCCTAATAGGGTAACCACTAGGGTTCGGTGTGGTTCTACCTAGGGTAGGCTCCGAGGGCTCATTACATGTAGTTCGGTTCTAAGGTAAAGGTACTGAACAGTGATTCCTCGACCCTCGCCCATTATAGGCTCATACGGACCGAGTTCGATTCAGGGGAATACATTTCCCTACGGCTATACGGAGATGAAAACCTCACGAAGACGCAGGTACGGATGTATCCCGAAAGCGATCCACTATCCTATACGGAGGTGAAGACCTCACGAAGGAGTAGTTTCTCACTTTCACTTAAGAGGGTGAAATTGACCCATAATGCGATGCAATATGCAAAGATACATCATAGAACTAAACTACTTAAATCAAGCATATTATGAAGAAGGCCACGAAAATAACAAACAATATGCAATGCAGATAATTTAAAATCGATTTTCAATTTTTGAGAAAAAAAAACAAAAATTAACCAATTTAAGGCTTGACTCTCAAAGTCCCCAGCGGAGTCGCCAAGCTGTCGAAACCATTTTTTTGAAAAAAACTGGGAATCGACTTTGGTTTCGAAAGTGAAAATTAAAACGGGAGTCGCCACCGATCTTTATTGGGTGTGATCGGGTCACCCTTATTTTAATAAAACACTTTAATTTATTAAAATGACATTTTAGTCTACAAAATTTGAGACAACGGGTTCGGGAGTCGATTACGTATGAGGAAGGATTAGCACCCTCGTAACGCCCAAAATTGGTACCTAATTGATTAATTAATGTCTTAATATCGAAAATTAAAAAAGATTTAAAATAAATTTTGAAATACGATCCCTTTTTATGAATGTTTAAATAACTTGAAGTGGATATTAAGATTTTCTTATTTCGAAGGAGTAAAATATCACATCCAACACGTAGGACACGACATTTCCAACCATCGATACCCAAAATCATCTCATGATTTTCAAAACTCATGCATTGAAATTTTAAAAAGGATATCCGTTTATTTGGTCAAATGATAAATCGAAACCCAACACGTAGGGACGATTTCTCGAAATTTCAAAACACGAAATATTGCCTTATTTGCAAAAAAATCTTATCTCGAGGTAATAAGATATTATATCCAGTGAATTAGGACAGAACACCTCAAATCTCAGAGAGTAAGTATTTTATTTAAAACTCGTATTATGATTTAAAAGAATATGCTGTTATTTAGGTTAAACGAGAAAAAAATCGAAACCCAGTAAGTTAGAGCACGATTTCTCGAATTTCCAAATACAGAATATTGCTTTACTTTAGAAAGCACAATTTTATGTGTCGGGTAAAAAAAAATTAATGTAATTATAATTTTTATGGTAAAATGAGAAAACAAATTGCGATCTGATGTACGTAATAAAATAATAACGAAGATGATATAAATACACTAATATTAATGAATAACATAAACTTGCGGTATATAGAGACATATATGAATAAATGAATAGATATATAGTAAGATGAGAATAAAACAAAATAAAAATAAATACAATGATACATGAAATAACAAAGAAAATTCTAGTGAAAACTTAATTTTAAATTGAGGATAAGCAAATAAACATATGAATAAAGAAGCATCAAGTGAATTTATTTTTTATATTTTTAAAATAATAATAATAATAATAATAATAACGATGATAATAAAAATAATGCAAATAAGTATTATGTAAAATATGCACACAAATTTGTAATTTAAATAAAAATGATAAAATAACAATAATAGTAAAAATATAAATAAGTATTGTATGAAACAAAATAATGATACAAAGTAACAAAGAATTCAAAGTTTGAAATTATATAAAGGTATAAACGAACAAATAATAAAATGTGAGAGCAAAAAGAAAAAAACTATAATAATAGTAGTAGTAGCTATGATAAAAGCAATAATAATACTAAATATAACAATAATAATGTTATCAATAAAAATAATAGTACAAAAATAAGAATAATAGCAGTGATAATAAAAAATAGTTTAATATAAATAATATATATATATATTTACATATAATAAAATAAAATGTATAAAAGAGTTTAAATGAAAATTTATATATAAATATAATACAAAGTATAATTTAAGATAAAAATTTAAAATAAGTAATATATAGAAAGTTCAAAACAAATAACAATAAAATAATTTAAAATCATTAACATATAAAAGATATATACAAAAGTTTAATATAAATAACATATGAAATTTTAAAATTAATAATAGTAGAAATGTTTATAACAAATAATAAAGAGAATTTAACGTAATTATCATATAAAACGATACTACTAGATAATATGATAGAATATTGAGATAAATAATATATACGTATATATACATAATAACTTAAAATACAAAGATGTATATAAAAATTTTAAAATGAATAATATGTATAAAAATTTAAAAGAAATAACATATGTGAAATATTTAAAGTTGACGATAATATAAAATATATGAAAAAGTGATGAATAAATGAATGATTATAAAAAGTCGACAAGTAATAAGGTGATAGTAATGAAATAAAAGAATGGAGGAACAATTAACAATTGAGTACAAAAATCAACATAAATATATAAACGAATAACATATACAAACAAATAAATAAATGAATGAACCAATGAATTAAAATAAAATAAAATAAAAGGCTAATTGATTGAAATTTAAATCGAATTAAAGAAAGAAAACAAAAGGGTTGAAATGAAATATGCAAAGGAAATGGAGGGTTAATTAGGAAAATACCCCCCAATCCTCAAGCATATAAAATCCTCTTTAACAGATCAATCAACCCTTCCCCTTTTTGATATTAACCCTAGCCGCTTTCATCCATTCAACCCAAAGAAGACAAATCCAAGCCGCCATGTAGCCACCGCAAACGGTGGCCGACGGAAGGTGGTCCATTCAGATTCTAACTCCGTTCAGACTTGCAATCAAGAATCTAATCTCTATGATAGCAAAGAATCAAAAAGATAGTATCACCCTCTTTATTAGATTTGGTTTCAACAGAGAAGAAACTCCGATATATACCAACGGTCTACGATTCAGGTGAGTTACTCGCTTTTATCCTTTTCTTTTCTTTTTATAAACAGTCCAAAAAATGAAAAAGAAAGAAGAACCACGCAAAAAAAAAAGTGAAATATTGGGTCAAATCGAAAAGAAGAAAAAAAAGAACCGTCACCTCTTTGCTTTGAAAATTTTTGATTAATATTCTGCAACCCTTTTTTTCTTTGTATTTCAGATTTCTTTTTTTGTATCCAAAAAAAAAAAAAACCCCTTTTCAAAGATGAGATTGTGGCTTTTAAAGCCATTTACAAGATTATTTACTCCTATTTTTTGTCGTTTTTCTTCCTCGTTTTTACTGCTTGCGTGCGAATCTTCTTTGCGGTGATGATGAGTGTCAGCGCATGGAAGGCGGGTTGGTGCCCGAACGGTGGTGGTGGCGCGCGTGATGGCTAAAGCTAAGGGGAGTGGCGGCTGAAAACTTGGTGACTAGGGTTTTTTTGGCTGCTGAAAATGTTTAGTTTGTTGGGCTAGGTGGGCTTTAGGTTTTTATTATCCGGGTCATTTGATGTGGATTGGGCTCTTTGTTTGGGTTCAGTAATTGTTTTATTTGGTTTTGGGCGGGCATAATTTGGGCTATACAATATATATATAATAATAATAATAATAATAATAATAATAATGACTATTAAATATCTACTTAATATCAAATATTTATTTTACACTTGGGCACACATATATTATTACATTTGTATTTCATCCCCACCATACACTTGTTATTTTACATTTATTCATCATATAAATATATTATAATATAATTATTTATTTAATAAATATCTTTCACTAAATAATAAATATCCATTTAATATCAAATACATATATTACAAATGTATGTATTTTTTATTAATACATTTGTACCAAATCATTATCATACACTTGTCTTTATTTAATCTATTCATCATATAATATCAATTTAATAATAATAAATACATTAATTATTTACTTAAATAATAAATAAATACATACATGTATTACAAATGTATGTATAATTCTTATTACACATGTATTTTATTTTTGCCATACACTTGGCACTCCTTTGGCTTATTTGCTTAATTAGTCCTTTCAATTTCTTTATCCTATAATTAAACTTTTACACTTCATTCAATTTAATCCTTTTATCTAATTATCCTTTATTTAAGCTAATTTGCTTCATTAAACTTTAATTAATCACTCTCTTAACTTCGTAAATATTTTTAATAAATATTTACAAATCTATTTTTCAGAAACAGAGACCCAAAAATGTACTTTTTTGATAACTGTAAAAATTCGGGTCATTACATTGATGTTGTGTTGTTTGGCTGAATGATTATGAGCCTTAAAGAGGGTCATTGAACAGCCTTTGAGGTGTGAAAAGTTAGTCTTGAAATATCCCTTGTGTATGAACATGTCTAGCCGATTGGTCACTAGGTGTGAACACCAAGTATGAACGGTTTGATGAGGAACTTGGGAAGTGGTTCGACCACCTTGGGAAATTTAAGTTGCTGGTGTCTCTTGGCCGAATAGTCACCTTAAGATTCCATGGATCAGCCCTCCATTCAAAGAAGATAACCGTACATGTATCCTAGCATACTATGAACCAAGCCGTACATGTACTTGCATTAAGTGCTCTTCTTCACATTCGGCTGCACCTATAAAACAAATGAACTCATTAAATCCAAGGCATATTCAGCTGATTCATATTTAAACATCATCTAGACGACTTAAATAACATACTAAGCTAAAATAAACACACTTAATTATGGACTAGCTAGTATAATAAATTCGGCTAGCTCAAACATGTGAAAACAATTAATGAACTGATTTGAGTTAGGGAATTCAGATATGAGCTGTAACAAATTGAATAAAATAAAACTAATACTTAGTTTATTAAAATGATAAAAGAAATGAGCTGGAGAGAAACTAAAACGTGCTCAAACGAGTTGAATTAAACTTAAGGGAGCCGTTTTGAGCTGAGGGAAGCTCGGGGAGCTATGGATGAGCTGAAGTCGGACTTGCACTAGGATGCAAGGAGCCTTTAATGAGCTGGCCTGAACTTCTCCTTTAACATAAAGCTCGTTTTCATTCCAAAGTCAGAGCAAATAAAGCTTAAACAGCTTCTTGAAGGCATTTAGCTCGAGCTCGAGTCATGGGTCTTTTGGAAAACTCGATGGGATCAGGATTAGAGCTTGTTGAGCCTCGGGGCATGGTCATGTCAGACTATGCTTCAAGTATCAACACTTTCAACTAATCCTCCCTAGTGTGAGTGCCATGAGTCAGGTGCAAAATAAAAAAAAAAACTTTTTTGAAAATTAATTTTATTTTAAAATTGAAATAATTTAATCTATCAATTTCAAAACTGAGCATTTAAGTACGATGAAAAGTCATCACTTCCTTAAGAATTTAATTAGCTAAAAAGTGATTTCAACGTTTGGTATGTTAAATTTTATTTACTTTTATTGGAATCTAACTTCCCATTACCAATTACTTTTTCATGTAGATTGAAAAGTTAAAAAATACTAACCAAAATTAACTCTATTATATTGGTTGAAGATTAAGCTATTGCCTTATTGTCTCATTTGTCCTATTACTTGATTTTTTCTATTATTTCAACAGATTTTTCACAAATTTTATATGTACATATTTTTTAAAATTTATTCGAAACAAATTTTATATATTCATAATTTTACATGTGTATTATTATATTTATTCGAAACAAATTTTATATATTCATAATTTTACATGTGTATTATTATATTTACAAAATATAAGTAGGACAAATTTGAAAGAATTTTGCTTTCAATTAACATTATAAATTTAAATTTTTAAAAATATCAATTAAAATTTATTATTAAATATTTAATACAAATATTTTTAAGAATAAAATTTATTATAAAAATTAAATATATGAATATTATTTTTATTTAATAAGAGTAAATTCATAAATTATCATTACATTCTTGAGAAAGTACTTAGTGAATAATGCAACTTTCCCGACAATCAAATTCTTGTCAATTATATTTCAAAAAATCACATTTCGTTGAAATCATAACATGAAAAAGCACCCAACACTACCTTAGGCTTTGCTTGGTAGAGTGGAAAGAAAATCAGAAAGATGGAAAATTGAAAGGTAGAAAAATGAAAAGAATGAAAAATATAATTTTTCTTTCTTAGGTGTGCTTGGTAGGAAGGATAGAGAAATAGGAAAAAATAAAGGTAATTTTCTTTCCATCCATTTTTTGGTAGAGTTGAAAAATAAAAGGAATAAAATAAAACATTTGAAAAATGCATCATTTTGAATTAACATACACTTCTCTCCCATTTTCTCTCCTATCATCGTACCAATTTGGAAGGATTAATTTTTATGCATTAGGATTGGAAATGATCATTTCTTCTATTTTCTTTCCTCTGATTTTTCTTCTTAACCAAACATACTCAAATTTTATTTTCTTTCAAAATTTTCACTTCCTCCTCCCATCCCTCCACTTTTCCACCCAACCAAGCACACCCTTAAGGATAATTAATCACAACATTAATGTTTTTGTCAATTTTACATTTTGATTAGTATAATAACAAATTTAACCCTCTAAATTTACTCATCCAGTCTATTTTAATATATACATTTTAAGCTAAAATTTTCTTTATATATTCTTTTTGAAATCTTCAGTTTTTCAAAATTTCATAATCTTTTCACACATTCAAAAAAATCATAACCAAATAGATTGGTGGATATATAAAAATTGAGGGTATAAGTTGTTATTATATCAATTAAAATTATGTATAGTTGATGGTAAACATTAATCATCATGATTAATTGTCCCTAGTTGTTCACTTTTCAAAATTGATAGAGATTAAATTGCTTTGATTTTTTTTTTTGAGAAAGATCATTTTGCTCAATATCAAATTTGAGAGGGACTAGAGGTGTTTTTACCCATAATTCATGGGCACTTTTGTCCCTTTACAAATTTATAAAATTTTAAATTAGTATATGATAAAATTGTACTTTGACCCTTAAAATAATAAAATTTTGATTTAGTCATTTAAAAAATTAAAAAATATAAGCTATTAAAACAACGAAATTATATTTTATCTATTTTATGTAACTTAATTGAAAAAAATTCGCTTCACCCTCCCATAATTATCACATTCATGAAACGCCAAAGTCTTGCCAAATTGCCTTTACATATGTATGTAATGCAGCAATGCAAAATGGGTTAGGCCTTCAGGGGTGGTTGAAGAATAAGACGGAAGGGCTACATTTTATTGAGTCATTGCCCCAATGGATTAAATTGACATATCTTAAAATGGGCTGGACTTGAACCGAAATTTGGTAGGCTTTACTTACTACTAGAACACAGTTCCTATTCCTTCATAGGTTGGAGCTAGGAAAAGAATCCAAGGGTAGAATGAAAAGCAGATCCCCCCCAACTGCCCACACTATTACCTTACCTTCTTGATAAATGTCAGTACAAATTGTTGAATGTTAAAATTGTTGATAATGTTGATTAGGTGCACCAAATTGTCTTGTCTTGTCTTGTCCTGTCCAGTCCAAGAAAAACATAAAAAGAAAGATGCAAGTATCTAATAGAAAAGGTGTTCCTTATGACTGGTTCAAGCAACGTAAAGCAAAGGCAAATGAATCCCATACTTGCTTATTAATCAATACACGTCATTAGAATCATGATTTCATTGGCTTAGGCTAACATAAATATAAAACCAAAACTAAGCTGAGCAAACTGAAAATGAGAAAGAAAAAGAAAAAGAAAAAGCAGTGTTGGTAGCATTGGTCACAGTGTATGATTGTGAATATTTCATTCCTTGGGTTAAAACTTTAACAAATAATAGTGCTTAACGAATGTTATAGTATGAAACAGATGAACTACTGTTGATCATTCACAATCCTAACTCACCATTATTAGACCAGGGCATTGCGTAGGGCTTACTCAAACATATATATATATATATATATATATATTGTAGTATCATTTCATTTGTGGGGTACACCTCCAACTCCAATCAAATCTGTATTTTAATCCTCACCACCCACCTTCCTATAAAGATGATCATTAAAGGCCAATTTTTGAAATAATTGACACGTAATAAAAATCATGCATTAATATATAGCAAGTCATCAAATTAAAGGATGAGTTTGTCTTCCATATATTATTAATTACGAATACAGCCCTTGTGCGTGCCTTATATTTATTAATTATTCAAATTATAATGTAAATGTTTTAATATATCATTTTTTTAATTATATAAAATTTTGCATTTTATAATTTAGGAATTTAGATTTATTGGTAGAATATTGTACTCTTAATTGTATTTACCAAGGCTATATTGACTTTTCAATTGTATTAAATTTTTTTGTTAAGTAATGAAATATTTACCAATATGTTGTAATTTTATTTTGAAAAGTATCGTGAGAATAAAATTTAAAAATTCTCACAATTAAAATATTCTAATTAATACTTAAAAAAGTTAAAATATGGATTGAAAGCTCAAATAACACAATAAAATTATATTTATAATTCCTCAAATACCTTACAATACATAAATTAAACCTATTTAATAATTTCATAAACACTAAGTAAATACAGAATAAAACAATAAAGAGTCAGTGTTGACCAAAGATGAAATTAAAATTTTAAAACAATTAATTAAATAAAATTCAATTTTCCATTTAATTATAGATCCTATTTGATATGAAATAAAATTTCTTGTACTAATTAAACAAATCATTGTTAAAATTACATCAACTACATTTCATCTTTCTTCGTTTTGGAAACAAAAAAAGAAAAAGATTAGTACCTAATTCCCCATTTATGATGTGTTTCTACACTTAATTTCATTGCCTTCTTAAACACTTTCGACATTTGATCCAGCAGTTTGGAATTAGTCTTTACATCCCCTTATAAAATTTGAAACCCACATAGAAAATAATGATTAGTGATTAAACTATATATGTATATATATAAATCAAGAGAACCAATTAGTGATTAGGTGGCTAAAATGCCTACCGTTTATTAGGAGCTTATAATGTCTAAAAATAATTACATTTATATTCATATAACGTTTCAGACTTCGTTAGAAATCTAATAAGTTGGTTGTTTTTTTAGAGAAAACAGAAAAGATACCATACTCATGAGAAAATGACAAATATCTCCCAATTAATCTCAATGGCTCTTTTAGGAGCCGATTTTATTATATATATAAATACATTATATATATATATATATATATATGACAACAGTTTAAAAACTTCATTTATTTATTTTTCTCCATCAAGAAGCAACAACAGTAATACACCATAATAACATTCAATCCCGGACCATGAAAATAGTGTTTCTATTTATGCTTGTTTTAGCCAAAAGATCAGTCCAATTATTAACTTCCCATAAGGCATGAATAATTTTGACATAATAAATCAATGTAATACAATAATTAATAACTTTGAAATTTCATCATATTTCTAAAATTGAGGAAGTAATTCAAAACACCATGAAATAATAATACTGAAGTCCAACTCAACAATTAGATTATGACAATTCAACCACTAATTTAATGGCATCAAGCTTAGCTAAATAAGTATCGCGGCAATAAAAAGGTTCGGAGAATAGAGCAATCCTCTTACCTAATTCATCTCTAAGAGCACCACCGCAATTAGCTTGATGCAAAGATTCTTTTGAGGCATTGCAAAAAGCTTAATTATTACGTCCCAATTATATATATATATATATATATATCATCGATAGTTCTAAAAGTGATATACATATTACTATGAATAGTTCAATCACATAAAATTTAGTACAAATTAAAAAAAATTTATTTGCTTCCTTTGGCATTTAGCATAAACTAATATGCTATAATAACACTAAGGCTTCCTTGGATGCAATCGGGTTTCAGTGTGTTGGTCATTTTAGGCTAAAAAAAATTGCAACTGAAATGTTAGTAATAGAGGTGATCATGGGCCGAGCCCAAACAAAATTTTAGGCCCGTCAACTAGGCTCGGGCCTGGCCCGACCTGAAATATGAGCCTAAAAATTTATCCAAACTCAGCCCGAAATAAAATTGTTAAGCCCAAGCCCGGCCCGGCTCGACCCATATTAATTTTTTTTTGCTTATTTCATTAAATAAAAATTTTAAAAATATAATAAATCAAATATATTTAAAAACATAAAAACAAATATTAAAACAAATAAAAATGATACTAAAACAATTCTTAAAACAATACACAAATTGACAATATAATAAAAAAATGGTTATATTAAAATTTTAAAATGATTAAAAATAAAATAAAAAATATATTAATATATAATTCGGGCCGGGCTCGGGCCAAAAAATCTTACCCGAGGCCCGGCCCGTTTTCTAAACGGGTCTCATTTTTTTGCCTAAGCCTATTTTTCGGGCCTATATTTTTACTCAAACTCTACCATTTTTCGGGCGGGTTTTCGGGCCTGGCCGGGCTGCCCAACCCATAATCAGCTCTAGTTAGTAAACACAAGGCTGTTTAGAAAGCATTTTTTAGTTCGATGAAAATGCATTTCACCTCACTGGAAGCTTAAATCCAGATTGGAGCCTTTTGGTCTAGTAAAAATTTAGCAACTTTAGTTGCTTTTTGTTTTCCTCTTTTACCCATATATTATTTCTTTTCTCTCTTATTCTAGAGTTGCTTCATTATTTTATCTTTCAATAATGTTTTATTTTTCCAGGGCTCAATAATTTCAATAATCTTTCAATAATGAATTAAGCCCTTATAATTAAATATATGATTAATTTTGAAATATTAAATAAAATAATTTTTGAATTTTTCTCAAGTTTTAATTTATTTTAATTATTTATTATTAAAATTATTATTAAAATAAATATAATTGTAATAATTTTAATCATTTATTAATTTTTAAATGTTAAATAATTTTAAAAATTTCTATTATATATCATTTATAATATAATGTCTTTAATAATCATTTTCTATTCTCACCTCACTGTTATAACTGCATTTGAATTCAAACACACACTCCACTGTTGTTTCTAATCTTACTGCTATATTATGCAATCTCATCGTTACAGTAATTAATTTCACCTCTACCGCTATTTTTAATTTCACCAAAAGTAAAAACTAAACCTAAATCTATTTTCAAATAAATATAAAAGCCTTGAACAACTTTTTAACTTGGATAGGAGTGTGAATAACATGGATGGATTAAAAAAAGCATCACTTGTAGCATTCCTATAGCTAAGAGTAAGTTTATGATTGGATGAATAATAAAATAGTGAAATTGGAAAAATGCTTTTTAGTATTACAAATGTTTTGACATCATTAAAAATGAAATTAATTAAATATTTAAGACTTAATTGAGTAATTGGCTCTCAAACTATATTCTTTGTATAAATTAAGTGTTTAATTTTTTAATTATTAGTTAAAATATAATTTCATAGCTAAAGTTAGTCTTTACTATTAAAAAATTAGAGTCAATTAAAATGTGTGATATTTTATTTATTTATCTTTTAAATTTTAATTAATTAATTAATTATTTCTTCTTCGCCACAATCACCAGACTAATCCCAAGCATTAAACCTATCAAATTAATGAGATAAAAAAAAATGTTTTGACAGAAGAGAGGAGAAAAAATGGAGCGGGAGAGAAGGGATTATTTTATTTTCGTTTAATTAGATTTTAATGCTTTGTGGTTTCAAATAAAGAGCGTAATTGAAGAGTTCGCCTTTGAATTAAGCCTAAATTTAATTTTAATTTTTCTAATCTATCTTGGCTGTCATCATCTAATAAAATATGAATCCAAAATTTAACCATAATAAAACAGTCCAAGTCAAAGTCAAAAGGAAAAACATACCTTATTGCTAACTTACGCTGGAAAGCGCATTAAGCCCCGCCAAGCGCCAACATCCTAACAATATTTTCTCCCTCTTTGTCCATTTCTTCCCTACTTTTCAAAGTTTTCTCCTTTCTCCTTTCTCCTTTCTCCTTTCAACTTTCACCTTTTTCCTTTTTCTTTTTTTTCTATTCATTTGCTTTGGTGAGGACTGAGCAACCACTGACTTTCCCTTCCTCAGACAAAAGACATGACAGATAAATCGTGATAGGTTGATAGAGTTATGATATGAGTGAAAGTTAAAAAGAAAAAAAAATCATGATAATGGAATGGGAAGATCAAGAGAATCAAAACCAGAGAGAGATTTTGAATGTAAATGTGAATAATGGTGGAGTAATGTATGTCAAAGTGATGACCGATGAACAGTTGGAGACTCTCAGAGAGCAAATTGCTGTTTATGCCGCCATTTGTGAGCAGCTCGTTGAGATGCATAAGAACCTCACTGCCCAGCAAGATCTCGCAGGCCTCTCCCTTTCTTTTCCCCTTATATTGTTATATGCATGTCATGCTCAAACTTTTTTCATGTTGTCTTTCATTTTTGGCTTCTCTCATCTCATATCATGACCTTTTCTCTTCCTTTTTGTCATTTTCTAAAATGGATGTTGCTGGTTTCCGAGGGTCCTTTTTTTTTTTTTTGTTTTTTTGCCCCATGGGTCTTGTGTTTCTAAGTGAAGTGATGATGGAATCGCTATGGCATTGGCTTTGGCTGCACACTTTTTTTCTGTTTTTAGCCTTTTGGTTTCATTCATCGTCTTTTCTTCCTACGTACTATTAAAATTAATTACTTTTGCTCCTAGATTGAATGAAATTGCTGAATGATTTCAGGGACCTCTATACAAATTAACACTGCTTTTTCCATTATTAAATGTTTGGTTCAGTTGGGTCAATTTCATGTACTGAATTGGGTGCTTTATTCTCTTCCTCTGCCTCGTTATTGCTTATCCTATATATAATTCCTCCCTTCCAGTGCTGAATGAGTTAAATACCAATTTAATGCTTATCTGTTTCCCGATTACCAATATATATATCGGTCTAATACACACATTCAACCAGACAACATTCCAAGTTGAACCGGGTTTGGCGCTTAAACAGAGTCGAACCCAAGTCCTTATTACCAATTGTAGTCTTTTCCTTCTTTGTGACAACTTTAATATCAGAACAATGCTTTATCAAATAATTTAGGTTGCCAATGATTGATTCTTATAATACTCCACCAACAGACCACATGGTTGTTGGCTCTTTCTTCCTGTGTTGGCTTACAATTGATGGCACCATTGGAAGTGTTGTACATGAATATGTTGTTATGAGAGTTAGGATATAGTGAGTTCTGTCTCTGTTGATCTTGTCGGATTTATTTAGCCTTTATAACCATTATGAATTATTAGGAACTGATGATAATGCAGTTTAACTTGGATATCTTGAAATGGTTTCTTGTGACTGAATATTTGATTTTCTAAGACTCAATGTTTGGCTATTGAAAAACTAAAAGTAAAGGAAACAATCATCTGTCTTGCAGGTGGTAGGCTGGGGAGCCTGTATTGTGACCCGTTAATGACATCTGCTGGTCACAAAATTACTGCTAGACAGCGGTGGACTCCAACTCCAGTGCAGCTTCAGATTCTGGAACGAATCTTTGATCAGGGGACTGGAACTCCAAGCAAGCAAAAGATCAAAGAGATAACCTCAGAACTGAGCCAGCATGGCCAAATTTCTGAAACAAATGTCTATAACTGGTTTCAAAATAGACGGGCTCGGTCTAAAAGGAAGCAACTGGGGTCATCATCCAACAATGCTGAATCAGAACTAGAGACAGAAGTCGAGTCACCGAATGAAAAGAAGACGAAGCCCGAGAATCTTCTCTCTGGGCAGAACCCTGCACCAAGGGCTGAAGATCTCTGTTTCCAGAACCCTGAGATAACCTCTGAACTGCATTTCTTGGGTGTAATGTCCAATCCAACTACATTCAACGGTTAGCATATTAACTTCTCCTTATCGCTATGTAAATTGAAAACGTTTTGATGCTAGTAGGAGGATCCTAAAATTTCTGAAATGTAATGAAGGAAAAATCCACTTGCAAAGATGGTTTGTGATAGCATTCTTGTTTCAGGATGTGTGTTAGAATAGATAATTCAGCAAATCTAAATGATGCTGCGGTTATTATATACTCGCTTCATGGCATGCCTTCCACTCTATAGTTAAAACCAATCATTCTTCCAGGAGAAAAGATATCTCAATACGTTGTCTGCAGGTGCTAGGTTGTAATTGTATTTCAGGAGTCCAAAATACCAGTGGTCTTATTACATCCCTATTTAATTGACGCAGGAGGTGAACATCTGTCTGGAAAAATGGGAATGCCTGGGAGCTACAACATTTTTGACCAGGCAGGTGACTACGGCATGGCAGGGTGAGACATGACAGCCAGGTTCTGCACACATGCCATCCGAGACTCGGGTTGGTGGACTAGGCTCGATTGTGGCTTGGTTTAATCATGGAACCATAGCATGCTTAACATAGTAAAGCTAATACTTGTTGTATGAACGTGAAATGAGGCAGTTAAGTTGGAAATAGACTTCCTAGTATGAATTATGAATATTAGTGTGCCATTGTGCCATTGTGCTTTGACTTTTTCTTTTTGGTTGTTTTGTTAATAGAAGGAACTACATGAATGTTTTGGCAAGTTGTTCATTAAATTATATGGTCATGCTTGATTTTGTTGGAGTTGGTGTTTCTTTGGTTTGATTTTGATAGTTAAAACTTTGGACGTGTAACATATGTTGGTTGGGTAATGTAGTGTGTGGGTGCAATCGCAAGCTTAACTCCATTGCATGTAGTATTAGTCTAGAATGAATGTTCATCTTAATCAATTTCTCTCCGATCAAAAAAATTCTTATATAAATGCTTGCAAAAAAGAAACCTATGTAGATAGTTTATATTATCTACATTATTGACTTTTAAAAGATTAAAATAAAAGGTCCATTAACAAACAAGAAAAAAAAAAGTGAATTATCAAACAAGATAAGAAGTTGAGGGTTGGTTGATTCCTCAAAAAAAGTATATGAAGCGTTATTTGTTGGGAGTTGATAAATATTTCTAAACAAGTTCGATATTGTATTTGTAACAGCCTGTTTTTGGTAAAATCAGAACAGTGATTTCGGGACCACAAATGCGATTTTGAAAAAAAAATATTTTTATATTATTTTATGGTCTATAGTATGATAGTATTGTCGTATAAAAATTTCGTAAAGAAATTTTACCGATTACATGTTTAATTTGATAAAGAACCAAATTGCATAAAGTGCAAAAGTTGAGTTCTAATAGCTAAAACGATAAATAGCTATAGAATTCAAAATTTGAGGTCCTTATATGACAAATAGACCATTAAAAATGCTTAGTGGTTAAGGATGATGACTCATCCATGGAAAATAAAATAAAAAATAAAGATAAAATTGGAAAGTGAAATAATAAAAGATGATAAATGATAAAAAATAAAAAATATCATCATTTATATCATCTTTCTGAAATTAAAAGTATGTAAACCCTAGCCATGGAAACCTTAGCTCAAGCCAACTTATTTTGCTTGATTAGGTAAGAATTCTTGCCCCTTTTTAATGATTTTTATTTTTTCGAGATCGTAATAACTTAATCTAGTTATCTCGGGGATTAACTTGCAAAGTTATCAAGGTACTAGGGTTTTTCCATGGATGAACATAGATGAATTATAAAGTTTTATGGTAGAAAATGAAAGGTTGTTGATAGATAAACAACTTTTGTAAAGAAAATTTTGATGAAATTATGATTTAGGGACTAAATTGAAAAGATGTAAAATTCATGGAAAAATTCTAAATTTTATGAGATACATGGGCTGTAAATTTACATGCAAAAATAGGCTAGGCTCAGAATAAGGATTAAATTGCATGAATTTCATTTTTCGAGCCTAGGGACGAAATCGTCATTAATTAAAAATTTAGGGGCAAAATGGTAATTTTGCCTAAGATGTAAATTGAATTGAAATGAACATGAATTAATGTTAAATTCATTCATATAGATTCGGATAGACCAAATTCGAAGTTAGAACGAGAAAAAAGAGAAAATATCGGATTAGTAGATTTTACGTACACGAACATTTATCGAGGTAAGTTCGTATAACTAAATTGTGTATATTTATATGCTTGAATTAAATGTTGTGTATGTGAATTGTATAAATGCCAAATATATGAAATTGGTTATGTATCCAGCAAAGCCCGATAAATATTAAATCTCGTTTGAATAATGGAATTCGATGGATACATGATTTCTTGATTGGTTGTGGTCCTGCATGTGTTGCGGACACACCACAGCTCCTACGAGCATCTCATTATAAGCCCTCTCGAGCTTCCCGTCATATGGTTCTTGCAAGCATCCTGATCGGTAATGATCTTGCATGTGTTGCAAACTACCGCAGCTCTTTATGAACGTCCTGTTATATGATCGGTTGTGTTCCTGCATATATTGCAGACACAAACGCAGCTCTTTGTGAGCGTCCTGATATGGCTAGCTTGAACTTCCCGATATATGGCTATCTGGAGCTCCCAATTAAAGGCTCTTTGTGAGCTTCCTGATTAAAAGTTCTTTGTGAACTTCCTGATTATGGCTCTTACGAGCTTCCTGTAATATAGCCCAGATAAACTTCCTGATAGGCTCTTTGTGGGCTTCCTGATTAATGGCTCTTTGTGAGCTTCCTGTTATATGGCTTGAGAGAGGATTTCTCGATTATGTGCTTTAAAAAGCACTCTTGAATATGAATTGACGGATTTCTGATTTTTACACTTCGAGTGTACTACCTGTGTATCCATCGATGTTTTCAATAATTCAACGGGCAAAATCCTGACATGAGAAAATATCAACATGAAATGAATTAATACGCGTATCTGCCTGAAATACATGAAAATGATGATATATGATATATGGAAATACGAGATGATAATATATGAACATGGAATTTGTTTGATGAATATGTTCTTCCATGATTATAGATTTGTATACCTTGAGTGTATTACCCGTGTGACATTGACATTTGAAATGATTTAATGGGAAAAGTTTCGACATGAAATAATCTGAACTCGAGAAGAATTATTATGAAAATGTACTTTAAATACAAGGATATGATTTGTATATGTTATGTGAATACATGATGTGGAAACTATATGCACATGGAAATCTAATTATTGTTGAGCCCATACATGTTTCTTAATATTTGTATGAAATATATGACTAACAAGGGTAATGAGGATATGTGTTAGGGCTCGTGATCAAGTTGATTGAATGTGCCTTGTATGTTTATATTAAATTTAAATGAGTGGTAAGTTAATTACCATATTATACGAATTTATTAAGCATTTCATACTTACTTTGTTTTATTTTCCCTTGTTCTATAGTAATTCGGAGGCTCGTTGGATTGGAAGCTTAGCGGAGATCAATCACACTATCCATCAGCCCGTTTCGGTATATATATGGTAAATCAATTATGGTTATAAATGCATGTATAGGTTAATTGGCCAATATCGGCATATAAATGCTTTAATTGTAACTAGCCATTGGAATGGCTTGTGATTGATATATTTAGTATGTGTTTGATATGGTTTGTGAATGCGCTTAAGTGTTGGTGTAGGTGAAAGACAAGATGGGTGAGAAATGTGGCTTGGAATATAGCTTATTTTCGTCTACATGGGCAGAGACACGGGCGTGTGTCTTAACCATGTGTGACACACGACCTAGCACTTAGGCGTGTGGCCTGGCCTTGTGTCCTCTGCATCTTTCAAATGTCATAACAGGATGCCTAGAATTGATCACATGGCCTGGCACATGGGAGTGTGACTTGGCTGTGTGACCCAAGTCAGAGAGTTACACGGCCTGAGACACAGACGTGTCCCTTGGCAGTGTGAACCATATGACCTGGCCACACGGGTGTGTGACCCTTGCACTTAGGAAAAATTTTGAGATTTTGTGAAAAATTTTCTGAGTGCCCGGCTTAGTCCCAGCTCGTTTCTAATGCATGTTTTGGACCTCAAGAGTTTATATAAGGGACTTTATGTTTGATTTCTGACATGAATACTGTATAAAATGAAATATCTGTTTACTTGATCTGTATATTTCGGTAATGCTTCGTAACCCTTTTTTGACGATGAATACAAGTTAAAGGTGTTATATTTATTGGTATCAGAGCTATGATTTAGTCAGTTCTTGGATTGAATGTGACAGCCCAAAATTGACCCTAGACGGGATGTGGTTTCGGGACCACAAAACCGAGGCATAAAAATAATTTAAAATTTATTGTGATGCCTATGATATGTGTTAAATTGTGTGTGACATTTTTGATGATTTGATTTAGTGTTATAAAGGTGAATTTCACTAGAAAGGACTTGTGTGAGAAAACTTAGAAATGAGATAGGCAAATGTTGAAGTGGCCTATTGATGCATACTAGGAAATGTTGTCCTTGCATGTCAAATTTCCCAAATTTGACTATAGTGGCCGGCCAAGGTGGGTATGATGGGCAAGGGAAAACATGTTTCCAACATGTTTGGTTAGTGAGTTATGTATGAAGGAATATAATAAAAATTAGCATAAAAAAATGAACAAAAAAAAAAGAAAGATGAGCATGGATGCCCCCTTGTTGCCGTGAGTAGAGGAAAAAGAAAGGAGAAATTTTTGTTCATCCATTTTCACTTCTTGGCCGAAAATACTAAGGAAAAAGGGGGAGGATTTTTGCTTCATGCTTGGTTTAGAAGAGAACTAGAAGGAGATTTGGCTATACTTGCATCAATATTAAGGTATGTTTGAGGTGGTGTCATGAGATTCATGCTTGTTTTGGTTGCTTACTTGATGTGCATGTTAGCCATGGTTCAAATCCTTGTTATGCCATGAAAATGGTATTTAGCCAAGGTTGATATTGTGTTGAAACTATTGCATGCTAAATGTGAAGCTTGCTATTGATGCATGTAATGATGGATTAACTACTCTTGAAATTTCTTTTTAGTATTCTTGAGTAGGGCATTGAGTCCTTTGTTTAACCATGACAAAAAATTTTAAAAGGGGCATGGTGTGTGAGGTATTCGGCCATGGTATGCTCATGAGCATGGTTTATGCTTCTTGCATGATATTAAAAAAATTTGTGTTTTGAATGGTTATGGACACCTTAAAATTGACCTTGCACCTATGTGTGGATATATGTTTGCACATGATGTTTTGGTTATGAAGTAAATGATAAATGTGTTTGTTTAAAAAATAAATTGTTGGAGAATGTTTGTAAAATTTCAAGTATATCCGGCCATTGGGTGAGTATGTAAGTGATGTTGAATCAAGTTTTTGGTGCATATTTGGTGATGTGTATAATCGACCAAATGGGTGATTAGTAAAAAATGGTTGCGAATATACAAGCATACATATGCATGTGTAGTTGAATTATGAATGTTTAGCAAGATGGTTAAACTAGTTGATTTATTGATTAAGCTCAAGGAGTTAAAGAAGGAGAATCAAGCAAGGGAAAGACGAAGGTCATCGAGTAGCCGACTTGGACTGTTTTACCCAACACAAGGTAAGTCATTAAGCATATATTTGGTGTTGATGTAAATGACCATAATATATACACAATTGTGTTTAAATGAGTTGATGTGTAAATGGAAATGTATGTGTATGGAATGATGCCATTGTTGAATGTATAAAGGCAGCAAAATGCATAAGGTATTGGTCTCGGCACTAAGTGTGCGGGTATAAATGGACACGGTGACAAGATTGGCACTAAGTGTGCGGGTTTAAAATTGTACAGCACTAAGTGTGCGAGTTTGATTATATAGCACTAAGTGTGCGAGCTGAAAATATATAGCACTAAGTGTGCGAGCTGAAAATTATATAGCACTAAGTGTGCGAGCTGAAAATATATAGCACTAAGTGTGCGGATTCACTATATGCTCTTGTATTACAATTGGCACTGAGTGTGCGACATTATCGAGTTAATCCCGACAGCGGATCGGGTAAGTACCTTGAGCTCATGACGAATAGGCAATACATTCATGCTCGGGGTTGAGCTTGGTAAGCTTGAAATCTATGTGATGATTGCAATTGTATGATTGTGGTGCGAATGAGTTGGTGTGTAAAAATGCCTCAAATATCTTATTGTATAGAATATGAAATGTGGATGTATGACTTGGTATGAGATTGAACCGAAAGGTCCGAGGAATTATGGTATAGTTTCGATATGGATGAAGTACCTAGCCTCGTTTATTGTTTGATGTTGCGAAAACTTTATTAATGGATGGTTGATGAATGCTTATGACTTCTTGAGTTATAAACTCACTCGGTGTTTTCTTGTCACCCATTTTAGGTCTCTTGGACTCGTATTGTCGCGTGCTCGGAACCGTCGTTGAAGTCATCACACCGGCTGGAAACCTTTTGGTATTGTCTTCGTAGTTGAACTAGGAGAACAATTGGCATGTATAGGCTATTATGTTTTGTTGAATTGTGGGTTGTAAACTTTAAGCCATGTGAAAATGGCCTATGTGGTCGTCGAGTGGGATGCTAGAACCTATAGCCACGAGTCTTAGAAACTTTAATTTTGATAAGGTGGCCATAAATTGTGTCATGTATGATGGATGATTAGTAAGGCCAAGGAAAGATTCATGAAATTGGCATAGTCTACTGCAGTAACTGTTGCTGACAGCAGCAGTGAGATGAGATTGAAAAATCACTAAAAATAGTAGAAGTAGAATTAAATAGTGAATAAATTATGAAATTTAACCTTGATGAATCTATTTTTATATGGACGAAACGAAACGACCATATGAGCAGTATACTGAGAGATATTAGAGTTCTTGTGAGACAGGGCCAGAACGGTTTCTGGGTCCCCTGTCGCAACTTTGAAAATTTACAATAAATTATCCAGAAAGAATTAGAAGTCATACCTTATATGTGCAGATTCCATTTTGAGTCTAGTTTCTTTAGAAATAAACGGAACCAGTATTAAATCCCTTTACAGAGAGATATTCAAGTTGAAACGCACAAAGGTCAGTGTAGTCGACCCCTGTAACATGGGTTACTTTAACTAATAAACTGTACCAATTGGCCCGACAAAAAATTCTAGAAATAAATACAGGGATGGATATATGAGTCTAGTTTTAGGGAAAATTTACAGAACTGATTTTCGAGTTCTGGAACTCGAGATATGATTTTTAAGGTGACAGTGATGCAGTTAGCTAGCCTGCCTGGAACTGAAATCAATTATTGTCAAGAGAGAAAAAAGGGAAGTAAGCCCGGTAACACCACGTGTTCAAATCCGGTGACGGTCATGGGTTTGGGGTGTTACATTGAACGTAGCATATGTGATGTCTAGAAATACATGCCATTTATAACCTGTGATAATGTGATATCTCCTGACTCTGATGAGAATTGTTTTACTAATAGACAGAGATGCTTTCTAACCGAGCTAATTTCGATAATGTTGAAAGCGATACTCAAGTATCTGATTAAGAAGGTAGCTTATGATGAGTAGAGACTTATAAAGGTATGAGCAAATGTTTTTAATGAACATGTTGACGATAAATGTCATGTTATACCTATGTATATATGAAAGTCAAATTTTGAGGCTTTACAACCTCTACCCATCACCTGTATAGTCTTATACAATGAAGTTCACAAGACTTATATTGATTAAGTTCACAAGTGTGAAACCGAAGAGTTCAGTTGTTAAATGATTAATAATGTGGTCAGAACTAAGAATGGGTTACCAAGTAAATACGGTTTTAGACGAGATATCAAATTATCCTGAAGATTATTCGGGATATACAATGTTGTTATTAAGAAAGATTATCGATTTATTCAGGCATGGTATGGTATTTAAAGAACGGGTTAGTCGAAATTCCTTCTGAATTGATTTCTTTAGTGATTGGAATAATGTGGGATCATTGATGACTTTAGTAGTTAGTAGAATAATGATGTAATTACAAAGATATCTAAATGCAACTGTTATAATCGGGTATTTAACAGTGATCTCCTCTAGGTATTCTATATGTTCTGTTATTCTCAGAGACATATGTAATTGTTCATGTTCAAATGCGATACTTTTCATATAGAACGGCTGGCTAATTATAACAATAGACAGAATTATTGTAAGTCTGGTTGATTCATGTGCGGTATTACTCTATTTTTCTTTGGTTTTCTAATCAATTATATTTGAGAGAAGACTTGACGATAAGATTCATATGATACTATTTTTTACTTCTACTGGTTGAAGCTCTGAATTGCAAATATGCAATTTATGTTGTCTCTATCACAACTGTTTCTAGTGTGTATGTTTAATACTACTCTTCTGGATTTTCTCTGGGATATTGTCTATCTTTTTATTATTCAATGTGGTTTTTATTCTCGGAAATTCAGTATAGCTTCACATTCTAGATTTCATTATCTCAGTTTTCTTGTTATTCTTATGGTCTAATCCTATCATGCAAACATGGTTTATCTGTGAAAGATATTCATTGGCCAGAGGTAATTACATTTATTATTGTTATAAATCTTGACTTGATCATTGGAGCTCAGTAATATAGATCTCAGATTATAGAAGTTGTATTACTGCATTGGTTGTTATTGGCACTACTTTCAGTTTTCCTTTTCTATTTGGAGAGTAATACAGATGTTAAGGTATTGTTCCATCTATACTGTTGAAACGTCGGTCTTATTATGGCACTACGATTTTTAATCTATTTGATGATTGTGGCTTCAAAATAATTCAAATCTTTGGTGTTAATAATTGAAATAGCTTTATCATATAATTTCTTTTCAATTTTTGTGAAAGGGTTTTCTATGATAGCCACATCAATGATACAGTTATTACAGAAAAATGTAAGATTTGAATGGTTTGATAAATGTCAGCAAAGTTTTGACCAAATGAAAGCTCTGTTGACTAAAGCACTAGTGTAACACCCCTAACTTGTATCTGTCGCCAGAATAGGGTTTCAGAGCATTACTAGAACATTCAAAACATTTTTCAATTAATTTATGTATATTACTATTCATTTACCGTGATAATTTATAACATCCCTTGATTAGACCCTCGAGGCCCAATACGAGCTTTAGAAATGAATCGGGACTTAATCGAAACCTCTAAGAATTTTTTGTGACTTTTCAAAATTTTTCCAAGGTGCAGGGCTCACACACCCGTGTGGTCCAAGGGACAATCCCGTGTTGGAGGCCGTGTTCGGCCTGGTGTAACTCTCTGATTTGCACACACCGTCATGCCACACACCCATGTGCTAGGCCGTGTGGTTAATTAATTCAATTTGAATTAGGTGCAGGTTTCACACGGCCAAGACACACGCCCATGTTCTAGGCCACACGGCTGAGACACACACCCGTGTGCCCAATTCTGAGCATTCTGTTTCTCAAAATTAAGGTGCAGGGGACACACGGCCTAACTACATGCTCGTGTTACTAGGCTGTGTGTCACACACGATCTAGACACACACCCGTGTGTCTGCCCGTATGGATAAAATAAAGCCATTTCCTAGGTTCAATTCTCACCCAAAATCACCCAAAAACCTGCACATGAAACACTCAACCAATTCCAACCATTTCAAGCATTGGCAATTTCATCATTCATCAAGGCATACCATTTCATGCATACATGGTTACAAACTCACCTTAGCTTAACTTAAGCATTAACAACATTTGATCACATGAACTTAGCATAACACGTGTATATATATATCACAATAGCTTAGTAAATCATACCCAAAATAAACCATCACTAGCCATTCCAATGGCTAGGTTAGAAAATAACATTTCAAGCCACCATTGGCCAAGTTGTCCTATACATGCCATTATATCTGTAACACCCTGAATTTGGGCCTAGAAGTTTTGGGCCTTGAGCATTGGAGAGGTTGAAGGCAGCTTATAATATTTTGTTGTGCGTGTAAATTTCGCTAATGAAGGCTTGTTTTAGTGGTTAAGTGTGTTGAGAAGTGTTGGAGAAGTCCTGGTTTTAAACTTGGACTCTAGCAAAAAATTTGGTTTAAGGTGAATCAAACCCCAGGTGTAGTAGGTAGGCCTTAAGAATATTGTTGGAGAAATTGTGACACAAAAAGCCTTGTGGTCTAGTGGCAAAGTAGCGCCACATAAGAGGCAGGAAGGTTGCGTTATAGAGGTGGCAAGGAGGTCCAGGGTTCGAAACTCATGGCAAGCAAAGAGCATTTATTTTGCTAACAAGGGGTGGCAAGAGTTGGTGTTGAATTTAAACTCTGATGATGGAGGATCCCACATCGAAAAGCTAACATAAGAGTGGATCTGGTGGCTTTAAATAGAGAGAACCATGAGGAGAGTAAAGGTACCTTTCTTGGCTGATCCCTTTCGCTGTATGGCGTGCTCGTTTGGGTTGGGCGTCGGCTAAGAGTGCTCGGAGCGCGGATTAACTCCAGTCTCCTATCAGGTGTGTACTTCTCGCTACTCTAGCTGTAGGATGGCTACTTCGGGTCGCGATGGGTCGAAAAGGGCCATGTGGGCCCAATAGGCCTACGGGCCCAATTGGATAAGTTGTTTGATTGTGTAGTAAATGTTGGACTAGGCTAGGTGAATCTCATATCTGTGGCTAGATTTGGGCTAAAAGGGCCACATGAACGTGTGGGCCCATTTAATGAGAAAGGCTTTAGGCCCATTCATATTGTTATCCTGTTTAGAATACTTTAGTTTACCAAATTATGAAATACCTTCGACTTGTAAAATTATCAAAGTACCCCGATTTATAAAATTACCCAAATATCCTCGATTTGTAAAATCATTGAAATAAGATAAATTACCATTTTACCTCGATTTACGTAATTACCGTTTTACCTCGATTTATAGAATTACTATTTTACCCTCGATTTACAGAATTACCGTTTTACCCTTGATTTATAGAATTATCATTTTACCCTCGATTTATAGAATTACCGTTTTACCTCGATTTACTGAAATTCTGTTTTATCCTCAATTTACAAAATTATTGAAATACCCTTAGTTTACAAAATTAGCAAAATACCCTCGATCAGTAAAATTACCAAAATACCCCTGGTTTGTAAAATTACTAAAATACCCCTGATTTATAAAATTACTAAAATACCCCTGACTTGTAAAATTACCAAAATACCCCTGATTTGTGAAATTATCAAAATACTCTCGATTTGTATAATATCGAAATACCCCTATAGGGTAGAATTATCGGAATACCCCTGTAGGGTAGAATTACTGAAATACCCCTGTAGGGTAGAATTACCGAAATACCCCTGTAGGGTAGAATTATCGAAATACCCCTATAGGGTAGAATTATTGCAATACCCTGTAGGGTAGAATTACCGAAATACCCCTGTAGGGTAGAATTACCGAAATACCCTTGTAGGGTAGAAATACCGAAATACCCCTGTAGGGTAGAATTACTGAAATACCCACGTAGGGTAGAATTACCGAGATACCTTGTGAGGTAAAATTACCATTTTGCCCCTAGGGTGTTAAATGACCTGTTTTGCCCTTGTGGGCAAGTGGTGACTTACTTGGACCGTGGTTGACGAATTTGATTGTGAATATATGTTGGTGATATGAATGACTTGATTGTGATGTTTGATTCAAATATGGGCAGATATTCTGATTCTGTATGTTGTATGCCATGACATTTATATCTGTTGCATGGGTTATGGGTTATACTGATGGAGGAAGTACTGAAAGTGGCTTGTCCACGTACTGGAGGCTTTGCCTCAACTTACTGATATCTGACGACAATCTTGCAATCTGTGGAGTGTAGAAATTTGGGTGGGTTGAGCTATTCCCCATATGGAGTGTAGAAATGGTATGGGTGGAGTGTAGCGGTTGGTTATAGGTGGGTTGGGATTGCATTCACATTCGATTTTGATTACATTCGACGATCGATTCGATTCGATTACGTCACCTAATTCGATTTTGATTCGATTACGATTCTAGTTCTGATAATGTTTCTTATTCTGTAATGGGTTAAAGCCCATCTGGTACTGTCTGTTATAATGGGCTAAGGCCCAATTGGCACTGAAACTGTAAGTAAGGCTTGGGCCAGACGTTTAATTCTTTTATATGACTGACTGTTCCTTTTTATAGTAGGGGATTTCACACTGAGTTTTCGTAAACTCACCCCATTTATTAACCTTTAAGGTAATTTCCAGCCTTAGACGGATCGGGGCTACAAGGGGCTCGGAGGAAGCCACACACACTATTTATGTTATAGTTTTGATTATTGCTTTTAAATGTTTTTATGTGGGTTGTAGTAAGGCCGTTGTAATTTTTTGGATTTTAAATTTGGAATTTTATTTATTGTTCTTATAATTTCTAGTATTAGAACACGGTTTTCCAAAGCAACTACTGTTGTTCAAAACATCACGTAACCGCAATTGTTTTTAAATTAAGTGTCCGCAACTGCCAGGATTTTTTTTACAAAGTTGTTAAGAATGATATTCAGCTGAGGTTTTCTAATAAGGTTTAAAAAGGGTACAAGTTTTTAATTACTAAGAAGGGTTTTTAATGGAAACATGGTTTCCGAAAAACACTTCAATGTGGCACGCTAGATTCGAGCCAAACTTCCAGGCCGGGTTTGGGGTGTTACATTTAATGGTATCAGAGCCTAGTTTCAACAACTCAGCTGTGGATTGGGTTTTCAAAGGTTGAAGTTCAGAAAATTATTTTCAACCACCTGCTCAGTTTGAAGTATTTTTCTTAAAAAGTGTGGCACATCGAGTCTCCAGCGCCGAATCCGTAAGTCTTCTGAATACTTTTGTCTGTTTCGAAATTGAAATACTGTGGATTCTTTAGATATTGGTCTGAATTTAAATTTGGTATTTATTTTATGTGGATGTGATGTTTGGATATAGAAATTGTATATATGTGTGATAAATATGTGTCTGCTTCAATGAATAAGTGTTGTATGTATGAGATGTTTCAAGTTCTATTTGAAGTGTGATAGTGATAGTAGGATCAGAGTGCGCAGCTGTAGCGTAGCGGGGTAGATGTTACACGACCACCCTGTTAGATGGAAATTTCGGGGACGAAATTTCTTTAAGGGAGGTAGAATTGTAACACCCTGAATTTGGGCCTAGAAGTTTTGGGCCTTGAGCATTGGAGCTGTTGAAGGCAGCTTATAATATTTTGTTATGCGTGTAAATTTCGCTAATGAAGGCTTGTTTTAGTGGTTAAGTGTGTTGAGAAGTGTTGGAGAAGTCTTGGGTTTAAACTTGGACTCTAGCAAAAAATTTGGTTTAAGGTGAATCAAACCCTGGGTGTAGTAGGTAGGCCTTAAGAATATTGTTGGAGAAATTGTGACACAAAAAGCCTTGTGGTCTAGTGGCAAAGTAGCGCCACATAAGAGGCAGGAAGGTTGCGTTATAGAGGTGGTAAGGAGGTCCAGGGTTTGAAACTCATGGCAAGCAAAGAGAATTTATTTTGCTAACAAGGGGTGGCAAGAGTTGGTGTTGAATTTAAATTCTGATGATGGAGGGATCCCACATCGAAAAGCTAACATAAGAGTGGATGCGAAGTTGGCTTTAAATAGAGAGAACCATGAGGAGAGTAAAGGTACCTTTCTTGGCTGATCCCTTTCGCTGTATGGCGTGCTCGTTTGGGTTGGGCGTCGGCTAAGAGTGCTCGGAGCGTGGATTAACTCCAGTCTCCTATCAGGTGTGTACTTCTCGCTACTCTAGCTGTAGGATGGCTACTTCGGGCCGCGATGGGTCGAAAAGGGCCATGTGGGCCCAATTGGATAAGTTGTTTGATTGTGTAGTAAATGTTGGACTAGGCTAGGTGAATCTCATATTTGTGGCTAGATTTGGGCTAAAAGGGCCACACGAACGTGTGGGCCCATTTGGGCCAAGAAAGGGCTTTAGGCCTATTCGTATTGTTATCCCTGTTTAGAATACTTTAGTTTACCAAATTACTGAAATACCTTCGACTTGTAAAATTACCAAAGTACCCCCGATTTATAAAATTACCCAAATATCCTCGATTTGTAAAATCACTGAAATAAGATAGAATTACCATTTTACCCTCGATTTACAGAATTACCATTTTACCCTCGATTTATAGAATTACTATTTTACCCTCGATTTACAGAATTACCGTTTTACCCTCGATTTATAAAATTATCATTTTACCCTCGATTTATAGAATTACCGTTTTACCCTCGATTTACAGAATTACTATTTTATCCTTGATTTACAAAATTATTGAAACACCCTTAGTTTACAAAATTAGCAAAATACCCTCGATCAGTAAAATTACCAAAATACCCCTGGTTTGTAAAATTACTAAAATACCCCTGGTTTGTAAAATTACTAAAATACCCCTGACTTGTAAAATTACCAAAATACCCTTGATTTGTGAAATTATCAAAATACTCTCGATTTGTATAATATCGAAATACCCCTGTAGGGTAGAATTACTGGAATACCCCTGTAGGGTAGAATTACCGAAATACCCCTGTAGGGTAGAATTATCGAAACACCCCTGTAGGGTAGAATTACCGAAATACCCCTGTAGGGTAGAATTATCGCAATACCCTGTAGGGTAGAATTACCGAAATACCCCTGTAGGGTAGAATTACCGAAATACCCTTGTAGGGTAGAAATACCGAAATACCCCTGTAGGGTAGAATTACTGAAATACCCCTGTAGGGTAGAATTACCGAGATACCTTGTGAGGTAAAATTACCATTTTGCCCCTAGGGTGTTAAATGACTGTTTTGCCCTTGTGGGCAAGTGACTGACTTGGACTGTGTGGTTGACGAATTTGATTGTGAATATATGTTGGTGATATGAATGACTTGACTGTGACTGTTTGATTCAAATATGGGCGATATTCGATTACGTATGTTGTATGCCATGACATTTATATCAGTTGCATGGGTTATGGGTTATACTGATGGAGGAAGTACTGAAAGTGGCTTGTCCACGTACTGGAGGCTTTGCCTCAACTTATCGATATCTGAGCGACAATGCTTGCAATTGTGAAGTGTAGGGTGGGTGGGTTGAGCTATTCCCACATGGAGTGTAGGGTGGTACGGTGGAGTGTAGCGGTTGGTTATAGGTGGGTTGGGATTACATTCACATTCGATTTTGATTACATTCGATACTAATTACGATTCGATTACGTCACCTAATTCGATTACGATTACGATTCTAGTTCGATAATGTTTCTTATTCGTAATGGGTTAAAGCCCATCTGGTACTGTCAGTTATAATGGGCTAAGGCCCAATTGGTACTGAAACTGTAAGTAAGGCTTGGGCCAGACGTTTAATTCTTTTATATGACTGACTGTTCCTTTTTATAGTAGGGGATTTCACACTGAGTTTTCGTAAACTCACCCCATTTATTAACCTTTCAGGTAATTTCCAGCCTTAGACGGATCGGGCTACGAGGGGCTCGGAGGAAGCCACACACTATTTATGTTATAGTTTTGATTATTTCTTTTAAATGTTTTTATGTGGGTTGTAGTAAAGCCGTTGTAATTTTTTGGATTTCAAATTTGGAATTTTATTTATTGTTCTTATAATTGCTGTATTAGAACACGGTTTTCCAAAGCAACTTACTGTTGTTCAAAACATCACGTAACCGTAATTGTTTTTAAATTAAGTGTCCGCAACTGCCAGGATTTTTTTTACAAAGTTGTTAAGAATGATATTCAGCTGAGGTTTTCTAACAAGGTTTAAAAATGGTAAAATTTTTTAATTACTAAGAAGGGTTTTTAATGGAAACATGGTTTCCGAAAAACACTTCAATGTGACACGCCAGATTCGAGACAAACTTCCAGGCCGATTTTGGGGTGTTACAATATCAAAATGATTTTACTATATATACCCAAGATAGCTAGTTGATAGTGTGACGATGCTCCAATAATCTCCCAACCTTCACGAGCTTCCAAGCCCTATAAGACAGGGGAAAAATAAAAGGAGTAAGCATTGTATGCTTAGTAAGTTCGTGTAATAGAAATGAAACTTACCAATCTTGATTATTAAATCTAAATATAAAATATCATGTTTCCATCCATTTGGCTAAATTTTCCTAAGCACATACATTCAATCAAACATGTTAGTCACCAAAATCTTCATATAAATCAAGTATCATAGATAAGCTCATTAAGCAATATTCTATCCAGTCATTACTATTTCATCTCAAGGTTTTCATGCCAAGTCAAGAGTTATATGTTCTTTGAATCATTGAATTCCAATGAATGCTCAAGTAGTACACACGAAGTGTACGATTCAACAATTCATAAATTTCTTATTCAAGGTTACCCATTAGCGCACTTAACCGAGAAACACTCTCTCGAGCCACATATCGTTTAATAGGATTACCAGTCCAGGCTAAACCCTAATCATAACGTATGCTCGAGAGGTATTACATCGGGATTACCCGTTCGGACTAAATTTTTTTTATAAAGAGGTCAATCGGATTACTCGTCCAAGCTAAATCCCGTCCGCAACAAATGTAGGACCTTATCCATTTTGGGAAAGCGCATATAATCATCGAAATTCAACATTCATTCGGGACTAACCCTTTATCATCATTTCAAGCACGTATAAATTTTCCATCATAGCATACATATAAGGCACATTATATAAACCACATTACATACAATATAACTTTCAATTAACATAATTGCATATTCGATTAAGTTATATGAACTTACCTCGACACTTGTTCGCATAAAAGTCTACTAATCCGAAATCTTTTCTTTTCCTCAATCTAGCCTCGAGTTTTTGTTTTTCGGATTTATATAAATGAATTTTATCATCAATTTCATACATTTCATACTTAAACAAACTCAATTTACGTCCTCGGCAAAATTACCATTTTGCCCTTAACTTTTCCAAAAATTCCATTTTTGTCCCTAAGCTTGGAAAATGAAACTTGTGCAAATTACTCCCTATTCAAAGCCTAACCAAAGCCCCATTACAAATTTTCCAGCACATGTATTCAAAAAATTTTAGAATTTTTCATCAAATTTTACAACTTTTCATTTTAGTCACTAAATCATGTTTTCATCAAAAATCACTTTGTAAAAGTTGTTTATCTATCAAAATCTTTCATTTTCTACCATAAATTTCTAATTTTCAACATAATACATTCATGACCCATTTTCATACCTTGATAACCTTTCAAATTAACCCCTCAAAAAGAGAGATTAAGCTATCCAGGTTTTAAAAATACCAAAATTACTAAAAACGGGACAAGGAAACTTACCCAATTAGGCCTTGAAAGCTTCTTTTCTCTCATGTAGGGTTTCCATGTATTTTTAAGGTTGAATATGACAAAATAAGATGATATTTATTTTTTAATTTATCATATTTTAATTTAATTAATTATTTCAAATTCCCATTTAGTCCTTGCCATTTTCCATAATTCCATGGATGAGTCACCAAGAAAAATCTACATACTTTTTCTAATGGTCTAATTACTAGCAATTTGATCCTTATAGCAACTAGAATTTAACTTTTTCATTTTATGCGATTTAGTCCTTCTCGTAATTAAACACTTAATCGATAAAATTTTCATATCAAAATTTTCACACGTCATTTTTAACATATTACGGGTCATATGATAAAATAAAAATAAAATATATTTGGGTTAGATTTGTGGTCTCGAAACCATTGTTTCGATTTTACTGAAAAATGGGTTGTTACAACCAGTTCTGGTTCAGCCTGAATCGGCTAAGGAATTTGTGATTTACAGTGATGCATCATTGAATGGGTTAGACTGTGTTTTGATGCAGTAAGGCAAAGTAATAACCTATACTTCCAGACAGTTAAAAACTGTATGAAAAGAATTATCCGATACATGATTTAGATTTGACAACTATTGTATTTGCATTGAAAATTTGCCAACATTATCTGTTTGGTGAAAAATACTATATATTTGTTGATCATAAAAGTTTAAATTATTTGATGTTGCAAAAATATTTGAATTTGAGATTGTGTAGATGACTTGAACTGTTGAAAGATTATGATATGACAATTGAATATCACTCGAGAAAAGCGAATGTGGTTGCAGATATTCTGAGTAGAAAGTCTCTATTTACCTTGAGAGCCACAGATACCCGATTGTAATTGTCTGATAATGGCTCAATTTTTGCTGAGCTTAAAGCTAAACTGATGTTTCTACAACAGATCTGTGAAGCTCAGAAAAGTGATAATGAGTTGCAAGTTAAACGAGTACAGTGTGAATTAACTTTTGATTCAGAATTTCAAATAGGACCCGATGATTGTTTATTATTCCGAGGTATAACCTGTGTACCGAAGGAGTCAAAGCTTGTACAGAAAATTTTACACGAATGCTCACAGTAGTACTATGTCTGTTCATCTGGGAAATATTAAAATGCATAACGATTTAAAATAGATGTACTGGTAGTCTGAAATGAAATGTGGTATTTTTGAAATTTTATTTAAATGTTGATATTTCAGTAAGTTAAAGCTGAATATCAGGTACTGATACCTTCAGGATTGTTACAGTCAGTAACAATACCGAAATTGTAACAACCAAAGTTTAAGAGTATCGAAAAAGTGTACTTTCGGTTATTAATTTTCATAAAATGAATTTGTAAGTATTTATTAGAAATATTTACGAAGTTAGTCGTGTAGTTAATTAGATTTTGACTTAAGTAAATTAGCTTGAATTAAGGCTAATTCAGTGAAAGGACTAGATTGAACAAATGGTAAAAGTTGAATTGTGGAATAGAGAAAAGTCAAAGGACTAAATTAGTAAATGAACCATATGGGGACAAGTGTGTGGTATAAAATTTATACATTTGTAATAATTGTATTTATACAAATGTAATATGTATATATAATTTACTTATACTTTAAGTATAAGATATTTATTAATTATAATGTATTATATTAATTATTAATTAATTAAAACATAAAAGAAATAAAAGAAATAAAAATAAAGAAACAAAAGAAAAAGAACAGAGAAGGTGGAATGAAATAGGAAAGAAAAAGAAATGAGAAAAGAAAAAGACAAAATTAGGGTTTTGAAGGTTGGAGCTTAATTTGGTAAGTCAATTTAGTCCTTTTTCTTGAAATTTTGATGTTTTTGGAGTCCTAGAGACAAATATTATTTGATGTAAGTGGAAATTTTGAAAGTTAGATGATTTTTAGACATGGGTTATGTTGAACAAATTGTTGAAATAGGAATTTAATTAAATGAATTTCAAGTTAGAATTGATTAAGGGATTAAATTATAAAGGAAGCTATAAGTTTTATGTTTGAGGGACTAAATTAAAAGAAATTGAGATTAGAGTTTTACTATGAACATTGATGGATAAGGTGAATGAGATAGGAAAATTGAATAGATTTGAAGTGTAAATTGAGTAGTAAAAATCAATGAATTAGTTTGGATCAAATTGAAATTAAGGTTTGAATTGAATAGACAATTCAATTAGTTATTGTAAATTTTTAATGTATTAATAGTATAAATTGTTTAATTTCCGTAGCTAATGTAGTATCGGAGACATCGACGAAGAAAGGAAAAGAGAAGGTTGACGAAGAGTAATTCAAAAACTACGGTATATATTTCTATAAACCGAACTTCATAGTTATTTACTGTATTATTTATTATTTAAATTACATGATAAATAAAAATGAGGTAAGTATTTTCAACTTACTGTACTGATTTGAAATGTGAAAGTTTAAATTGAAAAGTAACTGAAAAACCCTATTAACAGTGTCAGGCTAGTCAGATATAATTGGCATGCCATAGGATTGGAAGTGTTCAGGGATATTCGACCTTGAGTCGATAAGGCACCAAGTGTGTCGTACTGTTACTATTTCAAATTAAATTTTGATGAGGTACTCTGTATCGTACTGTTACTGTTATTTTCTGAATTCGGCCGATGAAGCACTATGTGCTATACTGGTGTGTGGGTTGGATCCGTATATCCATCCAGGTCTGAGTTATGTTAATAGGGGTAAATTGCTGTACTGAAGATTGAATGATACCGACTGAACTGAAAATCTTACTGGTTTTGATTCTAATGATATATGTTTTATAAAATAAAGATATCTTTATTTATTAAAATCTATAGTTTAAATATAGATTTAAATTTAAGTATTGGTTTATAGAAATACCACTGAGTGTATACTCAGCTTACGGTTTGTTTCTGTGCGCAGTTTAGATACGAAAGCGACTAACAACTCAGCATCTAAGGCAAGCTCGAACTCAAATGCTTGGTGATGTAACTTATTTTGAGAAATGACATGTACCTAGGTTATCTTTTGGAAATCATTTTGAATGTGAATGTTAATAGTGTAAGAATGATAATGGTTAACCCATGAATGCAAAGTTTATGTTTACAATATGGTCATTTATATAGTCTAATAAGAAGTGATTTAATTAGTACCAAAGTACACTGTCTGGAAGTTTTATGTTAAGCACTTACTAAACACTCGAGTTGGATCGTAACATTTTGATGATTATAATGTGAAATGGATGTACTTAATCATGTTTTGGATTGGTCGAAAGATTGGTTTTAAATCTTGCTTGTTACTGAATTTTGAAAGATTGGTAAACTTAGATTATAAGGTTCATTTTGACTCTACATGGCCTGGCACACGGGCGTGTGATCAGACCGTGTGAGACACACGATTTGCACATAAGCATGTTGTTAGGCCGTCTGTCCTCTGCACCAAAATTTTGTAAAACAGAATGCTCAGGTTTTACCACACGGGCAGAGACAAGGGCGTGTGTCACAACCATGTGGGGTACACGGCCACAGTACACGGGCATGTGCTTGACCATGTGAAACTGCACTAGGTTTGAATTGAAAATAATTCCACATGGGCAGAGTACAAGGGCGTGTGACTTGGCCGTGTGAAACTAGTTTGTTCATAAGTAATAAGTCAGAGGATTACACGGGTAAAGGACACTGGCATGTCCTAACCGTGTGAGTCACATGGGGTGACAACACAGGCGTGTCCCAAAACCACACGGGCGTGTGGTACTGTTCATTAAGGGAAATTTTGGAAATTTTATGAAAAATTTTATAAGCATCCGAATAGATTTTGATTTATTTCTAACATCTTTATTGGGCCCCGAATGTCCATTTAAGAGTCAATAAGGTATATTACTGAACTATAAAATGTTTAATTTTTATTTGATTCGTGTTATAAACTGTAGTGACCCGTAATACTCTGTAATCCTATTATGATGTTAGAAAAGGGTTAGGGGGTTGATGTGATCGTCTCGTGATAAGTTTTAAATTTATGATTGTTCGAACTTGAAAACTAACTATTATCACGATAAAGGCAAGCGTACCTATTGAACAGTAGTATAGTTTATTGCAAGACCGGAATGTCGAACCCACAAGAACTAAAAGTACTAGTATTAACCTTCTTTTTATTATCTAGCCTAAAAATAAAAGGGTTTGTTTTATCTACATTAATTAACTAAACTAAGAATGCACAGGAAGAAAATTGGGGAAATACTTTCAGGAAAAACTGATTGATTTGGACAATACCCAAGGGAAAATCCACTTAGACTTCACTTGTTATTTGACTCTGAATCAGACGATTTATTCACTTGACTTGATCCGCAGAAATCCTTAAGTTATATTATTATCTCTCTCGAGACTAACAACGTCTAACCCTAGGTTGATTAGTTGAAATCTCTTTCTAATTAAAACCCCTAGTGTTGCATTAACTCGATCTATGAATTTCCTTATTAGGTTTCACCCTAATCTGGCTAAATTATGTCGCCTTATGTCTAGGGGTGCAATCAACTCTGCTTAATTATGCTAGATCTACTCTTAGACAGGGATTTTTTCTCCTTTGATTAAACACATCAATACTTGAATTAATATCCTGGAATATTAAAGCAAGAATTAAGGACTCATAATTAAGAACAAATCAAATATTTATTATATAATTCAGAAAACAATAACAAGATCTGTCTTAGGTTTCATTCCCCTTAGGTATTTGGGGGATTTAGTTTATATTTGTAAAAGAAAACATCTTAGAAGAATAATAATAACAAAACATAGAGAAACCCAAAAATCCCGAAGGGAATTGAAGGGAGATCTTCAGTTTTAATAGAGAATCCAGCTTTTGAGATGGATCAATCGGCTTTCTTCGAGTAATTCCTTACCTCCTACTCCGTGTGTCCTTTAAAAGCCTCCTCTGGGGTGTTAATATAGGCTTTAGAATGGCTAAGAATCCTCCAAAGTGCCCTTTTCTGATTAGAACTAGACTTGGGCCCACAGAGACACGCCCGTGTGACACGTCCGTGTGCAACTGCTTCAGATTGTGTTAGAGTTTGTTGAATAGCCACGGGCGTGTGGTCTACCCGTGTAAGAAGGCCCAGGCCATGTTAGAGTCTGATGAAACTACATGGGCTTGTGGTCTACCCGTGTACGGAAGTCCAGACTGTGTCGATTTCTCATGTTGGCCCATTTTTTCTATTTTTGGCCCGATTCTCTCTCTTTTTACTCTCCTATGCTCAACTAAGTATAAAACATGAAATTAAAGGATTACGAGCATCAAATTTCACAAATCCAATGATAATTCATCCAAAAATATGCTAAGCATGGGATAGCAATATATATAAATTACGGTTTATCAAATACCCTCACACTTAAGCGTTGTTTGTCCTCAAGCAAAATCCTCATTTCACAATTAAGAATTCATTTTTCTCAACTTATAATTCCTATCTATAATATCTCAAAATAAAAAATAGGTAATTACACATTAAGAATTCAACTAGAAGAACTTCAAAGTTTCAAACATTCCAAGTTGAGCATTTTACTACGAAAACATAGGTGTCTCCCCTCATCTAAGTAATCACCTTTGATTCAAAATATCACATAATTCAACATCCTCTCTAAAGATTCACTCAAATCACTCGAGGTGTTCAAGGACAACAAATTAAACACTCATCAGTCAATATGAAAAGTTATTACCATAGGCTTGCGTGAAAATCAAATCTCCACCACTATATATTGAGATGATACATCAGTCAAAAGGTCTTTAGAGGGTTGTAACGTGGCTTTGGTTAGGAGGTGTGGTCACAAGCTGAAAGAGAAGGTTAGAATCGAGATTGAATTGAAAAATTACCTAACTAGAAAAATACTAAACTGACAAGTTACATTCCTAATTAGATGATCCTAGAGTTGAGCTTTTATTCTCAAAATATAAAATTAAATACTTAAGCTCTAAATAACGAATTACTACTAATATGTAAGTATGTATTTTTTTTAAGAACAAATCAAGTAATAAAGAACTTTGCTAATTATCAAAAATAAAACATAGCTAAGCAGTTTATTCAATTCAAATATCGACAAAAATAGGGATCAAATTAATTGAGGGGATTTCAATAATAATGGGTCATGGGTTAATATTGAGGGTAAATCAACGAATGGATTGTTAGGCTCAAGGAGGTTCACTAGGGGTTAATTATGAAGATAGGCTTTTATGGAGTAAGTGGGTTAAACCTAAGTGCCTTTATCATTTCGACATATCAAATCAATAGTGTGGTCTTGACATGCATAATCTAAGCAAGTTCTAGAATAACAAATGAATATTGACGCACTCATAGCAATAATAAAAGTGAGCATGAACGAAATAATAGATGCTCTAAAGGCTCAAGATCTCACAAAAATTATGGCTTTTTGATGTTAAACCTGTGAATTTCAACTCAAGATAATAACTAAACTTAGGGAAACAACCTAAAATTTTTTAATTCTCAAAAATCAACTTATCATGCTTGATTCTCTAATTCCTTAAAGTTCAAATAATCAATGCATAAATGCCTATATTTTAATTCAAGACATATCAATAAAAATCATAAATTGATCAAAATTCATTCTAATAGTGATATGATTGAGTTACATGAGAATAAGACAGAATTCAATGATTTTTCTGATAATGATATAAATTACCACCCCCCACACTTAAGATGTACATTGTCCTCAATGTACAAAGATAGATAGATATAAGATCATAAGATAGGGAGAGAGGTGAAACTTCCTGAAATAGTTGATGAAATCCGTGGATTTGCAAGAGCGCGGATTGTAGGTAAGGCTTATGGAAGGAAGAATTCCTAGGAACTAAATACCACTGTGAAAGAGAATTAAGGGGTAATTCGATAATAACCATAAGGATGAGCAGGATATAAAATGGAAGTCTTCAAAAAATAAATAAGAGAAAAATTAAATAGAAACAAAAATAAAAATAGAAATAGAGATAATAGTAAAATACGCACGCTCGTGTTCTTCCGGGTGTGTTGGTGCACACGGTTGTGTCATTATGACAGTTTCAACCACGAGTGGTGGGCACGGGCGTGTTGTACTCCCGTGTTAATTTTTTCGCTTCTCCCACACCCGTGTATACGTGCCCACGCCCGTGTTATTTTGGCAGTTTCTACCACGGCTTATAGTCACGTGCGTGTGACACGCCCGTGTGGATTTGGTAGGATTGCCCACGACTATGTCGCATGGCCGTGGTAACGTATCGAATCCTGTGTTTGGGAAAAATTTTTCTTTGTTTTTACATGGCTGTATCGCACGACAGTGTCACCGCCTGTGGTATGAGTACGGCCTAAGGCATGCCCGTGGGCTAGGCTGTGTTCATCCCTGTCAAATTTCAAAATTTGCTGCAGTTAAACTATGAATGGTTAAAGAAAAATTAAACCCTATTTAGGGAGGTTAGTGCTTGGGTTGCCTCCTAAGAAGAGCTTATTTAGAGTCTAAGCTCGACTCTACCTCAATTTCGTGTGATTACGGTGGATTGAGGAGTTGAAACTCCTCACTTCTACTATCAATTTTATCAAAATAAGGTCTGAGTCGAGTATTATTTACCTTAAAAGTTCCGAATACAGTATGTGTTACCTCGACTGTACCATGTGGGAAGATGTTCATTACCGTGAAGGGAGTCGCTTTATCTGTATTGTGCTTTAGAGTAACAATTCGGGGGTCATTTTCATCTAACAATACTTTGTCCCCAACTTTAATTTGCTTTGTGTCATCCCTATGTTCATTGTGGTGTCATTTCGATTTTTTGTGTGCTTTTGGTTTTTCCTTGACAGGTGTTCGCCATTTATTTAGTTCATCGACCTGAAGTCTTCGTTCTTTATAGATGGGTCCTTTGTTATTACTTGAACATGGCTCATGAAAGCTCTTCGAACGTGTTTCCTGCAAAGAAGGTTGCACCGCATGATTAGTATTAGTAGCATGATTTATACAACCACCCTCAATATTTGATGTGTTACTCTAATTACGAGCTTGAAGAGTGATTGTTTCATCACCCACATAAAGTGTGAGTTCACCTGTACCAACATCGATAAGGGTTCTAGCAGTTGCTAAAAAGGGTCATCCTAAAATCAAAGGTATGTTACTATCCTCTACTGGGTATATAAATTTATCAATTTTAACAAGAACATCTTTAATGATACCCATAGGAAATCTAATGGTTTTATTAGCCAATTAGATGCTCATCCTAGTTTGTTTGGGTTTCCCAAGACTTAGCTTTTTAAACATTTTATAAGGCATAACATTAATGCTCGCCCCTAAATCAACCAATGCATTATTCACATTCAAACTACCAATTAAACAAGGAATCGTAAAACTCCCTGGATTTTTCAACTTGTTGGGTAGCTTATTCTATAGAACGGCTGAGCAAACTGCGTTAAACTCTACATGCGATGCCTCATCTAAATTCTGTTTGTTTCTAAAAGCTCTTTTAAGAATTTAACTGCGTTCGGCATCTGCGAAAGAGCTTCAATAAACGGTAAGTTAATATGTAATTTCTTTAATAGTTTAAGGAATTTACCAAATTGTTCGTCTGTGTGGTCTTTCCTTGTCACATTGGGGTATGACACACGAGGTTTGTACTCTTTACTTATCGGTTTTTGCTCATTGTGGTCCGTCTCACCTTTACCTTTACTTACCATAATTCTTTGCCTCGGTTCTGGTAACTAACCCTTCTGTATCTTGAACGGTAATCGCATTGAGTTGTTCCCTTGGGTTCGATTCAGTATTACTCGGCAAGCTACCTTGTGGTCGTTTAGAAATCAGTTTAGCGAGTTGGCTATCTGGGTTTTGAGCCCCTGAATTGACACTTGTTGATTCTTAAGTGCTGTCTTGATATTCTCAAAATGAGTTTCTGACACCGAGATAAACTTCGTTAGCATCTTGTAACACCCCGTACCCGAGACCGTCGCCGGGGTCGGACACGAGGGGTTAACAGACTTAGTTCACTTACTTTCACAGTTCATTTTTTTTTTAAATTTCCAGACATGCTGGTTACTGCATCACTGTCACCTTAAAAATCATATCGTGAGTTCAAAAACTCAAAAATCAGTTTCGTGATTTTTCCCTGAAACTAGACTCGTATATGCATCTACAAATGTTTTTCTAGAATTTTTGGTCAAGCCAATTAGTACAGTTTATTAGTTAAAGTATCCCCTGTTACAGGGTTCAACTACTCTGACCTTTGTGCATTGCGACTTGGATATATCCCTGTACAGGGCTTCAATAATGATGTAGTTTGTTTCTATAGAAACTAGACTCAAAAAGGAATCTATGAATATATGGCATGACTTCTAATTATCTCTGGTTAATTTACAATGAATTTCCAAAGTTGAAGCAGGGAATCCAGAAACCGTTCTGGCCCTGTCTCACAAAAACTTAAATATCTCTTAACATACTGTTCATATGATCATTTCATTGCTTCCCTATGAAAATAGATTCATCAAGGTTAGTTTACATAATTTATTCACTATTTAATTCCACTCCTACTATTTTTAGTGATTTTTCAAATCTACATCACTGCTGCTGTCAGCATCTGCCTTTAAGGTATACTTTACCTATTTCATAGTTTCCATGATTCAACTAGCCTTTTTAGCATAAATAGCACAAATTATGATAGTGATTAACCATTCCAATGGCCAATCCTTGCCAAGCATATCCACACCTCTCAATAACCATGTCCATACCAAAAGATTATAACATTATGCTAAAACATATATAAGCCATTTCGCATGGCTATCCAAAATTATACAATTCCAAAGGGTCCATGACCCACAACAAAAAGGGGTAGTCCTATACATGCCATTTTCAGAGTTCAACCAAAAGTGTACCAAGAGGGCTTTGATAGTGTGGACGACTTCGACTTCAATAATCCCGAGTCCGATAGCTAATGAACCAAAATCTATAAAACAGAGATTCAAAGAACGGAGTAAGCATTTAATGCTTAGTAAGTTTTAAGCAAAACAAAGTGTTCTCAATCACTATCATTGGTCATTCATTTCAACTGTTCGATGAAGTTAATCTAGAGCTTCATCTCGAACTATAATATCATTAAATGCAACACTTGGCTGTCACATATATACTTTCGAATAATAATGACCTAGATGGTCAAATATTTCCAAGCACTTTCTTCATCAATTTTCAGCTTTCAATAATCCTTTCCACTTGTTCATAATCACATCCATATTTTTAAGTATTTCAGCATGACGAGTACTAAATTACCATAGGCACATAAAGAACCAAACATATTCCTTATCACATATACGTAAGCTTACAAATCATAATCCTTACCTTGTACTGGCACATCTAGCTCAACCCCACCCATGAGTAAGTAATACGTACCTGAACATCTTAAATACATAATACTTATTTGATGGTAACTTAATGTAGATACTCAATATCAAAGTCTTACTTGAATCCTAGCATTTAGCCGTCGGGTCTTTAAAGCTCGAATATAGTACGAGCACGAAGCCTACAAACATTAATCAGGATAATATTCTCGCATAAAGCCTGCGGGGTTTTAACCCGGATATAGTACTGACACAAATGCCCTTTGGGACTTATCACATTTATACACTTTCACATCCATCACATTGGCCATTAGGTCTTATCTCATATATACACTTTCACATTCATCACATTGGCCATTCGGCCTTATCATATATATACACTTCCACATTCATCACGTTGGCCACTCGGCCTTATCACATATATATATTTTCACATTCATCACATTGGCCATTCGGCCTTATCACATATATATACTTTCACATTCATCACATTGGCCACTCGGCCTTATCACATATATATATATTTTCACATTCATCACATTGGCCATTCGGCCTTATCACATAGACATATCTTGTACATCAATTTCATCATAACAAAATTGACTAGATATACTAGTCATTTGTGGCTTATAGCTTCACTTTAATACGGATTTGGTACTTTGATTACCAATGTTTAATCGATAGCTTATAAGCAACTCAAATAGTTTTACTAAGGTTTACAACAAAATCCCAAATTCAGCACAAGCTGTTTTTCCTTAGCAACAGTCATTAAATTATTCGTAAATGGAGCTACGAAACTCCAAATGAAGTGCCGTTAATTTTCCCTGAAAATAGACTCATACATATTTTATCCAACAAATTTTCAGAATTTTTGGTTTGGCCAATCAATACCAGATTTTTCTTAAAGTTTCCCCTGTTTCACTGTTTGACTAATCTGACCACTCTTCACTACGAAGCAAATTTCTCATTTTACAGAATTCAAAATGTGTTCTATCTGATTTCATTTGAAACTAGACTCATTAAGGAGTCTAAGCATTAAATTTTATCTTATAACCATTTTTTTACAAATTATAATGATTTTCTAAAAACAGAACAGGGATTTCGAGTCGTTCGACACAGTCCCACACAACTTTAAATATCTCTTTATAGGCAATTTCTTTGCTTACACGGTCTCTTTTATAAGAAACTAGACTAACTAAGCTTTGATTAAATATTTTATTTAGCCTATAATTCCACACCAACAATTTATAGTGATTTTCTAAAATCACGTTACTGCCGCTGTCCAAAGCAAATTATTACAATTTGCTCTTAAATTTCCAAGTCCAAACACATATGAACTTACCATTCGAGTTTAAGACATATCATGGCCACATCATATCTTATTAAATCAACTCATTATGCCCTATTATGGTTGAATTTACTCAACGTTTAATCGCTTAAAACTTACCTCGGAAGTGGTCGACGACTAGATATCCACGGCTATTCGTTTACTTTCTCTTTTCCCCTATCCGACTTTGAGCCTCTTTGCTCTTAAGCTTGGATTACACAAATTTAACTTATTGTTAATCAACTAATCAAGCATTGTATCATGAGCATATTCGGCTTTCACATATTTTAAACATAATAATAATCATGCACATTAAAATCAAAATGCAATTAATCCCATACACAAAAATATAGGACACTTCACTTCCATCTACTTATATACACGTATCACATAAGACTATTTCATACTTTCTATCACCTAACAAACAACAAATTTTCCAATTAATTTCTTGAGTCCACATTCGGCATCTATATCCACAAAACACATTAGCCAATTACTATAAATCATCTAAACATTTTTCACTTAAATCACACATACATATCATGCTAGCACATAACACCATGATTTTGTCCTAATTTGGACAGCCAATAATTTAAGTATTACAGCAGACATATTAATTAGCTAAGTACCATAAATTTGTCCTAATTTGGACAGCCAATAATTTACAGCATTACAGCAGCAAATTAATTAGTAATAAACTATCTTAAGTTCAATTTTAACTCCTCATGCAGCAACAGACAGCATGCAAGTTAACTTCAACATTCGGTCAAAGCATTTAAGTAAAAGAATATGCATGCTAAATTTCCAGCATTTGGACAACATTTCAACTTGAAATTTTCCAGCCTTTCACCTTCAATATTTCGAATATTCAAAAGCAAAAAGAAGAGTACAACTAATCAATTAAAATTTTTTTTAAACATAATTCAAGGTATATGTTCAACTAAATATTCATGTTAACTCATAATCAATAAGATATTAAGTAGAAAATAAAAACATTATTAGCATGCATGCTATCTACATACAACAACCATTCGACTTCCATCTATTATCAACCCTCAATACACAAAACATCAAAACCAACATCAAAGAAATATAAACATCCATGACCAAATGTCATCTTCATGACATAACAAAGATTTGAACCATGGGCTAGCTAGAACTCAAGCTAACAACTAAAACATGCATGAATCTCATGGCACAACATCAAACATACCTCAATCTAGTTACATGCATGGCCGAACCTTTTCAACCTTTCTTCTTCCTTCCTCCTTAAAATTTTCAGCCAAGGATGAACCAAAGGATGAACACTTTTTTTTGTTTTCTTTCTTCCATTCACGGCAAAAAGGGGGGGGCATGGATGAGACCATTTTTTTTTCATCACTCCTCCATTTCATTATTTAATTACCATGCTCATTATTTTATTTTTCCTAACATACATCACTAACCTAACATGTTTGTGACATGTTTCCACCCATAGCATGGCCAGCCACTATGCCATAATTTGGCTAATTTGACATGCAAGGACAATCACTTTCCCACATATATTAATAGGCCACTTGAACACTTGCCTAGCATATTTCTAAATTGTCTCACATAAGTCCCTACTAATAAATTTCACATACACTGACCAAATTAAAGTATGGAACTATCACACAAGCATTTACGCACATCATAAACACAGAATATAATCTTTAATTATTTATAAGACTCGGTTTCATGGTCCCGAAACCACTCTCCGACTAGGGTCAATTTAGGGCTGTCACACATCTCCTCAAGGTTCGGCTTCTTTTCCTGTGGGTAAGATGGTTGTTGAAAACGCGGAGGATGTTGTGGCCTTTGATTTCCTTGACCACCCCACAAGAAATTGGGATGGTTCCTCCAACCTGTACTATAAGTATTACTGTATGAGTTATTTTGAGGTCTAGAATTATTATTTCCCATATATTGAACTTGTTCCTCCTCGGTGCTAGGGTTGAAAGATTGATATTCTGTGTGCACTCCTCCTCCATTTGCATCGCACCTCATCACTGGATGTACCTGAGTAGAACCATATAAACCGTCAATCTTTTTATTTAAAAGCTCTACTTGGTTAGATAGCATTGTGACCGAATCGACGTTAAAATGCCAGCTACTTTCGTCGGCTTTGTCCTTGTGACTTGCCACTGATAATTATAAAGTGACATCTCTTCTATAAATTCATAAGCCTCTTCAGGTGTCTTATTATTGATAGCCCCCTAGCAACTGTGTCGATTATTTGTCTGGTTGAAGGATTCAGGTCGTTGTGAAACGTCTGGACCTGTAGCCATAGAGGTAACCCATGGTGAGGGCACCTTCTTAATAGATCCTTGTATCTCTCCCATGCATCATAGAGTGTTTCTAGATCCATCTGCATAAAAGAAAAGATATTATTCCTCAATTTAGCAGTTTTAGCGGCGAAAATATTTAAGAAAAAACTTTTCGGTCATTTGTTCCCAAGTAGTGGTTGACCCTCGTGGTAACAAGTTCAACCACTGTGTAGCCTTATTCCTCAATGAAAAAGGGAATAATCGAAGACAGATTGCATTATCAGAAACGCCATTGATTTTAAACGTGTCGCAGAATTTTAGAAAATTCGCTAAGTAAGTGTTTGGATCCTCATCCTGCAAACCATCAAACTGAACAAACTGTTGTATCATTTGAATTGTGTTAGGTTTCAGTTCAAAATTATTTGCAGAAATAGCAGGCCTACCTATACTCGACTCATTTTCTGTTAAATTAGGTTTAGCATAATCATACATAGTGCATGGAGCATGATTCTGATTTACTGGATCAGCAGCAATTGCAAGAGGTAGCAGATTTTCCTGATTTTTAGCCATCTCCTTGGTTGTGGTGGAAATATCATCTTTTTGCTCTTCTTCTGTGTATCTTAGGCTTCGCCTTATTTGTCTTCGGTTTTTTTGAGCTGTGCGATTGATCTCACTATCAAAAAGTAATGGTCCCGACGAGTTTCTTCTACTCATAAACTATAAAAACCTGCCAGAAGGAAAAAGAAAATTTCGTAACAAAAATCAAAATAAAATTCAAATTGCAATAGAATAAATGGCTAAAGTAATAAAAATTAAGTGTTCCTAATATCTTAGTTGCCCGGCAACGGCGCCAAAAACTTGATGTGATCATCTCGTAATAAGTTTTAAATTTATGATTGATCGAACTTGAAAACTAACTATTACCACGATAAAGGCAAGCGTACCTATCGAACAGTAGTATAGTTAATAGCAAAACCGGAATGTTGAACCCACAGGAACTAAAAGTTTTAGTATTAACCTTCTTTTTATTATCTAGCCTAAAAATAAAAGGGTTTGTTTTATCTAAATTAATTAATTAAACTAAGAATGCACCGGAAGAAAATTGGGGAAATACTTTTGGGAAAAACTGATTGATTTGGACAATACCCAAGGGAAAGTGCACCTAGACTTCACTTGTTATTTGACTCTGAATCAGACGATTTATTCACTTTACTCGATTCGTAGAAATCCTTAAGTTATATTATTATCTCTCTCGAGACTATCAACGTATAACCCTAGGTTGATTGGTTAAAAAATCTCTTTCTAATTAAAACCCCTAGTGTTGCATTAACTCAATCTATAGATTCCCTTATTAGGTTTCACCCTAATCCGGCAAAATTATGTCGCCCTATGTCTAGGGGTGCAATCAAATCCGCTTAATTATGCTAGATCTACTCTTAGACAGGGACTTTTGCTCCTCCAAATAAGCACATCAATACTTGAATCAATATCCTAGAATATTAAAGCAAGAATTAAGAACTCATAATTAAGAACAAATCAAATATTTATCATATAATTCAGAAAATAATAACAAGATCCGTCTTAGATTTCATTCCCCTTAGGTATTTGGGGGACTTAGTTCATATTTGTAAAAGAAAACATCTTAGAATAATAATAATAACAAAACATAGAGAAACCCAAAAATCCCAAAGGGAATTGAAGGGAGATCTTCAATCTTGATGGAGAATCCAGCTTCTGAGATGGATCAATCGGTTTTCTTCGAGTAATTCCTTGCCTCTTCTCTATGTGTCGTTTAAATGCCTCCTCTGGGGTGTTAATATAGGCTTTACAATGACTAAGAATCCTCCAAAGTGCCTTTTTTCGATTAGAACTAGACTTGGGCCTAACAGAGACACGCCCGTGTGACACGCCTGTGTGCAAGTGCTTCAAATCATGTTAGAGTCTGTTGAATAGCCACGGGCGTGTGGTCCACCCGTGTAAGAAGGTCCAGGCCATGTTAGAATCTGCTAAAACTTCACGGGCGTGTGGTCTACCAGTGTACGGAAGTCCGGGCCGTGTCGATTTCTCATGTTGGCTCATTTTCACCATTTTTGGCCCGATTCTCGCTTCTTTTACTCTCTTATGCTCAATTAAGTATAAAGCATGAAATTGAAGGATTAGGAGCATCAAATTCCACAAATCCAATGATAATTCATCCAAAAATATGCTAAGCATGGGATAACAATATGTATAAATTACGGTTTATCAGGGGTGTTACAGAAATGGAAATGGGATAAAGTTACTATGGATTTTGTATCGAGATTACCCTTGTCTTTGAAAAAGAAATGTAACACCCCTAACCCGTATCCGTTGCCAAAGGATTATGAGGCTTTACCGTACAAAACACAATTTAGCACTGTTATTTAACACTCTTCATGCACTATAGAATAGTGATACATTTATAACATTATTAAACTTTTATACATCAAAGTCATGTGTACATATATAACACTTTTATTATTCGATTCCCTGTATACATTACATTAATGACATTTTATAATTAAACCATAATCAAGCATATAATCTCACTTTTCATATATAGAAAATATATAAGTACATAATCTCATTAACTAAGTATCAAACATTTAATTTTACTAATTTACGTATATGTATAAGATGAAACCAATCAAATCAATATGCATACAACTTAAAGTCTAATCATATATATAAAACATTAGCAATATTACTATATGACCATACATACCTTTGATGTTATTAGTATACGCATTTTAACCTATTCCATAAATAAAGTCATGACTATACCAATTCATATATTATGCATGTTTGTCTAGATTTTAAACATTCACACGGCATAATAGGAATGTGCATATAATACGCATAAACAAGCATATTCATTTAACCACATAAAATTATGATTGTAATCAATTTTAATCTCTAGTACCAAGCAAACCAATTCATACTATCATAATCACATTTAATTTCAAACTTACAATTTCATATACAACATATACTTTCATTTAGCTGAATATTCATATATCCAATATCAAAATATCATTCGATCTCAAAGCCATAATATCATTATTTAACCAAATATACATAATCTCATATACATATATTCATTAATCATTTCATAAATATTCACATTTTATATTCATAAGGCCTGAGTATAATCATTTATATATGTTTGCACATAGATCACAAATATGATATCACTATACTTAACCTTTGGCCGAATGTATTTTTTTTATATACACATACATTTTTCATTTACATCATACATGATTTGCAACACATATCAAGTAACCTACTTACCTTATTTCAAATATGTAATAAGCTATCACATACCTGATCACTTTAGCTTGTTTTAAACATTCAATCACAACTTATCATTACCCGTTGAACCATTCGAAATTGAATAGGGTACTCGGATAATCACATATATCGTACAATGCCAAAGTCCTAGACGTGGTCTTACATGCAATCACATATCGATGCCACTGTCCCAGACAGGGTCTTACACGAATCAAATACGATGCCAAAGTCCCAGACATGGTCTTACACATAATCACATATCGATGCCAATGTCCCAGATGTGGTCTTACTCGAGAACACATATCGGAAATCCTATGTCATGACATATGTATCTTACCTATTCCTAAGGTTTGTACGGGGCTTTCGAGCGCCGTAACTCGATCAAATCAAACTCATACACATAGATTCCAAGCTTATACATATTTGGCTTTCACATATATACTATATCATTATACATTTCAACATATATAGTTCGTATTTAATCAAATAAATAACATCTATTTGCTTATAAACTTACCTCAGACAACAGTAATCAGTACGAGACGACTAATCGACAACATTGGTTTTCCCCCGATCCAAATCTAATTTCTTTGGTTCTTGACCTAAACTTATTCTAATTCAACTTATTCGAACATAATTTCACTCAATTATTCCAAAAACAAATAAATGGGAAAATTACCAATTTACCCCTGACATGTTATACTTTTTACAATTTAGTCCAAATTGCACTAAACACAAAACATGCAAAATTTGAATACACTATGCTTAGGCAGAATGTTCCTTATATTCTAAAAAGTCCATACATTTCATTTATTTTACATTTTAGTCCCTCAATTTATTATTTTTTCAATTTAGTCCTAATTACTCAAAATCATCAAAAGTTCCAATGCAAAACATATTAATCCAAATCATATCTTTCATAATTAATCAACTAAAATCACAAAACTCAATTATTCATCAATGGCATAACTCAAAATATTCATCAAAATCAGAAATTGAAGCATGGGCTTTGTACATTACATTGCAACAATCTTGAAAACGTAAAAATTATCAAAAACCGAACAAAAACTAACCTTGAATCAAGCTTCCAAAGTGCCGAATACCCTAAGATATATTTTCTTTCTTTCTTTCTCAAGTTTCGGCAAGAACAAGATACTTTGCAAGCTTATTTTAATTTTATGTTTTATTTTAACATATATTATTTATCATTTTACAAATTTAACCTTTGTAATAAAATATTAAACCATTATAATATAAGGTCACTACCGTCCATTACATGCTATCATGGACAAATTGCAACTTAAACACATCAAATTACAAAGACAATCACAATTCGACCCTTACACATTAACCTATCAAATTTTCATTTTACGCAATTAAGCCATTTTATTAAATCGAGCACTCAAACGACAAAATTAAAGCACGAAAATTCCACAGATATTAATTCACACATGATAAACACAGAGAATAATTTTAAAATATTTTTCTAACTCGGATTCGTGGTCCCGAAACCACCTTTTCGAATATGGTCTAAATCGGGCTGTTACAACTCTCCCCCCTTAGGGATTTTCGTCCCCGAAAATCTTACTGGTGAATAGGTTCGAATAATGTTCTTTCATTGCATCGTCTGGCTTCCACGTTTCCTCTTCTACTCCATGTTTATGCCACAGTACTTTCACTAACGAAATTTTATTATTTCGCAATTCTTTAACCTCGAGAGCCAGAATGCGAATCGGTTCTTCCTCATATGCCATATCAGATTTAATCTCAATCTTTGATGGATTAATCACATGTGAGGGATCAGATCGATATCTACGAAGCATCGAAACATGGAATTCATTATGGATCATTTCTAACTCAGGTGGCAACAACAATCTATAAGCAACCGACCCGATATGCTTTATAATCTCATACGACCCAATAAATCTCGGACTCAATTTGCCTTTACGAGCGAATCTGAGTATTTTCTTCTATAGTGAGACTTTCAAAAAGACTTTGTCCCTGATTTGAAACTCTATATCTATTCGTTTCGAGTCAGCATACGATTTCTGAGGATCTGACGCCGTTTTTAGACTTTCACGAATTACTTTCACTTTTTATTCAGTCTCTCTAATCAAATCGACCCCGTGTAACTTATTTTGATTGAGCTCGGTCCAATACAATGGTGTACGACATTTACGACCATACAAAGCCTCGTAAGGTGCCATTTTGATACTCGATTGAAAGCTATTATTGTACGCAAATTCAATCAAAGGTAAGTATCGTTCCCATATACCTTCGAACTCGAGAATGCAACATCTCAACATATCCACAAGTATCTGAATGATTCGTTCGGATTGACCATCTGTTTGCGGATGGAAAGCTGTGCTGAAATGTAATTTCGTAGCTAATGTATCTTGCAGTTTCTTCCAAAACCGTGATGTAAAGCTCGGATCTCTATCCGAAACAATAGAAATAGGTACTCCGTGTAATCTCACAATCTGAGAAGCATACAATTTAGCTAGCTTATCAAGCGAGTAATCTATGTGAACAGGAACAACATGAGCCGATTTAGTTAATCTATCCACAATAATCCAAATTGCATCTTTCTTGCTCGGTGTCAACGGCAAACCGAATACAAAATCCATCGTAACTCTGTCCCATTTCAACTTAGGTATCATGATCGACTGAAGCAATCTAGAAGGAACATGATGCTCAGCTTTTACTTATTCACAGACTAAACATTTTGAAACAAAGTCAGAAATGTCTCGTTTCATGCCATGCCACCAATAAAGCTGTTTCAGATCATTATACATTTTCGTACTACCCGGGTGAACAAATAATCGACTATTATGAGCTTTATTAAAAATCATCTAAACTAACTCTGAATTTCACGAAACACATATTCAGTTTCTAAACCTTGGACAACCTTCAGCATCAAGTCGGAACTTTGAATCAACATTCGAATCACATTGGCCCTGCTTTACTAACAAATCATTATCGACTTTCTGAGCATCAAAAATCTGTTGAATATATAACGGTCTTGCTTTTAACTTAGCTGTAATCGAACCATCATCAGATATAGCCATATGCGCATTCATTGCACACAAAACAAACTGTGATTTTCGACTTAGAGCATCAGCAACAACATTAGCCTTTCCTAGATGGTAATCAATCACAAGTTTGTAGTCTTTTAACAACTCTAACCATCGACGCTGTCTCAAATTTATATATTTTTGAGTCATCAAATATTTTAGGCTTTTGTGATCAGAATAAACGTGACATTTTTCACTGAACAGATAATAATGCCATATTTTTGATGCAAATACAATAGCTGCCAATTCTAGGTCGCGTGTCGGATAGTTCTTTTCATGTGGCTTTAATTGTCTCGAGGCATAAGCTATGCCTTTGCTTTCCTGCATCAGAACATAGCCCAAAAAATTTAAAGATGCATCACTATAGATAACAAATTCTTTTCTCGATTCTGGCTGAACTAGTACTGGAGCTTTGGTCAAAAAGGCTTTCAACTGATCCAAAATTTTCTGGCACTTTTCTAACCACTCGAACTTAACATCTTTCTGTAATAGCTTCGTCATCAGAGTTGCAATCATAGAGAAACCTTTCACGAATCATCTATAGTAACCAGCAAGTCCCAGAAAGCTTCAGACTTCAGAAACATTTCTCGGAGGTTTCCAATCAAGTATAGTTGAAATTTTACTCGGACCAACCCGAATGCCCGATGTTGATACAACATGTCCCAGAAAATTGACTTCACATAACCAGAATTCACATTTACTAAACTTTGCATACAACTGTTTATCTCGCAAAGTATGTAACACAAGTCTCAGATGTTCAGCATGTTCGGTTTCATCATGAAAATAGATCAAAATTTCATCTACGAACACAACCTCAAATCGATCCAGATACTGTCTGAAGATTCGGTTCATCAGATCCATAAAAACAGCAGGTGCATTAGTGAGTCCTAAAGGTATAACCAAAAACTCATAATGTCCGTACCTCATTCAGAAAGCAGTCTTTGGCACATCGGAGTCTTTAACTCACAACTGATAGTAACTTGATCTCAAGTCTATCTTTGAAAACATTGTATCTCCTTTCATTCTATCGAACAGTTCGTCAATCCGTGGCAACGAATATTTATTCTTTATAGTCACTTTATTGTGCTGTCTATAGTCAATACACATTCTCATAGTTCCGTATTTCTTTTTCACAAATAAAACTAGTGCACCCTAGGGAGAGAAACTCGATCACGCGAAACCTCTATCTGTCAACTCTTGAATTGAGCATTCAATTCTTTTAATTCAGTAGGTGCCATTCTGTACGGAGCTATCAGTATTGGAGTCGTCCCTAACACTACCTCAATACCAAAATCTACTTCTCGAATTGGTGGCAAACCCGACAATTCTTCAGGAAACACGTCTGGATACTCACACAAAATTGGTATTGATTCAATATTTCTTTCGGCCACTTTAGTATCAAGCACATACGCAAAGTAAGATTCACAACCTTTTTCTCACATACTTCTGAGCTAACATCGAAGATATCACTATCGGTAAACCATTCAGATCATTCGATTCAATCCGAATAATCTCATCATTCTAACACTGTAAATTAATAGTCTTTCTTTTTCAATTTACGACAGCATCGTGTAAAGTCAACCAGTCCATACCCAGAATTATATCGAACTTGTCAAATGGCAACAACATCAAATCAGCCAGAAAACCCGTATCTTGAATCATCAAGGGACAATTCTTACACACTTTGTCAATCATAACACACCGGCCTAAGGGGTTCGATACTCTAATCACAAACTCAGTAGACTCAGCAAGAAAAGTCTTATGGAATTCTAAAGTCTCACACACATAAGAATGAGTCGGACTAGGATCAATCAATGCAATTACACTAGTATCATAGAGAGTGAATGAACCAGTAATAACATATGGGGATGAAGCCTCCTCGCGAGTGTGTATGGCATAAGCTTGGGCAGGTGCGTGAGCCTCAGATCGAACTGCTGTGTCTTTAGTTCCTCTCTGACTGCTACTCACATTACCCGTATTTCTGGGCAGTCTACCTCGAGCTGACGTGCTACTCGGTCTCGCATTCTGTTCTATGTTTTGTTCAGCTAACTCAGGAAATTCACGAACGAAATAATCCATCGATCCATATTTAAAATAGGCCCGATCATGCAATCTACAACTGTCAGGATGTTGTTTACCATAATGTTTACACTCAGGTTAATTTGATCTAATATTACCAACACTAGCTACTGAGGCGGCGCTCGAGCTCATAGGTGGTCTATCTCGATCCTGTCTAGAATAACCCACAGTAGCCTTTAAACTGCTAAAATCATCTCTGAATTTCCTTGATGCTGACTGAAATTTTTTACATGACGATCTTTTATGTGAATTTGTAGCTTCAAAGTCAGATTTTCTTTTCTCTTTCCCGAGCTCTTCGACTTTGCATGCTCGCTCAACCAGTACTACGAACTCTTTTATTTCAAGTATGCCAACTAACAGTTTAATGTCTTCGTTAAACTCGTCTTCAAATATTTTACACATTATAGCTTCAGTCGAAACATATTCTCGGGCATATCGACTGAGTCTCACAAATTTCTGCTCATACTCTGTCACAGTCATGCGACCTTGTTTTAACTCCAGAAATTCCTTGCGCTTCTGGTCAATAAATCTCTGGCCGATGTATTTCTTACGGAACTCAGTCTGAAAGAAATCCCAGGTCACCTGTTCTTTCTGAACCTCCGATACTAGTGTATTCCACCAGTGATATACAGTGTCTCGTAGCAAAGATATGACACATTTTAGACACTTATCCGGGGTACAAGATAACTCATCAAACACGTGGATAGTATTATCAAGCCAGAATTCAGCTCCCTCAGCATCATCATCATCAGTAGCTCTGAATTCTTCAGCCCCGTGTTTTCTGATTTTATCAACATGGGGCATATGTAATCTCAACGGATAAATCACTTGAGGTATAGCAGGTATCGGAGAAGGATTAATTGGAGGTAGAGGTTGTTGTGCAGCCAGATTCGTCCGGATATATTGAGTAAACCAGTCATTCATCATTTGGTAAAAGGCTTGTTTAACCTCTCCCCCTTGGTTACTCGAAGTTGGTTGAGAATCAACCGGTGCTATCCCTTGTTCGGGAGTAGGCACAATACTCTCGACATCATCAGCTACGGCTCTATTGAGATTCATTTACTATACGAAAACACATTTTCAAATGTCAAAAGTGATCACACTATCGCAGTATATAATATGGCATGTATAGCTAGACTCACAAGCGCTACGTTAGTCCTAGAATCGACTAAATCATATCTTTGATACCAATCAAATGTAACACTCCTAACCCGTATCCGTCTCCAGATTAAGGTTATGAGGCTTTACCGTACAAGACACAATTCAGCACTGTTATTTAACACTCTTCATGCACTATAGAATAATGATACATTTATAACATTATTAAAATTTTATACATCAAAGTCATGTGTGCATATATAACACTTTTGTTATTAGATTCCCTGTATACATTACATTAATGACATTTTAGAATTAAACCATAATCAAGCATATAATCTCACTTTTGATATATAGAAAATATATAAGTACATAATCTCATTAACAAAGTATCAAACGTTTCATTTTACTAATTTCTATATATGTATAAGATGAAACCAATCAAACCAATATGCATACAAATTAAAGTCCAATCATATATATAAAACATTAGCAATATTATTATATAACCGTACATACCTTTGATGTTATTAGTATATGCATTCTAACCAATTCATATATTATGCATGTTTGTCTAGATTTTAAACATTCACACGACATAATAGGCATGTGGATGTAATACGCATAAACAAACATATTCATTTAACCACATACAATTATGATTATGATCAATTTTAATCACTAGTACCGAAGCAAATCATACCAAAGTTCCTATCTAGTATATACCAAATTATTTAACGACAAATATGGTACATTTTCAACTCAATATTAAACCTAACATTTTGATCTTTCATTATCGTACCTCAAGCAAAGCACATTAACCAAAACAATCTTATAACATACTCATTATTTGTCTTCATCAACTGTACTTAATTAGCCAACCATTCAATCATAATATATGCACATACAATGCCATTACAAACCGAACCAAAATAACTAATACACATTCGAATATATATATTATTATCATTTTACTCTATTACTAAGCCAAATTAACAAACGATTCATAAAGACAAAACATACCATACATCAAACTTACCGAAAGTGAGCTAATTATAAGCTATTTGTGATACCTTAACCCAACATATCAATCTAGTTCACATATATTTTTATCTATGCATAAACCATAGCCGAATCAACAGAACACACATCCAAAATCACCAACCATTTTCAATGCATATAACACATATAAACTTGACTAAAGTTTCATATACTCACATAACATATTAGCCATCTTCATATGGCTTAATATATATACAACTTCAAACTTAACCAAATATAATCTAGCCTATACATGCCGTAGGTTCAAGTTCAAACTTATATAATACCAAAAAGAGTTGATAGTGTGATAGTCTTTGCTGAAGATTCCCGAGCTCGTAACTAGTCTCCAAAATCTATGAAACAAAGACAAACATAAACACACACAGTAAGCTATCATAGCTTAGTAAGTCATATGCAAATAAATAACTCAATACCTATATCAATTCAATTTAACCAAACCAATTCATACTATCATAATCACATTTAATTTCAAACTTTCAATTTCATATACAACATATACTTTCATTTAGCTGAATATTCATATATCCAATATCAAAATATCATTCGATCTCAAAGCCATAATATCATTATTTAACCAAATATACATAATCTCATATACATATATTCATGAATCATTTCATATATATTCACATTTTATGTTCATAAGGTCGAGTATAATCATTTATATATGTTTGCACATAGATCACAAATATGATATCACTATACTTAACCTTTGGCCGAATGTATTTTTTTTATATACACATACATTTTTCATTTACGTCATATATGATTTGCAACACATATCAAGTAACCTACTTACCTTATTTCAAATAGGTAATAAGCTATCACATACTTGATCACTTTAGCTCATTTTACACATTCAATCACAACTAAATGAAAGTATATGTTGTAACTTGATCGAATTGAACCATTCTGATATTTTGATATTGTATAGGGTACTCGGATAATCACATATATCGTACAATGCCAACGTCCTAGACATGGTCTTACATGCAATTACATATCGATGCCACTGTCCCAGATAGGGTCTTACACGAATCAAATACGATGCCAAAGTCCCAGACATGGTCTTACATGTAATGACATATCGATGCCAACGTCCCAAACATGGTCTTACTCGAGAACACATATCAAAAATCCTATGTCATGACATATGTATCTTAGCTATTCCTAAGGTTCGTACGGGGCTTTCGAACGTCGTAACTTGATCGAATTGAACTCGTACACATAGATTCCAAGCTTATACATATTCGGCTATCACATATAAACTATCTCATTATACATTTCAGCATATATAGTTTGTATTTAATCAAATAAATAACATCTATTTGCTTATAAACTTACCTCAGATAACAGTAATCGGAACGGGACGACTAATCGACAACATTGGTTTTCCCCCGATCTAAATCCGGTTTATTTGGTTCTTGATCAAAACATATTCATATTAAACTTATTCAAACATAATTTCATTCAATTTAGTCCAAAAACAAATAAATGGGAAAATTACCATTTTACCCCTAACATTTTATACTTTTTACAATTTAGTCCAAATGCACAAAACACAAAATAAGAAAAATTTGAATACACTATGCTTAGGCTGAATGTTCCCTATATTCTTACACATCCATACATTTCATTTATTTCACATTTTAGTCCCTCTATTTATTATTTTTGCAATTTAGTCCTAATTACTCAAAATCATAAAAAATTCCAATACAAAACATATTAATCCAAAACGTATCTTTCATAATTCATCAACTAACATCACAAAACTCAATTATTCACCAATGGAATAACTCAAAATATTCATCAAAATCAGAAATTCAAGCATGGGCTTTGAACATTACACTGCAACGATCTCAAAAACGTAAAAATTATAAAAAACCGAACAAAAACTAACCCTGAATTAAGCTTCCAAAGTGTCGAATACCCTAAGCTATATTTTCTTTCTTTCTTTCTCAAGTTTCGGCAAGAAAAAGATAATTTGCATGCTTATTTTAATTTTATGGTTTATTTTAACATATATTATTTATCATTTTACAAGTTTAACCTTTGTAATAAAATATTAAACCATTATAATATAAGTTCACTACCATCTATTACATGCTATCATGGAAAAATTGCAACTTAAACACATCAAATTACAAAGACAATCACAATTCGACCTTTACACATTAACCCATGAAATTTTCATTTTATGCAATTAAACCCTTTTATTAAATCGAGCACTCAAACGACAAAATTAAAGCACGAAAATTTCACAGATGTTAATTCACACATGATAAACACATAAAATAATTTTAAAATATTTTTTGACTCAGATTCGTGGTCCCAAAACCACCGTTCCAAATAGTGTCTTAGTCGGGCTGTTACAAAAAAAATGCTATTGGGTAATTGTCGATCATTTGACGAAGTTTGCATATTTATTCCTAGTATGAATGGATTTCTCACTTGATAGATTGTCTGAATTATATGTTTCTGAGTTTGTCAGATTACATGGTGTGCCAGTTTCTATTATTTCTGATAGAGATCCACGGTTCATATCCCGATTTTGGAACAAATTACAAGAAGCTCTGGGTACACAGTTACATTTTAGTACCGCATTTCATCCTAAGATGGAAAATCAATCTGAATGTGTGATTCAAATTTTTGAATATATACTTTGGTGCTATGTTTTAGAATTCGACGGCAATTGGAAAAGAAATAATTACCGTTATTCGAATTCGCATACAATAACAGTTATTAGTTAAGTATAAAATGGCACTGTACGAGGCTCTGTATGGTCGTAAATGTAGAACTCCATTGTATTAGACTGAACTCAATGAGAAAAGATGCATGGAGTTGGTCTGATTTGTAAAATTAAAGAAAGGTGAAAGTGATCCGAGATAGTTTAAAAGCAGTATTTGATAGTTAGAAATTCTATGTGGATTCAAAACAAAAAAAAAATAGAGTTTCAAATTAACGACAAGGTATTCTTGAAAGTTTCACCTTGGAAGAAAATTTTTTGGTTTGGTCGTAACGACAAATTGAGTCCTCGATATATTGGGCAGTATGAAATTATTGAAAGGATTGGACTTGTTGCGTATCGATTAACATTACCACCAGAATTTGACAGAATTCATAATTTTTTTCATATGTTATATTACGACCGTATCGATCATATTCGTCACATGTTATTTCTCTAATAGATATTAGAATTCAGTCTGGCATGACTTATAATGAATAATCGATCAAAATTCTGGCACTTGAAGTGAAAGAGCTAAGAAATAAAAAAGGTAGCTTTAGTAAAAGTTTTCTAGCAATGACATGATATAGAAGAAGCTACCTGGGAACCGAAGGAAACTATAAGAAAGTAATATCTGAATATTTTTATTGGTAAGATTTTCGAGGACGAAAATTCTTAAGGGTGAGAGTTGTAACAGCACGTTTTCGGTAAAATCGGGACAGTGGTTTAGGGACCACAAATTTGATTTGGAAGAAAAAAATATTTTTATATTATTTTATGGTCTATAGTATGATAGTAATGTCGTATAAAAATTTCGTAATTTTTTTTACCTATTACATGTTTAATTTGATAAATGACCAAATTGCACAAAGTGCAAAGTTGAGTTCTAATAGCTAAAATGATTAAATAGCTACAGAATTCAAAATTTGAGGTCCTTATATGGCAAATAGACCATTAAAAATGCTTAGTGGTTAAGGATGATGATTCATCCATGGAAAATAAAATAAAGAAAATGATGAAATTGGAAAGTGAAATAATAAAAGATGATAAATGATAAAAAAAATTATCATTTATATCATCTTGCCCAAATTAAAAGCATGAAAACCCTAGCCATGGAAACCTAAGCTCAAGCTAACTTATTTTGCTTGATTAGGTAAGTATTCTTGCTCATTTTTAATGATTTTTATATTTCCGAGATTGTAATAACTTAATCTAGCTATCTCGGGGATTAATTTGTAAAGTTATCAAGGTACTAGGGTTTTGCCAAGGATGAACATGGATGAATTATAAAGTTTTATGGTAGGAAATGAAAGGTTGTTGATAGATAAACAACTTTTGTAAAGAGAATTTTGATGAAATTATGATTTAATGACTGAATTGAAAAGATGTAAAATTCATGGAAAAATTCTAAATTTCATGAAATACATGGGCTGTAAATTTTACATGTAAAAATAGGCTAGGCTCAGAATAAGGATTAAATTGCATGAATTTCATTTTTCGAGCCTAGGGATGAAATCGTCATTAATTAAAAGTTTAGAAGAAAAATGGTAATTTTTCCTAATATGTAAATTGAATTGAAATGAGCATGAATTAATGTTAAATTCATTCATATATATTCGAATAGACCAAATTTGGAGTTAGAACAAGGAAAAGAGAAAATGTCGGATTAGTAGATTTTACATACACGAACATTTATCGAGGTAAGTTCGTGTAACTAAATTGTGTATATTTATATGCTTGGATTAAATGTTGTGTATATGAATTGTATAAATGCCAAATATATGAAATTGATTACATATCCAACAAAGCCCGATAAATATTAAATCCCGTTTTAATAATAGAATTCAATGGATATTGTAACACCCTGAATTTTTGGCCTAGAAGTAATGGGCCTTGAGTTTGGGATCGGTTAGAAGGCAGCTTAAATAAATGAAATGTGCTTAAATATTTTATAATTGCATGTTTAGTCTAATTGTTAAGTGATTTAGGAAGGTTGGTAGTGTGGAAAAAGTCCTGGGTTCGATCCAGGGCTTTAGCAAAATTTTGCATTTTTTTCTAAAGGACCCTGAGCATTAGGTGGAAGGCTGATTAATAAGGCCTGGTAAAATTTGACATAGGGAAATGGTTGGCCTAGTGGCAAAAGGCGTTGGTAGCAAGCAAGAAGTCAGGGTTCGAGTCCTAGCCTTGGCGAAAATTTTTATTGCGCATATGATTAGTAGGGAAACAAGCGTTTAGGCCTTATAATTATGTTTGGTGGAAATTCGACACAAATGATGCGCTTGGCCCAGTGGTATGATGGCGTTAGGAGTAAGGAGAGGTGCTGGGTTCAAGTTGTGGTAGGAGAAAAAGTTATGGGTTTTTTTTTAGACAACCTAGAGGTCGGCAGAAAAACTTTATTATTAATTGGGGAGGAAGAACATCACAAATAAGGTAGGTGCCGTAGTGGCAAGGAACATATAGCGCAGTCAAGAGATTAGGGGTTCGAATCTAAGTGGTAGCAAATATTTTTAGAATAACATGGTTGCGAGTTAATAGGCCTTAAAAATAGTTAGGGATGGAATATGGCAGAAGAGCGCCTGCAGTGCAATGGCAAGAAGCATGCTATGGATATTTGAGGTTGCAGGTTCGAATCCCAGGCCTGACAAAGTTTAATTTTTTATTCTTTAAGAAAACTGAGGCTTAGGCATATAAGCCTTATAATTAATTGTGACCGAATGGTAGCACAAGATAGGATGTGGTGCAGTGGCCAACAGCGTGTTGGGAAGTTGGAGGGCTAGAGTTCGAGTAGTGGCATATGCAAAAGGGAGTTTAACTTTGCTACTCAACGCAGGGAAGGATTGCTATTCGGTGGAAGCAATTTGAATGCAATTCAAATTGGAATTGTTGGTTAAAATCAAGGGGATTAGGATGAGGATTAACTGTGGATATGATGATGATAAAAATTAGAGAAATTGAAGGGAATTTAACTGGATGAGTTTAAGTCGATTGAGGAGTGCAGGTTTGTATTTTTATTTATTTATTTTTTGAGTATATATATGTGTGTCGTATAGGCAAGTAAGGGCATTTGTTTTTTTTTGTGTGCTTCAGTCGCATATCATCTCCTCTTTTCTTTAAGCCAAACTCTTGATCTTTTCTTCCCTATTCTAATCGAATCAACCTCTTCCCTCTTCAACTTAGCCAACTGTTTCTTTTTCATTTAAAAGTCGAGTTATACACTTTGGGGGTTTGATTTCTTGATGGCAGGCGATCTCGCAATTGGTAAGTGAATTAGATCTTATTCGGCTTTTATTAAATATTTCTAAGTTCTTTTGTTTCTACACTCTTAAAAGCAAATTTTTTTCTTTATCCTTTCCAATACTTTCATTAACCCATGGTTTCTCCATTTATTTCTCTTTTTCCCTCTCATTCAAGGGTGTGATCGCTAGCTATGTATTAGTTGATGGAAAAAGGGGGTTTTGGCAGAGAGGTTGGGATAAAGGCTCCCAAGTTTAAGAGACGTAAGGTGTCAGTCGTTTGGGACTTTCCACCTGGATGCGGAAGGGGGGCTATGTCAGATTTCGAGTTACATAGGCAGATTGCAGCCTATCAATCTAGTCAAGGCAAGTATAGGTTGTTCTTCGATAAGTAGTGGATTTATGTTGAATTAATGGGATGTGACTGATGGAGTATAATGTTGAATATAGGTTCGGGCGATTATGAATACTTAGTACTCTAGGTGATAAGGTGTGTACTTCTACCCTATGATATCTTGATATAAAGCCGAAGGTGTGTACATACACTGCACACACACAAGCAGATCGACAAATCCCAGAAAGCTGAAATGCTGAAAAGCTGAAATGCTAAAAAGTCAAAAGTTTGGCTACGGTAGTCTTACGAGTGCATAAACACTCGTAAGGGGAAAATAGATAGGTTACCTGAGGCCCCATGGGCGATTCCATGGACTTGGGCTGTGACTTGGCCAACCGGGCCAGCATGGGCTAAATAGGCCTGATGGGTTGTTGGGCCCATAATAGGAAAAAAATGATAATTGATGCTATGTGACGAAAAATCGTATGTGAGTATGACTGTAAAAGTGATTGGGCCTCATGGGCCATATAGATATGATTTGGGCCTAATGGGCCATATGAATGAGATTGGGCTAGTGGGCCATAAGCATGTATGTGGACTTGTTTGGGTTTGTAAGGGGTTTTGGGCCTAGTATATGATGATTGCATAAAACTTAATTAATTTATTGAGACCGTGGACAAGTCATAGGGTTATGGTGTGGCAACGGGTATATGCTTGTCTAGGATTGGATCTAGAGAGAGCTTGGTACTTAAGCGGTCTTAATGACTCACCTCCTCTTCTCTAGAATCCTACCTGGTGCATAGTATCCAGTCATCTTAGCTAACAGGGATTTGTTAACGGGCCAAGGTAAGTAAAAACCCGTAATAAAGGAAAATTATCAAAATGCCCCTAAGGTCAAAAATGACTAAAATATCCCTATGTGTGGAACGTAAGATTTATGGGTGTTACATGTATACCTGCTGCATTCATATGATATTCTTTTTAGGTTGCATATGGGTTGGGAATTATAAAACGGAGGAAGTATATGAGGATCGCATGGTTGCTTGACAACCGTGGATCCATCGACGGCTATTAAGCCTAATATATGATTGGCAGCTTGCTTCAATAAAGGTTGTACCGCAACCGGGCTACCATTGATGTGTATCGGTTGGGTGGGTCGATATATATATCCCCAAATAATATGGACTGGAAGATGAAGTTGTTGTGTAGCGGTTGGATTATTGGGGTGAGTTGCACAGCATTGCACGTATGATATTATTGTGATATTTTTGCGATGTGGGCTTTGGCCCAACTAAGGCTAACATGGGCTAAGGCCCAAAGGCCACCGTTATTGAATTGGGCTCAGGCCCAAAATGACTGATGATTGCTTTATACTCTTTGAGGTTTGTACACACTGAGTTTTCAAAACTCAGCCCCTCCTTTTAAATTTGTCAGGTGATCCTCAGTAGGCGGTTCGACGGATGGAGGGACTCAGAGGTGGCCAACTAGCATAAAAAGTTTAGACTTAGTCTTTATGTAATTTTTAATATTTTAAATTATTTCTATTTGATTTGGGTTGTAACAAGGTCTTTCCTCTGGCTAATATTTCAAATTAGGATTACTATCATTTTTATGCTTTATATTTATTAGAAGTAGAATGTAACACCCCTATCCTGTAGAATCACGACCGAATAGGTAAGGGCATTACGGACTTGTAACTCATGTCGAACAGAAAATTTTAAACTTTTTCTTGAAATAAAGATCATTCATTTAAATAAGTACTAAGCACAGCCAGAGATAAAATTTAAACTTCACTAAGTAAACATTCAAAAGATGCCATTTTCGCATGGCTTATATACATTAACCAAAAATATTCTTCCGCCACTAGTCTATTCTATACATGCCATAAAATAGTTCTAAACATAACAAGAAACAAGCGGTGGATAGTGATAGTGTGACTAGTTCTTGACGATCCCCGAGCACAGTAGTTTCAATGCGATCTATAAAACATAGGAAACAGAGTAAATGGAGTAAGCATTACAATGCTTAGTCAGTTTTAAGCAGTGTCAACAGATAACAATCAAATTATAACATAGTTGTTCGTATATTTTATTTCACTCTTCCTTCGGGCATACCATCCCTTTACCGAATATGCACATCTCATCATATACAATAGGCAGATAAACTTTCACATAAAAGTGAGCTCATGTGACATAGATATATCGTATGATTTCACATAACCTCTCACACTGATCCGATGTCACATAATCATAGGAATAGTCTCATAGATTGCTCTCGTATGCATCACATAACTACCTTATGATTTAGTGCAAATCAAGCTCACATATAAACTTGGAGTACATACCTGTTTAACCTTTCGCATTGAATATATTTATAAGCAATTCTTATTACGAAGTCTTATAGCTTTAACCTCTACTCGGATTATCGGCAAGACCTTTGGCTCAGACGTAATCTCCACACGAAGTTATCGGGTCTTACCCGGACAAAATCTCCACACGTAGTCATCGGGTCTTACCCGGACATAATCTCCACACGTAGTCATCGGGTCTCACCCGGAATATATTTCCAAGTTTCATGTACATTTAATCACATGTTACAACATTCACATCGACTGTCATATTTGTAATTCATTTTCCTCATCAAATATCTAATAATACACACCTTTCACATTTGGTCGTTCGGCCACAATATACGCACATCGGCTACATATTTCACACTAGCCATTCGGCTTTACCGCATATATGCATTTTCATATTCACCACATTGGCCATTTGGCCTTATCACACATATGCATGCTCACATTCATCACATTGGCCATTCGGCCTTATCACATATATGCATGCTCACATTTATCACATTGGCCATTCGGCCTCATCACATATATACATGTTCACATTCATCACATAGGCCATTTGGCCTTATCACATATATGCATGTTCATATTCACCACATTGGCCATTCGGCCTGATCACACATATGCATGCTCACATTCATCACATTGGCCATTCGGCCTCATCACATATATGCATGTTCACATTCATCACATAAAATCCTAAATAAAAATATAAATTTTCATGAATTCACATCACAATTATCCAAATATACTTCACATACCACATATACTATCATGTATACACTTTGTCTTGGCCGAATCTACACCAATCATTTTCCAATGAATAATTCAATTTCACGCCATACTATCATTTCATATTCGAATACTCATAAACTTACAATTTCACAAATTTTAATATCGAAGATCCGTCTAGCACTCATATATCGTTTTACAATATCACGATTTAGAATTCACGTATGGGTTTAATCAATAGCTTGTGAGCAACTAAAACAAGTTTTATCCATATTTACAACAAAATCACATATTCACTACGAGCTGTTTTCCGAGCAATAGTCACTAAATTATTTATAATGGAGCTAAAAACTCCAAATCACTTGCCGTTAATTTTCCTGAATATAGACTCGTATATCTTCCATGCATAAAATTTCCAGAATTTTAGGTTTGGCCAATCAATACCAGATTTTTCTTAAAGTTTCCCCTGTTTCACTGTTTGACTAATCTGATCACTACGAATCAAATTTTTCATTGTAAAGAATTCATAATGTATTCTATTTGATTTAATTTGAAACTAGACTCATTAAGGAGTCTAAGCATATAAATCTTATCTTATAACCGTTTTTGTACAAATTATAATGATTTTCCGAAATGAGCAGGGATTTGAGTCATTCGACCTTCGTCCCACACAACTTTTAATATCTCTTTATAAGGAATTTCTTTGCTTACGGTCTCTTTTATAAGAAATTAGACTAACTAAGCTTTGATTACATATTTTATTCAGCCTATAATTCCACACCAACAATTTATAGTGATTTTCTAAAATCACATTATCTCTTCTGTCCAAAGCAAATTATTACAATTTGCTCTTAAATTTCCAAGTCCAAACACTTATGAACTTACCATTTGAGTTTAAGACATATCATGACCACATCATATCTTATTAAATCAACTCATTATGTCCTATTATGATTGAATTTACTCAACGTTTAATCACTTAAAACTTACAAAGGAATCAAACTCAAATACTTAAGAACTTACCTCGGAAATTGCCGAACGATTACAGATCGACTATTCGGTTAGGTAGCTTTTTCTCTTTTCTGAATTAGACTCCCTAAGCTCTTGACCTTGAATAAACAAATTTAATCTATTACAAACCAATTATACAAACTCATGGCCGAATATAACAAGAAGACTACTGGATTCTACTAGCCACTCATTGCTCTATTATTAACATTACTTAATTATAAACGCATTTGGCAATTTGATAATTAAGTTCAGATCATGGTATCAGAACTCAACATTTATCAATATATCATTAACAAAATATGCTCATGTCAAATTTACTCCCAATCACATCTCAAAATTCAGCAAGCTTAGAACTCATTTAATAATTAAATTCGGTAGCTTAATCACTTTGCTAACTACTTATGCATATAATTCAATGATTTTTACATCATCTTACAATCACCATTATTCAAGACTTTGAGATTTCCACAAATGTTCGTCCTAATGCCTCTAGGCGAATGTAATATTGCATCCAAATTCACATAGTTTTTGTTATATCTAATTCTAATGTACATAATCATAATTCAATTCAACATTATAAACCATTATCACCCATTTAGCCGAATATACCACATTAATTTTTAACATTACCCATGTAAATACCTATAGGTTCTTATACCTTAAATTCACACATTTAACCCTTTAATGCCTATTGATCATTCCTTTGGTCTTAACCTAAATGACACTCTCATTCTCCATATTTCAACCGAATTTTTCATAGCATGAAGACTTTCATACATTTATAAAAACTTTCATAACTCATTTGGCCTTATCAAGAACCATTTAACATGCAAGGAAAATAATCATAGAGGAAGAAATTAACATTCTAAATAGACTCAATCTTTGACCGAATGTACAAGGTGCCTCTAAGCCACTCATCCAAAAATCTTTACCCCATTCTAGTCATTCCCCCATTTGACCGAATGAACATTTGTCTATTGATGCATGAAATTAAACCATGGCTTAAATAAGCTATGCACTTATCAATCTAATCTCATAGTCAATTAAAAGAAAATCACAATGCATACCTTAAACTAGGATAGCCATGGCGAATACCTTGGTTTTCCTCTTCAATCTTCCCTTTCCTAAATTCGCCACCAAGAAGAAAGATGAGCATGTAAAATTTTTTTTCTTTTTTATCTTTCTTCAACTAACGGCAATGGAGGGGGACATGGATGAGACAACTTTGTTTTCATCACCCTCCCTTTTCATTTCTTTATTACTAACCTTTTATTTTATTCTTTCTCCCATAAAACACTAACACCAAATGTTTTAATAGGCTTTAACTTATAGCATGGCCGGCCACCTTCTTGTTCTTTGGTTAATTTGACATGCAAATACAATTATTTTGCAACATGCATAAATAGGCCACTTACATTTGCCTAGCACATTTCTAAATTTTCTCACATAAGTCCTATTTAATAAAATTCACTTACAATTAACAAAATTCAAACATGAAATTTTCACACATGCATATGTACATATAATAAGCATCAAATATGATAGCTAATTATTTTTATGACTCGGTTTTGTGGTCTCGAAACCACTTTTCGACTAGGGTCAAATTAGGGGTGTCACATAGAACGTTAAACCATAACTGTTTTTTTAAATACTACGTTTTCGCAACTAAATTTTTAAATGAAAAGTTACATTTAAATTAAATGTTTTAAACAAAGCTTCCACAACTGAAAAGAGATTTTACAAAGCAATTGAGGTGTTTCATTTTAAAGAAGGGTTTTCAATGAAAACAGTGTTTTCGCCAAAACACCTCAATGTGACACGCCAGATTCGGCTATAACGTCCGGGCCGGGTTTGGGGTGTTACAGATATAGGATTTCCTGATTGGTTGTGGTCTTGCATGTGTTGTGGACACACCATAGCTCCTACGAGCATCTCGTTATAAGCCTTCTCGAGCTTCCCATTATATGGTTCCTGCAAGCATCCTGACCGGTAGTGATCTTGCATGTGTTACGAACTACCGCAACTCTTTGTGAGCGTCCTGTTATATGATCGGTTGTGAGCATCCTGTTATATGATCGGTTGTGATCCTGCATATATTACAGACACAAACGCAACTCTTTGTGAGCGTCCTGATATGGCTCGCTTGAACTTCCTGATATATGGCTATCCGGAGCTCCCAATTAAAGGCTCTTTGTGCGCTTCCTGATTAAAAGTTCTTTGTGAACTTCCTGATTATGGCTCTTATGAACTTCCTATCATATAGCCCTGATAAGCTTCCTAATAGGCTCTTTGTGAGCTTCCCGACTAATGGCTCTTTGTGAGCTTTCTGTTATATGGCTTGAGAGAGGATTTCTCGATTGTGTGCTTTAAAAAGCACTCCTGAATATGATTTGACAGATTTCTGATTTGTACACTTCGAGTGTACTACTTGTGTATCCATCGATGTTTTCAATTATTTAATAGGAAAAATCCTGACATGAGAAAATGTGAACATGAAATGAATTAATACACATATATGCGTATAATACAGGAAAATGACGATGTAGGATATATGGAAATACGAGATGATAATATATTAACGTAGAATTTGTTTGATGAATATGTTTTTTCATGATTATATATTTGTACAGCTTGAGTGTATTACCCGTGTGACACTGACATTTCAAATGATTTAAAGGGAAAAGTTGCGACTTGAAATAATCTGAACTCAGGACAAATTATTATGAAAATGTACTTTAAATACAAGGATATGATTTGTATATGTTATATGAATACATGATATGGAAAGTATATGTACATGGAAATCTAATTATTGTTGAGCCCATACATGTTTCTTAATATTTATATAAAATATATGACTAGCAAGGTGATGAGGATATTTGTTAGAGCTCGTGATCAAGTTGATTGAATGTGCTTTGTATGTCTATATTGAATTTAAATGAGTGGTAAGTTAATTACCATGTTATACGAACTTATTAAGCATTTCATGCTTACTTTTTTTTTATTTTCCCCTGTTCTATATTAATTTGGAGGCTCGTTGGATTGGAAGCTTGGCGGAGATCACTCACACTATCCATCAGCTCATTTCAGTATATATATGGTAAATCAATTATGGTTATAATGGCATGTATAGGTTAATTGTCCAATATCGACATATAAATGCTTTAATTGTAACTAGCCATTGGAATGGCTTGTGATTGATATGTTTAGTTTGTGTTTGATATGGTTTGTGAATGTGTTTAAGTGTTGGTGTAGGTGAAAGATAAGATGGATGAGAAATGTAGTTTTAAAAATAGCCTATTTTCATCCGCAAGGGCAAAGACACAAGTGTTTGTCTTAGCTGTGTGTGACACAAAACCTAGCACATGGGCGTGTGGCATGGTCGTGTGTCCTCTGCATCTTTAAAATGTCAAAACAGAGTGCCCAGAATGGATCATACAGCCTTGCACATGGGTGTGTGACTTGGCCGTATGACCCCTACTCCTATAATGACCTAGCTCTCGGGTGTGTGACCCCTGCACCTAGGAAACATTTTGAGATTTTGTGAAAAATTCTCTGAGTACATGTAACACCTCTAACCCGTATCCATCACTGGAATAGGATTTTAGAGCATTATTGAAACATTAAGAAGCATTTACAAATGACTTATGTAAATTAGTATTCATTTACCAATATCATTCATAACGTCCCTTGATTGGGCCCTCGAGGCCCAACACGAGCATTAAAATCGAGTCGGGACTTAATCGAGAACTTTAAGAATTTTTCAAGACTTTTAAAAATTTTCCAAGGTGTAGGGTTCACACGCCCGTGTGGTCCAAGGGACACGCCCATGTGACCCTGGGACATGCCCGTGTTGGAGGCCGTGTTCGACCCCTTTTAACTCTTTGACTTGCACACACGACTGTGTCACACTCCCGTGTGCTAGGCTGTGTGGTTAATTAATTGAATTCGAAAATAGGTGCAAGTTTCACACGGCTGAGACACACGTCTGTGTTTCTGCCTGTGTGCTCAATTCTGAGCATTCTGTTTCTCAAAATTAAGGTGCAGGGGACACACGGCCTAATCACATGCTTATGTTACCAGGCCGTGTGTCACACACGATCTAGACACACGCCGGTGTGTCTGCCCGTGTGGACAAAGTGAGGCCATTTCTAGCTCCATTTCTTACCCAAATTCTCACCCAAGACCTGCACTTGAAACACACATCCAATACCAACCAATTCAAGCATTCAAATCGAGCAATTTCCATCATTCACAAGGCATGTCACAACAAGCATACATGATTACAACCTTACCTTAGTTTAACTTAGGCATTTACAACATTGATTACATATTCTTAACATAACACGTGCATATATATATCATAAAAATCCACTTAGGCATACCAAAATAAGCCACTACTAGTCATTCCAATGGCTAGGTTACAAAATAACATTTCAAGCCATTATTGGCCAATTTGTCCTATACTTGCTATTATACCAAAATGATTTTACTAAGTATGCCCAATATGACTAGTTGATAGTGTGATGGTGCCCCTGTGATCTCCAACCCTCGCAAGCCTCCGAGCACTATAAAATAGGGGAAAATAAAACGGAATAAGCATTACATGCTTAGTAAGTTCATATAACGGAAACTAAACTTACCAATCTTGCTTATTAAATCTAAGCATACAATGTTATGTTTCCATCCATTTGGCTAAATTGCCTGATCATATACATTCAATCAAACATGTTAAGTCACCAAAATCTTCATATCAATCAAGTAACATAGATGAGCTCATCAAGCAATATTCTTTCAAGTCATTATCATATCATCTCAAGATTTTCATGCCATGTCAAGAGTTTTATGTCCATTGAATCATTGAATTCCGATGGATGCTCAAGTAGTATATTTGAACTGTATGATTCAATAATCCGTCAATTCCTTATTCAAGGGTACCCCTTAGGGCACTTAACCAAGAAACACTCTCTCGAGCCACATATCATATAACAAGATTACCTGTCTAGGCTAAATCCTTTATATAACGTATGCTCAGAGGGGCTCGATTAGGATATCCATCCTAAGATAAACCCTAATCATAACGTATACTCGAGAGGTATTATATTGGGATTACCCATCCAGGGTAAATCTTTTCTATAACAAGGTCAATGGGATTACTCGTCCAAGCTATCCCGTCCGCAACAAATGCAGGACCTTATTAGTTTCGAGAAAGCACATACAATCATCGGAATTTACATTCAATCGGGACTTAACCCGTTATCACCATTTCAAGCATGTATCAATTTTCCATCATAGCATACAAGTAAAGCACATCAACATAAATCACATTACATACAAACACAACATTCAATTAACATAATTACATACCCGATTAAGTCACACGAACTTACCTCGACACTTGTTCGCGTATAATGTCTACTAATCCGAAACCTTTTCTTTTCCTCCATCTAACCTCAAATTAGTGTTTTTCGGATCTATATAAATGAATTTAACCATCAATTTCACACATTACATATTTAAATGAACTCAATTTACGTCCTAGGCAAAATTACCATTTTTCCCCTAACTTTTCCATAACTTCTAATTTTGTCCCTAGGCCCGGAAAATGACACTTGTGCAGATTACTCCCTATTCCAAGCCTAAACAAATCCCCATTACAAATTTTCTAGCACATGTATTCATAAAGTTTCAGAATTTTTTCATCAAATTTTTCAACTTTTCATTTTAGTCACTAAATCATGTTTTCATAAAAAAATCACTTTCTAAAAGTTGTTTATCTATCAATAATATCTATCAATAATCTTTCATTTTCTACCATAAATTTATAATTTCCAGCATATACATCCATGACCATAAATTTATAATTTCCAGCATATACATCCATGACCCATTTTTCATACTTTGATAATTTTTCAAATTAATCCCTCGAATAGAGAGATTAAGATATCCCGGTTTCAAAAATACCAAAATTACTAAAAACGGGACAAGAAAACTTATCCAATTAGGCCTTGAAAGTTTCTTTTCTCTCACCTAGGGTTTCCATGTATTTTAGGTTGAAGATGACATAAAATAAGACGATATCTTTTATCATCTTTTTAATTAATTAAGTATTTTACTATTTCCAATTTAGTCCCTGCCCTTTTTTTATATTTCCATGGATGAGTCACCAAGAAAAATCTACATACTTTTCTTAATGGTCTAATTACCATATAAGGACCTTAAGTTTTGAATTCCATAGCTATTTGATCCTTATAGCTACTAGAATTCAACTTTAGCATTTTATACGATTTAGTCCTTTTTGTAATTAAGCACTTAATCGATAAAATTTTTGTATCAAAATTTTCACACGACATTCCTATTATAACACGGACCATATAATGAAATAAAAAGAAACCTTATTTTTGGGTCGGATTTGTGGTTCGAAACCACTGTTTCGATTTCACTGAAAAATGAGTTGTTACAACCCGGTTTAGTCCCAACTTGTTTCTAATGCATGTTTTGGACCTCTAGGGTTCATATAAGGGACTTTATGTTTGATTTTTGACATGAATACTGTATAAAATGAAATATCTGTTTACTTGATCTGTATATCTCAGTAATGCTTCGTAACCCTGTTCTGACGACGGATACGAGTTAGGGGTGTTATAGTATTCTCAAGGCATCCATGCTTTGTTTTGGCTTTAAAATTTTGTCCTCGAACTTTATCGAGAGTCCAGGTGGTTGAATATGAAGCAAGTTCACAAAGTGGGGCACCTTTTAATGCCCAAAAAGGCAAAGCTATGGAAACCGAAAACCGAAGAGTTTAGGCTTAATAAGGCTCAAACTCCTAACCTATAGCATATAGGAAAGACTTGTCAATTGAGAAGGTTGGATCAATCTAGATTGGTCAACTTTAGTTTTAAAAACTTTGAATTATTTTGAGTTCGAGGCATTAAGGGTTTTAAAGTCGTGTTATTGAGGGTTATGGGTTTTTCATGTTCATCCATTTGAGCTTAATTTAATATATGCAATATTTTGAATTGAATCATTTTAGATTCTAAGTTATTTGTATTTTATACTCACATTGTTCGATTTGACAGTAAAAGTAAATAATGTTTAATTTCTTAATTTTAAAATAAAATTATATCAAAGTTAAACAAGTTATTTGATTGATTTATATTTATTATAAAGTTAGTGATTATTATAAATAATTTTGAAATAAAATATAATAAATTATTATAAATTTAAATTAACTAATAATATATCAAACCATAGAATTTTTTCCAACACTAACCACTTTTTCCTCAAGTTTCATTTATTCTCTTATTCTATAGAATTTTTTCAAAATAGGTGTTTAATCTTTGAATACTTTCGTGCTTCATCGATTGATCTCTAAAAATTAGGATTGTGGCTTTTCTTATGATAGATTAGGATTTTGTATGCAAGATCTAGTTTATTTTATTTTATTTTATTTTATTTTGGAATTATTGGTTTTGTATCGTGAGTGGTAATAATTTTTAGAGGATGATTAATATAGATCATTGAAGAACTTAGGATTGATTAGAGATTTAATATTTTATTTAGAAATTTTTATTGCTAGTGTGGTTATTGTGTTTGAAAAATTGATATATTACACTCTCATGAAGCCAAAAAGCACTTAAGTGATGTTTATTTTGTGAAATAAAAATACTGATGGTATGTTAACTTCATGAAAGCTATTATGTGTTTATGGCTTACATATATAATATATTTATCTAAATGTTTAGTATGAATACAAAATATTATAAAATATGTCTACTAATGAAATAGAGAAAAAAAGAATTATGCATTAATTTATATAACTTTTATAAATATTTTAATATTTTAAAAATTGATGTCACAATCCAACAGTTAGCTAATATAAGTTCACATGATACACTCGATTTAGAGCATACAAAATAGAGAGCCACAAAGCGAAAAATGTTTCTTTTAAAAGTTTTTATTATTCTTTATTTTCATCTTATTTTATTTAGTTTCTATTCTTATGTTAATTCTTTTTAAATATTTTAATTAAAATATTTTAAATATTATTTTAATAAAATACTACTATTAATAAGAACCATGAGCAATAAGAATATAAAAACATGTCACATAGTACAAACGATGAGTAAGATAGTATAAATCGATGCACAAAACCATGTCTTTAGAATAATACCAAAAAGGAGAAAACTACAACAGTGAAAGAATTCAGAAATAAGCAAGATGTTAGAATTGTGTGACTCAAATTCTTGTGAAAATTAAATATAACTGGCAAGATAGGGGGATTTACAAGTGGCATCCGTATAGAAGTCTACTTCCTCTATTTGATGTTGATTAGAATAAGGTGTTTTAACCTTATCACTTCTACATGACTTTGATTAGAATATGATTTTACAAACCTATAAATACACGTAGTTGTCTCTCCTATTGTATTATTTGAATTCGACATAGTAAATTATCTTCTCCTCTGCCCGTGGTTCTTTTCCCGAAAGGGTTTCCACGTAAAATTCTGTGTGTTCTTCTTATTTTTTTTGATTCTTAGTCATTATTAACGGTCTATTTTTTACAAACTGGTATAAGATCTTCTGAGTTGTTCATCTCAATCACGGTCATGGTGTCTTTGAAGTATGAAATTCTGCTATTGGATCTGTAACACCCCTAACCCGTATCCATTGCTGGAACAGGGTTACAAAGCACTATCGAAGATTATAGATAATTTCATATAATTCAAGTCATTTACAGTTCATAACTGAAACTAATCTTATTGTCCCTTGAATGAACCTTAACGCCCAAATTTAAACATTAGAATCAAGTAGGGACTAAACCGGGATCTCAGAAGCTTTTTTGCGAAAGTTCACAAGTTTTCTTTAATATAGGGGTCACACGCCGGTGTGAGTAGGCCGTGTGAGCCCACATGGCCAAATGACATGCCCATGTCTTAGGCCGCATGGGTATTCGATGTGAGGCACACGGCAGTGTCCTAGCCCGTGTCCTTACCCGTGTAACTCTCTAACTTGTGCCACACGACTTGCCACACGCCCTGTGCTCAGCCATGTGATTAATTTAATTTTCACAAATTAGGTGCAGGTTTCACATGACCATGACACACGCCCGTGTATCACACACGACTGAGATACACGCCCGTGTCTCTTCTCGTGTGCCAAATTTTGAGCATTTTGTTTCTCAAATTTAAGATGCAGGGGACACACGACCAAACCACATGCTCATGTGCCAGGCCGTGTGTCACACACGGTCAAGGCACACGCCTGTCTGTCTACCCATATGGACAAAATAAAGCCATTTCCTAACTTTATTTCTCACCCAAATTTTTTCCATTAACCTACAACAACACTTGCACATATTTAACAACCATATTCCAAGTATTAAACCAAGAAAACACCATTAACAAGTGTGATATAACATCACCTATTTTCATATAATCAAACTTACCCTTTTTAGTAAAGGCATATATTTTATTTTAATTCAACTAACCATACCATATACATATATATATTAACATGATATAACCTTATAATAATATACAAAATCAAACCATTACTAGCCATTCCAATGGCTAGATTAAAAATATCTATTTACAAGCCATCAATTGGCCAAGTTAACCTATACATGCCATTATACCAAAATAAGTCTAACATTTTTACCAAAATAAGCTGGTGGATAGGGTGATGATACTCTGACCGATCTCCAACCTTTGGGAGCTTCTGAGCACTATAAAATAGAGAAAATAAACCTAGTAAGTATTTAATGCTTAGTAAGTTCATATAATGAGAAGTGAACTTACCAATCATATTCATTTAAATAAGCATAACAATCTCATGCTTTCCATCAAATTAGCAAATTTTCCTAAGCATATACACTCAAGTAAGAAAGTTAGTCAAATAATTCACAGGTACATCAAGTAAGCATGGATGAACTCATCATGTTACAAACTTCCAGGTATTTCAGGTGCATTTGAGATATAATTCATTTAATTACATAATTTGTCATTTCAGGAATTTATCCTTTGAATCAACGAAATATCTATGGATTCTCAGGTAGTACACACAAGGTGTACAAAACTATAATCCGTCAACTCATAATCAAGGGTACCCATTAAGGCACTTAATCAGGGAGCACACTATCAAGTCACATTTCAGGATGCTTAGATGAGCCATGTAACAGGACACTTATCTGGGCTAAACAGGAAATTCATAAGAGTTTTAAATTAGGGAGCTCATAGAGCTTATCAGATAACTTCGAAAAGTTATTATCAGGAAGCATCGGATAAGGTAACAGGGAGTTCAAGCGAGCCATGTCAGGAAGCTCATAAGAGCCTATATCAGGACACTCACGTAGAGTCGTGTTTGTGTTTGCAATATATGCTGGATCACAACCGATCGAATCATGTAACATAACGCTCACAAAGAGCTGTAGTAGTGTGCAACACATGCAAAATCACTATCGATTAGGATGCTCGTAGGAACTATATAACAGGGCACTTGAGAGGGATTTTATCAGGATGCTCGTCCAAGATATATTCTGTCCGCAACATATGCAGGACCACATTTAATACGGGAAACCATATATCCATCGAATTTCATTATTCAAACGGAAGTTAACATTTTCTGGACTTTATTGAATATGTGATTATTTCATTTATTTATAACATTAATATAATTCATACAATCACATACCATATTCAATTCAAACATGAAAATAAACACAATTTGGTTACACGAACTTACCTTGACACTTGTTTGTGTATGAAAATCTACTAATCTGAAACATTTTCTTTTTCTCGATCTAGCTTCGAATTTGAGTTGTCTGAATCTATATATATGAATTTAATTATGAATTTATCACATTTCATATTCAATTGGATTCAATTTACACCCTAGGAAAAATTACCATTTTGCCTCTAAACTTTTCATAAATTCCAATTTCGTCCCTAGGCTCAGAAAATGAAATTCATGCAATTTAATCCTTATTCCAAGCCTAACCAATTTTTACATGTCTTAATAAAAGCCCATGAATTTCTTAAAAATAAAAAATTTTCCATGAGATTTACAATTTTTCAATTTAGTCCCTAAATAACAATTTCATGAAAATTTTCTTTGTAAAAGTTGTTTATCCATGAACAACTTTTTATTTTCTACCATAAATTTCAAAATTTCAGCATATTCATCCATGGAAAAATTTTCATACTTTGATAACTTTCAAATTAATCCCCAAAATAAATAGATTAAGCTATTCCGATATCAAGAATATAAAAATTACTAAAAACGAGACAAGAAAACATAACTAACTAAGCTTGATTAGTTTCTTTTCTCACTCTTAAGGTTTCCATGCAAATTTTGGGGAAAATGATGAAAAATAAGATGATATTTTCTATTATCATCTTTTAATTATTTTAATTTCCAATTTAGTCCTTAGCCTTTTCTAATTTTTCCATGGATGAATCATCAAAAATATCTACTAACTTTTATTTAGTGGTCTAATTACCATATAATGACCTCTTATTTTGAATTCCATAGCTATTTGATCCTTCTAGCTACTAGAATTCAACTTTTGTATTTTATGCAAATTGGTCCTTTCCATAATTAAACACATAATCGATAAAATTTTCTTATCCAAATTTTCATACATCATTCCTATCATAATGCAGACCATACAATAATATTAAAATAAAATTTTCATAATGCAGACTATGCAATAATATTCAAATAAAATTTTCTTTTTGGCTCGAATTTGTGGTCCCAAAACCACTATTCTGATTTCACTGAAAATGGACTATTACAGGATCGCGACACCAAATTCGCGTTGTGGTAGAAAGAGATGCAGACAGTTCTTGCATAGATGGACTTAGAGGATGCCCTGTTAGGCGTAGATAAGATGCCTTCGACATTAATAGAGGAAGATAAAAGGCGTAAAGATCGAAAGGCATATTAACACAGTTACATCTGCATTTGTTTAAGAAAATTTTACAGGATGTGGTGAAGGGAAAGACCGCCACTGCATTATGAAAGGGTTGGAGCAGTTATGTATGTCGAAATCTCTAACTAGCATGCTGCATATGAAGCATCGTCTTTATGCGCATTGTTTAGGGGACGTGCTTCTGTACACGAACACTTAACAATGTTTAAAGAAATTCTCTGGGATTTTGAGGCTATAGAGGTTCAGTATGATAAAGAAAATCTATGGTTGATTCTGCTTTGTTCGTTGCACCCACCTTATTCAACCTTTAGAGACACGATTTTGTATAGCTGCGAGTCTATCATAGTTGATGATGTTTATGATTCTTTAACCTCGTATGACAAGATGAAACATCTTGTGGTTAAACCCGACTCTCAAGGAGAGGGTGCCTTTGTTCATGGGAGACAAGATCAAAATACTAGCGATGATCGTGGAAGGATACAGTAAGGAAATCCTCATGGTAAATCTAAGGGAAGATCGAAGTTTTCAAACAAAGGTAAAACTTGTAACTTCTGTAAGAAGAAGGGGCACATTAAATCTAAGTGTTTTGAACTATAGAATAAGATCAAAATGGAGGCTACGAATCAAAAGGGCAAACAACTAGAAAAATCTGGTGAAGTTGATGTTGTAGAAGATTACAGCGACGGTAAACTTCTAGTCACTTCTATCAACAATTCTAAAGTGAGCGAGGAGTGGATCCTTGATTCGGGCTGCACCTTCTACATGAGTCCCAACCGGGATTGGTTTACAACTTATGAAATAGTGTTTGAAGGTGTTGTTTTGATGAGAATAATGCTTCGTGTAAAATCACAGGTGTTGGAATGATTAAAATTAAGATGTTTGATGGAGTTGTCAAAAAAATTAGTGACATATGGCTTGTTCCAAAATTGAAGAGAAATTTGATTTCATTGAGTACTCTTGATTCAAAAGGGTACAAATACACAACTACAAGTAAGGTTTTGAAGATTTTCAAAGGTTCCCTCGTTATGATGAAAGGGTAGAGAAAGACTGCCAAGTAATATGTTTTACAGGGTTTTACTGTTATTGGTGATGCAGCTATCGCTTCCTCATCCTTGTTAGGTGATGATGTTACTAGACTTTGACATATGTGTCTAGGGTATATGAGTGAGAATGACATGGGAGAATTGAGCAAAAGAGGACTTCTTGATGGGCAAAGAATTTACAAACTGAAGTTCTATGAGCACTACGTTTTTGAGAAGCAAAAGAGAGTTTGATTCACCAGAGGAATCCGTAACACGAAGGGAACATTGGAGTATACTTATTCTGATATGTACGGGCCAGCTAGAGTGCCTTTGATAGGTGGAGCTAATTACATGCTACCACTTATTCATGATTTTTCCAGAAAAGTTTGGGAATTTTTCTTGAAGCAGAAAAGTGATGTGTTTTCCACATTTAAGTCTTGGAAAACTATGATTAAAAAATAGATGAGAAAAAAATAAAACACCTCTACACAAAAAATTGCTTAGAGTTCTGTTCTGATAAGTTTAATGAACTGTGCAAGTCAGAAGGGATCATGAGACACTTGACAGTTCGTCATACTCTTCAACAAAATGACATTGTAGAACAAATGAACAAAACGATCATGGAGAATGTTTGATGTCTATTTTTGAATGCCAACTTACCGAAGTCATTTTGGGCCAAATTTGCCTTTACTGCATGTTTCTTGATCAACTGATCTCCATCTGTTTCCATTGAGAAAAAGACTCCCCAAGAGGTATGGTTTGGTAATCCTGCTAATTATTCTAATTTAAAGATCTTTGGGTGTCCTATGTATGCTCATGTTGATAATGGAAAATTGAAACTTAGATTATTTAAATGTTTTTTTCTTGGTTATAAAGCTAGTGTAAAAGGGTATAAGTTATAATGTCCTAAAAATAGAAAAGTTGTGATTAACAGAGATGTTGTTTTTAATGCTACCTAACTTATCTCTTAAAGAATCTACCAATAAAGAACAACAAAAGCAAGTGAAGCATCAAATTGATCTAGACTCTATAACAGAGTCAACTCCTCAAGCCAGTGCAGAAAGTCAGAATAGAGTTATTTTTTCACCACAATACTTTATCGCCAAAAATAGAATTAGAAGAGAGATTAAACCTCCAAAGAGGTACAACGAGGCTAATCTAGTTGCTTATGCTTTAAATGTGGCTGAAGATATATATCCGAACCAGGAGCCATCTACTTATTCTGAGGTAGCTAGTTGTGAAGACTCAAAAAAGTGGATGATTGCTATGCAAGAGGAGATGGAATCACTCCATAAAAATAGAACATGGAATCTTGTGAAGCTTCTTAAGGGCAAAAAGCTTATTCGTTGTAAATGGGTGTTTAAAAAGAAAGAAGAGACTCCGGGAGTTGAAGAACCCATATATAAAGCAAGGCTTGTTGCAAAGGGTTATAGTCAAATTTCAGGTGTGGACTTCACATATGTGTTCTTCCCAGTTGTGAAGCATAGTTCGATTCGAGCTTTACTTGGTGCTATGGCCATGCATGATTTTGAGCTTGAGAAGTTAGATGTAAAAACTACATTTTTGCATGGAGAACTTGAGGAGGATATTTACATGCAACAACCAGAGGGATTTATAGCCTCAGACAAAGACGACTATATTTGTTTGTTGAAAAAGTCTCTTTACAGTTTGAAACAGTTACTAAGACAGTTGTACAAAAGGTTTGATTCCTTTATGACGTCTCATGATTTTAAAATAAGTAGCTTTAATAGTTGTGTTTATTTTAATAAAAAACAATGATGGTTGTTTTATGTATCTACTCCTCTATATTGTCGACATGTTGATAGAATCAAAAGATAAAGAAGAGATAAGAAAGGTCAAAGCCTAACTTAGTGAAGAATTAGAGATGAAAGATTTGGGACCAGCAAAGAAGATACTTGGTATGAAGATTCTCAGAGATAGAAAAGCAAGTAAATTGTACCTAAGTCAGAAAGGTACATTGAGAAAGTTCTTCGCATGTTCAATATGCAGAATGCTGTCTGTTACTACTCCTTTAGCAGCTCATTTCAAACTTTTATCGGCTTTGTCTCCATTATCAGATGATGAGATTGAGTACGTGTCACATGTTTCATATTCTAGTGCAATGAGATCCCTCATGTATGCTATGGTTTGTTCACGTCCAGATTTATCATATGCAGTCAATGCAGTTAGTAGATACATGACGAATCTTGGTAAAGAACATTGGAAAATTGTTCAGTGGATTTTGAGATACTTATGAGGTACTACTGATGTTTGCTTACAATTTAGAAGAACTAGAGATAGAGTCATTAGGTAAGTAGATGCTGATTTTGCTGGAGACCTTGATAGAAGAAAATCTCTCATAGGTTATGTCTTTACAATTAGGGGTTGTGCAATCAGTTGGATAGCCATTTTGCAAACTACTGTCGATTTGTCTTCCACTGAAGTTGAGTACATGACGATTACTGAGGCTGGTAAAGAAGATTTTTGGTTAAAGGGGCTCTTTAATGAACTTAATGAAGATCTTGAAATCAGTATAGTATTTTGTAACAGTCAGAGTGCCATCTTCCTTATGAAGGACCAAATGTATCATGAGAGAACAAAGCGCATTAATGTTTGGCATAATTTTGTTCGTGATATTATTGCTTGAGGTGATATTGATGTGAAAAAACTTAGTACTCATGATAATCCTGCAGATATGATGACTAAGTCACTTCCTATAACCAAGTTTGAGCATTGCTTAGACTTGGTTGGTGTTCATTGTTGAATATAAACCCTTAAGGGGTTTCATGGAAGAGGTGGAGAACTTTTTTGTTGAGGGTTCATAATGAAGAACTTGTTCGTTGAAAATTCGTGTCAAGGTGGAGATTATTAGAATTGTGTGACCCAAATTCTTTTTGAAAATAAAATATAAGTGGTTAGATAGAGGGATTTACAAGTGGCATCCATATAGAAGTATACTTTTAGCTATTTGATGTTGATTAGAATAAGGTGTTTTAACCTTCCTGTATTACTTCTATTTGACTTTGATTAGAATATGGTTTTACAAACATATAAATAGACATAGTCATCTCTCCTATTGTATTATTCGAATTCGACATAGTGAATTATCTTCTCTTTTGGTCGTGGTTTTTTTCCCGAAAGGGTTTTCACGTAAAATTTTGGGTGTTCTTCTTTTTCTTCTTTTTCTCTTTTCGATTCTTAACCATTATCAACGGTCTATGTTTTACACCAGAGATGCATTAACTTGCTCAAATTGCTAAAAGTTGCATCCTAACACTGCCATCATCAAACTAATTTGATGATGGTTAACTAAGAGGGAATTTTCATAAGCCCCAAGAGATCCATTACATTAGTGTTGAACAAATGTTCAAGTCTCAAATGCCAATCCTTCTTCTCCTCATCTTTTATTCTAATTTTACAAACTCCATCCTAGTACTATATCATGATAAGGCTCTCCAAAAATAGTTCTCAATAGATTTGGCGGTACCTTTAATTTGACAAACCTCATCATATATATGCCAACTAATACAACTAGAAACTAAAATTAAAATCACTATTGCTTTTAGAGAAACAACGAACAAAACAAGCCATGAAAGTGTGATAAAAACCAGAATAATAGGAGCCGCTATTAGAAGTGATAAGTATTTTATAATACTTTTCATAATTATATATTATTATTTTTTAAATATTTTTATTTTTTTGAAGCAAAGACAACAAATATTTTGATCAACTAAAAAAATTGTTTAAGAAGTTTGAAGAAGGTTACTAGTTATGGGCAATTTAGTCATAGGACTTGACAAAAACCTTAAAAGTGTTACCTTAATTTTGTAACTATTTGATCTTTGATTTTAAAAAAATAAAAATTAAGTCTTATGTTAACGGTTCTTGTTATTTTAGGAATTTCAATGTTAATGTTTCTACTTTAAACTCAAAGTTATTTGAGTGAGCTCACCATAATACCATTTAATATTTGCAAGACATATTTTGAGTATTCCTATTAGTATTATTGTTTCAGTATCAATATGTGATACAATGGAAAAGTTCTCTTTCATATAAAAATGTTAAAGTTTTGATAACCACTTGTGATTGGTTATATGGATATAGAGGTGTTTATGGGCTGGGTTGGTTCAAGCTCAACTAAAATTTTAGTCTCGTTTGGTAGGTCTGGGCCCAATTCAGACCAAAAAATGGGCCTAAAATTTTGCCCAATCCCGACCCAGATAAAAATGTTAAAACCTGGCCTCAACCAAGATTAACTTTTATATTATTTTTATATAATTTTTAAAAATATAATACATAAAAAATACTAAAACATCAAAATAAATGTTTCCCAAAAATTGAAAATAAATTTTAAAAATTATGTATACTTAAATAATACTAAGATAGGTGTAGCTTAACAAACAAATGCCTCTAAAATAGTAACAAATTAACAATAAAACAAGAGCTATACTGTAACACCCTAAACTTGGCCTAGATGTTATGGCCGAATTAGGCGTGTCACATCGAAAGGTCTTTTGAAAACTGATCTTTTTGGTAAAATCTGTTTCTGAGTTTAATTCCTTTTATTGTTATTTAAAAATAATAGTTCTTGTCAAAACGTTTACCAATTTATTTGACTTTGGTACATTTATACAACTTAAATCGTGGAAGCATTTTGAAAATTTTGTTATTGGAAGCTTGTGTTCCTTAGAAAATCGTGACGATTTGAAAACTCGTGTTTTCTAAGACTAGTAGTTTATCATAGAAATTCAAAAGCCCAATTCAAACATAAAACCACCAATGGCCTTATTACATAATTAAAACCCCAAAATGAAACTTAAATAAATAATGTTAAAAGTAGAACATCCACAATCATGTGGCCACCTCTGAGTCTCTTGCCCCACCAAACCGTCTAAGGCTGGGGATTTCCTGCATAGTTAAAAGAAAGGGTGAGTTTACAAAAACTCAGTGTGTAATCCCTTATCAGTCAGATAGTAAATAGCATCAATAACAGTCTGGGCCTTATCCTTAGCCCTATACAAGATGTCAATCTGATCCGGTCCTTAGCCCTATCTGAATAAAGTGTGGGCCTAAGCCCTATATGATAATAAAGCAGGGCCTAAGCCCAATTCGATATCAGTACAATGCAGCCATGTAACCCACCCCAATCCAAACAACACACCACCCGTACCAACCAACACACCATCTGGGGATTAAATCGACCGACCCAACCAACACACCAATATCGCAACGAACTGTTAATAGTAAATTAGCAATGCTACTAATAACAGTAAACGTGGCAAAGCCACCAAAGCAGTAGCTACGTGGCAAAGCCACCAATACGATACTTTCTCCAAATTAGAAACCCTACCCTATGTAGTATGTCGTGTCATAAATATTACGTGTATGCAGTATGTCATACTCAAAACCAATCATGTAAATGTCATACACACATTAATTAACCTACCACTAGGGGTACAATGGTCATTGCATTGATTAGGGGTAAAATAGTAAATTTACCCTTTAGGGGTATTTTGGTCATTTTGTCTATTTTGGGGTCTCAGTACAGATAAGGACCTCTCCGAAGGTCTATAGTCACTTCAAGCATCACAAATAGCCTAAATGGTCATAACGGTGTAAATGGACCCAATGCCCATTACACGACCCAAGTGGGCCTACACGCTCGTGTGGCCCATTTAGCCCAAAGTCCATTAGGTCTATGTGACCCACATAGCCTAGTCCAATATTTATCACTTATCGTGGATTTAATCTGTATAGGGCGTATGAGCCCATTGGGCCCACACGGCCCATTTTGACCCAACATGGCCTATAACGGCCCAAGTCTACGAAAAAGCTCGTAGTGGCCTTTACAGTCTACCACCCATGATTTGTGGGCTCGGTTTACCCCAGGAGCGATTGGAAGCTCGTGAGGCCACAAATGTCGAAGTTTCGGCATTTCAGCTTTTCGGCTTTTGCTGATTCACAATCAGATAAGGGTGTGGATACACACCTTTTCGGCTATTGACAGTACAGAATGGTGAATGGTTACACACCTTTTTTTGAAAGCCTACGAACACCCCTTGAGCACCAACCTACAGGTATCGAGATACTACGTTACTCAGTTCCCAAAGACAATACTCAACTTATACCAAAACCAACATATCACCATATATTACCTTGATCGAACGAGAAGAGGTTTCCCACTTGAATTGATACCCAAGACTAGCAGAGATTTCCTCTTCGCCAAAACCTTGTATTCCCAAACACCATTAACGGACTGCAGTATACATACAAGTGCTGAAGTAAGGGCACAGCCACTTACTGAGATTAAAAGAGAACTAATCGGCCAAGGCACTTCCAGAGCACAAGAGTGTAATATTCGGCCTAACACCACTAGAATATTTAAGAAAGGAACAAGGGGATGGATTCGGCCTAGATTGAGACAAGGGAGGAAGAAAAGAAATGATCAATAGAACTCAAAGAATGAAACAGGAAAGGTTCGGTTATAGAGAGGCAAGCTGGTAGTACTATGGGAAAAAAGGAAATGAAAGGTTAGAGGAAAAGAGTAATGTGATTTGGCAAAAAGTAGAAGAAAAGAAATTGAGAATAGGGATTTCGACATTAAGAACTTACACTAATCAAATCCTGAAAGAGCACGAAAGGTAACTTGGGAAATCGGCATTAGGGAAAAAAGAAGCCAGAAATGCCAAAAATAACAAAAAACTGAAATGACAGAGAGGAAATTCGGCACCCATTCACTCACCAATTGTCGAAAAGGCACACCAAGGGACACCTAGCCAAATTTGCATACTCCAAATCCCCCAATCGGCTACAACTCTCCCTAATTTGAATTTCCTTGACTTTCTCCTAAAATCTCTCCCCTTATCTCTCATTGATTTACTCCTTGAATCACTCCTCATCACTCTTTACAACTCCTCCAACAGAATTTCACAGTAACACAACCACTGGCCGAAACCAACTCCAAAATAAATACCCCAATTGTGTTGCTCCATGCTCGAACCTCAAACCTTGAACACCATTCCAGATGCCACTACGACTAAGTCATAGGCTCTTTTTGTGACATCAATCAGTCGTAATAAAATATAAGCCCTACATACCAACGTCCAGATTCACTTAAGAGCAAAAATTAAAATTTTTGCAAAGCTAGGACTTGAACCCAGCCTTCTCAGACACTCCTTAACTCACCCAAATCATCTTACCACTCAATCAAACATGTAGTTTTTCCAGATAACATAAAATTACAAACCCCTTATTTTTTGGGCGTTACAACTCTACCCTCTAAAAGAAATTTCGGCCTTGAAATTTACTTGGTCAGAATAAGTGAGGGTATTGCTGTCACATCGCCTCTTCAGGCTCCCACGTGGTTTCCTCTAAATTGTGATTACATCAAAGCACCTTGAGCAATGGAACAAATTTTCTTCTCAGCATTTTGACGTCACGATCCAATATCTGCACCGGTTCTTCCTCGAAAGTCAAATCAGACTTAACCTCAATTTCCTCAACTGACACGATATGCGTGGGATCAAAGCGGTAACGCCTCAGCATGGAGACATGGAACACATCATGAATCCTGTCTAAGTCTAGAGGTAACTCAAGCTGATAGGCAGCTGGCCCCACTCGCTTCAAAATCTGGTAAGGCCCAATAAACCTAAAGTTAGGCTCTCCTTTCCGTCCAAATCTCAGAATTTTCTTCCATGGTGAGACCTTCAGAAAGACATAATCCCCCACGGAGTACTCAATCTCTTTACACTTTAAGTCTGCATAAGACTTCTACCTATTAGATGCCTCCTTTAACCGATCTCAAATAAACTTTACCTTTTCTTCCGTATCAGAAACTAACTCGGGACCCAAAACTCGTCGCTCACCAAGTTCCATCCAACAGGTAGGAGTACGACACCTACGACCATATAACGCATCGTACGGGGTCATCTGAATACTGGACTGATAACTATTGTTGTAAGCGAACTCTGTCAATGGCAAAGTCCTTCCAACTGCCTCGAAAATCCAATACACAACATCTTAACATGTCCTCTAGTATCTGAATCACCCTCTCAGACTGACCATCTGTCTGAGGATAGAATGCAGTATTGAAGTCCAACCTTGTACCCAGAGCCTCATGTAACTTCTTCCAGTACCGAGATGTGAATCTAAGATCTCTGTCTGAAATGATAGAAACTAGTACCCCATACAGTTTCACAATCTCAGTCACGTATAATTTAGCCAACTTCTGCAACGAATAATTAGTATGAACCGGTATAAAGTGGGTAGATTTAGTCAATCGGTCTACAATAACCCATACCAAATCCTTCTTAGTCCGCGTTATGGGTAAGCCACTTACAAAATACATAGTTACCCTCTCCCACTTCCAAAGTGGAATCTTAACTGGCTGTAGTAACCCAGAAGGTAGTTGATGCTTAGCCTTAACTTGCTGGCATATCAAGTACTTACCCAGGAAATCAGTAACCTCACGCTTAAGCCATGGCTACCAGTACAGCTCACGAAGATCTCGATATAAATTATTTCCAGGTCGGTCTCACTTGAAGCTCAGCCAACAAGCTACAATCATCAAACAGGCTGAAACGAGCAAACATTGCTCTCAAATCTGATACAACCCTACGGCTCAGTGCATCAGCTACCACGTTTACCTTACCAGGGTGATACTTAATGGAACAATCATAATCCTTAAGCAATTCTATCCAACTTCGTTGCCTAAGGTTGAACTCCTTCTGAGTAAGGAGGTACTTGAGGCTTTTATGATCTGTGTAAATAATAGTCTTCTCGCCGAATAAGTACTGCATCCAAATCTTCAGTACGAAAACCACTACAGCTAAATCCAGGTCATGAGTGGGGTAATTCGCCTCGTGAGGGTTAAACTGATGAGACGCATAAGCAACCACGTTACCCTCTTGCATCAACACACATCCCAATCTAATGTGCGACGCATCACTGTAGACAGTGAATTCCTTCCCAGACTCTGATTGTTTTAAAATAGGGGCCTCAGTCAGAACTTTTTTTTGTTTCTCAAAACTCTCTTGCTACTTTTCAGTCCAATTAAATGATACCCCTTTACACAGTAACTTAGTCAAAGGTGCAACAATCAATGAAAACCCCTCAACAAAACATCTGTAATACCCAACCAGACCTAGAAAGCTTCCTATCTCAGATACCGTCTTTGGTGGTTTCCAATCCAATACAACTTGAATTTTTTGAGGATCAACCCTAATTCCCTCGGCAGATACCACGTGGCCCAAAAATGTCACTTCTTATAGCCAGAACTCACACTTGCTGAATTTTGCGTAAATGTGCTTTTCCCTCAGAATCTGTAAAACAATTCGAAGATGTGTATCGTGATCCACCTCGGTTCTTGAATACACTAGGATGTCATCTATAAATACAACTACAAATCGATCCAGATAGGGCTGAAATACTCGATTCATCAAATCCATGAAAGCTACTGGTGCATTCGTCAACCCAAACGACATTACAAAAAACTTGTAGTGACCATAACGAGTCCTAAACGCAGTCTTACACACATCAGCCTCCTTAACCTTTAGCTGATGGTACCCAGATCGAAGATCTATCTTGGAGAAAACTGAAGCTCCTCGCAGTTGATCAAACAGATCATCTATCCTCGGTAAAGGTTACTTGTTCTTAATAGTTAGTTTATTCAATTGCTGATAATCGATGCACATGCGCATGGATCCATCATTCTTCTTCACGAACAACACTGTCGCTCCCCATGGAGACACACTCGGTCGAATGACTCCTCGGTCCAGTAGCTCTTAAATTTGAGGCTTTAACTCCACCAGCTCCTTCGGTGCCATCCTATAAGGGGCGATGGACACCGGTGCTATTCCAGGTAGGAGCTCAATACCAAATTCAACCTCATGGTTTGGAGGCAACCTAGGAAGCTCTTCAGAAAATACATCCGAAAACTCCTTAACAGTTCTGACATCTCCAATAGAAGGACCTTTAGAATCAGAAATGCTGACATAAGCTAAAAATGTCTCGCAACCCTTGCAAACTAGTTTCTCGACCCTTAACGCTTAAATTACGTTAGACAGATAATCTCTTTGCTCCCCTATCATAGTCACCTTAGTAGACTTCAACATCGTACACTTAGCAACGCAATCCAATTTCGTGCAGTGCTTCACTAGCCAATCCATGCCCAATATAATCTTGAATTCTCCAAACGGCAGTTCCATTAAATCCGCCGGAGACAACCCCTTGGACCTCTAGGGGCACACCTTTGAACAACTTATTCACCTTAAACGACTATCCCAGTGGACTCAACACAGTCATTTCACTAATAGTATTTTCAAACTGAATACCCAGCGTCCCAGACACAGTGCATACAACATACGAGTGTGTAGACCCAATGTCAATTAAAGTAGTGTATGGTACATTATAAATCAGGAACGTACCAGTTATGACGTCAAGGGCCTCACCATCCTCTCGGCAACGAGCAACATAGACCAAGGCTGGCTGTCTCGCCTCAGTGTTACTGGTACCTCTGTTCGGTACTCCACGACCTCATCCCAAGCTATTTTCACCCCTGGCTTGTCTACGGCCTCTCGATGGCTGCTGACTATCTCTCCCTGACTGAATTTGGCCCTGACCTGCAGCTTGCATCTGAATAGACCTCTGAGTACAATTTTTAACCTGATGATCCATGGTCCTAAACCGAAAGCACGCCCCAGTTCATTTCCAACACTCACCCTGGTGAGCTCTCTTACAATCAGCGTAAGGCTGCGGTCTTGCAGAAATGACAGGAACCGCTCGAACTGGCCCATCAAATCTGGACCTCTTCATACGTCTTCCAGAAGAACTCGATGGTCCAAAATTTCTCTTATTTCTGTCCCTATCTTTCTCGTGGTTCTGGCACTCAGAGCACTTCACATCCTTAGCAATTTTTACTTTCTCAACAAGGGCAGCAAAGTCTTGCTCCCTCTACGGAGCTACCAGCACACGTAACTCATTTCAGAGGCCATCCTCAAGCCGCACACAATGTTCATACTTACTTGCGACTATCCCACGAGCATACCAACTCAGCCGTAGAAACTCTGCCTCGTACTGTGCCACAGTCTTATTCCCCAAGGTCAAGTTAAGGAATTCCTTCCTTCGGGTGTCCACATAACTTGCGCCCATATACTTCCCTAAAAGGGTTGCTTTGAAGAAATCCCATGTCAAACGGTCGGCCTATGTACCTTCTCTCACGGTGAGCCACCATTCGTAGGCCTTATCTCGCAGTAAAGACACTGCTCCTTTTAATTTTTTCTGCACAGTACAGTCAAAGTCATCCATTATCCACTCGGTAGCCTCCAACAAATATTCTGCCACATTTAGGACTACACCAAAAACACCTCTGAAGATTTCTACTCCATTAGACCGGCGTCGCTCAGAAATTGACCCTCGACCTACTGATCCAGTACTTGCTCTAGCAACCCTTTCAAGAACGCATAGCATTGCTTGAGATAGAGCATCATCCCCAGCTACTCGGTCAAGAGACCCTGTCTCAGTTATTGGTGAGGCTGGTGCCTCCCTAGCAGGCATGTGACCCGATGTGTAACACCCCGAACCCGAGACCATCGCCGGTGTCGGACACGAGGGGTTAGCAAGCCAAGTTCACTTGTTTTGCCCATCCATTGGACATTTCCAGTCAGGCTGGAAAAACTGCGTCACTGTCGCCTTAAAAATCATATCTCTAGTTTCAAAACTCGGAAACTGGTTTCGTAAATTTTCCCTGAATTTAGACTCATATATCCATCCATGGATTTATTTCTAGAATTTTTGGTCGGGCCAATTGGTACAGTTTATTAGTTAAAGTCACCCATGTTACAGGGATCGACTGCTCTGACCTTTGCGCGGTATAACTTGAATATCTCTCCGTACAGGGCTTTAATGCTGGTGAAGTTTATTTCTAATGAAACTAGACTCAAAATGGAATCTGTACATATAAGGTATGTCTCCTAATTCTTTCTGGATAATTTATAGTAAATTTTTAAAGTTGCGACAGGGAACCCAGAAACCGTTCTGGCCCTGTCTTACAATAGCTTTAATATCTCTTAACATGTAACTCCTATGACCATTTCGTTTCTTCCATATGAAAATAGACTCATCAATGTTCATTTACATAGCTGATTCACTATTTAATACCATTCCTACAAATTTTGGTGATTTTTCACATTCACGTTACTGCAGCTGGCAGCATCTGTTTTAAGGTAGGTCTTACCTATTTTGTAGTCTCCATGAACCAACTAGTCTTGCCTTACATAGGTCCACATATGATCATTTTAACCATGCCAATGGCTGATCATGTGACCAACATTCCCATTTCCAATTCATAGTCACATCATGACACCATATATATATATACAAACCGCAAATAGTTTAAGTTGATACTTCACTATTACGAGCCATTTTCGCATGGCCGTATACATATACATCATAACATATTTAAACCAACAAGGGTAGTCCTATACATGCCATTTCAAGTTCAACCAAGAATTTATACCAAAATGGGGGCTTGATAGTGTGGATGACTTCGACTTCAACGATCCCGAATCCGATTGCTATCGAGCGAAATCTAGAAAACCGAGAGCCAAAGCGGCGAGTAAGCATTTTATGCTTAGTAAGTCTCAAGGAATATAATCAACTCTAATTACAGCAATACATTCACATAGTTAAATGCATCATTTCATTAATGCACATTCACATAATCATACTTACTTCACCATCCCAACTCTTATGTTCATACACAAATAACGGCTTCATTAAGGCCGATAACTCGTTCCATCATAGGAGCGGATATTCACACGCTCTACTCCTAGCGCAGCAAAGCACACACCGCACTTACCTTATCATTGGGAAATTTCACAAGTGCATTAGCTGAAATTTTCCAGCAAGCTCATAATTTTCAAATCACATACCTTCGAGTTTATCCGGATGTCGGTACTCGTTCAATCGCCTTGGGACATAGCCGGTTATGGTAACCCGCACCAAGGCCAACGGGACTTTACCCGGATATCACGATTTGCACAAATGCCTTCGGTCTTAGCTCGGATTTAACAACTTGCACGAATGCCTTGGTCTTAGCCCGGATATAGCTACTAGCACAATTGCCTTCGGGTCTTAACCCGGATATAAATTTCAGCATAATTGTCTTCGGGGCTTAGCCCGGATATCATTCAATTTCTCATGCACACATACATCAATAATCATTGGACATACATATTTCATTTTCACACTAAGGCTCAAACACAATTATAATCATTAGCATATTCGCCTTGGGACTTAGCCCGGTGGAATTCAAATACTCATACACACATGATCAATAATCATACACATCCATGTTTCATCTTACATAATTCAAGTAAGATCACTTCTTGAGGACTTACCTCGGATGTTGTCGAACGGCTTTTACGGCTATTCGATTACTTTTTCCTTCCCCTTGTCCAATTGTGGCCCTCTTAGCTCTTGAGCTAATTCAAACAAATTCAATTTATCAAAACCTCATTGTGCTAGCTTATGGCGAATATGACAAGGAATTTAAATGGTCATATGGCCACCCTTTAGCTTGAATACACAATGGTCATGCACATTTTATACTACATCAAGCAATTCAATACAATTTATTCGAGCATCAAGGAAAAGCTAAGGCCTTCAATAGGCTACCCAAGGCCGAATATACTTGTCCATGTTGAGGCCAATTATGCACTTAATACCACACAAAACAGCATGCATTTTACTAGTTAATGCTTTGCATATTGTAGCTCAAAACTTACAATATAGCATCAAGCACTCATATGTGTGCTAGGCCGAATGTGCTTACAATTTCACAATTATTCTTCAACATCTTCTTCTTTAAACAAACTTATTCATCACTTCCTTCATAACCAAAACATCATGTGCAAACATATATATATACATATATGAGCATGGCCGAATTTCAAGGTGTCCATAGCCATCCAAAACACAAATTTTAACTAACATGCAAGAAGCATGAACCATGCTCATGAATGCATCATGGCGAATATGACAATCATGCTCCTTTTCAACTTCAATCATGATAAAACAAAAAGAAAGCTCAAAATCTTACTCAAGAGTAGACAATCCATCATTGCATGCATCATCATCAAGCTTCACACTTAGCATGCAATGGCTTTATCACCATAACAACTTTGGCCAAATACCATTTCCATGGCTTAACAAAGATTTGAGCCATGGCTAACATGCACATCAAGTTAGCAACCAAAACATGCATGAAACTCCTAACACAACCTCATACATACCTTAATCTTGATGCAAACTTAGCCAAATCTCCTTCTAGATCTCTTCCAAACCAAGCATGAAGCAAAATCCTCCTTCTTCCTTAGTTTTGGCTCAAAGAAAGGATGAACAGAATTTTTTCTTTCCTTCTCTACAACTCACGGCAATGGGGGGATTACCACACTCACACACATTTTTTTTTCATTTTTTATCACCCATACACCTTTGTTTATTATTTCACCCTAATGCACCAACAAAACATGTTTCATGACATGTTTAGCCCATCCTCCTTGTCATGGCCGGCCACCACCTATAAAGGGGAATTTGACATGCAAGTCCATTATTTTGCATGCATGCTTTAATTAGTCATCACACATTTCCTATCATACTTTCAAAGTTCATTACTAAGTCCTTTCTTGTGGAATTCACCCTTATAACACTAAATCAATCATCATAAAATGTCATACATGAGCACACACATATTATAGGCATCAAAATAAATTTTAATTATTTTTATGCCTCGGTTTTGTGGTCCCGAGACCACCTTCCGACTAGGGTCAATTTTGGGCTGTCACAACTCTCCCCACTTAAGAAATTTTCGTCCCAAAATCTTACCGTAAATAGGTTTGGATATCGCTCTTTCATAGAGTTCTCGGTCTCCCAAGTAGCTTCTTCTATCCCGTGCTTGAGCCATAACACTTTTACTAGCGGAACCCGCTTGTTTCACAACTCTTTCACTTCTCGTGATAGGATATGAATCGGTTCTTCCTCATAACTCATATTAGCTTGAATTTCAATTTTTGATGGACTAATCACGTGCGATGGATCGGATCTATAGCGTCAAAGCATCGAAACGTGAAAGACATCGTGAACCTTTTCGAGTTCAGGGGGCAAAATCAAACGATATGCCACTAGATCGACTCGCCGGATATCTCATATGGCCCAACGAACCTCGGGCTCAACTTGCCCTTACGGCCGAATCGAGTATCTTTTCCAAGGCGATACCTTGAGAAACACTTTATCACCCACCGATACTCGATATCCTTACGCTTCAGTCCGCGTCACGACTTCTAACGATCGGAGGCTATCTTCGACTTTCACGGATTACTTTCACTTTCTGTTCAGATCCCTAATCAAATCCACCCGAAAATCTTGCTTTCACCGAGCTCACCAAAACAATGGTGTACGGCATTTACGACCGTACAAGGCCTCGTAGGTGCCATCTTAATACTTGATTGAAAGTTTGTTGTTGTGTTTAATTCAATCAACGGCAAATACCGCTCCCATAAACCACTAAACTCGAGGACGCAACATCTTAACATATCCTCAAGTATCCGAATTATCCGCTTCGGATTGACCATCGGTTTGGGGGTGAAAGGCGGTCTGAAATGCAACTTGGTACCCAAAGCTTCTTGTAACTTTTTCCAAAATCGCGAGGTAAATCTCGGATCTCTATCCGACACGATGGAAATAGGCACCCGTGTAATCTCACAACTGAGAAACGTACAATTCAGCTAATTTGTCAATTGAAAAATCCGTGCGTCACGGGGACAAAGTGGGCCGACTTAGTCAATCGATCTACCACGACCCAAACCGCATCCTTCTTACTTGTCGACAATGGCGGTCCGGATACAAAGTCCATTGTGACTCGATCCCATTTCCACTCGGGTATCGTGATTGGTCAAGTAATCTCAAGGCACCGATGTTCCGCTTTCACTTGTTGACATATTAAACATCTCAAACAAAGTCGGAGATGTCTCGCTTCATACCATGCCACCAAAACCGACGTTTCAAATCATTGTACATCTTCGTACTCCCGGGTGGATTGCCATTCGACTACAATGGGCTTCATTGAATTATCGAAATGAGTTCCAATTCTTTGGAACACACAGACGACTTTTGAACCTCAAACAATCGTCATCATCGATTTGAAACTCGAATCCTTGTTTGGAACACACTCAAATTTTTTGCGCCAACTCGTCGTCGACTTTCTCGAGCTTCTCGAATTTGATGTATCAATAGTGGTTTGGCTTTCAATTCAGCTACTAACACACTATCGGATCGAGCAGACAAGTGCACGTTCATCGCTCGTAAGCGAATAATGATTTACGACTCAAGGCATCCGCAACCACATTCGCCTTTCCCGGGTGATAGTCAATGACCAGCTCGTAATCCTTTAACGGCTCGAGCCAACGCCTTTGTCGCAGATTTAAGTCTCTTTGGATCATCAAATATTTGAGACTTTTGTGATCCGAGTATACATGGCACCTTTCACCAAATAAGTAATGTCACCAAATCTTTAAAGGCGAATACGATGGCGGCCAATTCGAGATCATGAGTCGGATAATTTTTCTCATGTGGCTTTAATTGCCTCGACGCATAGGCCACAACTCGACCTTCTTGCATTAATACGCCCTAACCCAAGTAGAGAGGCGTCGCTATAGATGACAAGCTCTTTGCTTGGACTCGGGTTGCACTAGAATTGGGGCTTCATCAAATAAGTTTTCGATTGATCGAAACTTTTTGGCATTTCTCCGTCCATTCGAACTTAACATCCTTTTGGAGTAACCGTCATCGGCGTGGCTATCGTTGAGAAGCCTTTACAAATCGTCGGTAATAACCTAGCAAGCCCCAAAAAGCTCCGAACCTCGAATATTTCTGAGGCTTCCAATTAAGTATGGCTGAAATTTTATTCGGTCGACTCGAATACCCGATCAGATACCACATGACCCAAGAAGCTAACCTCTCTAACCGTAACTCACACTTGCTGAACTTAGCATATAATTGCTTATCCCGTAAAATTTGCAAAGACTAACCGCAGTGTTCAAGCATGTTCGGTCTCATTTCTTGAATAGACCAAGATGTCATCAATGAACACGACTACTTAATCGATCCAAATATGGTCTAAAGATCCGATTCATTAAATCCATAAATACCGCAGGGCATTAGTGAGCCCAAACGGCATCACTAGGAACTCATAGTGACCATATCTCGCTCAAGGCGGTCTTGGGTACGTCCGAATCTCGGATTCGCAATTGATAATAGCCCGATCTCAAATCTATTTTCGAGAACACCGAGGCTCCTTTAGTTGATCGAACAAGTCATCGATACGTGGCAACGGATATTTGTTCTTTATTATCGCTTTATTAAGTCGACGATAATCGATGCACGTACCGCATGGTTCCATCCTTCTTTTCACGAACAACACCGGCGCACCCTAAGGCGAAAAACTCAAGCGAGCAAAACCTCTATCCACCAATTCTTGCAACCGAGCTTCCAACTCCTTTAATTCCGTTGGTGCCATACGATACGGAGCTATCGAAATTGGAGTGGTACCAGTACCAATTCGATGCCAAATTCTATTTCCGAACGGTGGTAAACCCGGCAATTCTTCGGGAAAACATCCGGTATTCACAAACCACGCACGCAGATTCGGGTTTCTTTTCGATTCCTTGTCATCGAGCACGTCGCAAGGTACGCTTCGCACTCTTTTCTTACATATTTTCGGGCCAACATTGCGATATTACGGTGGCAACCCTTTAAGTCCGTAGACTTAACCCGAATTATCTCGTTATTCGCACCTCAAATCGATAGTCTTGCTTTTGCAATTTACGACCGCATCGAGCATGGTCAACCCATTCAAACCAAGAATAACGTCGAATTCATCGAACGGCAAAAGCATCAAGTCCGCGGAAACAAGAACCTCGGAACACTAGGGGACTTTTCTTGCACACTTTGTTGACAAGCACGTAATGACCCAAGGGTTTGACACCGAATTACAAACTCGAGAGACTCAATAGGCAAAGTCTTCTTTGGATGCTAAGGTTTCACATATATAAGATTGAGTAGAACCGGGGTCAATCAAAGCAATCACATTAGTATTGAAAAGAGTGAAAGCACCGTAATGACATCCGGAGAGGCAAAGATCCTCGCGTGCGCGTATGGCATAAGTCCTCGCAGAACACGAGCCTCGGATCGATGGTAGCATCTCTAGATCCTCTCGACCGCCACCGACATTGCCCATATTTCTAGGTGGCCTACCTCGGCGATGGTAGCACCCGAGTTTCCACTCGACTCACATTCTGCTCAAGCATCCTCGGGCAATCCTTCCTAAAGTGGTCGGCCGATCCACACTTATAGCAGGAGCGATCATGAAACCAACAGCTCCCGAATGCCATTTGCCACAATGTTGACACTCGCCCTCTCTCGGCGATCGCTTCCACCATCGGCGATCGAAGTGACTCGTGTGTCACAGGGTCGATCGCGTCCTCGTCTAGAAAAGCCCAGCGCCTCTAGACCGGTTCACATCATCTCGAAATCTCTTGGTGCCTATTGAAGAGACTTTCCGAGGACCTCTTTCGAATTCTCCATTTCCCACATCAGCTTTTGTTTCTCCTTTCTAAGCTCTTCGACTTTACAAGCTCGCTCAACAAGTACTACGATCTCTCGTATTTCGAGAATGCCAACGAACATCCTTATATCATCATTCAGCCCATCCTCGAAGCGTTTACACATAATAGCTTCGGACGAAATGCATTCTCGCGTGTATCGGCTAAGCCTCACAAATTTTCGTTCATAGTCGGTAACCGACATAGAACCTTGCTTAAGATCAAGAAATTCCCTTCGCTTTTGGTCGATGAATCTCTGACTGATATACTTTTTTTTTTTCGGAACTTGGTTTGAAAGAATTCCCAAGTCACTTGCTCTCTAGGTACCACAGAAGTCAGAGTACTCCACCAATAGTAGGTGGAATCACGTAGCAAGGAGATGGTACACTTTAAGCACTCATCGGGTGTACAAGATAGCTCATCGAGCACCGGATAGTGTTGTCCAACCAAAATTCAGCTCGTTCGGCATCATCATCATCCGTAGCTTTAAATTCAGTGGCCCCATGTTTTGAATCCTATCGATGGGGCTTACTTGACCTTATTTGGTCAGATTCTGGAGGTATTGTAGGTCTGGGTTGCATTTGTCGGGAATGGAGGTTGTGGGACAGCCGTGTTAGTTCGAATGTATTGATTAAACCATTCGCTCATCACACTATAAAAGGCTTGCCTAGCCTCATCATTCGGATTGCTGGCCATAGGTTGAGAGTCCGCGGTGCTGTCCCTTGTGCGGGAGCAGCGCCACACTCTCCACATCATCAGCTATTGCTCGGTTGGGATCGGGATCCATTGCTATAAACAAACTCAAAGTCAAATTGTCAGAAATCACCACACTATCGATTCATCATTTAATGGCATGTATAGCTAGACCCCAAACACCTCACGGTAGTCCTAGAATCGACTAAACCGTGGCTCTGATACCAATAAAATTGTAACACCCCGAACCCGAGACCATCGCCGGTGTCGGACACGAGGGTTAGCAAGCCAAGTTCACTTGTTTTGCCCATCCATTGGACATTTCCAGTCAGGCTGGAAAAACTGCGTCACTGTCGCCTTAAAAATCATATCTCTAGTTTCAAAACTCGGAAACTGGTTTCGTAAATTTTCCCTGAATTTAGACTCATATATCCATCCATGGATTTATTTCTAGAATTTTGGTCGGGCCAATTGGTACAGTTTATTAGTTAAAGTCACCCATGTTACAGGGATCGACTGCTCTGACCTTTGCGCGGTATAACTTGAATATCTCTCCGTACAGGGCTTTAATGCTGGTGAAGTTTATTTCTAATGAAACTAGACTCAAAATGGAATCTGTACATATAAGGTATGTCTCCTAATTCTTTCTGGATAATTTATAGTAAATTTTAAAGTTGCGACAGGGAACCCAGAAACCGTTCTGGCCCTGTCTTACAATAGCTTTAATATCTCTTAACATGTAACTCCTATGACCATTTCGTTTCTTCCATATGAAAATAGACTCATTAATGTTCATTTACATAGCTGATTCACTATTTAATACCATTCCTACAAATTTTGGTGATTTTTCACATTCACGTTACTGCAGCTGGCAGCATCTGTTTTTAAGGTAGGTCTTACCTATTTTGTAGTCTCCATGAACCAACTAGTCTTGCCTTACATAGGTCCACATATGATCATTTTAACCATGCCAATGGCTGATCATGTGACCAACATTCCCATTTCCAATTCATAGTCACATCATGACACCATATATATATATACAAACCGCAAATAGTTTAAGTTGATACTTCACTATTACGAGCCATTTTCGCATGGCCGTACACATATACATCATAACATATTTAAACCAACAAGGGTAGTCCTATACATGCCATTTCAAGTTCAACCAAGAATTTATACCAAAATGGGGGCTTGATAGTGTGGATGACTTCGACTTCAACGATCCCGAATCCGATTGCTATCGAGCGAAATCTAGAAAACCGAGAGCCAAAGCGGCGAGTAAGCATTTTTATGCTTAGTAAGTCTCAAGGAATATAATCAACTCTAATTACAGCAATACATTCACATAGTTAAATGCATCATTTCATTAATGCACATTCACATAATCATACTTACTTCACCATCCCAACTCTTATGTTCATACACAAATAACGGCTTCATTAAGGCCGATAACTCGTTCCATCATAGGAGCGGATATTCACACGCTTACTCCTAGCGCATAAGCACACACCGCACTTACCTTATCATTGGGAAATTTCACAAGTGCATTAGCTGAAATTTTCCAGCAAGCTCATAATTTTCAAATCACATACCTTCGGAGTTTATCCGGATGTCGGTACTCGTTCAATCGCCTTGGGACATAGCCCGTTATGGTAACCGCACCAAGGCCAACGGACTTTACCCGGATATCACGATTTGCACAAATGCCTTGGTCTTAGCCCGGATTTAACAACTTGCACGAATGCCTTGGGTCTTAGCCCGGATATAGCTACTAGCACAATTGCCTTCGGGTCTTAACCCGGATATAAATTTCAGCATAATTGTCTTCGGGGCTTAGCCCGGATATCATTCAATTTCTCATGCACACATACATCAATAATCATTGGACATACATATTTCATTTTCGTTACTAAGGCTCAAACACAATTATAATCATTAGCATATTCGCCGGGACTTAGCCCGGTGGAATTCAAATACTCATACACACATGATCAATAATCATACACATCCATGTTTCATCTTACATAATTCAAGTAAGATCACTTCTTGAGGACTTACCTCGGATGTTGTCGAACGGCTTTTACGGCTATTCGATTACTTTTTCCTTCCCCTTGTCCAATTGTGGCCCTCTTAGCTCTTGAGCTAATTCAAACAAATTCAATTTATCAAAACCTCATTGTGCTAGCTTATGGTCGAATATGACAAGGAATTTAAATGGTCATATGGCCACCCTTTAGCTTGAATACACAATGGTCATGCACATTTTATACTACATCAAGCAATTCAATACAATTTATTCGAGCATCAAGGAAAAGCTAAGGCCTTCAATAGGCTACCCAAGGCCGAATATACTTGTCCATGTTGAGGCCAATTATGCACTTAATACCACACAAAAACAGCATGCATTTTACTAGTTAATGCTTTGCATATTGTAGCTCAAAACTTACAATATAGCATCAAGCACTCATATGTGTGCTAGGCCGAATGTGCTTACAATTTCACAATTATTCTTCAACATCTTCTTCTTTAAACAAACTTATTCATCACTTCCTTCATAACCAAAACATCATGTGCAAACATATATATATACATATATGAGCATGGCCGAATTTCAAGGTGTCCATAGCCATCCAAAACACAAATTTTAACTAACATGCAAGAAGCATGAACCATGCTCATGAATGCATCATGGCCGAATATGACAATCATGCTCCTTTTCAACTTCAATCATGATAAAACAAAAAGAAAGCTCAAAATCTTACTCAAGAGTAGACAATCCATCATTGCATGCATCATCATCAAGCTTCACACTTAGCATGCAATGGCTTTATCACCATAACAACTTTGGCCAAATACCATTTCCATGGCTTAACAAAGATTTGAGCCATGGCTAACATGCACATCAAGTTAGCAACCAAAACATGCATGAAACTCCTAACACAACCTCATACATACCTTAATCTTGATGCAAACTTAGCCAAATCTCCTTCTAGATCTCTTCCAAACCAAGCATGAAGCAAAAATCCTCCTTCTTCCTTAGTTTTGGCTCAAAGAAAGGATGAACAAAATTTTTTCTTTCCTTCTCTACAACTCACGGCAATGGGGGGATTACCACACTCACACACATTTTTTTTCATTTTTTATCACCCATACACCTTTGTTTATTATTTCACCCTAATGCACCAACAAAACATGTTTCATGACATGTTTAGCCCATCCTCCTTGTCATGGCCGGCCACCACCTATAAAGGGGGAATTTGACATGCAAGTCCATTATTTTGCATGCATGCTTTAATTAGTCATCACACATTTCCTATCATACTTTCAAAGTTCATTACTAAGTCCTTTCTTGTGGAATTCACCCTTATAACACTAAATCAATCATCATAAAATGTCATACATGAGCACACACATATTATAGGCATCAAAATAAATTTTTAATTATTTTTATGCCTCGGTTTTGTGGTCCCGAGACCACCTTCCGACTAGGGTCAATTTTGGGCTGTCACACGATGCTGAAGACCCAGCTCTAGCACTTCCTCGGCCTCTATCACAGCCTCGTGTACCCCTTCCGCGAGTACCTCTTGTGTTCATTTCGATAGCGAATTATCTGTTTTAAAGTCTTATGAATCAGTTTATAATTTCAGTAATTATTAACAATGTGTTATGAACGACAGTAATTAGGGTTTGTTTTCGCATAACAAAATCTTACTATAGTTTTCAGTCTTCTATAGCCTCAATTTACCCTAACTAAAGAGTTTCAATGTAGTCCTACTACCAATAGTAGTCCTTCAGTAATACATTTCAGTCTATAGCAATATACAGTGTCAGAAAATTACAGATTTGATGCCGGAGACTCGGTGTGCCACGTTTCCAATCACAACGTTTAAAATTCAAATTTTCAAAAACCCATTCCACAATTGAGTTTTGTAAACCTGGCTCTAATACCATTAAATGTAATACCCAAAACTCAGCCCAAACGTTATGGTCAAATCAGGCGTGTCACATCGAAGAGTCTTTTAAAAACTGATCTTTTCAGTAAAATTCGTTTTTGAGTTTAATTCCCTTTATTGTTATTTAAAAAAAATAGTTCTTGTCAAAATGTTTACCAATTTATTTGAATTTGGTACATTTATACAACTTAAATCGCGGAAGCATTTCGAAAAATTTGTTATTGAAAGCTCGTGTACCTTAGAAAGTTGTGACAATTTGAAAACTCGTGTTTTCCTAGACTAGCAGTTTATCATAGAAATTAAAAAGCCCAATTAAAACTTAAAACCACAAATAGCCGTATTAGATAATCAAAACCCCAAACTGAAACTTAAATAAATAAAGTTAAAAGTAGGACATCCACAATCGTGTGGCCACCTTCGAGTCTCTCGCCGCACCAAACCATCTGAGGCTGGGGATTACCTGCACAGTTAAAAGAAAAGGTGAGTTTACGAAAACTCAGTGTGTAATCCCTTATTAGTCAGACGGTAAACAGCATGCAGTAACAGTCTGTGCCTTAGCCCTATACAGTATTAGTACAGACTGGGCCTTAGCCCTATATCAGAATAATATGGGCCTAAGCCCAATTCAAGATCGATCAAGGCAAGAATGTAACCCACCCCACCCCACCCAAATCCAACCAACACACCACCCGTACCAACTAACACACCTTGTGGGGATTAAATCGACCTACCCAGCCAACACACCAATGTTGTAGCGAAGCTACTAACAGTAATATAACAATGCCGCTAATAACAGTAAACGTGGCAAAGCCACTAGAGCAGTAGCTACGTGGCAAAGCCACTAATACGATACATCCTCCAAATTAGGAACCCTACCCCATGCAATATGTCGTGTCATAAATATTACGTGTATACAGTATGTCATACTCAAAACCAATCGTATAAATGTCATACACACATCAATTAACCTACCACTAGGGGTACAATGGTCACTGCTTCGATTAGGGGTAAAATAGTAATTTTACCATTAGGGGTATTTTGGTCATTTTGTCTATTTTGGGGTCTCGGTACAGATAAGGTGTAACGCCCCGTACCCGAGACCATTGCTGGAGTCGAACACGAGGTGTTAACGGACTTAATTCATTTACATACACAGTTCATTTTTAAATTTCCAGACAAGCTGGTTAACTGCATCACAGTCACTTTAAAAATCATATCTCGAGTTCCAAAGATTGAAAACTGATTTCGTAAATTTTTCCTGAAACTAGACTCATAAGTATATCTTCAAATTTTTTTCTAGAATTTTTTGTCAGGCCAATTAGTACAGTTTATTAGTTAAATTCTCCCATGTTTCAGGGTTTGACTACTCTGACCTTCATGCATTACGACTTAGATATCTCTTTGTACAGGGCTTCAATACTTATGCCGTTTGTTTCTAAAGAAACTAGACTCGAAAAGGAATCTGTAAATATAGCGCATGACTTCTAATTAACTCTGATTAATTTATAGTGAATTTCCAAATTCAGAATAGGGGATCCAGAAATTGCTCTGGCCCTGTTTCACGAAAACTTAAACATCTCATAAAATACGGCTCATATAATCATTTCGTTACTTTCATATGAAAGTAGATTCATCAAGGTTCGATTACATAATTTATTCACTATTTAATTCCATTCCTACTATTTTTACCGATTTTTCAAATCCACATCACTGCTGCTGTCAGCATCATTTTTTTTTAGGTAAACTTTACCTATTTCATGGTTTTCCATGGATCAACTAGAATTTTGTCATACATAGCACCAAAATGATCGTGATTAACCATTCCAATGGCTAATCATTACCAAACATTTCCATACCACTCAATGAACAGCATACAAAATGATTATAATGCTATGCTCAATATATATATAAGCCATTTTCGCATGGCTATCCAAATATATACATTACCAAAGGTACTTGACTAACAACAAAGGGCAGTCCTATACATGCCATTATCAGAGTTCAACTAAAAGAGTACCAAAAGGGCTTCGATAGTGTGGACAACTTCGACTTTGACAATCCCGAGTCCGATAGCTGACGAGCAAAATCTATAAAACAGAGAATCAAAGCAACGGAATAAGCATTTAATGCTTAGTAAGTTTGAGTAATGAAATTAGTTTTGACTAAAGTATAACATTCATATGGCTAAATGAATAACTTCATATATGCACATTCTCATAATCATACTTACTTCACGCTTCAATCAACATATTCATACGAAGGTATCAAACCTAACTAAAGGCGAAAGTTCGTTAATCAATCGAACGAATACTATTTAAAACGAATCGACTTTTCCGATGCATATCTGAAACATACCTTATCGTTTGGATTTTATGAGCGTATTAATTGAAATTATTACAGCAAGATCGCTCACTTCCAAACCCAAGTATCTTCGGGATTTAGCCGGATATAACAACTCGCACAAATGCCTTTGGGTCTTAGCCCGGATATAGCAACTCGCACAAATGCCTTCGGGTCTTAGCCCAGATATAATCACTAGCATAAATGCCTTCGGACATAGCCCTGATATAGCAACTTCGCATTTAATGCCTTCGGATCTTAGTCCGTTATCATCCGAATAATCATGCACATATGCCCACAAATCATAACACATCTTTATTTCGTTTTCATTACTAGAGCTCAGACACAAGGCATTTATCTACCATTACCATTTTCTGCTCAATAACCACATACAAAGAGCATGGTTTTCATTAGCTATATAACATGATCTAATCGAATCATAATCTAAGTTCCATTACTCAAAAACTTACCTTGGATGTTGTCGAACGATTTCAATGGCTATTCGATCACTTTTTCCTTTCCTTTATCGGATTTAGTTCCCCTTTGCTCTTGAGCTTAATTTAACAAATAATTGATTTAATCATTTTGAACATCAAAGAGAAATTCAAGGTACTTAGCCCATATATATTAGGCATTAGAGTCATATATGTATGAAATCATGAATCAAATTCAACATATTAGCCAATATTCTCCTTTAGCCGATTTTCTAAGTCAAGATAAAGCCATCAATATGCTTACCTATAGCCGAACGTACAACATCAATCTATGTATTCATTCATGTGGCCGAATATGCATGTCTATGTTGAGGCCGATTATATACTTAATACATTCTACAAATATGGTTACTTGTATTGACTAAATACCATTTTGTTTCAAGTTCAAAACTTGGCTAATACACATATATACACTAGTAATCAAATACTAACATTTGCACTTCACCTTAATAGCTAGCTTAGCAAACCTTAATTTAACATATAATTGTTCATAATACAATTAAAGCATCCTCTCCATTCCATCAATTCAAAACACATACATTAACCTAATATCAATTAACTAAGCACTTTAACAAATTTTCTTTAACTACACACATTTGGCAATGACAAAGACAATTTAACAAACCTTAAATTCAACTTATAACAATATATACTCAATATTCAAAGCATTTAACATCACTTCATCATAATTTTACATCATGGCCGAATGCTCCTTTTAAACCATTTACCCTCACAAAGCATAAATTTCACCATCAAACTTACAAGCTTACAATCCCATGAATTTTAACATCATAATATCTATCCAACTCTCACACATTAATTTCTATCATAAATCTCAAAATCTATAGTTTTCTTTTTTTTTTCTACCCATGACCGAAACCTCTAACAACACCAAATAAAAATACACTTCATGGGTTTAAGGTAGAACCAAGAAAGGAACTCATAAATATTAAGATATAAGCAAACTACCATTGTTCATCTAGATTTAGCATGAAACAACAACCATCACCCTTATTAATTACCATAGCCGAAAACCTTACTATTCCAAAATCAAAATTTCAACATGGGTTACAAAATAACTTGATATCTCACCCAAGATCAACTAAAATTTCAAGAACTAGTATAAACTCCTTACCTTAATATTAACCTAAGATGACCGAATGCTTCCTCCCTTCTTCCTCTTTTCATTTCGCCAGAAGAACCGATTTCTCCTTTTCTTTTCATCACCCTTTCATTCTTCTTTTCTTTTATTATCCTTATTATTTCTTTTATTTATTTCCTTTCTTTTACATAAAATAATAACCATTTAATTAAGATTTACTACATATTTTAATATATGTACCATCATGGCCGCCACTATGTATAAAAAAAGGAGTATTTGACATGCAAAACCATTGTTTTCACTACATGCTTTAATAGATCCTTATAGATTAACCTATCACATTTCAAAAGTGTCACACATAAGTTCTATTAACTAAATTCACATGCAATCGACTAAATCGAAGCTTAAAACTTTCACACATTCATATTCACATATTTTAGACAATAAATATCATATTCAAATACTTCGGTGACTCGGTTTAGCAGTCCCGAAACCACTTTCCGACTAGGGTCAATTTAGGGCTGTCACAACTCTCCCCCACTTTAGAAATTTTTGTCCCCGAAAATCTTACCGGTAAATAGGTTTGGGTATCGTTCTTTCATAGAGTCCTCGGTTTCCCATGTAGCTTCTTTGATTCCGTGTTTGAGCCATAACACCTTTACTAACGGAACCCTTTTGTTTCGCAACTCTTTCACTTCACGAGCTAGGATACGACGGTTCTTCTTCATAACTCATATCGGATTGAATTTCAACCTCGGAGGATTAATTATGTGCGAAGGATCGATCAGAAACGTCAAGCATCGAAACATGAAAACGTTGTGAATCCTTTCAAGTTCGGGGTAAAAGCAACCTATATGCAATCGGACCAACTCGTTCGAGATTTCATACTGCCCAATGAACCTCGGACTCGGTTTGCCCTTACGGCCAAATCGAGTATCTTTTTCCAAGGTGAAACCTTAAGAAACACTTTGTCTCCCACCGATACTCAATATCTCTTCATTTTAAATCCAGTCGACTTACTCGACGATCCGATGTCGCCTTCAGACTTTCACGAATTATTTTTACTTTCTCAAAGATCTTTAATCAAATCAACTCCAAAATTTTACTCTCACCGAGTTCGGTCCAAAACAACGGTGTACGACATTTACGACCGTACAAAGCCTCGTAAGGTGCCATCTTAATGCTTTATTGAAAACTATTGTTGTAAGCGAATTCAATCAAAGGTAAATACCGCTCCCATGAACCACTAAACTCAAAGATGCAGCATCTCAACATATCTTCGAGTATCTGAATTATCCGCTTGGATTGGCCATCAGTCTGTGGATGAAAAGCGGTGATAAAATGCAACTTGGTACCCAAGGCTTCTTGTAATTTCTTCCAAAATCGCGAGGTGAACCTCGGATCTCTATCCGATACAATAGAATTAGGTACCCCGTGTAATCTCGCAATCTGAGAAACATACAATTCAGCTAGTTTATCCAATGAAAAATCCGTACGTACGGGGATAAAATGAGCCGACTTAGTCAGTCTATCAATAACAACCCAAATTGCATCTTTCTTACTTGCCGACACTGGCAACCCAGATACAAAATCCATCGTGACTCGATCCCATTTTCATTCAGGTATCATGATCGGCTAAAGTAAACCTGTAGGCACTTGATGTTCCGCTTTTACTTGTTGACATATTAAACACTTCGAAACAAATTCGAAAATGTCTCGTTTCATACCATGCCACCAAAACTGACGTCTCAGATCGTTGTACATTTTCGTACTCCCCGGGTGAATTGACATTCGGCTACAATGAGCTTCATTCAGAATCATCGAAATAAGTTCTGAATTTCTTGGAACACACAAACGACTTCTGAACCTCAAACAATCGTCATCATCAATTTGAAACTCTGATTCCATATTCGAAACACATTCAGCCCGTTTTGCAACCAATTCATCATCGACTTTCTGAGCTTCACGAATTTGATGAATCAACAATGGTTTGGCCTTTAATTCAACTACTAACACATTGTCGGATAGAACAGACAAGTGTACATTCATCGCTCGTAAAGCAAACAGTGATTTACGACTTAAGGCATCCGCAACCACATTAGCCTTTCCCGGGTGATAGTCAATGACAAGCTCATAGTCTTTTAACAACTCGAGCCAACGTCTTTGTCGCAGATTCAAGTCTCTTTGAGTCATCAAATATTTGAGACTTTTGTGATCCGAATATACGTGGCACTTCTCACCAAATAAGTAATGTCGCCATATTTTCAAAGCGAATACGATGGCAGCTAGTTCAAGATCATGGGTTGGATAATTTTTCTCATGTGGCTTCAATTGTCTCGACGCATAAGCTACAACTCGACCTTCTTGCATCAATACACAACCCAACCCAAGTAAGGATGCATCACTGTAAATGACAAACTACTTGCCTGATTCGGGCTGCACTAGTACTGGAGCTTCAGTCAAATAAGTTTTCAGTTGATCGAAACTTTTCTGACACTTTTCTGTCCATTCAAACTTAACATCCTTCTGAAGTAGTTTCGTTATTGGTGTGGCTATCATCGAGAAACCCTTTACGAACCGTCTGTAGTAACCGCAAGTCCCAAAAACTCCGAACCTCGAATATTTCTGAGGCTTCCAGCTAAGTATGGTGAGATTTTGCTCGGATCAACTCGAATACCGATGCAGATACCACATGACCCAAGAAGCTAACCTCTCTTAACCGTAACTCACACTTCATCAACTTAGCATATAACCGCTTATCCCGTAAAATTTGCAACACTAGTCTCGGTGTTCAAGATGATCAGCTTTCATTTCTCGAATAAACCAAAATATCATCGATAAACACAACTACAAACCAATCCAAATACGGTCCAAGATCCGATTCATCAAATCCATAAATACCGCGAGGGCATTAGTGAGCCCAAACGGCATCACTAAGAACTCGTAGTGACCATATCTCGCTCGAAAGCGCTTTGGGTATATCCGAATCTCGAATTCATGAATCGATAATAACCCGATCTCAAATCTATCTTTGAAAACACTGAGGCTCTCTTTAGTTGATCAAACAAATCATCAATACGCGGTAACGGATATTTATTCTTTATTGTCACTTTATTCAGCTGACGATAGTCGATGCACAACCTCATGGTTCCATCCTTCTTTTTCACAAACAATACTGGTGCACCCCAAGGTGAGGAACTTGGTTGAGCGAAACCTCTATCCGTCAACTCTTGCAACTGAGCTTTCAACTCTTTTAACTCGGTTTGTGCCATACGATACGGAGCTATCGAAATCGGTGTAGTCCTAGGTACAAGCTCAATACCAAACTCTACCTCCCGAACAGGGGGTAAACCTGGTAATTTTTCGGGAAAAACATCCAGATATTCACAAACCACCGACACAGATTCAGGCTTCTTTTCTAACTCTTTGTCATCAAGTACATACACAAGGTATGCTTCACACCCCTTTCTTACATATTTCTGAGCCAACATCGATGATATTACAGCTGGTAACCCATTCAAGTCAGTAGACTCAACTCGGATTATCTCGTTATTTACACACCTCAAATCAATGGTTTTTCTTTTGCAATTTACAATTGCATCATGTACGGTCAACCAATCCATACCGAGGATAACATCAAATTCATCAAACGGTAAAAGCATCAAATCGGCCAGAAAACAGGAACCTCGGATTACTAGGGGACATTTCTTACACACTCTGTCAACAAGTACATAACGACCCAAGGGATTCGACACTCGAATTACGAACTCAGTAGACTTAACAAGTAAAGTCTTACTGGTTGCTAAGGTTTCACATATATAAGAATGAGTAGAACCAGGGTCAATTAAAGCAATCACATTAGTATCAAAGAGAGTAAAAGTACCGGTAATAACATCTGGCGAGGAAGCATCCTCGCGTGCGCGTATAGCATAAGCTCTAGCAGGAGCACGAGCCTCAGATTTGGTTGTAGCATCTCTAGATCCTCTCTGACCGCCACTAGCATTGCCCGTGTTTCTAGATGGTCTACCCCAGGCAGTAGTAGCACATGGTTTCCCACTCTGATTTACATTTTGTTCAGACAGTCTCGGGCAATCCTTGATAAAATGGTCAGCTGATCCGCACTTATAACAGGAGCGGTCATAGAATCTACAACTCCCCGAATGCCATTTACCACAATACTGGCACTCTGTTCTATCTCGACGATCATTTCCAACACTGGTGATCGACGTGACTCGTGTACTCACAGGGAGTCGATCACGATCTCGTCTAGAAAAACCCGAAGTGTCTCTAGACCGGCCTAAGTCATCTCTAAATTTCTTCGATGACTGTTGAAAGGGCTTTTCCGAAGATCTCTTACGAAACTCCTTTGCTCCCATATCAGTTTTTCTTTTCTCCTTACTGAGCTCTTCGGCTTTGCAAGCTCGTTCGACAAGTACCACAAATTCTAGGATTTCTAAAATGCCAACATACAGCTTTATATCATCGTTCAGTCCATCCTCGAAACGTTTACACATCACAGCTTCTGAAGAAATGCATTCTCGAGCGTACCGTCTAAGCCTTACAAACTTTCGTTCATAATCAGTAACCACATGAAACCTTGTTTAAGTTTAAGAAATTCCTTCCGTTTTTGATCAATGAATCTCTGACTGATATACTTTTTTCGAAACTCGGTTTGGAAAAACTCCCAAGTTACTTACTCTCTGGGCACAACTGAAATCAACGTATTCCACCAATAGTAGGCAGAATCACGTAGCAAGGAGATAGTACACTTTAGGCATTCATCGGGTGTGCAAGATAGTTCATCGAGTACCCGAATAGTGTTGTCCAACCAAAATTCAGCTTGCTCGGCATCATCGCTGTCCGTAGCTTTAAAGTGATAGCCCCGTGTTTTCGGATTCTGTCAACTGGGGGCTTATTTGACCTTATTTGGTCAGTTACCGGAGGTATTGTAGGTGCGGGGGTTGTATTAGTCGGAAATGGAGGTTGTGGAACAGCCATATTAGTTCGAATGTATTGGTTGAACCAATCATTCATCACGCTATAAAAAGCCTGTCTAGCTTCGTCATTCTGATTACTAGCAATAGGTTAAGAGTCCACCGGCGCTGTCCCTTGTGCGGGAGCAGGCGCTACACTCTCAAGATCATCAGCTACCGCTCGGTTGGGATCGGGATCCATTTCTATAAGTAAACACATTTTTAATTGTCAGAAATCACCACACTATCAAATAAACACATAATGGCATGTATAGCTAGACCCAAACGTATTACAGTAGTCCTAGAATCGACTAAACCGTAGCTCTGATACCAATAAAATTGTAACGTCCCGTACCCAAGACCGTTGCTAGAGTCGAACACGAGGTGTTAACGGACTTAATTCATTTACTTACAAAGTTCATTTTAAATTTCGGACAAGTCAAGGTTAATCGCATCACAGTCACTTTAAAAATCATATCTCGAGTTCCGAAGCTTGAAAACCGATTCCGTAAATTTTTTCCTGAAACTAGACTCATACATCTATCTTCAAATTATTTTCTAGAATTTTTGGTCGGGCCAATTAGTACAGTTTATTAGTTAAAGTCTCCCCTGTTTCAGGGTTCGACTACTCTGACCTTCATGCATTACGACTTAGATATCTCTCTGTACAGGGCTTCAATACTTATGCCGTTTGTTTCTAAAGAAACTAGACTCGAAAAGGAATCTGTAAATATAGGGAATAACTTCTAATTATCTCTGGTTAATTTATAGTGAAATTCCAAAATCAGAATAGGGGATCTAAAAATCGCTCTGGCCCTGTTTCACGAAAACTTAAACATCTCATAAAATACGGCTCATATAATCGTTTTGTTACTTTCATATGAAAGTAGATTCATCAAGGTTCGATTACATAATTTATTCACTATTTAATTCCATTCCTACTATTTTTAGAGATTTTTCAAATCCACATCACTGCTGCTGTCAGCATCATTTTTTTTTAGGTAAACTTTACCTATTTCATGGTTTTCCATGGATCAACTAGAATTTTGTCATACATAGCACCAAAATGATCATGATTAACCGTTCCAATGGCTAATCGTTACCAAAAATTTCCATACCACTCAATGAACAACATACAAAATGATTATAATGCTATGCTCAATATATATATAAGCCATTTTCGCATGGCTATCCAAATATATACATTACCAAAGGTACTTGACTAACAACAAAGGCGTCCTATACATGCCATTATCGAGTTCAACTAAAAGAGTACCAAAAGGGCTTCGATAGTGTGGACGACTTCGACTTTGACAATCCCGAGTCTGATAGCTGACGAGCAAAATCTATAAAACAGAGAATCAAAGCAACGGAATAAACATTTAATGCTTAGTAAGTTTGAGTAATGAAATTAGTTTTGACTAAAGTATAACATTCATATGGCTAAATGAATAACTTCATATATGCACATTATCATAATCATACTTACTTCACGCTTCAATCAACATATTCATACACAAGGTATCAAACCTAACTAAAGTCCGAAAGTTTGTTAATCAATCGAACGAATACTATTTAAAACGAATCGACTTTTCCGATGCATATACGAAACATACCTTATCGTTTGGATTTTATGAGCGATTAATTGAAATTATTACAGCAAGATCGCTCACTTCCAAACCCAAGTATCTTCGGATTTAGCGGATATAACAACTCGCACAAATGCCTTCGGTCTTAGCCCGGATATAGCAACTCGCACAAATGCCTTGGTCTTAGCCCTGATATAATCACTAGCATAAATGCCTTCGGTACATAGCCTTGATATAGCAACTCGCATTTAATGCCTTTGGATCTTAGTCCGGTTATCATCCGAATAATCATGCACATATGCCCACAAATCATAACACATCTTTATTTCGTTTTCATTACTAGAACTCGTACACAAGGCACTTATCTACCATTACCATTTTCGCTCAATAACCACATACAAAGAGCATGGTTTTGATTCGCTATATAACATGATCTAATCGAATCATAATCTAAGTTCCATTACTCAAAAACTTACCTCGGATGTTGTCGAACGATTTCAACGGCTATTCGATCACCTTTTCCTTTCCTTTATCGGATTTAGTTCCCCTTTGCTCTTGAGCTTAATTTAACAAATAAATTGATTTAATCATTTTGAACATCAAAGAGAAATTCAAGGTACTTAGCCCATATATATTAGGCATTAGAGTCATATATGTATGAAATCATGAATCAAATTCAACATATTAGCCAATATTCTCCTTTAGCCGATTTTCTAAGTCAAGATAAAGCCATCAATATGCTTACCTATAGCCGAACGTACAACATCAACCTATGTATTCATTCATGTGGCCGAATATGCATGTCTATGTTGAGGCCGATTATATACTTAATACATTCTACAAATATGGTTACTTGTATTGACTAAATACCATTTTGTTTCAAGTTCAAAACTCAAGCTAATACACATATATACACTAGTAATCAAATACTAACATTTGCACTTCACCTTAATAGCTAGCTTAGCAAACCTTAATTTAATATATAATTGTTCATAACACAATTAAAGCATCCTCTCCATTCCATCAATTCAAAACACATACATTAACCTAATATCAATTAACTAAGCACTTTAACAAATTTTCTTTAACTACACACATTCGGCAATGACAAAGACAATTTAACAAACCTTAAATTCAACTTATAACAATATATACTCAATATTCAAAGCATTTAACATCACTTCATCATAATTTTACATCATGGCCGAATGCTCCTTTTAAACCATTTACCCTCACAAAGCATAAATTTCACCATCAAACTTACAAGCTTACAATCCCATGAATTTTAACATCATAATATCTATCCAACTCTCACACATTAATTTCTATCATAAATCTCAAAATCTATAGTTTTCTTTTTTTTTTTTCTACCCATGACCGAAACCTCCAACAACACCAAATAAAAATACACTTCATGGGTTTAAGGTAGAACCAAGAAAGGAACTCATAAATATTAAGATATAAGCAAACTACCATTGTTCATCTAGATTTAGCATGAAACAACAACCATCACCCTTATTAATTACCATAGCCGAAAACCTTACTCATTCCAAAATCAAAATTTCAACATGGGTTACAAAAATAACTTGATATCTCACCCAAGATCAACTAAAATTTCAAGAACTAGTATAAACTCCTTACCTTAATATTAACCTAAGATGACCGAATGCTTCCCTCCCTTCTTCCTCTTTTCATTTCGACCAAGAAGAACCGATTTCTCCTTTTTCTTTTCATCACCCTTTCATTCTTCTTTTCTTTTATTATCCTTATTATTTCTCTTATTTATTTTCTTTCTTTTACATAAAATAATAACCATTTAATTAAGATTTACTACATATTTTAATATATGTACCATCATGGCCGGCCACTATATATAAAAAAAAGGAGTATTTGACATGCAAAACCATTGTTTTCACTACATGCTTTAATAGATCCTTATAGATTAACCTATCACATTTCAAAAGTGTCACACATAAGTCCTATTAACTAAATTCACATGCAATCGACTAAATCGAAGCTTAAAACTTTCACACATTCATATTCACATATTTTAGACAATAAATATCATATTCAAATACTTCGGTGACTCGGTTTAGCGGTCCCGAAACCACTTCCCGACTAGGGTCAATTTAGGGCTGTCACATAAGGACCTCTCCGAAGGTCTATAGTCGCTTCGAGCTTCATAGATAGACTAAATGATCATAACAGTGTAAATGGGCACAAGGCCCATTACTCGGCCCAAGTGAGCCTACACGCTCGTGTGGCCCATTTAGCCTAAAGTCAATTACGGCTATGTGACCTACATAGCCTAGACTAATATTTATCACTTATCGTGGATTTAATCTGTATGGGGTGTACGAGCCCATTGGGCCCACATGGCCCATTTCGACCCAACATGGCCTATAACAGCCTAAGTTTACGAAAAATCTTGTGGTGGCCTTTACAGTCTATCGCCCATGATTTGTGGGCTCGTTTTTACCCCACGAGTGATTGCATGCTCGTGAGGCTTCAAATAAGTTTCAACATTTCGGCTTTTCAGCTTTTGCTAATTCACAGTAAGATAAGGGTGTGGATACACTCCTTTTCGACTTTTGACAGTACAGAATGGTATACGGTTACACACCTTTTCGTGAAAGCCTACGAACACCCCTTGCGCACCAACCTACAAGTATCGAGATACTACATTACTCAGTTCCCAAAGACAATACTCAACTTATACCAAAACCAACATATCACCATATATTACCTTGATCGAACAAGAAGAGGTTTCCTACTTGAATTGATACCTAAGACTAGTAGAGATTTCCTCTTCGCCAAAACCTTGTATTTCCAAACACCATTAACGGACTACAGTATACATACAAGTGCTGAAGTAAGGGCACAGTCACTTACTGAGATTAAAAGAGAACTAATCGGCCAAGGCACTTCCAGAGCACAAGAGTGTAATATTCGGCCTAACACCACTAGAATATTTAAGAAAGGAACAAGGGGATGGATTCGGCGTAGATTGAGACAAGGGAGGAAGAAAAGAAATGATCAATAGAACTCAAAGAATGAAATAGGAAAGGTTCGATTATAGAGAGGCAAGCCGATAGTACTATGGGAAAAAAGGAAATGAAAGGTTAGAGGAAAAGAGTAATGTGATTCGGCAAAAAGTAGAAGAAAAGAAATTGAGAATAGGGATTTTGACATTAAAAACTTACACTAATCAAATCCTGAAAGAGCACGAAAGGTAACTTGGGAAATCGGCACTAGGGAAAAAAGAAGCCAGAAACGCCAAAAATAACAAAAAATCGAAATGAGAGAGAGGAAATTCGGCACCCATTCACTCACCAATTGTCGAAAAGGCACACCAAGGGACCCCTAGCCAAATTTGCATACTCCAAATCCCCCAATCGGCTACAACTCTCCCTAATTTGAATTTCCTTGACTTTCTCCTAAAGTCTCTCCCCTTATCTTTGGTTTACTCCTTGAATCACTCATCATCACTCTTCACAACTCCTCCATCAGAATTTCACTGTAACACAACCATTGACCAAAACCAACTCCAAAATAAATACCCCAATTGTGCTGCTCCACGCTTGAACCTCAGACCTTGAACACCATTCCACACGCCACTACCACTGATCCATAGGCTCTTTTTATGACACCAATCAGTAGTAATAAAATATAAGCTCTACATACCAACGTCCAGATTCACTTAAGAGCAAAAATTAAAATTTCTGCAAAAGTCAGGACTTGAACCCAGGCTTCTCAGACACTCCCTAATTTACCCAAATCATCTAACCACTTAATCAAACATGCAGTTTTGTCGGATAACGCAAAATTACAAACCCCTATTTTTGGGGCGTTACATATACAATAGCAACATACTAGTGAAAAACAACAAGAAAATAGTAAAAAAAAAAGTAACAAACTGAAAAAAAAACCACATTTTTTTTGACATATTTGGGCCAAGCTCAGGCTAAAAAAGCCTTACCTGAGGCTCAACTCATTTTCTAAACGGACATTATTTTTTCCCTAAGCCCATCAAGCCTATATTTTTACCCAAACCTTCCCATTTTTCGAACGGACCTTCGGGCCAGACCACCCGTAAGTAGGTTTATATGGATATGAATGTATGATATTTATATTTAACAATTACCCTTAAATAATTTTTTTTATTTTTACTATATAATAATACTTTTTATTTTTAAATTTTATGGTTGTAACCATCCAATTTTCAATTGTATTGAAAATTTTAATTTTGAAGTTAAATTTCTCAAATCAAGTTACCTCAAAATTTTAAATCAAGGGATGTAAGAGACGAGTACAGAATTAGCAAACATAATTATTGAGTAATTAGATAGATAGCTTAGTAATTATTGAGTAAAGACATAATTTTAGAAATAGTTAAATTAAATGGAATTCGTTGGAAGGTTAAGTACATATAAGTAACATTTGGTGCTTTTTCATTTTATAATTCCAATGGAATGCAATTTCTTAGAATGTTACTTTACAATATTTGGTATACATTAAAAGTGATTGACTAAAATCCCGAAACTTACGTTATCATGTTTGGTTCACTAATTACTTTTTAGGAATGTAATGATAATTTTAAATTTAACATTGTTAACTAAAAGATAATATTCATGCATTTAATTTTATAATAAATTTTATTCTTAACAAATATATTGATTTAATATTTAATAATAAAATTTAAAGGATAATTTTTAATTTATAATTTTAATTGAAAGTAAATTTATTTCAAATCTGTCTTGCATATATTTTAAAAATATAATAATGTGCATATATAAGACATTTTTTCAAATAATTGTAAAAAATACTTGGAATCACAGTTTTTTTTAGCTAAAGGCTATGTAATACCCCTCACCCGACCCTATCGTAGGGTCCGAGTTATAGGATGCCACATTCATTGTCGGAGCAACAACTATCAAATATACCACAAATAAATTATTCAAACATTCAATCATATTCTAAACACGTTCTCATCAGGACATACAATCTTTTTCGAGTCTCAATCGATCTTACGAAAACTTTTTTGTTGACCAGAGCATGAAATAGGATCAAATTAAAAAGTTTTAAAATTTTAGGGCCGACGTCATGGCGTCGTCAAGTTTGTCACATCACGAAGTTAGACCACTCGACGTCGCGACATCACATACTGTAGGCTATCATTGCGTCGAGGAAGATTGCTCGTCGGGATGTGGGCTCTATTTTTGGTAAAATTTCGGCCATTTGGTATCCTATTTCATGTCTACCTCACAAGCTCTAGGTTTGGTGCATAATTGTACAACCTTATCTACATAAAATCATACCAAAGCACATACTAAACATTTCATAAGATCATATCAATTCAACCAAACCAAGATAACATCAATTGAACATCAAAACATACCAATTTAGCATGTTCAATTCAACTTAATCATCTATGCATTTAGCCATCCATTACCATCCTCTTTACTATATCATTTCATACTCAAACATACGATTTTAATGTCATTCACAATATCACAACAAGTTACCGAAACATACATATACATATACATATACATATACATATACATATACATATACATATACATATACATATACATATACATATACATATACATATACATATACATATACATATACATATACATATACATATACATATACATATACATATACATATACATATACATATACATATACATATACATATGCATATGGGCATTAACCTTTTCGAAAATCAAATTTTAGATACGGTTCAAATCATATTAACTCTTAAGTTAAAAAAAGCATAACACCTATATACATGACACAAAACTGAGCTTTAAACGATTAAAAGACTATTGAATCAAAATAGAATAGTGTGAGCTTCTTGACAGTCTTATAGAAATGTTCTGCAAGTCAATAATCTACAAGGAAAAAGGGAGGCAGTGGAGTAAGCATATCGAATGCTTAGTAAATCTATATGAAATTTACTTAACTTTCATATGTATTTTAACAAATACATCCAATAAGTTAATTCATTTACATGTCATGAGCTTATAGCACAATCATATACATATGTAACAATTCATCTTATATAATATACTAACTAAATCATATTCAATTTGCAAGCATATGCAATTCCATTCATGTTCAATCATTTCAACCATTTCGTTTCCATTTAATTACTATTTTCTCACCCGAGGGAACCTTAGTAAACTGAAGTCAGATACACAAGGCTATAGTGCTCACACAAGCTGACATATTTGCTCACACAAGATAATATTTATGAATCAAGAATTTGCAACAAATGTTAGATCTCAAATAACCATGTAAATCCCTAATTGTTATTATATTTGACCCTAATGGCATGCCATACATATCCTAATCCTTTACTAAGTTCACACATGCATTATTATTATTTTCGTATCATTTCAATCCCTATAATAACATATGCATATCATTCAATCATATAAACATTTCAATTCCATTTGGTACCTTGTACCTATTTGTAATCACCATATACTTTATACTTTACGATTTAGTCTATTCGATGCCAAAAATCAACCAATTCACATTTATATAACTAATGAACTAATCAAACTCAAATAAATTAAAACATGAATAAAATAGCAAGTTCTATATGAACTTACTTGGCACGACAAAAAAACAAACTATCTTTAATGACTAATAAGCAAATTTGCCTTTTCTTTGATTATCTTCGTTTTGGTTCAATTATCGATCTATACAATAATTTAGTTCAATTTATCAATTCCGAACATCTTATATCATCCTATTATGTGAATGATTTTGTTCAATTTTACTTTTAGAACGTCACCTAAAGTTTTGAATTTTATTTAGTACCTAAAACTGAAATTGCAATATCTTTCAAATTTGAGCTTCAATTTTGAAACCAATCTCAATTACACACTTTTAAGGAACTATCTATAATTATAGAAATTTACACTAATGTCAAAATTTATACAATTTAGTCCCTATGTTCAAAAACTAGCAATTAAACTTTACAAACTAGTCCTTTTTCACTTCTAAGTTTAAAATCTAACAATTTAGTACCAATTTCTTCAAGCATTCATCAAAGACAACTTCTATAAAATTTAAAAATTTTACAAATTGGTACATGGACTAGCTAAATCAAGCTCCCACAACCTCAAAAACATAAAAATTACAATAAAATGACTAAATTGAACTCACCTATTAATGACCGAAAGTTTGAGCTTCCCAAACCTTATTATTTTTCTCTTTTTTTCATGAAGAAGAAGATGAACATGAAAAAATGTTTTGTTTTTATTTCATTTTGTCTTTTATACTTGTTTAATAATTAACTAATCTAGAATAACTTAGTTAACCTTTAATTATTTGACATTAAGAATAATTAACTAATTTGGTGGATTACTATTAAACTAAGCTTATTGGATAATATGTTTTGATATAAAAATTAAAATGTTTTTGAATAAAAGAAAAGTTGAGCAATTTGATAAAATCAAGTTGAAATGATTTCAATTAAGTCAAACATTTTCAAATATGTTTTAACCATTTTCAAACAAGTTAGAATTGCTCTAGGACAAAAAGTATCGATACTTTTTGTCTAAGTATTGTTATTTTAAAAGATACCGATACCTCTCTGGTAATGGATACGAAATTGACATTTTGTTTATTTCAAACCCTGGTAGTTATTGATCTGGTATCGATACCTTTCTTAAGGTATCGATATATTTCCTAAGATATCGATATTCTTGCTTCAACAGTCACTAAAATATGCATTAATTACAAAAAAAAATATCGATGCCCTTTTAGTAGGTATAGATATTCGTTGTTGCAGGTGCAATTAATGACATGGTATTTCATCCCAACGACTATATTTACTTCTACAACAACCACAATGGTTGGAAAGCAATTGGAAGGTATAAATATCATCTTCCAAAGGTCTAGCAACAAGAAGAGCAATATGCAAAGCTTAAAGATAAATAAAAACAACCTAGAGCTTAATTCTTTCATACCTTTTCTTGTAAACACTTGTGAGCTTTCATTGTATTCATTTAGCTCAAGTGTTCTTCTTTTTTCTGGGCTTAATTGGAAAACATCTTGATCTTGTGAGGACTATTTTCTTTGTTTGGTTATTTGCATCTCTTTTGAGAGAGAGTTTATTATTAAGGTTTGGGTAGAAACCTTAAGGGAGTTGTATCTTAAGATTTTGAGGTATAAGTCTTAAGAGAGATTGTATGGTTAAACCTTGTCCTCAAAGGTTGCCAAATTAGTGAATTTGGGAAAATCATTACTTGTGGAATGTAACACCCCAAACCTGGCCCAGACGTTATGGCCAGATCTGACATGTCACATGGACTTACGACTTAGTATGCATTCGTTGGTTTAAGTGATTGGGGTGGTCTTTGTAAAAACAACAATTGAATGAAAAGCCGATTTATCAATCTTTAGGCTATCCATTTGTTGTGCTTGTTGAGTCTTGGAAACGTTTATTAATTTTGAAAACTCGCGCAGCCTAACACTAGTAGTTTCGACATAGTATAAATATAATCAGAAAATAAAACCATAGCAGAAAAACAAATTTAAATAGCGGCCTTATTACAACTTAAAACCCAAAATTAAATCAGAATATAAAAATAATAAAAATAAACTAACTTAGAAAAACCAATTTTGCAGATGATGTGGCCACTCTGAATCCCTCATGGCTCCAAGCCCACTATGGTTGGGGATTTCCTGCAGAGGTGAAAATAAAGGGTGAGTTCGGTAAACTCAGTGTGTAACATAACCCAACCATAGCCCAAAACAGATCAAACCTCAGAGTTAGACTTATCTGGGCCTTGGCCCAATACTGATATCGAATGAAACCCATAGGCCCATAGCAGATCTGAACAAATATATCATGAATGCGAAATCCCAACCCGAGCCATCCATAACACCCCTGCACCAGCCTTACACCATGTGGGAGACTACTCGACCCACCCAACCGCTACACACCACGAAATTGTAGCGAAGCTACCAGATATTGTGACGAAGTCACCAGATACGAATATTGTGGCTAGGCCACTGAACATATATATATATATATATATATATATATATATATGTGGCGGCCACCAGATTATAATGAGGTCGCGGATATTGTGATGAAATCACTGAGCAGATATATGTGGCGAGGCCACCAGATTGCAATGAGGTCGCGTAACGCTTCCTCCATCAATATAAACCCATGTCCCATGCAATGAAATAATATGTCATGGCATACGATATCTGAAATGAACATCATGCTTCTCGGAAAAAAAGTAACCCTAGGGGTAAAATCGTAATTTTGCATGCATAAGGGTATTTCAGTAATTATTACCTATTGCTAAGGTTTCATGCTCATTCTAACGTTTACCAAGTAATCAGAAATATTTACCTCGTCTTTTTACCAAAGTGGGCCCGTTGGCCCATTGTCCCGTTTTCAGCCCATTAAGCCTAAAAATACCGTTGTGCACGAAAATGCACACTCTGCACTCTAATCATCCAAATGCACCATATTCATTAACAACTGTCTCATGAGTGTTCGTACGCTCGCGAGTTCACAAAATGCCAACGATTCGGTATTTCAGCTTTTACCGATTCAGTCTAAGGGAGGGTGTCGTTTACACACCTGGTTGATGACGATTGATGACGATATCTCCCACGCGATAATCCTACAATCGATCACTAACACATTAGACTTACGAATTAACGATAACTAATATAAATCCATGTCAACTAACCCAATCATCACACAAGTTAGTCATTTACGCACGAGAGGTAAAATAGTCATTTTACCCTCCAGGGGTAAATCGGTAGTCCTACCCTACAGGGGTATTTTAGTAATTCTACAACTTATCCACTTGGGCCTACGAACCCATTGGGACCACATGGCCCATTTCAGCCCATCGCAGCCCGAAATAGTCATCCTACTGCTAGAGTAATGAGAAATACACACCTGTTAGGAGACTGCAGTTAATCCGCGCTCCAAACACTCTTAGCTGATGCCCAACCCAAATGAACACGTCACAAAGCGAAAGGGATCAGCCAAGAAGGGTATGCCTACTCTCCTCATGGTTTGCTCTATTTAAAGCCAGCTCTCCATCTACTCTTATGTTAGCTTCCCGATGTGGGATCCCTCCATCACCAGAGTTTAAAACCAACACCAACTCTTGCCGTCCCAACATAGCAAAATAATCAACCTTTGCGCGCCAAGGGATTCAAACCAAAGTCCTCTCACATGCCAACTCACGCCACCATCACTAGGCCATCAACTCATTTGTGTCATAAATCAAACACATTAAACTTTAAAGCGCACCTACTTGCTTCCAGATTTATTGAAAAGAAAAACCAAAATATATTGCAAGAGCCAAGACTTGAACCTTGGACCCCTTGCTTCCTCTATGGCGTCACTTCCTTATCCCCTAAGTGGCGCCACCTTGCCACTACACCACACTCCTTTTTGTGTCATCTTTTCCCCCTTTACTCTTAAAAGCCCAAACGCCAATTGCATCACTTGTTCATAAAATTAAAATTCCGAAGACTACCACGGATTTAACTTAAGTTTGGGCCTTCCAAAGGCCCACTAACTTACTAAAATATATATATTAACTAACCAGAACACACAAAAATTTTTAAAAATCACAGAAACACAGAAAACCCAAAAATTAGGGCGTTACAACTCTACCCTCCTTAAAGAAATTTCGTCCTCGAAATTTTACCTGAATCAAACAGATGAGGATATTGTTGACGCATCGCCACTTCTGGCTCCTAAGTAGCTTCCTCTCTGCCATGATTACGCCACAGCACCTTTACTAGTGAAACTGATTTCCTCCTCAAAATCTTAACATCTCGATCCAAAATCTGCACAGGCTTTTCCTCAAAAGTCAAGTCTATTTGGACCTCGATCTCTGTAATTGGCACAACATGAGTATGGTCAGAATGATACCGCCTTAAATAGAGACGTGAAAGACATCATGGATCCTATCCAACTCTGGAGGTAGCTCCAACTGATAAGCCACTAGACCCACTCGCTTAAGAATCCGATAAGGCCCAATGAACCGCGGACTTAACTTGCCTTTCCTCCCAAACCTTAATATTTTCTTCCAAGGTGAAACCTTCAAGAAGACCATATCACCCACAGAGTACTCAATTTCCTTACGCTTCAAATCTGCATATGACTTCTGTTTATCAGATGCTTCCTTCAATCGGTCTCTAATCAACTTGACCTTATCCTCAGTATCTGCCACCAACTAAGGTCCAAGAACCTGTCGTTCACCCAACTCGGTCTAACAACTAGGTGTACGACATCTTCGCCTATACAGTGCCTCATAAAGAGCCATTTGAATACTTGCCTGATAACTGTTGTTGTATGAAAACTCTGCCAACGGTAAGTAATCTTCCCAACTGCCTCGAAAGTCGATAACGCATCCCCTCAACATGTCTTCCAGAATTTGAATAACCCTTTCCGACTGACCATCAGTCTGAGGATGAAAGGCTGTACTAAAGTTCAACCGCGTACCCAACGCCTCATACAACTTTTTCCAAAACTGAGATGTGAATCTAGGATCTCGATCAGAAATAATCGACACTAGCACTCCGTGAAGTCGCACTATTTTTGCCACAAACAATTTGGCTAACTTTTGAAGTGAATAATCAGTGCGGACAGGTATGAAATGAGCAGATTTGGTCAACCTATCCACAATTACCCAAATCGAGTCCTTCTTCGACGGTGTCAAGGGTAACCCACTCACAAAATCCATGGTTACCCTCTCCCACTTCCAAAGTGGTACTTTCACTGGCTACAAAAGTTTGGAAGGTAATTGATGTTCAGCTTTCACTTGCTAACAAGTCAGACATTTTCCCACAACTTTCGTTACCTCTCGCTTCAATCCAGGCCACCAATACAACTCCTTTAAGTCGCGATACATTTTACTCCCTCCAGGATGCATAGCACACAGACCTCCATGAGCTTCTTTCAGAATTGCTTGCCTTAAGTCAGAGTCCTTCGGAATACAAACTCTACCTCGGTAACACAGAACTCCCTTATTGTTCAGTCCGAACTCAGAAGTATCCCCATTCTTAACCTGCCAGAAACGAGAAACCAGGGACTCATCCCTCGACTATTTTTCCTTAATCTCATGCACCCAGGTCGGCCTAACTTGCAGTTCTGCTAACAGACTACCTTCATCATACAGACTCAAATGAGCAAACATAGCTCTCAGATCAGATACAGTTCTACAACTTAGGGCATCAGCCACCACATTAGCTTTGTCTGGGTGATACTCAATAGCGAAGTCATAATCCTTAAGCAACTCTATCCATCTCCGCTGCTTAAGGTTCAGCTCCTTCTGAGTCAGCAAGTACTTAAGACTCTTATGATCTGTGTATATAATACACCTTTCTCCGTACAGGTAATGTCTCCAAATCTTAAGCACAAAGATTACGACTGCCAACTCTAGATCATGAGTAGGATAGTTAACTTCATGTGGTTTAAGCTGTCACGATGCATAAGCAACCACTTTACCCTCTTGCATCAGCACACAGCCCAACCCTGCATGTGATGTATCACTGCATACGGTAAAATCTTTTCTAGACTCTGGCTAAATCAGTACAGGCGCCTCGGTCAGAACTTTCTTTAGCTTCTCAAAAGATTCCTTTTGTTTCTCAGTCCAAACAAACGGTACTCCCTTCCTTATAAGCTTTGTCAAAGGCGCTGCCATCACTGAAAATCCTTCCACAAACCTTCTATAGTGCCCAGCTAAACTCAGAAAACTTCGAATTTTCGACACTGACCTCGGTGGCTTCCATTCCAGAATCGCTTCAATCTTTCGAGGGTCCACTTTGATCCCTTCAGCAGAGACAACATGCCCCAAGAAAGTTACCCCTTTCAACCAGAACTCACACTTACTGAATTTCACATAAAGCTCCTTCTCCTTCAACACTTGCAGCACAATACGAAGATGCTCATCATGCTTCTCTTCAGTTTCAGAATAAACCAGAATATCGTCGATAAAGATGACCACGAATCGATCCAAGTATGGTTGGAACACTCGATTCATCAGATCCATAAATGCCGCAGGTGCGTTCGTCAACCCAAATGGCATAACCAAGAACTCATAGTGACCATACCAAGTTCTGAATGCCGTCTTATGAATATCCACCTCCTTAACCCTCAATTGATGATACCCAGATCGAAGGTCAATCTTGGAAAATATTGAAGCTCCTCTAAGTTGGTCGAATAAATCATCGATTCTCGGCAGTGGGTACTTGTTCTTAATCGTCAGTTTGTTCAACTGCCGATAATCGATGCACATCCACATTGACCCATCTTTCTTCTTTATGAACAACACTGGTGCTCCCCACGGAGACACACTTGGTTAATGAAGCCTCTATCCAATAACTCTTGAATTTGGTCTTTCATCTCTACCAACTCCTTCGGTGCCATCCTATAAGGTGCAATGGACACCGGTGCTATTCCAGGCAACAAGTCGGTCCCAAACTCAACCTCTCGGTTTAGGGGCAGACCCAGAAGCTCCTCCGGAAAAACATCTTGAAAATCCTTGACGGTTCTAGCTTTATCCACTGTCAGATCCTCAATTTTCGATTGGCTTACAAATGCCAAATAAGCCTCACATCCCTTTCGAATTGTGACAGCCTTAAAACGACCCTAGTCGGAATGTGGTTTCGGGACCACAAAACCGAGGCATAAAAATAATTTGATATTTATTTTGATGCCTATAATATGTGTTAACTCATGTGTGACATTTTGATGCTTTAATTTAGAGTTATAAATGTGAATTTCACTAGAAAGGACCTAGTAGAAAACTTTGAAAGTATGATGGGGAAATGTATGATGACTAATTAATGCATGCATGCAAAACAATGGCCTTGCATGTCAAATACCCCCTTTTTACAAGTGATGGCCGGCCATGACAAGGGAGTATGGGCGAAACATGTCATGAAACATGTTTTGTTGGTGCATTAGGGGGAAATAATAAACAAATAAGTATGGGTAGTAAAGAAAGGAAAAAAAAATGTGTGTGTGAGTGAACCCCCCCATTGCCGTACATGGAAGAAAAGAAAAGAAAAAAATTTTTGCTCATCCATTTCATTCTCTCTTGACCGAAAATACTAGAGGGGAAGGGAGGAATTTTGCTTCATGCTTGGGTTGGAAGAGGATTAGGAAGAGGTTTGGCTATATTTGCATCAAGATTAAGGTATGTTTGATGTTGTGCCATGAGATTCATGCATGTTTTTGGTTGCTAACTTGATGTTCTTATTAGCCCATGGTTCAAATCTTTGTTATATCATGGGGATGGTATTTGGCCAAGGTGGATTTTGAGTTAATGCCATTGCATGTTAAATATGAAGCTTGATGATGATACATGTGATGGTGGATTGAGGACTCTTAGATTTTCTTTGAGCATTTTTGAATGATATACTAAGTTCTTTGTGTAATCATGACCAAAATTATGGTGTGTGATGTATTCGGCCATGGTACATCCCCAAGTGTGATTTATGCTCTTTGCATGGAGAGTAAGATTTGTGTTTCGAAATCATGTTCATGTTTAGTTACAATCAACTTGAGATTCGGCTCTAGCATACATATATGTATATATGTTTGAGCATGATGTATTGGCATGACATATATACTATCTTAAGGTATATACTTACTTATGATGATGTTTCGGTTATGAAGGAAATGATAGATGTGTATTGAGTTAGAATATGGAAAGGTATTAGTTAGTAAAATGTATGCTGTTTTTGTGTGGTAATAAGTGCATAAATGGCCTCAACATGGACATGCATATTCGGCCACATGAGGGGAAATTGGTGTGCATGTATTCGGTTAGAGGCAACCATATTGAAGCCTTATCTTGGCTTAGATTGTTGACCTAATGGGTAATAAGTGAGGATGGTTGCGAATATACAAACATACATATGCATGTGTAATTGAATTATGAATGTTTAGCAAGATGGTTAAACTAGTTGATTTATTGATTAAGCTCAAGGAGTTAAAGAAGGAGAATCAAGCAAGGGAAAGACGAAGGTCATTGAGTAGCCGACTTGGACTATTTTACCCAACACAAGGTAAGTCATTAAGCATATATTTGATATTGCTTAAATAAGTGTAATATCTATGCAATTGTGTTTAATGAGATGAAATATATACAAATGTATGTGTATGAAAAGATGATATTGTTGAACGTAAAAGAGATAGTGAAATGTGTAGGAAGTTTGCTTGGCACTAAGTGTGCGAGAAATAGATGTGTACGGATGGCGAGATTGGCAATCGAGTGTGCGAGCTTGTAATGTATGGCACTAAGTGTGCGAGTTTGGACTATATGGCACTATGTGTGTGGGCTTGAATCACATGGCACTAAGTGTGCGTGATTGAGTATTAAGCACTATGTGTGCGAACTCTACACATATCTCCGATTGAACATTTATATGGAGGCGTGACTTTATCGAGATGAGTATGGACAGCGGAAAGAGTAAGTACCTTGAGTTCATGGCTAATAGATGCTATGTTCATGCTCGGGTGGAGTTGGTAAGATTTAAATCTATGTGATGATTTCAATTGCATTCCGTAAATAAGGTATCGTGGAATAGATGAAAGTTCATTTGATTGCATGATTGTTGCGAAATGAAATGATGTATGGAAATTGCCTCAAATATCCTATTGAACAGTATATGAAATGTAAATGTATGACTTGGTATGAGATTGATCCGAAAGATCTAAGGAACTATGGTATATTTCGGTATGGCTGGAACACTTGGCCTTGTATCATTATTTCATTTTATGATAATTTTATTAATGGATGGTTGTGGAATGCTTATGACTTACTGAGTTATAAACTCACTCGGTGTTTTCTTGTCACCCATTTTAGGTTTCTTGGACTCGTCTCCTTTTGGGTGTTCAGAATCACAACGAAGTCATCACACCCGTGAGCAATTTTTGGTATTGTCTTCTTAGTCGACTTAGGAGAACATTTGGCATGTATGGGCTATTTTGGTTTTGTTAAATTTTGGGGTTGTAAACTTTAAGCCATGTGAAAATGGCCTATGTGGTCGTTTGTGTAACACCCCGAACCTGAGACCGTTGCCGGTGTCGGACACGAGGGGTTAACAAGCCAAAACCACTTATGGCACCGACCAATTTGACATTCCCAAGCAAGCTGGAAAACTGCATCGCTGTCGCCTTAAAAAGCATATCTCGAGTTTCACAACTCAGAAACTGATTCTGTAAATTTTCCCTGAATTTAGACTCATATATCCATACATGGATTTATTTCTAGAATTTTTGGTTGGGCCAATTGGTACAGTTTATTAGTTAAAGTCACCCATGTTACAGGGGTCAACTACACTGACCTTCGTGCGTTACAACTTGAATATCTCTCTGTACAGGGTTTCAATACTGATGCCGTTTATTTCTAATGAAACTAGACTCAAAAAGGAATCTGCACATATAAGGCATGACTTCTAATTCATTCTGGATAATTTATGGAAAATTTTCAAAGTCACGACAGGGGACCCAGAAACCGTTCTGGCCCTGTCTCACGAGAACTTAAATATCTCCCGGTATACTGATCATATGATCGTTTCGTTACTTTCATATGAAAATAGACTCGTCAAGGTTCGATCACATAATTTATTCACTATTTAACACCGTTCCTACAAATTTTTGTGATTTTCCACATCCACGTCACTGCAGCTGGCAGCATCTGTTTTTAAGGTAGGCTTTACCTATATTTTAGTTCCCATGAACCAACTATAGTCTAGTCATACTTAGGTCCACATATGATCATATTTAGCCATTCCAATGGCTGATCATGTGACCAACTCTCTCATTCCAAACCATAATCACATCATGAAACCAAATATAATTACAAACCACAAATGGTCTAATTCCATACTCCACTATTACGAACCATTTTCGCATGGCCGTACACATATACATCACAAGTACTTAAAAACAACCGAGGGTAGTCCTATACATGCCATATCCAAAACTCAACTAAAGGAGTACCAAAAAGGGCTTTGATAGTGTGGTTGACTTCAACTTCTATGATCCCGAATCCGATCGCTAACGAGCAAAATCTATAAACAGAGAAACAAAGAAACGGAGTAAGCAATTTATGCTTAGTAAGTTTCGAGCCATAATATACACACAACCAAAGCATAGCATTCAAGTAGCTAAACAATAATTCATATGCACAATTTCTCAAAGACATGCTTACTTCACAATCCCAACTCTTATATTCATACGCAATTAATGGCCTAGTTAATGCCGATAGCTCATTTATCATTAGAGCGAATATTCAATGCGATTTACTCATAGTGTGCAAAGCACACACAAAACATACCTTGTTGTTGGGAATTTCACATGTGCAATAACTGAAAATTTTCCAGCAGCTTATAAATTTCAATTCACATACCTTCGGAGTTTATCCGGATATAGCTACTGTTCAAAACACCTTCGGGACATAGCCCGGTTATGGTAACCCATACAAATGCCTTCGGGACTTAACCCGGATATCACAACTCGCACAATTGCCTTCGGGCTTAGCCCGGATATCATAGCTCGCACAATTGCCTTCGGGCTTAGCCCGATATCACAATTCACAATTGCCTTCGGGCTTAGCCCGATATCACTCGAACATTCATGCACATCTTTGTTTCATTTTCACAACAAAACTTTTATGCACAATTCACTTAACAAAAATATCATTTCGCTCAATGGCCATATACAAGGGCAGAATTTCGATTGCTTATTACTTCATTCAATCGAATCAAAATCTAAGTTTCGATACTCGAAAACTTACCTCGGATGTTGTCGAACGATTCCGATGGCTATTCGACTACTTTTTCCTTCCCTTTATCGGATTTGGTCCCCCTTTGCTCTTGAGCTTAATTTAACAAATAATTTGATTCAATCATTTGAGTATCGAAAAGAAGAACTCAAGGCACTTAGCCCACATATATTCACTAGACATTAAAGTCACATAAGTACGGAATTCATGAATCGACTCAACACACAAAGCCTTCAACATGCTTACTCATGGCCGAACAACACAACCTCTTAGGCACTCATTCATGGCCGATTATGCATGTTGATGTTGAGGCCAATTACATGTTTAACACCACACATGAATGGCACACATTTTACTAGCTAATGCTTTACATATTGTAGCTCAATACTTATAATATAGCATCAAGCACTCATATGGCCGATTATACTTAGTCATACTTGCACCAATCAACAATAAATTCCAAGATTTTCACATCATATGAGTACTAGGCCGAATGTACTTGCAATTTCACAACCATTCTTCAACATTTTCTTCTTTAAACAAACATATTTATCACTTACTTCATAACCAAAACATCATGTGCAAACATATACACACATATAGGTGCAAGGTCAATTCTCAAGGTGTTCACAACCATCTAAAACACAAATTTTACCAATCAAGTAACAAGCATAAATCATGCTCATGAATGCATCATGGCGAATACATCACATTCATACCCCTTTCAACTTCGGTCATGGTTAAACAAAGAACTCAATGTCCTACTCAAGAATACTAAAAGAAATTTCAAGAGTAGTCAATCCTTCATTACATGCATCATCAACAAGCTTCACATTTAGCATGCAATGGCTTTAACACAATATCAACCTTGGCCAAACACCATTTTCATGGCATAACAAGGATTTGAACCATGGCTAACATGCACATCAAGTTAGCAACCAAAACAAGCATGAATCTCATGACACAACCTCAAACATACCTTAATCTTGATGCAAGTATGACCAAATCTCCTTCTAGTTCTCTTCCAAAGCCAAGCGTGAAGCAAAACTCCTATCTTCTCCCTTAGTATTTTCGGCCAAGAAGGAAAGAACAAGGATGAACAAATTTTTTTCTTGTTTTTCTTTCACATACACGGCAATGGGGGGGGGAATGCCACACTCACACACATTTTTTTTTTCTCTTCTCTTCCCACAACTTAATTATTAAATCATTTCCCTCATCATCCATTAACAAAACATGTTTCAACATGTTTTCTTTGCCCATAACCCTTGTCATGGCCGGCCACTAAGCTTCCTTTTGGGGAAATTTGACATGCAAATCCCTTATTTTTGCATGCATGATTAACTAGTCATCACACATTTCCCCATCATACTTTCAAAGTTTACTACTAGGTCCTTTCTAGTGAAATTCACCTTTATAACACTAAATCGAATCATCAAAAATGCCACACACAAATTAACACATATCATAGGCATCAAAATAAATTTTAAATTATTTTTATGCCTCGATTTTGTGGTCCTGAAACCACATCCCGACTAGAGTCAATTTTGGGCTGTCACAACTCTCCCCCACTTAAGAAATTTTCGTCCCCGAAAATCTTACCGGTAAATAGGTTTGGGTAACGCTCTTTCATAGAGCTCTCGGTTTCCCAAGTAGCTTCTTCTATCCCGTGTTTGAGCCATAACACTTTTACTAGCGGAACCCGCTTATTTCGCAACTCTTTCACTTCACGTGATAGGATACGAATCGGTTCTTCCTCATAACTCATATTGGCTTGAATTTCAACCTCTGATGGACTAATCACATGCGATGGATCAGATCTATAGCGTCGAAGCATCGAAACATGAAAGACATCGTGAATCCTTTCGAGTTCAGGGGGCAAAATCAAACGATATGCAACTGGACCGACTCGCTCAGATATCTCATATGGCCCAATGAACCTCGGGCTCAACTTGCCCTTACGGCCGAATCTGAGTATCTTTTCCAAGGCGAAACCTTGAGAAACACTTTATCTCCCACCGATGCTCGATGTCTTTTCGTTTGGACCACAGCGTCGACTTCGACGATCGGAGGCTATCTTCGACTTTCACGGATTACTTTCACTTTCATTCAAAGATCTCTAATCAAATCCACCACGAAAATTTTGCTTTCACCGAGCTTAGTCCAAAACAATGGCGTTTACATTTACGACCGTATAAAGCCTCGTAGGGTGCCATCTTAATACTTGATTGAAAACTATTGTTGTGTTTAATTCAATCAAAGGCAAATACCGTTCCCATGAACCATCGAACTCGAGGATGCAACATCTTAACATATCCTCAAGTATCTCGAATTATCTGCTCGGATTGACCATCGGTTTGGGGGTGAAAGGCGGTGCTGAAATGCAACTTGGTACCCAAAGCTTCTTGCAACTTCTTCCAAAATTGCGAGGTAAATCTCGGATCTCTATCTGACACGATGGAAATAGGCACCCTGTGTAATCTCACAATCTGAGAAACGTACAATTCGGCTAGTTTGTCCATTGAAAAACCCGTACGTACGGGGACAAAGTGAGCCGACTTAGTCAATCTATCTACAACGACCCAAACCGCATCCTTCTTACTCACGACAATGGCGATCGGACACAAAGTCCATGGTGACTCGATCCCATTTCCACTCGGGTATCGTGATCGGCTGAAGTAATCCTGAAGGCACTTGATGTTCCGCTTTCACTTGTTGACATATTAAACACCTTGAAACGATGTCGGAGATGTCTCGTTTCACACCATGCCACCAAAACCGACGTTTCAAATCATTGTACATTTCCATACTCCCCGGGTGGATTGCCATTCGGCTACAATGGGCTTCTTCCAGAATTATCGAAATATGTTCCGAATTCTTTGGAATACACAGGCGATTTCTCAACCTCAAACAATCGTCATCATCGATTTGAAACTCCGATTCCTTGTTCGAACACACTCAAATTTCGCTTTGCAACCAGCTCATCGTCGACTTTCGAGCTTCACGAATTTGACGTATCAATAATGGTTTGCTTTCAATTCAGCTACTAACACAATGTCGGATCGAACGGACAAGTGCACGCTCATCGCTCGTAAAAGCTAATAATGATTTACGACTCAAGGCATCCGCAACCACATTCGCCTTTCCCGAGTGATAGTCAAAGACCACTCATAATCCTTTAACACTCGAGCCAACGTCTTTATCGCAGATTTAAGTCTCTTTGAGTCATCAAATATTTGAGACTTTATGATCCGAATACACATGGCACTTCTCACCAAATAAGTAATGTCGCCATATCTTTAAGGCGAATACGATGGCGACCAATTCGAGACCATGGGTCGGATAATTTTTCTCATGTGGCTTTAATTGCCTCGACGCATAGGCCACAACTCGACCTTCTTGCATCAATACGCAACCTAACCCAAGTAGGAGGCGTCACTATAGATGACAAACTCTTTGCCGATTCGGGTTGCACTAGAATTGGGGCTTCATCAAATAAGTTTTCAGTTGATCGAAACTTTTCGACATTTCTCCGTCCATTCGAACTTAACATCCTTTTGGAGTAAGCCGTCATTGGCGTGGCTATCGTTGAGAAACCTTTTTCAAATCGTCGGTAATAACCGCAAGCCCCAAAAAGCTCGAACCTCAAGAATATTTCTGAGGCTTCCTATTAAGTATGGCTGAAATTTTGTTTAGGTCGACTCGAATACCCGATCGCAGATACCACATGTCCCAAGAAGCTAACCTCTCTTAACCGAACTCACACTTGTGAACTTAGCATATAATTGCTTATCCCATAAGATTCGCAAGACTAACCTCGTGTGTTCAGCATGTTCGGCCTCATTTCTTAAATAGACCAAGATGTCATCAATGAACACGACTACGAACCGATCTAAATATGGTCCAAGATCCGATTCATCAAATCCATTTTCGAGAACACCGAGGCTCCTTCAGTTGATCGAACAAATCATCGCTTCGTGTAACGGATATTTGTTCTTTATCGTCGCTTTATTAAGTCGACGATAGTCGATGCACGCCTTATGGTTCCACCCTTCTTTTCACAAACAACACCGGTGCACCCCAAGGTGAAAAACTCGCGCGAGCAAAACCTCTATTCACCAATTCTTGCAACCGAGCTTTCAACTCCTTTAATTCCGTTGGTGCCATACGATACGGAGATATCGAAATTGAGTGGTACCGGTACCAATTCAATGCCAAACTCTATTTCCCAAACAGTGGTAAACCCGCAATTCTTCGTGGAAAACATCCGGTATTCACAAACCAACGACATGATTCGGTTTCTTTTCTAACTCCTTGTCATCTAGAACATACGCAAGGTATGCTTCGCACCCCTTTCTTACGTATTTCTGGGCCAACATTGCTGATATTACAGCTGGCAACCCCTTTAAGTCCGTAGACTCATCCCGAATTATCTCGTTATTTGCGCACCTCAGATCAATAGTCTTGCTTTTGCAATTTACAACCGCATCGTGCATGGTCAACCAATCCAAACCAAGAATAACGTCGAATTCGTCGAATGGCAAAAGCATCAAGTCCGCCGGAAAACAAGAACCTTGAAATACTAGGGGACTTTTCTTACACACTATGTTGACAAGCACGTAATGACCCAAGGGGTTTAACACCCGAATTACAAACTCAGTAGACTCAATGGGCAAAGTCTTACTGGATGCTAAGGTTTCATATATATAAGAATGAGTAGGACCAGGGTCAATCAAAGCAATCACATTAGTGTAAATGAGAGTAAGAGTACCGGTAATAACATCTTGTGAGGAAGCATCCTCACGTGCGCGTATGGCATAAGTCTTAGTAGGAGCACGAGCCTCGGATTTGATGGTAGCATCTCTAGATCCTCTCTGACTGCCACTAGCATTGCCCATATTTCTAGGTGGCCTACCTCGAGTTGTGGTAGCACCCGGTTCCCACTTTGATTTACGCTTTGTTCGAGATAAACTCGGGCAATCCTTAATGAAATGATCGATCGATCCGCACTTGTAACAGAGGCGGTCACGGAATCTACAACTCCTAGAATGCCACTTGCCACAATATTGGCACTCCGCTCGTCTCAAGATCATTGCCAACATCGGCGATCGAAGTGACTCAGCGTGCCCATAGGGGGTCGATCGCGTCTCGTCTAGAAAAGGCCGAAATGTCTCTAGATCGGCCTAAGCCATCTCTAAATTTCTTTGATGATGTGGGAAGGGCTTCCCAAGACCTCTTCTGAAACTCCCTTGCTCCCACTTCACTTTTCTTTTCTCCATCTTGAGCTCCTCGGCTTTGCACGCTTTCGCTCGACAAGAGCCACAAACTCTCGGATTTCCAAAATGCCAACATACGACTTATATCATCGTTCAGTCCATCTTTGAAGCGTTTACATCACGACTTCAAGAAATGCATTCACAGCGCATCGCTAAGCCTCACAAATTTTCGTTCAGTGATCGGTAACCGACATGGAACCTTGCTTAAGATCAAGGAATTCCTTCCGCTTTTGGTCCATAAATCTCGATGATATACTTCTTTCGAAATTCAGTTTGGAAGAACTCCCACGTTACTTGCTCTCTAGACACCACAGAAGTCAGAGTACTCCACCAATAGTAGGCGGAATCACGTAGCAAGGAGATAGTACACTTTAACCATTCATCGGGTGTACATGATAGCTCATCGAGCACCGGATAGTGTTGTCCAACCAAAATTCAGCTTGCTCGGCATCGTCATTATCCGTAGCTTTAAATTCAAGTGGCCCCATGTTTTCGAATCCTCGCGATCGGGGCTTACTTGACCTTATTTGGTCATTCATCGAGGTATTGTAGGTCTTGGGGTTGCATTAGTTGGGAATGGAGGTTGTGGAACAGTAGTGTTAGTTCGAATGTATTGGTTGAACCAATCATTCATCACACTATAAAAGGCTTGCCTAGCCTCATCATTCGGATTGCTAGCCATAAGTTGAGAGTCCGCGGCGCTGTCCCTTGCGCGGAGCAAGCGCCGCACTCTCTACATCATCGCTATTGCTCGGTTGGGATCGGGATCCATTGCTATAAACAAACACAAATTCGATTGTCGAAATCACCACACTATCAATTTATCACTTAATGGCATGTATAGCTAGACCCCAAACATATCACGGTAGTCCTAGGATCGACTAAACCGTAGCTCGATACCAATAAAATTGTAACACCCGAACCCGAGACCGCTGCGGTGTCGGACACGAGGTTAACAAGCCAAAACCACTTATGGCACCAATTAATTTGACATTCCCAGGCAAGCTGAAAACTGCATCGCTGTCGCCTTAAAAGCATATCTCGAGTTTCAAAACTTTGAAACTGATTCCGTAAATTTTCCTGAATTTAGACTCATATATCCATCCATGGATTTATTTCTAGAATTTTTGGTCGGGCCAATTGGTACAGTTTATTAGTTAAAGTCACCCATGTTACAGGGGTCAACTACACTGACCTTCGCACGTTACAACTTGAATATCTCTCTGTACAGGTTTTCAATACTGATGCCGTTTATTTCTAATGAAACTAGACTCAAAAAGGAATCTGCACATATAAGGAATGACTTCTAATTCATTCTGGATAATTTATGGAAAATTTTCAAAGTTGCGACAGGGGACCCAGAAACCGTTCTGGCCCTGTCTCACGAGAACTTTAATATCTCTCGGTATACTGATCATATGATTGTTTCGTTACTTTCATATGAAAATAGACTCGTCAAGGTTCGATCACATAATTTATTCACTATTTAACACCGTTCCTACAAATTTTTGTGATTTTCCACATCCACGTCACTGCAGCTGGCAGCATCTGTTTTTAAGGTAGGCTTTACCTATATTGTAGTTCCCATGAACCAACTATAGTCTAGTCATACTTAGGTCCACATATGATCATATTTAGCCATTCCAATGGCTGATCATGTGACCAACTGTCTCATTCCAAACCATAATCACATCATGAAACCAAATATAATTACAAACCACAAATGGTCTAATTCCATACTCCACTATTACGAACCATTTTTGCATGGCCGTACACATATACATCACAAGTACTTAAAAACAACCGAGGGTAGTCCTATACATGCCATATCCAAAACTCAACTAAAGGAGTACCAAAAAGGGCTTTGATAGTGTGGTTGACTTCAACTTCTATGATCCCGAATCCGATCGCTAACGAGCAAAATCTATAAACAGAGAAACAAAGAAACGGAGTAAGCAATTTATGCTTAGTAAGTTTCGAGCCATAATATACACACAACCAAAGCATAGCATTCAAGTAGCTAAACAATAATTCATATGCACAATTTCTCAAAGACATGCTTACTTCACAATCCCAACTCCTATATTCATACACAAATAACGGCCTAGTTAATGCCGATAGCTCATTTATCATTAGAGCGAATATTCATACGCACTTACTCATAGTGTGCAAAGCACACACAAAACATACCTTGTTGTTGGGAATTTCACAAGTGCATTAACTGAAAATTTTCCAGCAGCTTATAAATTTCAAATCACATACCTTCGGAGTTTATCCGGATATAGCTACTCGTTCAAAACACCTTCGGACATAGCCCGCTTATGGTAACCCGCACAAATGCCTTCGGACTTAACCGGATATCACAACTCGCACAATTGCCTTCGGCTTAGCCCGATATCATAGCTCGTACAATTGCCTTCGGGCTTAGCCCGGATATCACAATCGCACAATTGCCTTGGGCTTAGCCGGATATCACTCGAACATTCATGCACATCTTTGTTTCATTTTCACAACAAAACTTTTATGCACAATTCACTTAACAAAATATCATTTTGGCTCAATGGCCATATACAAGGGTAGAATTTCGATTGCTTATTACTTCATTCAATCGAATCAAAATCTAAGTTTCGATACTCAAAACTTACCTCGGATGTTGTCGAACGATTCGATGGCTATTCGACTACTTTTTCCTTCCCTTTATCGGATTTGGTCCCCTTTGCTCTTGAGCTTAATTTAACAAATAATTTGATTCAATCATTTGAGTATCGAAAAGAAGAACTCAAGGCACTTAGCCCACATATATTCACTAGACATTAAAGTCACATAAGTACGAATTCATGAATCGACTCAACACACAAAGCCTTCAACATGCTTACTCATGGCGAACAACACAACCTCTTAGGCACTCATTCATGGCCGATTATGCATGTTGATGTTGAGGCCAATTACATGTTTAACACCACACATGAATGGCACACATTTTACTAGCTAATGCTTTACATATTGTAGCTCAATACTTATAATATAGCATCAAGCACTCATATGGCCGATTATACTTAGTCATACTTGCACCAATCAACAATAAATTCCAAGATTTTCACATCATATGAGTACTAGGCCGAATGTACTTGCAATTTCACAACCATTCTTCAACATTTTCTTCTTTAAACAAACATATTTATCACTTACTTCATAACCAAAACATCATGTGCAAACATATACACACATATAGGTGCAAGGCCAATTCTCAAGGTGTTCACAACCATCTAAAACACAAATTTTACCAATCAAGTAACAAGCATAAATCATGCTCATGAATGCATCATGGCCGAATACATCACATTCATACCCCTTTCAACTTCGGTCATGGTTAAACAAAGAACTCAATGTCCTACTCAAGAATACTAAAAGAAATTTCAAGAGTAGTCAATCCTTCATTACATGCATCATCAACAAGCTTCACATTTAGCATGCAATGGCTTTAACACAATATCAACCTTGGCCAAACACCATTTTCATGGCATAACAAGGATTTGAACCATGGCTAACATGCACATCAAGTTAGCAACCAAAACAAGCATGAATCTCATGACACAACCTCAAACATACCTTAATCTTGATGCAAGTATGACCAAATCTCCTTCTAGTTCTCTTCCAAAGCCAAGCGTGAAGCAAAACTCCTATCTTCTCCCTTAGTATTTTCGGCCAAGAAGGAAAGAACAAGGATGAACAAATTTTTTTCTTGTTTTTCTTTCACATACACGGCAATGGGGGAAATGCCACACTCACACACATTTTTTTTCTTCTCTTCCCACAACTTAATTATTAAATCATTTCCTCATCATCCATTAACAAAACATGTTTCAACATGTTTTCTTTGCCCATAACCCTTGTCATGGCCGCCACTAAGCTTCCTTTTGGGGAAATTTGACATGCAAATCCCTTATTTTTGCATGCATGATTAACTAGTCATCACACATTTCCCCATCATACTTTCAAAGTTTACTACTAGGTCCTTTCTAGTGAAATTCACCTTTATAACACTAAATCGAATCATCAAAAATGCCACACACAAATTAACACACATCATAGGCATCAAAATAAATTTTAAATTATTTTTATGCCTCGATTTTGTGGTCCCGAAACCACATCCCGACTAGGGTCAATTTTGGGCTGTCACAGTTTGAGTGGGATGCTAGAATCCATAGCCACGAGTCTTAGAAACCTTAATTTTGATAAGGTGGCCATAACTTGTGTCATGTATGATGGATGATTAGTAAGGCTAAGGAAGGATTCATGAAATTGGCATAGTCTACTGCAGTAACTGTTGCGGACAGCAGCGGTGATGTGAGATCGAAAAATCACTAAAAATAGTAGAAGTGGAATTAATTGCTAAAAAAATTACGTACTCGAAGCTTGATGGGTCTATTTTCATGTGGATGAAACGAAATGACCATATGAGCTGTATTTTAAGAGATATTCAAGATCTCGTGAGACAGGGCCAGAACGGTTTCTGGATTCCCTGTTCCATCTTTGAAAATCCATTATAAATTAACCAGAGATATTTAGGAGTCATACCATATATGTATAAATTCATCTTTGAGTCTAGTTTCTATTGAAATAAACAGCATTAGTATTAAAGCCCTAAACAGGGAGTTATTTCAGTTGTAACGCACGAAGGTCAGTGTAGTCGACCCCTGTAACATGGGAGACTTTAACTAATAAAATGTACTAATTGGCTCTACCAAAAATTATAGAAAAAAATATGTAGATCGAAATATGAGTCTAGTTTCAGGGAAAAATTACGAAACTGATTTTGGAGTTGTAAAACTCAAGTTATGATTTTTTAAGCGACTAGTACACAGATTGGCAGCTTGTCTGGAAAATTCTCAATAAGTGGTTTGAAGTCTGTTAACACCTCGTGTTCGACTCCGGCGACGGTCTCGGGTTCGGGGTGTTACACGAATCCACTTCTCAGCTCTCAATGCCGACACCACATTAGACAGATAATCTCTATGCTCGCCTATCACCAAAACCTCCTCATCCTTTTTGGTCTTTAACATTATTCGCTTAGCAGCACAATCCAGAGTAGCCCTATGCTTAACAAGCCAATCTATTCCCAAAATGAGATCGAATTCTCCGAAAGGTAGCTCCATCAGATCTTTAGAGAAATCTTTTCCTTGAGTTTCTATAGGCACATCTCTATACAGTTTATCTACCCTAACCGAGTGACCCAAAGGACTCAGTACAGATACCCCACTCATGGTCTCCTCAAAGCGCACACCCAGCGACCCAGATATAGCACATGCAACATATGAATAGGTAGATCCAACATCTATCAATGCAGTGTATGGCATATTGGAAATCAGAAACGTACCAGTTATGACGTCAGGTGCATCACCCTCCTCTTGGCGACGAGCTGTACACATCAACGCTGGCTGACGAGCCTCAACAAATCCAGCACCCCTGCCAGACGCTCCTTTTCCTCGACCGTTTCCATTACCACCTCTGCCTTGCCCACGTCCTCTCAGAAACTGTGCTCCACCCCTCACTGGTTGAGCGACCCTCTGCTCTAAAACTTGAACCTGATCTGGTTCCTGGGGACAATCCTTAACCTTATGCTCCATATATCCGCATCGAAAACAAGCACCAGAACGTTTCTGACACTCGCCCATATGCATCTTCCCACAATTCCTACAATCCTGCGGTCTAACAGCATTCATCGGTACTGCTCGAATTGGCTCCATTACCCTTGGTCTCTTAACATTCATGTTCATACCACCTGAAAGTCCTGAATCTCTCCTAAAATGGTTCCGATCTTTCTCACGATTCTGTCTTTTTGTATGCTTCACTTCCTCAGCTATCTTAGCTTTCTACATTAAAGCAGCAAAGTTACGCTCCCTCTGCAGAGCAATCAGCACCCTAAGTTCATCTCTCAGACCATCCTCGAACCGTATGCTACGCTCATACTTTGTAGTGACAATCCCATAAGCATACCGGCTCAGTCTCAGAAACTCAGACTCATACTCACCCACTGACTTACTCCCTTGGACCAGGTTTAGAAATTCTTTCCGGCAAGCGTCCACGTAACTAGCCCCAACATACTTTCCTTTGAAGGCTGTCTTAAACAGCTCCCAAGTCACACTGTCAGCAGGATTTCCATCTCTCACCGTGAGCCACCACTGATAAGCCTCATCCCTGAGTAACGATATGGCTCCCTTCAGCTTTTGCTCCACAGAGCAGTCCAGATCATCCATAATTCGCTCTGTGGCTTCTAACCAATACTCAGCCACATTCGGAGCTACACCAGATACGCCCCTAAATATCTCTGCTCCATTGGCCTGGAGCTGCTCAGAAATAGACCCCCGAATTTCGTTTCCCGTACTTGCCCTAGCAACCCTTTCCAAAACTCAGAGCATTGCCTGGGACAGAGCATCGTCCCCGGCACCTCGATCATGAGACTCTACCTCCGTTGCCGGTGGTACTGGTGCATCTACTACCGGCACATGTCCTGAAGACGAAGATTTAGCCTGAGCATTACCTCGGCCACGTCCACGGCCTCTTCCACGAGCTGCTCGTGTACTCATTTTGTATTATCTGATTAAGAATTTTATGAATCAGTTTAATATTTTAGTGTTTATTACAGAAGTCTTATGAATAACAGTAATTTAGAGTTTGAGTTTGTTTCCTTTTGCGGTAACCTAGCTATAGTCTCAGTTTACTTATCAGAGTTTCTATAGTTCCAGTGTTACCCTAACTAAAGTACCATGATAAGGTTTTGTACAAGCATATAACAGATATTTCAGAAACAATCAGAAAGGCTCAGAAAACTTACAGACTTGGGCCAGAGATTCGGTGTGCCACCTTCTAAAAAAAACCTAATTTTAGAAAACTAATTTTAATCTTTAAAATCATCTATTTGTAAAGAGAAAATATTGGAAACATTCTCAAAAACAATTTATAATCAAGTTCCAAAAAAAAATGATTTTTGAAAACCTTTATTCAGTGTTTCTTTACAAACTCCCATTTTTAGACCCGTTCCACAGCCAAGTTGTTACAACTTGGCTCTGATACCACTAAATATAACACCCCAAACCCGGCCCAGACGTTATGGCGTGATCTTACGTGTCACATGGACTTACGACTTAGTATGCATTCGTTGGTTTAAGTGATTGGGGTGGTCTTTGTAAAAATAACAGTTGAATGAAAAGCCAGTTTATCAATCTTTAGGCTATCCATTTGTTGTGCTTGTTGAGTCTTTGAAATGTTTATTAATTTTGAAAACCCATGTGACCTAACACTAGCAGCTTTACATAGTATAAATATAATCGAAAAATAAAACCATAGCAAAAAACAAATTTAAATAGCGGCCTTATTACAACTTAAAACCCAAAATTAAATCAGAATATAAAAATAATAAAAATAAACTAACTTAGAAAAACCAACTTTGCAGATGATGTGGCCACTCCGAATCCCTCACGGCTCCAAGCCCGCTATGGTTGGGGATTTCCTGCAGAGATAAAAATAAAGGGTGAGTTCGGTAAACTTAGTGTGTAACATAACCCAACCATAGCCCAAAACAGATCAAACCTCAGACTCAAACTTATCTGGGCCTTAGCCCAGTACAGATATCAGAATGAAACCTATAGGCCCATAGCAGATACAGAACAAATATATCATGAATGTAGAAATCCCAACCTAGAGCCATCCATAACACCCCCATACCAGTCTTACACCATGTGGGGAGACTACTCGACCCACCCAACCGCTACACACCACAGAAATTGCAGCGAAGCTGCCAGATATTGTGACGAAGTCACCAGATACAGATATTGTGGCTAGCTACCAGAACAGATATATATATATATATATATATATATATATATGTGGCGAAGCCACCAGATTGCAGCGAGGCTACCAGATATTGTGACGAAGTCACCCTAACAGATATCCCCACACTTAAGCATTTGCTTGTCCTTAAGCAAAATCCTCAACTCACAATTAAAATTAATTCTTCTCAACTTATAATTCTTATCAAATAATGTTTCGAAATAATCCACAAATAATCATACATTGAGAATTCAACTAAAAGAATATCAAAGTTTCAAACAATCCAAGTTGAGCATTTTAATCATAAAATCATAGGTATTTCCCTTTATCTAAATAATTACCTTTAATTTCAAATCGACAAGAGTTGACAGCCTCACTAAAGATTCACTCAAATCACTCAAAGTGTTTAAAGTTCAACAATTTAGTACTCAATAGTCAAACATGAAAAGTTATTACAATAGGCTTGCATGAAAATCAAATCTCCACCACTATAAATGAGATGATACACAAATCAAAAGGTCTTTAGCAGGGTTGTAATGGGGCTTGGGTTAAAGGTGTAAATAAAGGCTAAAAAAGAGGGTTAGAATCGAGATCAATTTAATAAATTACCAAATTTAGAAAAATAAAGCTAATTACTAAATTACAAACAGGTGCCAAAATTAAAACTATCTAAAACTAATGAAGTGAGCTTTTTCTCAAAATAGTAACTTTAACTTATCCAAGCTCATTATGAAAGAATAACAATATGTAATTACATGAATATATAAGTATATGTTTTTTTTAGAATAAGAACGGAAAGTACATAATAAGAAATAATTTAGCAACTGAAATGAATGAACATAGTTAGGTAACTAATCAAATCGCATCTCGATAAAAATGGAGTCAATAAAAAGGGAGAAATTCTTAACGAATCAAAAAGGGTTAAGTTGTGGGTTATTATTAAAGGGAAATCAAGAAATGATGTTCAAGGATCAAAGGGGTTCACTAAAGGTTAATTATGTGGGTAGGCTTTTCATAGAGTAAGTGGGTTAAAACCTAAGTGCCCTCATCATCTTAATATATAAATCAAAGGTGTGGTCTCGACATGTATAATCGATGCACGTTCTAGAATAAAAAATCAACATTGACTCACTCATAACCATCAATAAAAGTGAGCAAGAAAAATATATGCTCTAAAAGGCTCAAAGTCTCACAAAAATTATGGGTTTTTGATGTCAATCCTGTAAATTTAGAACTTCAAGATAATACGTCATTTCAGGGAAACAACCTAACAATTTTAATTGTCAAAAATTGAATTTATCATGCTTGATTCCCTATTGTCCTAAAGTTTAAATAATGAATGCACAATTACCTATGTTTTAATCCAAAACATATTAATAAAAATCATAAATCAATCAAAATTCATTGTAATAGTAATATGAGAAAATTATTTGAGAACAAAATATAATTCAGGGATTTTCTCATAATCATATAAATAACCTCCCCACACTTAAGATGTACATTGTCCTCAATGTACAAAGATAGATAATAACAATATAAGCATAATATCATAAAAGAGGGGGAGAAGCGAAACTGCCCTGAATTTGGATGTAATCCTTGGAATAGTGAAAGTGGATTTATAGACATTGGAAATGAAGTGCATGCGTAACTTGGTTGGGGTGAAAGTGGGGCAGGATACTACGATGGTAGTAGAGGTTAGGTTCCACAATCACAGTACCAAGCGAAGAGGTTATCGTGGTGGTCGGTGTCGTGGTGGCTATGGTCGTGGTCGAGCAGGATATGGCAATCATGGATTATTTTTCCCCAGAGGATTGTTTGTATATTCCCGAATAGCACCAATCGATTGAACTTTTTGAAACTGCGATATCACTAATAATATTTTTAGTGAGTTATATCGATGAGGTTGTTATGGTTACTCATAAAGGAACAACCATATAATTAAGGGGTTTAAAATATACTAATAAAATTCTTTTAGAACATGAAAAATGAAAATAAAAAGAAAAACAAAAGGAAAAGAAAAACAAAGTGAAAATAAATGGACTCAAAAGTCCTCATCGGCAGCTGGATCGTGAGGTGGTGATGCAGGAGGATAAAAGTGGAAATGCTGGCAAATCTACTGTAAAGTCACCTCTATACTATTGAATCACTGAGCGGAGCTGTTGAACTGCTAAGTGAAATATTGCTCGAATCGAGTCACGTGGTCAGAAATTTTTGTCACTAAAGAAGGAGGAAAGAAGAGAAAGAAAAGGGGAAAGAAAAATAGATAAAGGGGATAGGGATGTGGTAGCCAGTCGAAGGACGGTGAGAGGGAGGAGGGAACAGTGGCGTCTAGTTGAAGAAGATGGGGGAGAAAAAGACAAAAAATGGAAAGGGAATTTAGAGTTTGAGGGCTTATGGGGACACCATCGTGTGAGTCCCAACATGACCGTGTTACATGCCCGTATGGCTCAAAATTTAGCCCGTGTTCGTTGAGGAGAATAATAGCCCATTCGTCACACGGCCTAGGACACGCCCCTGTGTCAAGGCCGTATGGTTCACACGGTCGTATCGCACGGCCGTATGCTACGTTTTTCACTTCTCTCGTGCCCGTGTGGTCTCTCACACGCTCATGTGTCTGAACACACGACTATGTGCCTTGCCCGTGTCTGAACACACGACTGTGTGCCTTGCCCGTGGAGCTCTCTGACTTATTTGAAATTCAAAAATTTAGCACCAATTTTCACATGGCCTAGGACATGCTCGTATGGTTTACACGGTCATATCGCACAGCCGTGTGGTCTCTGTTAGGTCGTGTCTCTGTCAATATTTGGGAAAATTAAGTCCCAGGATCAACACGACCAAGGATACACCCATGTGTCAAGGTCGTGTAGATCACACGGCCATGTCGCCATGCCGTGTAATACATTATTTAATCCCTGTTAGAGCACAGGGCATGGGATACGCCTGTGTGTCCAGGCTGTATGGGTAAAAAAACCTGCATTTAACATAAAAAATAGATAAAAATAAACTAGTTAGTGGTGTTAGTGCTCAGGTTGCCTCTAGAGAAGCGCTTATTTAGAGTCTAAGCTCTACTCACCTCATATTTGCACGGTTATGGTGGTTCACAGAGTCAAAACCCCTCTTTCCTGCTATCAATTTTATCAAAATATGGTTTGAGTCGAGTACTGTTTACCTTGAAAGTACCGAAATCAATATGTGTTACCTCGACTGTACCCTATGGGAATACATTTAGTATCGTGAAGAGAATTGCTCTATTAGGCTCAGAATTGGTAATATGAGGGTTTGTATCATCTAACAGTACCTTGTCCCCAACCTTAAATTGATTCATTTCATCTGTAGGCTCGTCATAGATTTGCTTTTGTTCTTCTTGTACTCTTGGTTTCTCCTTAACTTGTGTCAGCCATTCATCTAGTTCCTCAATCTGTAATCATTGTTCTTCAAGAGACATCCTATTGGTATTGAATAAGTTTGACCGTGGCTCCATCACATCTTTGCAAGGAATTTCTGCATAGAGAGTTGAGTTGTAATGTTACTCACATCAAAATGACTTGTAATATCATCTCTATCACTAGACATTTTAATAGAATCATGAGCTTGGAGAATAATTGTGTCATCTCCTATACGAAGTGTGAGTTCACCTGTTCCAACATCAATGATAGATCTAGCAGTTGCTAAAAAGGGTCTGCCTAGAATTAAGGGTACGTCACTGTCTTCATCCATGTCTAAGACAACGAAATCGACTGGGAATATGAATTTGTCAATTTTAACAAGCACATCTTCAACTATACCCCTAGGAAATCTAATAGTTTTATCAGCTAATTGTATGCTCATCCTAGTTTGTTTGGGTTTCCCTAGTCCTAGCTGCTTAAACATCTTGTAGGGCCTGACATTAATACTTGCCCCTAAATCAGCTAAAGCATTATTAACATTCAAACTACCAATTAGACAAGGAATCGTAAAAATCCCTGGATCTTTCAGTTTGTTAGGTAGCTTGTTTTGCAAAATAGCTGAGCAAACTGCATTTAACTCCACATACGATGACTCATCTAACTTTCGTTTGTTTTCTAAAATCTCCTTTAAAAATTTAACTGCATTGGCATCTGTGAAAGAGCTTCAATAAACGGCAAGTTAATATGTAATTTTTTAAAGTAGTTTAAGGAATTTACCAAATTGTTCGTTTGTATGGTCTTTCCTTGTCGCATTGGGGTATGGCACACGAGGTCTATATTCTTTGCTTACCAAAATTTGTGTACCATGACACACCTCAACCTCACCATTGCTTACCACAGCTTGTTGCCTCGTTTCAAATTTAGGTTCAGCTAACCCGTCTTTGCCGCGCACAGTGATGGCATGGAGTTGCTCCCTTAGGTTAGTTTCCTATTACTGGGCAAGCCACCTTGCTGTCGTTCAGAGATCAACTTAGCAAGCTGACCTATTTGAGTTTCAAGCCCTTGAATCGATGCTTGCTAATTTTTAAGTGCTGTCTTGGTATTCTAAAAATGAGTTTCTGACATCGAGATAAATTTTGTAAGCATCTCCTTAAGGTTCGGCTTTTTCTCATATTGGTAAGGTGGTTGTTGAAAACTTGGAGGGTGTTGTGGCTTTTGATTCTCTTAACCACCCCATGAAAAATTGGAATGGTTCCTCCAACCTACATTGTAAGTGTTACTATAAGGGTTATTCTGAGGTCTAGAATTGTTACCCATATAGTGGACTTGTTCTCCCTCGGTGCTGGGGTTGAAGGATGGATAGTCTATGTTGTGCATCCCTCCTCCATTTGAATCACACCTAATCCCTGGATGTACCTGAGTAGAATCATACAAACCATCAATATTTTTATTCAATAGTTCTACCTGGTTAGATAGCATAGTGACTGCGTCGAGGTTGAAAACACCAGCTCCTTTTGTCAGCTTCGTTCACATGACTTGCCACTGATAGTTGTTTAGTGAAATATCTTCAATAAATTCATAAGCCTCTTCAGGTGTTTTGTTGTTCAAGGTTCCACCGGTGGCTGCATTAATCAGTTGACTTGTTGACGGGTTCACATAGTTGTAGAAGGTCTAAACCTGTAACCATAAAGGTAACCCATGGTGAGGGCACCTTCTCAATAAATCATTGTATCTCTCCCGTGCATCATAAAGTGTTTCGAAATCCTTCTGCACAAAAGAAGAGATATCATTCCTCAACTTACCCGTTTTAGCCGGCAAAAAATATTTAAGCAAAAATTTTTTGGTCATTTGTTCCCAAGTAGTGATTGACCCTCGTGGTAATGAGTTGAACCACTGTTTAGCCATATTCCGTAACGAAAAGGGAAAAAACCGAAGGCGAATGGCATTATCAGAAACGCCATTTATTTTGAAAGTATCACAGAACTCTAAGAAGTTGGCCAAATGAGTATTTGGGTTTTCATCCTGCAAACCATCAAACTGAACAAACTGTTGAATCATTTGTATAGTGTTAGGTTTCAGTTCAAAATTATTTGCAGCAATTGTAGGTCTAACAATACTCGATTTAGCCCCCACTAAATTAGGCTTAGCATAGTCGTACATAGTGCGAGGAGTAGGATTCTGATTCACTAGATTTTCGGCAACCATAAGAGGCAGCAAATTATTTTGATTTTCAGCCATCTCCTCGGTAGTATTGGTATCGTCCTTGTACTCTTCCTCTATATATTGTAGACTTTCTACGAGCTGTGCTTTCAATTTTGCTGTCAAAAAGTAGAGGTCCTGATGGGTTTTTTTCTATTCATAAACTATAAGAACCTATCAGAAGCAAATAAAAGAAAAATTAGTAAATTAAAATAAAACAAAAATCAATTGCAATAAAAATAAAAATGGCTAAAGTAATAAAAAACCAAGCATTCCTAATATCTTAGTCCTCGGTAACGAAGCCAAAAACTTGATGGTCGCTAAATTGACTAAAAATTCGACTACGACAAGCGCACCTATTGAACAGTTGTATAGTTATGGTGAGACTGGAAATATCGTATCCACAAGGACTAAAAGTACTAGTAATTACTATCGTTTTATTATCTAGCCTAAGAATTAAAGGAATGTTTTTAAACTAAGATTAACTATCTAATTAACTAAGAGCACGACAGAGATAAGAGTTGGAAAATACTTTTGGAAAACCGATGGAGAAGACAATACCCAAGGAAGAATCCACCTAGACTTCACTTATTACTTCTGAATTAGACGATTTATTCACTTGACTTAATCTGTAGAAATCCCTAGCTTATGTTAATATCTCTCTCGAGACTAAAAACAACTAACTCTAGGTTGATTAATTGAAATCTCTTTCTAATTAAAACCCCTATTGTCACATTAACTCGATCTATGGATTCCCTTATTAGATTTGACTCTAATCCGGCAGATTTATGTCATCCTATCTCTAGGATTGCAATCAACTTCACTTAATTATGGAAGATCTACTCTTAAATAGGGACTTTTGCTCCATTAAATAAGCACATCAAAACCTGAATTAATATCCTAAAATATTAAAGCAAGGATTAAAACTTATAATTAAGAATAAGAACAAGTATTTATCATATAATTCAAAAGATAATAAGATTCATCTTAGGTTTCATCTTCCCTAGGTATTTAGGGAATTTAGTTCATAACGATGGGGGAAAACATCTCAAAATTGGGAAAACAACAAAACATAAAGAAACACAAAAACTTCGATAGGAATTGAATGGAGATCTTCAGTCTTGAAGTAAATCCTGCTTCCGAGCTAATTCCAATGGCTTTCTTTAAGTATTTTTTTGTCTTCTCCTCTCTGAGTCCCTCTTTGATCCTCTTCTCGTATGTTTAAATAGACTTTGGTATGCCCAAAATAGCCCAAAATTAGCCTTTTTTGAGTAGAATTAAAATAGGTCTCGATAGGGACATGGTCGTGTGGCACGCCCGTGTGATGGTGCTCAGGCCATGTGTAATTCTGACATGGTTTTAAGTCGACACAGCCATGACACATAAGCGTGTGGCCTACCCGTCTATCTCAGATGGGCGTGTGGATTACCCATGTGGAAGTGTCTAGGCCGTGTGAAGCACTAAAATAAACCCATTTTGTCCGTTTTTAGCCTTTTTCTTGCACTTTTTGCTTTCCTATGCTCATCTGGATATATAACATGAAATTAAAGGATTAGGAGCATCAAATCCACTAAATCTTATGATAAATCATCCAAAAATATGCCAAGCATCGGATTAAAATATGTTACTTTTGAGGTTTATCATCAACCTACACCTAAATTCAACAGATCACATGGTCATGCCTTGCACCCGTGTATGGCACACAGTCATGTGGTAGACCATGTGTGTAATGCCCCCACGCTCGAGACCATCACCGGAGTCGAGCTTGAGGGGTTACCGAACATAAGTTATCAATTTAAGAACTTCAAATCATTTGTTTCTACATTCACAGCTTTCTAGCTACTCGTGTCACAGTTACAAGAAAAATCATATCTTGAGTTACACAACTAGAAATCAAGATCCCTAAATGTTCCCTGAATCTAGACTCATATATATATTTACTAGTTTTTTTCTAGAATTTTTTATTGGGCCAATTAGTACAGTTTATTAATTAAAGTATCCCTGTTTGAGGTTCATTGCTCGACCTCTGTGTATTACGAATCAGATATATCTCTATGCAAAATTTCAATGACTATGAGGTTTGTTTCTATTAAAACTAGACTCAATAAGAAATCCGTACATATAAATAACAACTTCTAATTATTTTAGTAAAATTTATTATGAATTTTTAAAGTCAAAATAGGGGATCCAGAAATCACTCGCCCTGTTTACGTAAAGTTTAAATATCTCATAAAATATAATTTATATTCTGTTTTGTTCAATCCATATGAAAATAGACTCATTAAGATTCAATTTCATAACTTACTCATCATTTATTTCTATTTATACTATTTTAGTGATTTTTCAAATTCATGTCATTGCTGCAGCAATATTACATTTTAAGGCAAGTTTCATCTTTCCATGAATTTTTATAAACTAGATAACTGTTAAACTTCCATGATATCAAACATGATCTAAATTAGCCATCACCATGACTTATCAATATCAAACATTTTCTCAACCAAACATGGCCATATCATAAAATTATTTACACAAAATAGGTATATTGCTATACATGCCATACTTAAGTAGTTGTACAAGCCATTTACCAAGATAAAAGTCCTTTGGATAGTGTGATCGAACTTTCGACTGTCCGATTCCCGAGCCGCTTGTTCAAAACTACAGTGAATGAAAAGGAAGGAGTAAGCATAAATGCTTAGTAAGTTCATATGTAAATAACAAGTAACATAACAATACAAATATACCAAACAACTTTAGCATGGTACCACCAAAACATATATCACATCTTTAAACATCATTCATCATCTTACCACCTTATCGTTGTTGTATCTATTTTCAACCCGAGGGTTAAGAACATACCTGTCCAAAGTGTCCATTTCACAACACTTACCCAAAACGTCACTTATATCTTAAGTGCTCTTCCATTAAACTAGAAATTTCACCGTTGAACACATCGGAATATAACTTCGGATACATGGATAATTTGCACATAAGTGCCACATATGTAATCAAGAAATCATGTAACCCGCCCCTAAGTGAACTCGGACTCAACTCAACGAGCTCGGGCGTTCGCATCCATAAATGAACTCAGACTCAACTCAACGAGTTCGGATGCCTAGTTACATCTCACGAACTCGGACTCAACTCAACGAGTTCGGACATTTGCATCCATAAGTGAACTCGGACTCAACTCAACGAGTTCAGATGCTCAACCATCCTAGTGACATGTCACTTGTATCCTAATCTATTCCGAAGGTTCAAACGGGCTTTTTCCCTCGATCTCACATTTGCCGTCTTCCATGGAATATCGGAATCGATACTCGGTAGCAATTCATATTTATCAAGTAGTAAACATAATTTGCATATTACTCAACATTAACCACAAAGCATAATATTTCACCATTAAAAATCAGCATATCATATAATTAACATTAATAACTTAAAAATAACATTTATGCTACATTATTTACACATGAACTTACCTTGGTACCAAAATATAAAGATTTTGCAATTTAGTCCACAATCTTTTCTTTTCCTCGATCACGACTTGAATCTCGTTTTTCTTGATCTATAATACCAAATTAATCTTATTTAATACATACATTTATCAAAACAGCATTTAATACTGAACTTTAAAAATTACACTTTTACCCCTAAACTTTTGCATAATTACACTTTTGCCCCTAGGCTCGGAATTAAACTTTATTCCTTATTCTTATGTTTTATAACATGCTGATCACTTTTCCTTCTATGGCAACATCAAATTCTCTCTAACATATACTTGTGACTATTAGGTATTTTTGTCGATTAAGCCCTTTTACTCGTTTTCACTAAAAACCGAGTAGCAAAAGTTGTCTAACATAATTTAAAACCCCATATTCTATCATAAAACATCAAAATACACAAATTTCACCTATGGGTATTTTTCCAAATATAAACCCTAGGTTGAATTATTGCTAGCATAAGCTTAATCGAGCTTCCGGGATTCCAAAAACTTAAAGAACATTAAAAACGGGACTTGGAATCACTTACTATGGAGCTTGGAAGCTTGAAACAAACCCTAGCTATGGAGAACCCTTGAAATTTCGGCCTAATGAAGAAGATGGACAAAATTGGCTTTTAATTTTGTTTTAATTCATTTTAATAACTAAATGACCAAAATACCCTTACTACTAAACTTTCCAAAAATTCCTTCCATGTCCTAATTTTGTCCATGAACTTAAAATTGGTCAAATTGCTATTTAAGACCTCCTCATTAATATTCCAAAACAATTTCATACTAAAAACTTCTAGAATGCAAGTTTTGCAACTTATTCGATTTAGTCCCTACTTTCAATTTAAGCACTTTAGGCATAGAATTTCATCACGAAATTTTCACACAATCATGCAATCATATCATAAACATAAAAATCATTGTAAGATAATTATTTCTATCTCGGATTTGTGGTCACGAAACCACTATTCCGATTAAGCCCTAATTCAGGATATTACAATGTGCACCTAAATGCGCCTTTTAAATTGTGCAATCACGCCTAGGTTCACTTATGCCTCAAGTCATGCCATTAACCATTTATCAACTTATTGAAAAACCTTATAAATATACCAAAATGCAACATGAAACATACAACCTAAGTGCCTAACCAATATGCCATCATTGGCACCACAAATCAAGCATATTCATTAACCATTTAAGCATAAATACACCTAACATTTCATACGTATTCAATCATCAAGGCAATATTATTTTCCCATGGCCAAATTCAGTAAACAAAGTTCACTAATTAACCAAATACGTAAGCAACAATTCATGAGAAAGATAACATAACAAGTTCTAATTATGCTTATACCAACACAAGTCACAAACCACCAAACAACCATTATATCTTGCATCATTACACACATAATTCTTACTAAAAATGGCACCAAGCATAACTAAAATACTTATATATATGCCCATTACCATAAACCTATTTACAACCAATTATAACCAGGCCCAAAATAAGTAAATAACTACCAAAAGAGTTGACGGGTAATGATCTCCAAAGACGATCCAATCGACTACTCGAATCTAACTATCTACAAAGAAGAAAATGAAACGAGATTAGCTTACTTAAGGCTTAGTAAGTTCGTATAATTGAACATATTATACCTATCATTTAAAAGTGTAATAATTGAAACTAGCAACTTAGTATTCCTTTCCATGTTTCATATTCCTCACCATACCAAATGGTTAGTCATGAACATATAGCATCATCAAAACATGTAGATATCAAAATACATATACCATACAAATTCAATCCATGAATAACATATCATTCCATAAGATACATTTTCAATTATTTCATTAAATGTTTTACCTGGAGATTTATAACAAATTAACTTTAGATACACGAGAAAATGATGCTCACACAAGCTGAAAATCAAAACATTAACCATTACTCGATGCTGCTCACACAAGTTGTCGATAATTTGCAACAAATGCTAGATTATAGCCATTGGTATGGTATCCACCACTAGGACATAGTACATGCTAAATATAACACCAACATAGAGTGCCTGATAACTATAACACTAGTACAAAGTACCTGATAATTGTAATCATTGACACAAAGTGCCTGATAATCCTTAATGACATGTCATTTGTATCCTAATCATTCATTAAGCTCGCACGGGCCTTAACTCATTTACCATAATCTTTCCATATTTTTAACACAATACCATATTCAACATGATAATTTGTATACCTTGTAATAACATAACTTATTTCTAACACGTAATATTGATATAACTTACAATTAAATCCATTGATTCCATATCAAAACTTACCTCAATAAACCATACTAACATTTATACATTATAAATATAATCAATTCAATTCAAATAGTTATTAAATAGAAATAACCTAATACAAACTTACCTAAATCAAACAACAACAGGCACTAGACCGACGACTACTCGACCATTTTCCCTTTTTCACGATTATCAACTGGTTAATCCGTTTCTTGATCTATATATAATAATTTAGCTCAATTAACCAATTCAAATACCTTAAAATATCTAAAATAATGTATTTTACCCTTTAATGACATTTTCCATTATTACCCTTGTAACATCCCGAAGTAGGGCATATAAGTATGGGGCCAGGCAAGCTGGCTTCGCTAAGGAGTTTGGCAAAAAGGAAATTTCCCAAAAGTGTGATGAATAGGTACTCATCAGTAAGACTAGTGAACAAGGTTTCTCTAGAGGAAATGACAAGCATGTATACACTAGTAGCTTGGCGAGCAGGTGAATGACCAGCAAGTTTGATGAGCTACAGACACCAATGAGCTTGGCAAGTAGGAGTTCGCCAGAAGGCTTGGTGAACTAGAGTACACCAAAAAATTTAGTGAACTGAAATCACCAGTAGGCTTGTGTCCGCCTCCAGACGTACTAACATCCAGAGTGTGAATATTGCTACAAAATATATTAAATTAAGGAGGTGTTCGCAAGTATACAAGTTATGTTGTAATATAGTTTGTTTACAATGAAACACTTGGTAAGTATTCAAAGGATCGTACCCAAGGGATTGTAGTTGGGGAAAACTTCTTTTAAGCTAATTACCAAAAATAATTACTAAACTACTCGAGTAAAGAATTAGTAATATTATTCAAGAAGTAAGATGATAATAACAATAAACTAAATAAATTTAACTAAAACTAAATCTACTCCTAGGTTTATGTATCAACTTTTCCCCTTCTTTGTTTTGACTACACGAGTTCCTTTTAACCTAGATCCAATTGTTTTACCTAATTAATTATTGATGTAGGGTTCTAATCAATCAACTACTAGAAACCCTAGCAGGATCTTCCGATCTTCTACTAACATAACTAGTCAACAAGGGCTACTTATATTTTGACCTCACAGTCCAAACCAGTTTGGGGTTAAGGTGTTCACAGATAGATCATACCAATTTTGGGTTAATTCCCACCTAAATGACTTCCTAGGGCTGTCAAGCCTAGTGCTTAAGTTCTTCCTCTCCCAAACAGCTGATCCACTAAGAAACTCTATCCTTCAATCAATTAATAAGATTAGAACAATTGAAACCATGGAAGATATGTGTAAAGCATAATTTGATTCTAATCTTTACACAAACATTCAATTAAACAATGTTAAAGAAAGAGATATAAAAAATAGAATAAAGAAAAAATATGCTCATGGATTTATCGATGAAAGCGTGGTTCTGGAACAATCTCCTCTCGCGAGAGACTTACTTCGGAATGGGATCTTTCGATTACAAGAACATAAATAACCTTAAGTAAAAAATAAGAATAAAAGAAAAATCTAAGAATCAAAACATTAAAATTATCTGTTTATACTGATTACAATGGCATTTTGCATAGGCTAAACTCGGAATGTTAAAGTTCCTAAAATATTGTTGAAGTCCTTAGAGTTCGACTAGGACAAATACTCATTATTTCCCTAAAAAACGTAATTAAAATGTGTAGGAGCTTTTGGGCTGTGTAGGGGCTTGGTTGCAACACAGGCCTGCGATGTCGCAACCAACCACAAGGGGAATTTCATGACACAAGAGGGCCATTTCTCGACATCAAGGGCATTTTTGCTCCAGAACTCATTTTTGGCTTCTATCTTCGATGTTGAGACATTAGTGTCTTGGTGTCGCGATATAGGTATCAGTTTCGACCCGAAATGCATTTTTTGCTCCCGATTTTTCCTACAAGACCATGTAACCTTATTTAGATATATAAAATGTAATAAAAACTACTAAAAAACATAAATTATAATTTAAATATAAGAACCTAAATATATACTTAGATGCTTCGATTTAACTATTAAACAAGCTAAAGTTAAGTGTAAAAAAGATATAAATCATAATGTAATTTATGGCGGATCAGCTTGGCGAAGCAGTGATCACTAGTGGGACGATGAAATATAGTTTTGGATTGTGAGTCATAAGTAAGAATGGTGAAAGTAAAGTCATATCTCAGTTAGGAAAGTGTGCTTACTTTTCTCTTTGCAACATTATTTGTGCATGTAACTAATTCCTACTTCTATTACGATTAGATTATCCTGAGGACATTATGACACTTAGAGCCTATAAATTAAGCCTTTTCCATTAAGGGAATTTCATATTTTTTTCTCCTAAATTTATTATCGATCGTTCTGTGATAAAGTCCTAAGAGCCCAACACTTAGGAATCAAGAGCCATCTTTGAGCAAGGTCAAGGAAATCACAAAGCTTGTCCAAAGCTTTCAAGCAAATTGGTGAGTGTTCTGGGATTGCCACTTGTATATGTGAATTGTAATGTTAATGAAGAGCTTAGGATTTTAACCTAATTTCAGAGAGTAAGTCTTTTCTATTACTTTGTTTCATGAAAGTATTCAAATATGTGTTTTCCTAAATAGCAGCATACAAGCTCTGGATGATTATGTGTTTTGGGAACTCTATGCTAAGTAAATGTTCTAAATAACCTATAAAATATATTGGATATAATGGCATGCCATAGGATACTCACTTATATGTTTTATGTTTTGGGCGTTGAGGCCGTGGAACAGGTTGGAGAGATAAAGGAATGTCAAGTTGAGCTGCATTCATTGGTAAATGTTGGTGTGTTGGAGTATGTTTAGCCTTGTGCCACACTTATGAGACATGTTAAGGACTTATTGAGTCTTTCTGAGGTGTTATAAGGAGATCCGATTATCCAACAAGAAAGAAAAATTGAATAAGAATGTGATATTCATGATACGTTTACTAAACTGTATGATTGTAAGTAATTGCAAACTGAACTTCGAGCAAGTATAGTGAATCCTAGTTCATAGCTCTATAATCTTGCTTAAGTTTTTGCTTAACTTATGTTTTGTGCTTAGTGCGTAGGTATTATTGTTTCCTGTATGTTCACTGAGTTTGCAAGTAATTAAACTGTAACAGCCCGTTCAGTGAAATCAGAACAATGGTTTTGGAACCACAAATCTGACATCAAAATATTTATTTTATTAATATTTTAAAGTCTACAGCATGTTTGTAATGTTGTATAAAAATTTTGTTAAGAAAATTTAATATTTGCATGTTTAATTTAATAAAAAGGACTAAATTGCATAAGGTACAAAATTTGAGTTCTATAAGTAAAAGGTGTCAAATTGTTATGATTTTGGAATGTGAGTGGCCTTTAGTGGTAATTAGACCATTCATATAATTAGTGGACAAATTTGGACATTAATTAAGTAAGTAGAAAGGTATATGATAAGGTTAATTTAGTAATTAATAAAATAAACCAAAATTAAAATAAGAAAAAGAATGGTATCATTCTTCATTCTCCAACCAAAATTAGAAACAAAGGAATCTATTAAAGACTTTCCAAGGTTCGGCCATAGTCCTTTGTGCATGTAAGTGTGTTTTTGCTCTGTTTTTAATGATTTTTATGTTTTTGGAGTCGTTGTAGCTTAATCTAGCTAGCCCGGGGACTAAGTTACAAAACTGTTAAAAGTCTAGGGTTTTACCATGAATGTATATTAGTTTTCTTTTCATGTTTGATGGATGAAAATGAATGTTTGATGATAGTTGAGCAACTTTTGTAGATGAATTTTTGATGAATTTTTCATTTAGGGATTTAAATTAAATAGAAAATTGTTCTTTGTAAAAATGTGAAATAAATGGAATATAGGGCTTGCTAAGGATTTAATTGATATTTGGCTAGGATGGGTTGGCACTAAATTGCAGGAATTTTCATTTTTATGAGCTAGGGACAAAGTTGTAATGAATTCAAAATTTTAGGGGTAAAAGCATAATTTTGCCAAGATATGGTTTTTTGATTAAACTGAATAGAATGAAATTTGAATGAGCTAAATTTAATTATATAGATCAAGAAAAGCAACATACGGATTTAGATCAAGGAAAAGAAAAAGTGTTGAATTAATTGATTGTATTACTTCTTTTATGTTTGAGGTAAGTTCATACATTTAATTAGTGTTGAATTATGTTCGAATTAAATACTTTTATATTATATTATTGTATTATGACTCTATGAAAATATCCAACGAAGTTTTGGCAACATTGGATCCCGTTTGAACCTTAGGAATATATAGGATACAAATGACATGTCATTAGGGGTTACTGTGTTTCGAGTGCTAGTCTTTTACGTCCTATTGATCGTTGAGTTTTTGGCATGTGTTGCAGTTACTTGATAGCTTGTGTGAGCAGCACCGTGTAGCTACGTCCTAACTAACAGCTTGTGTGAGCAAACCCATTTATGGCTAGAGAGAGAGAAATTATATGAGATATGAGATAGTAGTGGTTTCGACCACATGTTAGCACATAGTGTGTGAGATTCCAAAGTATATGATATTATTCTAATGGTTCAATAGGTACACAAATGGGAAGAATCGATATATGCTCCGATTTGTAATGTCATAAAAGCATGATAAAGGTATGAGATGATAGTGATTAAAGATTTCTAGTATTTTCATTATAGTATGAATGTTTATATGGAAAGTATATGGAAGCTCTTTGTTGTGTAATGTATTTGACTAAGTTATGTGCTAATTACTAATGTGAATTGTTGTTGGTGCTTAGGCTTGTGCCAAGCTATGTTGGATATGTTCATTAATTGCCTTTAGGCTTTTATAATGAAATGGTAAGTATTGTTTATGATTTATGAACTTACTAAGCATTATATGCTTACTTGTGTGATTTCTCCCATGTTTCTAGATAATCAGAGGCTCATACAGATTGGAAGCCTGTGGGAGATCCATCACACTATCCATCGACTAAATCGATAGATTTTGATGATTTTGGGTCATGGTTATAATGGCATGTACAGGTGTCTTGTTTGATGAATTTAACTGTTATGTGTGGCTTGTGTATATGTCATTTTGGATGATAAACTAGTTGGTATGATATTATGAATATATATGGTTTTATGTATGGTTGTTATTTTGATGTGGTGGTGGTTAAAATGATAGAATGAAATGATGTTTATAATGGTCTATTATAAATTGTTGATTGGCATGGATTGAGGTAGTTTATGATGTGGTTAATGGCAAGATTTGGTAGTTTGGATGTGGTTGGTTTTAGCTCAAAATGGTAAGATGTATGATGGATGTGAAAATGGCCCAAAATGGTGCTTGTTGTGCTTGTTTTTGGTATATGAATATCATGGCAAATGTGGCATTGAAATTGTTCAATTAGTAGTTTAAATGATGAATGAATTGGTTAAGTATTTAGGCAAGGTTGATTGTTGAAGTTGAAGTGCCATTGTGGCATATTGGTTGAATGGATAGTTTCTATAATGTGTAAGCTTGAATATGCATATGTTAAGTGTGTTTTGAATGCTTGATTATAGGTAAATTTGGGTTGTGCAAGAGATATGAGTTTGGGTGAGAGAAATCGCTTGGAAATGGCCAATTTTTCAGCCATACAGGCAGAGACTCAAACGTGTGTGACACACGGCCAGGTGACACGACCATGTGTCCCCTGTAGCTTTCAAAGGGCTGCAAGTCAGGTTGTTACACGACCTAGCACATGGCCTGGCACATGACTATGTGGGGTTATTTTGAAGGGTACACGGCCTGGCATACGGGTGTGCGGCTTGGCCGTGTGACCCAAGTCAGTGAGTTACACGAGCACAAACACGAGCTGGAACATGGCCATGTGTCCCTATTTTGAATACCCATACGGGCTAAGATAAGGGCTTGTCTCTTAGCCGTGTGAGTCACATGGCCTAGCCACACGGCCGTGTTACCCTTGCAGTTTGAAAAATTTTAACCTTTTTTGAAAAATTTCGTATGTTTCCAATTTAGTCCCGATTCATTTCTAATGTCTTTTTAGGGCCTCGAGGGCTCGTAAAAGGCGTTGTATGTATCATTTTGGTTGATATTACTATGATTTATGTTGTGGTTTGTTTGTAATAATACAATGTTCATTATATGATGTTATACTCTGGTATCTGGCGATGGATACAGGCTAGGTCTTTCCTAAACACCTTAGGTAAGTAGATCGTAAGGTGAACAGTTGTGAGACAACTGATCCAAGCGAAGCATACATGTTGGAAGGGTAGAGAAAGCAAACCCTGGACCATAAAGGCAATATGGATAATCTGTTTAGGCTTAAAGATATAAATCTAATGACCTCGCTTAAAGATTTAGAATATGGAAAATTACTTTGTATCTCTATGTTTTCTATAAAAAGTTAAAATGTGAACTGTTACTGTTGACGAAAACATATGATATTTAAAGGATTTATTATATACCAAGTTTTCTTTGATGTTCTCTTAATTCTCCTGTTCCTATAACTCACACACATACATTTGTTTGCGAATCCTTTTTAACTCAAGTAGCAGCATGTACGAACCATATTGACTATCTTATTGAATCTCACCAAATTATTATTACAATTGTTGGTGTTAGAGTGTGAACCTTAAATGTAATGAACTGCATGTAGTAAACCCTTAACATATTTCGAAAATATTGCTCAGCAAAGGGCTATGTGAATCAAGTTCGTAGGATCTAAGTAATTAATGGGAGTTCGCCAACCTTATTCTGTTTTAAGACCATATTGTTTTACAAATCCTATTCACTAAGCTAACCCTGTCTAGAAAGACTTAAGAATCTTTGAGTATGTAGCACTTAGCAAAGTCATTAAGCAAACCCTTAGTACACAATAAACAAACCCTTATGTGAAACTTTACTTGTTAAAGTATGCAAACCCTTATTTGTTGTAAGCTGTTACTGAATGAAACTTGGTTAAGTGTTTTTATTAATTGTTTTTACCTTCATGATATTCCCTTACATGATACGATCATGGTCCAAGATCACCCCAAAACCGCCGAAGAACCCATGAAGCTATCAACGGGGCCGATTACCCGAGCACGGGCTAAGATGTTCAAGGAAGCTGTTGCAGGCCTTAGTGATTGAATTTGGAGTGAAACCATTGTAGGGTTTATTGATCAATCATGGACAAGCAAACCATGCGTGCCATGAAACCTGCTTCAAGCTCAATTTTAGCTCTTTTAGTTTGTGAATTTATTTGCTGGAATAAAGAAATTAATTTGGTTTTAGTTATTTAGTTAATTTAGTTTAAGTCTTTAATTATATCATAATTTGAACATCATTAATATAAGTTTTAATTATGTCATAATCTGAACATCATTAATAAGAGTTTTCAATTATGTCATAGTTTGGACATCTTTAAAACTTGTTTTTAAGTATGTTTAAATTTTGACATCTTTAATGTTTGTTTAATTTCCTACAAATTAAAATTGTGTCAAACTTTGTTTAATGTGGCATTTAACCGTTTCTTTAATGTGTAACAAGTTGTTCACATTGGTTGCTACTAGGAAGCTTCCTTCAGGCTATTCGTATGGCACCATTAAGGAGTTGAACACGACCTCTCAAGAGCCATTTCGTGCTCAGCAAAGCATCGAGTGTTTTCACAATTGTCCAATCAGCTAGATGCTATGTTCACACCAAGTGACCATCCAATTTTAGGTTTTCACACCTTGAAGGCTGTTCGTGTGCCATATGCAACATTAAAAGGGAGATTACACATTTGGCTTCCAAAAAGGCACCAGCCATGTTCACACCCACCAAAAATTGATCATCTACTTGAACCATCAGCTCACATTAAAGGCTTCACATTTTTGGCTATTTGGAGAGTACAAATGTTAGGGCTATTGGTGTCACCAACGCATAGGAGTCTTGAAGAGTCTTGTGGGATAGCTTAATGGTTATTCAGCTCAATTAAGCTAAATTAATTAAGTCCATTTGGCTGGACCCTTGTAGAGCTATAAATGCTAAGCTTAAACTTTGTATTTTAGACTTTTGCACCTTTGATGAATTTTAATCTATTTGTGAGTTGTTCAACTCTCCTTGTTCTTTTGTGACTCAAATTGACTTATCTAGCTAGTCTAGTGGCGTCAATCTGACTCTTTTGTAAACTTATCACTTTAACGAGTGTGGCGTTCAATCAATACCATTTGGTTCCTATCTCATATAGATAGTGGGTCACGGTTCAATCTACCAACCTCATTTCTGCCATAAGAGCTATTATAAGAATTGGGTCGATATTCTCTTAATATTGGTTTGTTCTTCAGCTTTTAAGCCCATCCATATCTTGTCCATTTTCCATATCAACCAAACAACCCCTTGTTAAACCTATGTTTGTTCAAATTCAGCTTTCCGACAAACTAGTCCGAATACTACTTAATTTTACAATTGGGAACACAAGCGGCTTGATTCATCTAACGAGTACGAGATCGCATCATTTGGCATTAGAGCTGGTTAAAATTGAGAAGTATTGACATTTTAGCATTCTCGGGGTTGAGTTATTAAGAAAAAAGTTTCAGAAAAAAATTCGTGTAAAAAAAAGAGAATATATAGAATATTTGAAGTATAAAAGTTTGAAAAATATTAAAAAAAAAAAAGAGAAGAGAAAAATACTAGTTTTGAAAGTGATCATTTTCTTGAGCTCCAAATTTCCCTTTACAACCATTTTTAGCCACACTTCAAGTACTTTTGATTTCTTTCAGCCTACCCTAAAACTTGACATCAACCCCCACCCCTACATCACTTTCGATACCGACTCCACAAAGATTTGCTGATAAGTCTAAGGCAGTCACTTACAAACTTAGAGAGGCAAATACGAGTGGAAAAAGGTAAGAGAGTGGTGAGAGCAATAGAGAGTTAAAAAGCCAAAAAATTTTGAGTGAAAACACTAGTAGAGAGTTCCTCTATTTTCTTTCTTTTCGTGTGAATAGGTAAGGTTTGTGGTGAGGATTAAAAACACCATGTCGTGAAGTCTGGAAAGAAATGCTTCAGATGGTGGTAGTTTGCAGCCTGTATGCAATGTAGTCGATAGTGGTGGTGTACCTGATCTAACTTATCAAGCCCTTATCTGCGAGATGGATCGGATGCCCTAAAGACTACTAGAACCCATGCAAGAACAACTAAAAAATTTGAAGAACAGGTCCAGTGAGAAAGAACTTTACAAAATCTGAAGAGGGAGTGAGGCTAATTGAGACTCCATCAAGATGATCTATACGATCCTAGTAATGTGGAGAGTGACCAAGCATCTAATCGAAGTGAAAGACAACAAGGCCATAGAAACCGATGGCCTAAGGAGTGTGAATGAGTAGATGATGACCTCAAGAATATCAAAATGGCTATTCCACCATTCCAAGAAATAGGAGAAAAAGATTGAGCTTGTCTTCGAGTGCCATAAATACTTAGAGAGTAAGAAAGTCAAACTCACTGCCATCGAGTTCTCTGACTATGCAATCATATGGTGGGATTAATTAACCATGAGCTAGAGGAGAAACGGAGAACGACCCGTGTCCACATGGGTCAAGATGAAAGCAATCATGAGAAAAAGGTTTATTCCAACTTGTTACCACCGCGAACTATATCAAAAGTTACAAAACCTTACTTAAGGCAATCGGAGTGTAGAAGACTATTACAAGGAAATTGAAATTTCTATGATCCAAGATGACGTCGAGGAAGACTGGGAAGCTACCATGGCGAGGTTCTTAGCCGGATTAAATCGTGACATTGCCAACATGGTGGAGCCACAAACTATGTCAAAGTTGTAGATATGGTGCACATGACAATCAATGTGGAGAAACAACTCAAACAAAAAGGTGCCATTTGAGCCTACCCCGACTCTACCTCCATATTAAAATGGGGTCAAGGAACCAGCAAGAAAGATACCTCCTTTCAAGCTAAAGAACCCATCATATACACAAACCCCAACAAGCCAAGTGGAGAGACTAGCAAAGGCAAAAGTGAAGTCGTGCCTAACAACACTCGTGACATCTAATGCTTCAAGTACCTTGGGAGGGGTCACATCGTGAGTCAATGCCCCAATAGAAGTGTAATGGTCGTAAGACCTGACAGTGAGATCGAGTTTGAAGAACAGAAAGAAGATGAACCCGAAGTACTCACCAAAGAGGAGGAAGATCTCGAGTATGCTATTGAACGTGAAATACTCGTCATCAAGCGGAGTTTGAGCCTTCAAAGTACAGAAAATGAACAAAAACACGAGAATATTTTTCACACGCGATGCCATGTTCAAGGCAAAGTGTGTAGTGTAATCATCAATGGAGGAAGCTGCAAAAATGTTGCTAGCAGCATGTTGGTGGAAAAGCTTGGCCTACCAATGACCAAACATGTACAAATTGCAATAGCTTAACGATGGAGGAGAACTCAAAGTCACCAAGCAAGCCGTTGTTGCCTTTTCAATCAGCAAATATAGTGATGAAGTCTTGTGCGACGTTGTGCCAATGCATGTTGGCCATTTGCTTTTGGGAAGACCATGGCAGTTTGATCAAAAAGTGATCCATGATAGTTACACCACTCGATATACATTGAAGCACCTTGGAAAGAATGTAACCCTTGGCGCCATTGACTCCTAAGTAAGTGTACGAGGATCAATTGAAATTGAAAGACTCTATTGAAAAATGGAGAGCAAAAGAACAGAAAGAAGAGAGTGAAAAAGAAAAAGAAAAATAAAAGAAAACTGAAAAAAAAAAGGAAAGCAAGAGGTAAAAATGAGAGAAAATAATAAAGAGAGTGAAATAAAAATGAGAGAAGAAAAAGAAAGAAAAAACGAAAAAAAGATTGAAAAATTAAGTGTTTATGCAAAAGAGAGGGAGATTCGAAAGTTCTTATTGTTGAAACAGCCAATGCTTGTACTTATGTACAAGGAAAATTTATTCAATACTAACGATTTGGATGAAAACCTTCCTTCTTTGATAATGACTTTTTTGCAGGATTTTGAAGATGTATTTTCGGAGGACGTCCCTAGTGGGTTACCACTTATTCGAGGGATCGAGCATCAAATCGACTTCATACTCAGAGCTATGACTCTAAACCGCCTAGCCTACCAAAGTAACCCCAAAGAAACTAAGGAACTTCAAAGGTACCCGAGTTGATGGAGAAGGGGTACATTCAAGAGAGCTTAAGTCCTTGCGCCATGCCTATGCTTTTGGTTCATAAAAAGGATGGAACTAGGCACATGTACATGGACTGTTGAGCCATCAACAAGATCACAATCAAGTATAGACATCCAATCCCATGCCTTAACGACATGTTGGACGAACTAAGTGGCGCATAACTCTTCTCCAAAATTGATCTTAAAAGCAGATATCACCAGATTTGAATGCGAGAATGAGATGAGTGGAGAACTGTGTTTAAGAAAAAGCACGATTTGTACGAGTGGTTGGTTATGCCTTTCAGCTTAACTAACGGACCGAGCACTTTTATGCATTTGATGAATTATGTGCTTTGTGCTTTCATTTGTAAATTCTGCATACTTTATTTTGATGACATATTAATCTATAGTAAGTCTTTAGAAGATCATTTGCTTTATTTGAAATCTGTTTTGGCAGTATTACATAAGGAAACTTTGTATGCTATCCTTAAGAAGTGTTCATTTTGTACTAACAAAGTTATATTCCTAGGATTCGTGGTTAGCTCGGAAGGACTCGAAGTTGATCAAGAGAAAGTGAAGGCGATTCAAGAATGGCCATGACCTACGAGTATAAGCCAAGTAAAAAGTTTTCATGGCTTGGCAAGCTTCTATCAATGGTTTGTTCTTAACTTTAGCACTTTGGCTGCTCTATTGATGGTTATTATTAAGAAAAATTCTAATTTTCAGTGGAGTGAGAAACAATAAAAGTCTTATAATTTAATTAAAGATTGTTTGAAAAATGCTCATTTACTTTCCTTGCCTGATTTTAACAAAACGTTCTAGATTGAGTGTTATGCCTAATGTATAGGGATTAGGGCTTTGCTGACTCAAGATGAGCGTCCCATAGCCTATTTTAGTAAGAAACTGAATGGTGCCACCCTCAATTACCCAACTTACGACAAGGAAATCTATATACCAATACGAGCCTTAGAAACGTGAGAACACTATTTGTGGCCCAAGAAATTTGTTATTCATACTGATCATGAGGCGTTAAAACTCCTCAAGGGACAAAACAAGTTAAATAAAAGACATGCCAAGTGGGTGGAATTCCTTAAGTCATTTCCGTATGTAATCAAATTGAAAAAAGGTAAAGAAAACGTCCTTAACCATTTAGATTTGAACCTACTTGGCTTCGCCCAATTGAAAGAACTTTATGAAAATGATTCTGATTTCTGAATTATATAAGGCTTGTGAACACGGAGCTTTTGAAAGATTTTATAGGCATGATGGTTACCTTTTCTGAGAACGTAAGCTTTGCATTCCTCAAGGGTCCATTTGGGAGATTCTCATAAATGAGGCACATAACAGAGGCCTCATGGGACATTTTGGAGTTAGAAAGACATTGGCCATACTCCACAAGCATTTCTTTTGGCCAAAGATGAAACGTGACATGGAAAGAGTTTGTAATAGATGCCTAGCTTGTAAAAAGGCTAAGTTGCAAATCAAACCACATGGATTGTACCTGCCCTTGCCTATCCTCGAAGAGCCTTGGGTTGATATCTCAATGGATTTCATCCTAGGTCTTCCTAGAACTAAAAGTGGAAATGATTCGATATTTGTAGTGGTTGACCGATTTTCCAAAATGGCACATTTTATTACTTGTAATAAAACTGACGATGTTTTACATGTTGCAAATTTTTTTGTCAGAGAAGTTGTGCATTTGCATGGAGTTCCGAGGACTATAGTGTCTAAACGAGAAGCGAAGTTCCTCAGCCACTTTTGAAGAACATTATATGGAAAGCTTGGCATAAAACTGTTGTTTTCTACGACGTACCACCCACAAATGGATGGACAAACCGAAGTGGTGAATCGAGTCTTGTCAACATTGTTGAGGGCACTTTTAAGGAAGAATCTCACGACATGGGAGGAGTGCTTGTTGCACATTGAGTTTGCCTATAACCGATCTGTTCATTTAGTGACTAAGCATTCTCCATTTGAAGTCGTTTATGGTTTTAATCCTTTAACACATCTTGATTTGATTCTTTACCTAATGATCAACTTGTGAATGTAAACGCCAAACAAAAGGCTAAGTACATGAAGCAACTACATCAAAAGGTGAGGAAGAATATAGAAGCGAGAACTGAACAATATGCGCACAAAGCCAAAAAGGGAAGAAAACGTATAGTTTTTGAACCCAGGGATTGGGTTTGGATGTATATGAAAAAAGAAAGGTTTCTAGCCCAACGAACGTCCAAATTGCTACCAAGAGGCGATGGTCTTTTCCAGGTTTTGGAAAGGATCAACGATACTTCATAAAAACTCGACCTTTCAGGTGAGTACAATGTAAGTGCAAGTTTTAATGTACTTGACCTATCTCCTAATGATGTAGGCGATGATTTGAGGACAAATCGCTTCGAAGAGGGAGGGGATGATACAATCATGGTCCAAGACCCTTCCAAAGCTGCCAAAGAACCCATAGAGCTATCAACGGTGCCGATTACTAGAGCTTGAGCTAAGAGGTTCAAGAAGCTGTTGCAGGCCTTATTGACTAAATTTGAGGTGAAGCCGTTGCAGGGTTTATTGATCAATCATGGACAAGCAAACCATCCGTGCCATGCAACCTACTTCAAGCTCAATTTTAGCTCTTTTAGTTTGTGAATTTATTTGTTGGAATAAAGAAATTAATTCGATTTTAATTATTTAGTTAATTTAGTTTAAGTCTTTAATTATATCATAAATTGAACATCATTAATATGAGTTTTAATTATGTCATAATCTGAACATCATTAGTAAGAGTTTTTAATTATGTCATAGTTTGGACATATTTAATACAAGTTTTTAAGTATATTTAAATTCTGACATCTTTAATGTTTGTTTAATTTCCTACAAATTAAACGTGTGTCAAACTTTTTATTATATGGTATTTAATCATTTCTTTAATGTATAACAGGTTGTTCACATTGGCTGCTACTAGGAAGCTTCCTTCAGGTTGTTCGTATAGAACCATTAAGGAGCTGAACATGACCTCTCAAGAGCCATTTCGTGCTCAGCAAAGCATCAAGTGTTTTCACACTTGTCCAATCAGTTGGATTGTAACGCCCCGTACCCGAGTCCGCTGCCGGAATCGGACACGAGGGGCTAACGGCTTAAACCATTCACTTTTACCGTCCATTTTAAAATTTTTCCAGGCAGTCGGCTAACTGCGTCACTGTCACTTTAAAAATCATATCTTGAGTTCCAAAACTCGAAAACCAGTTTCGTAATTTTTCTCTGAAACTAGACTCATATATGCATCTACAAATTTTTTCTAGAATTTTTGGTCAGGCCAATTAGTACAGTTTATTAGTTAAAGTCTCCACTGTTACAGGGTGCGACTACACTGACCTTCACGCATTACGACCCAGATATCTCCCTGTACAGGAATTCAATACTGATGCCGTTTGTTTCTATAGAAACTAGACCCAAAGAGGAATCTATACATATATAGAATGACTCCTAATTATCTCTGGTTAATTCACAATGAATTTCAAAAATCAGAACAGGGAATCCAGAAACCGTTCTGGCCCTGTTTCATGAAAACCTAATTATCTCGTAACATACAACTCACATGACCGTTTTGTTTCTTCCATATGAAAGTAGATTCATTAAGGTTCATTTACATAATTTATTCACTATTTAATTCCATTCCTACTATTTTTAGTGATTTTTGACATCCACCTCACTGCAGCTGTCAACCTCTGTCATTAAGGTAGATTTTACCTACTTCATAATTTCCTTGATTCAACTAGCCCTTTTAACATACATGGCACAAAAGATAATCACGATTAACCATTCCAAGGGCTAATCTGTAACACCCCAAACCCGAGACCATCGCCGGTGTCGGACGCGAGGGGTTAACGAGCCAAGTCCTCTTAAAGCACCGACCAATTTGGCATTTCCAGACAGGCTGGAAAACTGCGTCACTGTCGCCTTAAAAATCATATCTCGAGTTTCAAAACTCAGAAACTGATTCCGTAAATTTTACCTGAATTTAGACTCATATATCCTTCCATGTATTTATTTCTAGAATTTTTGGTCGGGCCAATTGGTACGGTTTATTAGTTAAATTCACCCATGTTACAGGGATCGACTGCTCTGACCTTCGCACGTTACAACTTGAATATCTCTCTGTACAGGACTTTAATACTGGTTCCGTTTGTTTCTAATGAAACTAGACTAAAAATGGAATCTTCACATATAAGGCATGACTCCTAATTATTTCTGGATAATTTATAGTGAATTTTTAAAGTCACGACAGGGGACCCAGAAACCGTTCTGGCCCTGTCTCACGAGAACTTTAATATCTCTCGGTATATTGATCATATGATCTTTTCGTTACTTTCATATGAAAATAGACTCGTCAAGGTTCGATCACATAATTTATTCACTATTTAAAACCATTCCTACAAATTTTGGTGATTTTCCCCATCCACGTCACTGCAGCTGGCAGCATCTGTTTTTAAGGTAGGCTTTACCTAATTTGTAGTCTCCATGGGCCAACTATGGTCTTGCCATACATGGGTCCACATATGATCATATTTAGCCATTCCAATGGCTGATCATGTGACCAACACTCCCATTCAATCCATAATCACATCATGAAACCATATATAATTACAAACCACAAATGGTCTAATTCCATACTCCACTATTACGAACCATTTTCGCATGGCCGTACACATATACATCACAAGTACTTAAAAATAACCGAGGGTAGTCCTATACATGCCATATCCAAAACTCAACTAAAGGAGTACCAAAAAGGGCTTTGATAGTGTGGTTGACTTCAACTTCTATGATCCCGAATCCGATCGCTAACGAGCAAAATCTATAAACAGAGAAACAAAGAAACGGAGTAAGCAATTTATGCTTAGTAAGTTTGAGCCATAATATACACACAACCAAAGCATAGCATTCAAGTAGCTAAACAATAATTCATATGCACAATTTCTCAAAGACATGCTTACTTCACAATCCCAACTCTTATATTCATACGCAATTAACGGCCTAGTTAATGCCGATAGCTCATTTATCATTAGAGCGAATATTCAATGCGCATTTACTCATAGTGTGCAAAGCACACAAAACATACCTTGTTGTTGGGAATTTCACATGTGCAATAACTGAAAATTTTCCAGCAGCTTATAAATTTCAATTCACATACCTTCGGAGTTTATCCGGATATAGCTACTCGTTCAAAACACCTTCGGGACATAGCCCGGTTATGGTAACCCATACAAATGCCTTCGGGACTTAACCCGGATATCACAACTCGCACAATTGCCTTGGGCTTAGCCCGGTATCATAACTTGCACAATTGCCTTGGGCTTAGCCCGATATCACTCGAACATTCATACACATCTTTGTTTCATTTTCACAACAAAACTTTTATGCACAATTCACTTAACAAAAATATCATTTCGGCTCAATGGCCATATACAAGGCGAAATTTCGATTGCTTATTACTTCATTCAATCGAATCAAAATCTAAGTTCGATACTCGAAAACTTACCTCGGATGTTGTCGAATGATTCCGATGGCTATTCGACTACTTTTCCTTTCCTTTATCGGATTTGGTCCCTCTTTGCTCTTGAGCTTAATTTAGCAAATAAATTGATTCAATCATTTGAGTATCAAAAGAGGAACTCAAGGCACTTAGCCCACATATATTCACTAGACATTAAAGTCACATAAGTGCGAATTCATGAATCGACTCAACACACAAAGCCTTCAACATGCTTACTCATGGCGAACAACACAACCTCTTAGGTACTCATTCATGGGCCGATTATGCATGTTGATGTTGAGGCCAATTACATGTTTAATACCACACATGCATGGCACACATTTTACTAGCTAATGCTTTACATATTGTAGCTCAATACACATCTATCATTTGCTTCATAATCAAAACACAATCACATGAAAATACATACTTTGAGGTAGTATATATGTCATTCCAACACATCATGTGCAAACATATATATATATATAGGTGCATGGCGAATCTCAAGGGTTCATACCCATCCAAACACAAATTTTACCAATCAAGTAACAAGCATAAATCATGCTCATGAATGCACCATGGTCGAATACATCACAACCATACCCTTTTAACTTTGGTCATGGTTAAACAAAGAATTCAATGTCCTACTCAAGAATACTAAAAAGAAATTTCAAGAGTAGTCAATCCATCATTACATGCATCATCAACAAGCTTCACATTTAGCATGCAATGGCTTTAACACAATATCAACCTTGGCCAAATACCATTTTCATGGCATAACAAGGATTTGAACCATGGCTAACATGCACATCAAGTTAGCAACCAAAACAAGCATGAACCTCATGACACAACCTCAAACATACCTTAATCTTGATGCAATTATAGCGAATCTCCTTCTAGTTCTTTTCTAAACCAAGCATGAAGCAAAAATCCTTCCTTTTTCCTTAGTATTTTCGGCCAAAGAAGAGAAAATGGATGAACAAAATTTTTTCTTTTCTTCTCTTTCACTCACGGCAAAAGGGGAAAGGATGAGCAAATTTTGATTTTTTGTTTCTCTTCCTACATGCTTAATTTTTTATCATTTATCACATCATGCATTAACAAAACATGTCATAACATGTTTTCCTTGCCCATATTCCCTTGTCATGGCGGCCACTATACCATCTTTGGGGAAATTTGACATGCAAATCCCTTATTTTTGCATGCATGATCAACTAGTCATCACACATTTCCCCATCATACTTTCAAAGTTTACTACTAGGTCCTTTCTAGTGAAATTCACATTTATAATTCTAAATTGAAACATCAAAATGTCATACACAAATTAACACATATCATAGGCATCAAAATAAATTTTTAAATTATTTTTATGCCTCGGTTTTGTGGTCCCGAAACCACATCCCGGCTAGGGTCAATTTTGGGCTGTCACATAATCGATTCCAAACATTACCACATCTCTTAATGAACAACATACAAAATGATCATGATACCATGCCAAGGTGCATACAAGCCATTTTCGCATGGCTAAAAGTTTACATACCAAATTTTCAACAAAACATATTAGCCTATACATGCCAAAATGCTCTCCTAGACCCACTAAGAAGAAAGTACCAAAAGTTGCTAGCCGGTGTGATGACTTTGACGACGGTCTCGAGCACACCAAAATGGATCAAGAACCTAGGTAAGCAACAAACAAGCACACCAAATGAGTACATAACTCAATAAGTCATAAGCACTACTCTACCATCCAACATTAATAATCATTTTTTTGTTTCTTTCAAATCATAACAACTATGCTACAGTTTCTTAAATTCTTGGTTCGATCTAATGCGAAGTCCTTCAATTAATTCAATGCCAAGTCAGCCCAATCAATGTAGACCCATTTCCTCAAGTTTGGAACAACGATGCACTAGATAAATCTATGCATACACCGCACAACCTCAAATTCGATATTTAGTTAATAGCTCAATCACTTACCTCATTCATCACAATTTATACCAACAACCAAACGTTGCACACATAGTGCTTATTATGTTCGCACACATAGTGCCATAGTAAATCGCACACATAGTGCTATAGTAAATCGCACCCATAGTGCCATAGTAAATCGCACACATAGTGCATTTGAGATTCCTCATGCTTCAACCTCCCAATCGGCACACATAGTGCCACTTAATTTTTGCACACATTGTGCCCTATGTCAATTCATCATGGTAAAGCAATTTGCTAAATTCAAATTGTACATATGGTCATATTAACAAGTAGGAGAATCACTCCGAAAAATATCTATCCAAGGAGTTCTCACAACAAGTGCTTAAGGACTTACCTTGCGTTGAGTATAACGGTTCCGACCCGGCTACTCGATGTCCTTGGCTTTGCCCTTGCTTGTTTCTCCTTCTTTAACTTCTCGGGCTTAATAGATAAATAAACTAGTTTAATCATCTTGCTGTACATTTATAATTCAATTACACATGCATATGTATATTTGCATATTCGGCAACCCCTCTTACTAATTACCCATTTAGTCGATTATATACATGATTAAAGGTAACATCATGAATGGGCATACTTATATATATATATATACATACCCGATTGTGCACCAAAAATTTGACTCAACATCACCTACATACTCACTTTGATGGCCGAATATATATATACATGTATAGTGTTATCTACAACATCATCTAAACACCTTAATTTTTCTCATGCACACTTGATCAACCTTTTTCCCAATCTAGCATAGCTTCACCTCCATTTGTGATATCATATAAATTTGCATGTTGCTACATTTCTTAAGTTCAACATCTCTATGCCCATTATAGCCACTCCCATAATCAAATTCTAAAAATCGGCAACATCCCCTTTCAACTATGTTAGCCGAATACTCCTCCCCTTCTTAGTCCCAACTTGCACCTCCAACAAAAGGACTTAACATCTTCCCTTTCATGCTAACATAACAAGCAACTTAGTTCATCCATACAACTAACATGTTAATAGCATCAAGGTATCAACTAAAATTTTAAGCTTCTTGTCAACTTCCAACTCTCCAATAACCCCAAATCCAACCTTGGGATAGATAGTATTTAGACCCATCACCCAAAGGTTGTGTAAACTTCAAAAAAAAAATATCATTGAACATACCTTGATCTAAAGGACCACCTTGGCGAATCTTGCTTCCTCTTCTTCCTCTAGTTACGACAATTGCAAAAGAAAGAAAACATGAGCACTCCTTCTTCCCTCCTTATTAAGCATTCAAACTCTCTCATTTTCATGCCACAAGAAGTGAAAGAAAATGATGAACATTTTTCTTTCTTCCTCCCTCAACTCACGGCAATGGGGGTACACCCACACCATTCTCTTTTTTTTTCTTTATTACCCATATTTCTTATTTTATTTTTTCTACATACCCACTAACTAAACATGTTTGCAACATGTTTCCACCCATAGCATGGCCGACCATCATGCTTAAATTTGGGTAAATTGACATGCAAACCCACCTTTTTCACAACATGCACTTATAGGCCACCCTACATTTGCCTAGCACATTTCTAAATTTTCTCACATAAGTCCTATTTGACAAAATTCACTTATAATTAACAAAATTCAAACATGAAATTTTCACACATGCATATGTACATATAATGAGCATCAACTATGACAGTTAATTATTTTTATGACTCGGTTTAGTGGTCCCGAACCCACTTTCCGACTAGGGTCAATTTAGGGCTGTTACATGGATGCTATGTTCACACCAAGTGACCATCCAATTTTAGGTTTTCACACCTTGAAGGATGTTTGTGTGCCCTATGCAACATTAAAAGGGAGATTACACATTCGGCTTCCTAAGAAAGCATCAGCCATGTTCACACCCACCAAAAACTAATCATCTATTTGGACCATCAGGTTACATTAAAGAATACACATTTTTGGCTGTTTATAGAGTGCAAATGTCATGGCTATTGGCGTCACCAATGCATGGGAGTCTTGAAGAGTCTTGTGGGATAGCCAAATGGTTATTCAGCTCAATTAAGCTAAATTAATTAAGTCCATTCGGCTTGACCATTGTAGAGCTATAAATACTAAACTCAAACATCGTATTTCAGACTTTTGCATCTTTGATGAATTTTAATCTATTTATGAGTTGTTCAACTCTCCTTGTTCTTTTGTGACTTAATTGACTTATCTAGCCAGTCTAGTGGTGTCAATCTGACTCCTTTGTGAACTTATCACTTTAACAAGTGTGGTGTTCAATCTATACCGTTTGGTTCTTATCTCATATAGATAGTGGGTCACTATTCAATCTACCAACCTCATTTCCACCATAAGAGCTATTATAAGAATGGGTTAATATTTTCTTAATATTGGTTCGTTCTTCAGCTTTTAAGCCCATCCTTAACTTGTCCATTTTCTGTATCAACCAAACAACCCTATGTTAAACCTATCTTTATCCGAATTCAGCCTTTCGATGAACTAGTCTGAATACTACTTAATTTTACGATCGAGAACACTAGCGACTCGATTCGTCCAAAGAGTACAATATCGCATCACTACATGTGAGTAACTTATGCATATATTTCATATTTACATAATGGTGTGATAGAGGTTAGGTTTGTATTTAATGGAGAGTCACTGTAGTGGCTAATTTGGAATTCCATAGCTTAGGCTCGACAAACGAACTGGGTATGGGGTGTTACAACCCTAAACTTTTACCTTTTATTCAATTTAATCCCTAAAACTGAAACTTAGACATCTATCACAATTAAATCCAATTCATGTTAGCGAAATTCTCTTTGACTCTCTTACAAACCATACTTAATGATATTTTACAATAATTTCATGCAAAATTCAATATATTGCCAATTTAGTCTTTAAACTTAAAATTAACCAAATTTACTTTAGAAAATAGTCCTAAATCAAAGAAACTCTTCCAGCTCAAACATTTAATACCTAAAAACTTCAAATTCTTCAATTGTGATTTTCAAACCTATAACAGTTTTTAAAAAAAGTCTTTGTACTAACTAGCTTAAGCTAAAACGATCTCAGAAACAAAAAATTACTAAAAACGGGTAGAGAATTCATTTATATGCAATAAAACTAAGCTTGGCTGATTCTCAAAGCTTTTACAACAATGGTGTTTCAGTTTTGGTAGGAAAAACAAAGAAGAAGATAATACCTTTAATTTTTTTTGTTAATGTTTACTTATTTCTAATTACCTTTTTAACCTTTAAAATTAACAAAAATTTCTTAAAAGACCATACTAAACCGTCCACTAAAATATATAAGGTTTAATTTCCACATAAAACCCTCCAAACATGATTCTATAACTATTTAGCACATATAAACTAATAGTAATTAACTTTTGCAGCTTTTATGATTTAGTCGATTTTACCTAATTAACTATCCAAACGTCAAAATTACTGAACCAAATTCAATATGACATTCTAACAACCTTATAACTATTAAATAAATAATATTTACTGACTCACTGGTTGAATCTGTTGTTCTGAAACAATTATTTTTGACACCACTAAAAACGGGCTGTTACACCCACCTTTTATCATTAGAATCATATTTCTATGTTCATGGAAAACTTACCCCCATGGGAAAGTTAGATTCCAAGGAAAGTAACTAAAATTTGACTTATGAAACACTGGAATCACTTTCCAAATAATTAAATTTCTAGGAAACTTACCACTTTCCATCATACTATATGCTACCATAGTATAAGGACTAAATTGAGAAGGTAGCTAGAACTTGAGGAGTTGGGTGTAAAATTTAGCAAATCCCTTATTGGTTATTAAACCATAACCAAAGTTGTGCTAGTGGAATGCTTTGATCTTGGCCATTCATACTTGCTAATTATTATATAAACCAATTTTAACCGTTAGATTTAATCTAATTAAATTAGATAATAAAAGAAAAAGGATGAAAAGTGGCCATTTTCATTCATCTTAGTTAAAAAGGTTAGTTTATCATAGACTTTAAGAATGAGAATTGTTATGTGTGGTTAATGTTGCCATGAATGAATGTTAGAGAATTTAGAGAAAGTAATTCTTGATTATGGCTGCATAGTTGTTTTAAGCTTGAATTATGGTGGGTATAAAGCTGCATGGTAAAAGGTTGAGTACATCATCAAGTTTTTCCTCAAGTTGTTAAATATCCATGGATGAAGACTTAATTAACTTAGTGAAAGAATGATGAGAACTTGAGAATTAATTATGTTTTCGTGTAGTGTGGAACTCCTAGATTACAATTTTAAAGTCAGATTTAGATTCGAAAGGGTGGATTTTGAGTTACAAGAATTTCGGACGTTAGAACCTTAAGGGTTCAATGTGGAAATAAGAATGACATGTTTATTTTGGATGTTTTATATGTTTTGAGATTTGGTTATAATATTGTTTCTATATCCGAATTATCATACATAGCTAAAGACGATGCCATAATGTTGAGGAACAAAGGAAAGGTAAAATTGGACGACAAGTAACAAATTTGTTTTGTGCTATTATAATTTGATTTTTTACATGAATCTATTAAGTAGTAAGCTTAAGAACATTACTCTTTGTTGTTGGTATGAAAGGTATATTATATTTACTGAAACAATATGCTTTTAGTGGTATCGAAAATAATGGTTTCAGAACCTCGTATTATGATAGTCGAGTTAGTAAATATTATTTATTAATATTTATGAGTCTATTATAGGATTATATTAAATTTTGGTCTGATAATTTTATTGAACTAATAGCTAATTAAAGTACAAGGACTAAATCATAAAAAAATATAAAAGTTAATCGCTTTTGATTTTTGTTATTTAAAAGTGTTTAAAAGTGAATGTTTGGAATTTATGTGGCAATTTGCCACTTTTTCTCAGTATTGGATGGTTAAGGCTTGTTGAAATTAGAAATATGATATTAAATTTAAATAAAAGTTAGTATTAAATGATGTTAAAAGATTAAAAACATAAAAAAGGGCATCATCTTCAGTCTTTTCTTTTTCCCTAATTGAACCACCATTTTAGAGTTAGGAAGTTTCAACCAACCTCTTCCTTTTGTATGTAAGTGGTTTCTAAACTCATTTTTCGTAAAATTTATGTTTTTGAGATCATTATTGCTTAATCTAACTAACCCGGGTACTAAATTTTAAAACTATCAAAGACTTTAAAAATTAAAACTGTTGTTTTTGAAGCTTTTTGGATGTTTAATAGTACAGTTTGAAGCTTTGATATGGAATATGACTATTTTGTAAAGTGAAATTTGTTAGTTTTGAATTAAGGGATCAAAATGAAAATATTTTGAAATTAGCATGAAATTTATGTAAATATAGGTGTTTGAGAGTTATATAGGGATGATATATAAATCATATTAAAAATTAAGGTTTATATGTGAAAGATATGCTCATTTTGGTTTTAGGGACTAAGTTGAATAAACTATAAAATTTTAGGAAAAATTGTGAAAAGTGATAATAGGATATCATATGCATTAAATAAACTATTATAAGTATTTAGAACTGATAATTTGAAATGAATTACTATATAGATCAAGAGTTAACCAACCAATAGATAATCGAGGAAAGATAAAAATTGCATAATAGTCCCTGATACTTCCACTATTGTCGATTTCACCAGGTAAGTTCATATTTTATAGTTATGTGTATATGTGTAATGTATTTGTTTGAATTGTGGGTTTGTACTATGTGAAAATGTTTCGAATTGTACTCAAAATGGTACAAAAGGTGAGAAATGGACTGAATTGTAAGGAAATGATTAAATATGTTAATAGTGCCAGGATGAACATTTTATAAGATAGGATACAATTGGCATGTCAATAAGGTTATTTGTGCATTGTACAGGACTATAGATGAGATATGATTGATGTACGAGAATATATTGATTGTACCAGAATCCAACATTTGTTGCAGATTACCGATTGTATCACTACGAAGACCACTGTTATTGATTATCTCTATGGAGATCAGATTTGTTTTGGAGGGATGTGTAGCCTACAGGCTTGGCACTCAGTTACCAAATGTTTATTGGAGGTATAACTCGTTTGTGCAATGTGTTTTGGGTGGTTACCCGCATATTCATATCTATTTATTATAGTTCATTAGGCTAAATGGTTATTGTATATGAAATGTTGATTGGATGGTAATATATATTATGTAATAAAGTATGGTTGTATAATGGAATGGTTTGGAATTCGATGGTATGAAATGAAATGAAATGCTATATGATTGAAAGTAATACACTCACCTTGTGAATGTAAAATGTATTGGTAGGAAATTTGTTTAGTAGATAATTTATATATTACTGTGCTGGGAGGTGAGTTTCAGTCTTTCAAAACTTATGAATTTATTAAGCATACTTAATGCTTACTCTATTTCGTTTTCTATTTTCTGTAGTTGACATTTTGCAGCACGCGTCTATCGGATCACTCTGGAGCTCACACTATCCAACTTTAATTTTGGTAGAGTTCTAATTGTTCCAAACTCGAGTATGTGGCATGTATCTAGGTTTTAATATGTAAAAGTGTCTATTTTTGGATGTTAAGAAGAGTGGTTTATATATGTAATACTTTTTTTTTTAAAATGTTCTGATGATATGCATAAAGGACATGCAATATAAATGTGTTCACTTTGTAGGTTCATGTGTTGAACCAAAAATGTTGTTGGTTTGAACCAAAAATTATATTGGTTTTGGATGTCTTAACATGATGTTTTGTAACAACCCACCGGTAAAATCTCCATATTTGGTTGCTGTTTGGTGTATAGTTGGTAAAATAAAGATAAATATGAGTAAGTAAAGTGTTTGTCTCGACTAAGTATATGATTTTGTGTATTGCGCCGTTTGGCGAACTCCTAATTTTGGCAAGTTCTGTGGTTTGGCAGACTCTTTTGTTAAGTATCCGCCCAACCAAGACGCCTTGGGCGAACTCATCAAGTACGCAGCTATTTAGATTTGTTTATTATTTTAGTATGGTGAGTTAGTTAGTTAAGTTGAGATTTAGATAGAATTCAACTAGACTACTATAAATGATAATACTTAAATTTTGTTCAGTGCACTTAATCATAAGAATGAATAAAGTTAGTGGAATTATCTGACTTTTCTACTAATTCTTGTCTCTGTTGCTTAAGTATATAAGATTAGCGGTAGTCTTTCTGAACACCTTTACGTTTTCTTCTTTTTTCTTGATTTCCTTTGAAACTCTCTGAAAAAACCTAAGTTTAGAAAATCTCTTTGAAGTAAGGTTTGCAACCTTTAGGTAACTTCCATGTTATTACCAGCTCGCTGGTAATTACTGATGAACCCTGTTATCACTTAAGTCATTAATGTGTTTTCATTCTATATGCATAAATGTTAGAATGGTGTGTGAGGAAGGAAACTTCCTGGTTCTGGATTAAGTGCTGGTCATTCTTGTATAAATGTTTAGATTTGATAGAGTTATGGTTTGATGTGTATAACTATCTTTCTTTTAGCTTAAGAAGCTAACGAGGGCCCAAGTGATAAAGGTAGAAGACCCGCTTTATAGTTTTATGCTAGAATTTCTGGTGAGTTCCTTTTCATTTTCATGTGTTGTAAGTTTTTTCATTTTATAATTCGTGTAAGGTAAGTAGTCTTCATTTGTAATGGATGAAAGTGTATGCATGGATAGTGATTATCCAGAGTCATTAGTCTGAGTTCAGTTTATTTGTAATATGAAGTAAACACTATCCTTCATGCTTATGCCATTACCATCTGCTTCTGATATTTATGATAGGATCTTACATGTGGTAATGGAAATGAAAAGATATGTTTTTGTAGTGTCTGGTAGGGCAGCTATATAGCAAACCGGATTGGCAGATCACAATAAAACATGCTATTCTAAATGAAAATGATATGAAGAGTTAAGAGGGTGAATGTATGTGAATGAGACTATATGATATGCTTCTGATTCTAAATTCTGGGTATGTGGCTGGCATGAAGATGGGTTGTCTAGGTTGTGTTAAAATTGGCATACCATATACATCCAAGGTATAAGTTAGTTGGTGTATTGAGTTTATTTGTGTTTTGTATACGCCATTGGGCGTATTATATTTATCGTGTGTAAGTTTCTCTGAAAAGTTCAATGGTATTGTAAGAAAAGATATATATAAAGTCTCTTTGGAACTCACTAAGTTCACATGAACTTACTTTGTTGCCTTTTTCCTTCTCAGTCTTGCTAACTAAAAGAAGACTTTGTTAGAAGGACTATGCCAAAGTGTTGTTACTCTTATGAGCTGACTGTTTTGTTATGTATCATGCATGAATCGTGGGGGTGGCATATAAATGTATTTTGGAAATGAATTGCATAAAGAACTTTTATTTTGATAAGACTATTTTATGAGATCTTTATTAAAAATCAATGTTTAGACTTAAAGTTTTATACTCTATTTAATGAAGTTGTTCTATATGAACGTATATGCCATATAGCTTGAACGTTATTATAATTTGTTAATGATTTCATTTAAACTTTAGTAAAGCAACAATTATAATATGTTTTACATTTATAACTTGTAAAATTTTATAAATTTTTTGCCAAATTATTTTGTTATCAGTTAGCCAAGTGTTGAGTAGTGACACATCATACTCAGATCCTATTAAAGGGTCGGATTTGACATATTACAAGTTGGTAGTAGAGCCAAGATTGAGCAGATTCTCAAAAAACTAAAGGTTGAGTCACGCCTCATCATGCACGATACGCCTCTGACTCAATCTCTGTGTTTTAAATCAATATGAACTTTCTTGTAGTGTTGATAACCATGTCTAAAGGATCTAGAGAAGCTATTGGAAAAGAAATTGAAAGTCATGCTCCCCTGTTCTAGAACGAACACATGCAGTTGGAAATGCTTTTAGAAATGTTTTCTTCAAAATGATGAAACAAATGTTTGACCAATTTATGGGGAATACTCAAGTGCTCAAACCTTAACTTCCTCAGCAACCACAACCAAAAGTGGTTTGCCCAACATCACCTGCACCATCAATCCTGGTTGCGACTCCAACTAAAGGAGACCCTGTGAAAGAAATTCGTAAGAAGGGTGCTAAGGAATTTCTTGGTGACAGAGGTGATGATCACACTGTGACTGAGCAATGCTTTTCTCGAGTTTGCAGAGTGATAAAGGAATTGAAATGTAGCTAGAAGACATTCTCTTGGGTGCTATATCATTGCTAGAAGGAGAAGTGTATAAGTGGTGAGAAATATTGACCCGTATGACTCCTGAGGAAATGATTGATTGGGAGTTCTTTTTGAAGAATTTTAGAGAAAGGTATATAAATGAAAAGTATGTACAGCTGATAACTCTTAAAAAGCGTTATATGTCATGCCTTTAGACTTGGTTAATTGTTTGTATTCAGGTGAATTTAGTTACATTTTAAGATATTATATTAGTATTTTTAGGGCATTACATTAGGGAGTTTGGGCTGTGCTTAAATATTATTATATGTTACTTTTAATTATTTGTGAGAAGGATTTGTTTGTTGATTGAGCGATTGGTGCAGAATGAGGAAAAATGAGTAAAGGAGTGAAGGTTTGTCGTGGAAAAAGGCTGGACAATTTGCTAACACGAATGTCGTGGCATTTCCAGGAAGAGACCCAATCAACACTTAGCTGTTATCGGCCTTGTTATACGTACAGTAGAAAAATTAGCCTAAAAAGAGGAAAAAGATCATGGGATCATTGGATGATAAGCCTACTCTAAAGGAAGAGATATAAAACCCAAAAAGAAAAAGAAAAAGAAAAAGAAAAGGCAGACAATTGATGAGATTGAGAACAAGGCATAATCATAAGGGAGAAGAAGAAGGCAGTTCCTTTTGGGCACCATTAGATTACGATGCTGAAGCTGTAGGGTTGGATAGGTGGAAGCCATCTTTTGAAGTTTTTCTTTTACTTCTTTATTTACTGTTTTGATAATTGAATTGAGAAGAATAATGTTGAATACTATTTTGAATTTGAATGTTATTTGCCAACCCATGAGTTAATCTCATAGGGTTGGGATTGCTTGATGAAACCTTAATTTCCTTTAATGACTAAAGCCTAGATTAGTTTTAATTTACTGTTTCATTCGACGGTATTTATGAATTGCATACGTATAATATCTAGACATAGAATAATGTGTAGAATGTTTATGAAATTAATCTAATGCTTATTGGGTTAGGTTAGTTAGATCAAAATTGAATGATATGAGCAAGTATTCGATCAAATACTTGTAGTAGTCTCTAGACATAGAGTAGTGTTCCATACAGAAAGAAAACAAAACAATGTTGGGTATCGTGCTAAAGGCCTATAGACATATATCGCTCTAGGCAAGGTAACTTAAGGTCTTGCTCTCGAAAGAAGCAGACCCTTTTAGATCTCTTCTGAGTAGTAGAATAAGATGTTGGAATGTCGGTGCCCCCAAGGCGCAACAAAAAAATAAAATTCTGGCAATCCAAACCATGGATCCATGTGCGAGGAAATCGGGAAAAAAATTATGGTAATGGTTTCAAAATTTTTGAAACTTGAATCTGAGTAGACAGCGATGCTTCGCCAACGAGAATTCAGAACTACTATCGAACCAAGTCGCAACTTTTCAGATGCCGACTTCTACGTAATCCACTCAATTGACAATGAACAGAAGAAGTCCCCAAAACTGTTTTAGAGATTTCTTTGCTTGACGGTTGCTAGACCACTCAAGCTAGGTTTTCGGGTTTTATTTATATAAAACTCCCCTTTTTAATTGGTATATTTATAACGAATCTTAATTCACAAAATTTTAAAATAAATAAATATAATAATGTTTTAAATTATAACAAAGATTTCGGTAAACTATATTTATTTAAATTTATATACGAACGAAATTCATATATTAATAGAATTATGTTCTCATTATGTGTAAAACATCCTTGTACATATAATATGTTCGATATTTGATTGCCCAATTAAATTAATTCTATAATAAATTTAATTCAAGTGACAACCAAACACAATACCAACTATGATTTATTCCGACCATCTCAACCATATGGTATGACCCTATAGGCTCTTGTAACGTTAGCAATAATACTAGAATGATTCTAATGTTACATACAATGAGTGCCATCTAGCAATGCATCATTGCTACCTAAGTTACAAGAGATCATGATTCGACATAACCTTTTGTGATTTACCTTTCATGTATTAATCCTTAAGTCTTTTATCTCTGGAATGAACACAAGTCATGGAATAGTCACACTTGCATAGTCCATCTCATGTTTCTTGATATCTTGAGTAGACTATGATATTCAAATAAGTATTGTAACACCCCGAACCCGAGACCATCGCCGGTGTTGGACACGAGGGGTTAACGAGACAAATCCTCTTAAAGTACCGACCAATTCGGCATTTCCAGACAGGCTGGAAAACTGCATCACCGTCGCCTTAAAAATCATATCTTGAGTTTCAAAACTCGGAAACTGATTCCATAAATTTTCCCTGAATTTAGACTCATATATCCATCCATGGATTTATTTCTAGAATTTTTGGTTGGGCCAATTGGTACAGTTTATTAGTTAAAGTCACCCATGTTACAGGGGTCTACTACGCTGACCTTCGCGCGTTACAACTTGAATATCTCTCTGTACAGGGATTTAATACTGGTGCCGTTTATTTCTAATGAAACTAGACTCAAAATGGAATCTGCAAATATAAGTCATGACTTCTAATTCTTTCTGTATAATTTATAGTAAATTTTCAAAGTCGTGACAGGGGACCCAGAAACCGTTCTGGCCCTGTCTCACGAGAACTTTAATATCTCTCGGTATACTGTTCATATGATCGTTTCGTTACTTTCATATGAAAATAGACTCGTAAAGGTTCGTTTACATAACTTATTCACAATTTAATACCCTTCCTACAAAGTTTGGTGATTTTTCACATCCACGTCACTGCAACTTGGCAGCATCCGTTTTTAAGGTAGGCCTTACCTATTTTGTAGTTTCCATGGACCAACTATAGTCTAGTCATACATAGGTCCTCCTATGATCATGTTTAGCCATTCCAATGGCTGATCATGTGACCAACACTCCCATTCCAATCCATAATAACATCATGAAACCATATAAAATTACAAACCACAAATGGTCTAATTCCGTACTCCACTTTTACGAACCATTTTCGCACGGCCGTACATATATACATCACAAAAGCACTTGAAAACAACCGAGGGTAGTCCTATACATGCCATATCCAAAGTTCAACTAAAAGAGTACCAAAATGGGGGCTTTGATAGTGTGGATGACTTCGACTTCAAGGATCCCGAATCCGATAGCTAACGAGCAAAATCTATAAGACAGAGAAACAGAGAAACGGAGTAAGCAATTTATGCTTAGTAAGTTTGAGCAAGAAATTCCAGCACAACAAAAGCTTAGCATTCATAAAGCTAACGGATAATTTCATATGTACAAACTCTCAATATCATACTCATTTCACATTTCAACCCCTATGATCATACATAAGGGATCACCTTAGTCACATACCGGAAACTCATTACTCGACTGAGCGAATATTATTCGAAGGGAATCAACTGATTCAAGCTCATATGAATATACCTCATTGCTGGAATTTTTCTCAAGCGCATTAACTGAAATTTTACAGCAAGATTGCTTATTCTAGAATCACGTACCTTCGGAATTTAACCGGATATAACGACTTGCTCAAATGCCTTCGGGACGAAGCCCGGTTATAGCGACTTGCACGAATGCCTTGGGACTTAACCCGGGTTTAGTAACTTGCACAAAGCCTTGGGATTAGCCCGGATTTATTAACTCGCATACGAATGCCTTGGATCCTAGTCCGGATATAGTCACTTAGCACAAAGCCTTCGGGACTTAGCCGGACATCATTCAATAACCGAGCACAATTGTCAATAAATTATGACACATTCAGATTTCATTTTCAATAGCAAAACTCAAACACAAGGCACTTTTACACTTGCAATTTCGGCTCAATAGCCACACACAAAGAGCATGATTTTAATTTGCTTTAAACATGATCTAATCATTTCAAATTTAAGCTCTATTACTCAAGAACTTACCTTGGATGTTGTCGGCGATTTCGACGGCTACTCGACTACTTTTTCCTTCCCTTTATCGGATTTAGCTCCCTCGCTCTTGAGCTTAATTTGACAAATAAATTGATTTAATCATTTAAGCATCGAAGAGGAATTCAAGGTACTTAGCCAATATATATACTCATTTGGCATCAAAGTCGATATGTACGAAATCATGAGTCGAACTCAACACATTAGTTAATATTCCTCTTAGCGAATTTTCTAAGCCAAGAATAGGCATCAATATGCTTGCCTCTAACCGAGTGCATGCACACCAATTTCCCTCATGTGGCGAATATGCATGTCCATGTTGAGGCCAATTATACACTTTATACCACACCAAAAAAACAGCATACATTTTACTAACTAATGCATTCCATAATGTAACTCAATACACATCTATCATTTCCTTCATGATCGAAACATCATCACAAGCAAATATACACCTTGAAATAGTATATATGTCATACCAATACATCATGTACAACATATATACATATATATATGCTAGAGCCGAATCTCAAGTTGATTGTAACTAAACACGAACAAAATTTCAAAACACAAATCTTACTTTCCATGCAATGAGCATAATCACACTTTTGGATGTACCATGGCGAATACATCACAACACCATAATTTTGGTCATGATTAAACAAAAACTTAGCATCTCATTCAAAATGCTAAAAGAAAATCTAAGAGTCCTCAATCCCCCATCACATGTATCATTATCAAGCTTGATATTTAGCATGCAATGGCATTTACACCACATTTACTTTGGTGAATTTCATTCCCATGACATTGCAAAGATTTGAACCATGGGCTACCAAGAACATCAAGCTAGCAACTAAAACATGCATGAATTTCATGGCACAATCTCAAACATACCTTAATCTTGATGCAAGTTTAGCCAACCTCTTCCTAATCCTCTTCCAAAACAAACATGAAGCAAAATTCCTTCCTTCCTCTAGTATTTTCGGTCAAGAGAGAATGCAAGGTTGGATGAACAATTTTTTTCTTTTTTCATCTACAATACACGGCAATGGGGTTTCACACTCACACTCACATTTTTTTTTTTTCTTTCTTTATTACCCATGCTTATTTGTTTATTATTTCTCCTAATGCCCAACAAAACATGTTTCATGACATGTTTAGCCCATGATTCCTTGTCATGGCCAGCCACTACAACTTGGGGGAAATTTGACATGCAAGTCCTCCCTTTGACTACATGCACTATTAGGTCCTTATAGATTAGCCTTTCACTTTTCAAAAGTGTCACACAAGTCCTACTAACTGAATTCACATGCAATCGGCTAAATCGGAACTTGAAATTTTCACACATTCATAATTACATATTCTAGACAATAAATTTTACATTCAAACATTTCGGTGACTCGGTTTAGCGGTCCCGAAACCACTTCCCGGCTAGGGTCAGTTTTGGGCTGTCACAAGTATGACATCTCATATCAACTTATTTGAGCATGGCCATGCATTTCTAGTCTCACTCAATCAAGTGGCCTAAGATATTACTCCCATTATGTAGGAGGGACTTATTCTATATTGATCAACCATATCCCTCTACATAGATTGTGGTATATCCAACATCAGCCTTTTATAGAACAACTAGTTATGGTGTGCATTTGACTGTATCAAAATATACAACTCACGATGTTGGGATAATGATGATCTCAAGCCTGAGGATCATATACATATTAGTCACTATGAGTAATGTTAATCCAAGAAACATACTCATAGCGGGTCAGTCTAATATGTTGTTCTCTAACACACATATTCATGCATTGATTTTGACACTCCATATCAATGACAACTCTTTATCATCAATCAACTACATGTTAGTCTTAATGCATTATTGTTGTCCTAGTCAACAATAATACTTGACTTAGGATCTTTTAAGAACAATCATATTATTCTCAGGACATTATTATAAAACGGTTTATTTATACACACAGAAAAGAAACTGAAATAATAATGGAAACGCCTTATATTAATAAACATGGTAAATCAAGTATGTTATTACAACCATCTCATGATTGATCTTTGGGCATACTCTTACATAAGATTGATTTTATCGAGGCATATTTGGTTAACAAGGGCAGATTCTCTGTAATCCCAACCTTCCAAGTCAACATCGTAGATTCTTTAACTTTTGTCATAGCATCTCTATTTTTGCATCGCTAATTGTTTACGTGTTTGCTTTGCACATTTTATACAACATTATTCTCCTAATTACCGCCATATTATTATTACTATTTTTTCCTTAGCATTAATATCACTTTACTATAATAACCTAACCATTTTATACCTATTTGATCCCTATGGAGACGATCTCTATAATATCCCTAAACTGGATATAGTAGTTCGGGTATATTTTTGAGTTTCGAGAGTGAATTTAGGAATTTATCAGATTAATAGTAATTTTAATTTAATTTAGGAGGTCAATTTCATATAAAATTGATTAAACAATAATATGGAAAAATAAAAATATTTTGGAAAATTAATTTTAAAGTAATCAAGTAATTATTAGTAAAATGATTAATTTGGGTTAAAAAGAATTTTAAAATATTTTTTATTAGGGGTTAATTTGAGTTAAAATTAATTATTAATTAAATTAGATTTAATTGTAAAATAATAGAAATTTTAGAGTATTTATTTGGTAAATAAACCTATAGATTCAGAATTTTAGAGGAAAAAGATCAATTGGTAAAGTGAGGAAAATGTGGGAGTGGCTATTGGGCAAATTTCTCAATTTTTAAATTTTTGCTGGGCTGTTTTAGTTTTAAACACAATGCATCTAGCCTAATTTTCACACCATTTACATCAGATTAGAGAGCTATAAAATTCGTTTGCTTTGCATAGTTTTAAAGATCTATCACCAGAGAATAGATTCAACAAATTTCCTTCTCAAAATACTCTCTTTTCACCTGAAATTAATTACAAAAGTAGCCAAAAATATTATGAAATTTCTCGAGATTCTTGAATCAAGATTTTCAAAGGATTTAGAACAAATCAAAGGTAATTATTATTTCTAAACTTATTTTTATGATGATTAGAAACATATTTACATGATTTGAGTGATAATTACATGATTTTTTTTTATCAATGTCATCTTCTTCAAAAGCTTAAGGTGTTTTAATGGTGGATCTTGAATTTTGAGAGGAAATCCATAATTCAATGGATGTTCCAACTCAAAATGGATCTATTAGGTCTTTTATTTTATTTATCAAGATTAAACATGTTTTGTAAGGTAATTTAAAGAAATTTGAATTTCATCATCTTTATGAACCAATTTTCTGAATTTTTGTGAAATTGATTTAAATGTGAAATTGATGCTTAGTATATGCTTATTTGGTCTAGTATTGATGTTTGGAAATTATTAGGAGGGCTAGAGTGATCGATTTTGTGAGGAATCAAGTTTTCAACTTGATGATACAAATTCAGTAAGGTAACTTTGAGTGAGAATTTCGTGTAGCCTAGTGAAAATTCGTGTTTATTATATCTTTTTAAATGTGGTAATATCTTTTTTTATCTCTGTTGAAGCTCTGAATCTTGAAGAGATCGAGCTAATCAAAATTTAAGCTTGGATTTGCTTGGTTGACCACTTGGTTGTGGTTGAGTTAGTTGTGTGGTGAGTGTTATTAAAGGACGATTGGGTAAATTGACCTCACTTATGCTTAATTAGATGATTAATTACTGATTGCAAATATTTAATTGAGTTTTGGTTGGTTAATTTTGTAAGATTATTGATATATGTTTAAGTGATGAAATTTTTGTTAAGTGTTGGTAAGTGAACATCTAGTGATTTTATGTGCTTTATATGATTGATTATAATGGTGAACTAAGCAAGTATGCTGGAGTTTTTGGTCCATGGTATGTTGATATCTCAATTGATAAATGAACATTGATAATAGGTAATAGGTATGCTAGATTTAATTTGATGTTAAAATGGCTATGTTACATTATTCACATATGCATTTTGGCACTTTAAATTGAGGACATTATTGACTAAAATTATTTTATGATTGATTGATTATATTGGCATTATAGCATGGCGGATCCATTGGATATAGTTGGCATGCCATTGGATTTGTGAGTACTTGTAACAACCCAATTTAGACCCTATTCGGAACGGTGATTTCGGGACCACGAATCCGAGTCAGAAAAATATTTAAAAATTATTTTCTGTGTTTATTATGTGTGAATTTATATCTGTGAAATTTTTGTGTTTTAATTTTGTTGTTTGAGTGCCCGATTTAATAAAAAGGGCTTAATCGCATAAAATGAATATTTGATGGTTTAATTTGTAAGGGTTGAATTGTTGTTGTCTTTATTGCAAGAGGTATTTATGTTGCAATTAGACCATATTTATAAATCATGGACGGTTAATGACATGAATATAATGTTTGTATAATTATTTTATAAAGGTTAATTTAGTAAAATATGTAATAATATGTATAAAATAAAACATAAAATTTTTTTCTTTGAAAAGAAAAGAAATAAGGTTTTCAAAGGTTCAACCATTGTTAAGCTTAATCAACATATGTAACTAGCTCGGTTTTTGATAATTTTTACGTTTTTGAGATCATTGCAGTGTAATGTACAAAGCCCATGCTTGAATTTCTGATTTTGATGAGTATTTTGAGTTATGACATTGATTAATATTTCAGTTTTGTGATGTTAGTTGATGAATTATGAAAGATATGTTTTGGATTAATATGTTTTGTATTGGAATTTTTGATAAATTTGAGTAATTTCTAAATTGTAAAAATAATAAATTGAAGGACTAAAATGTGAAATAAATGAAATGTATGGACTTTTATGAGCATAAGGAAGATTCAGCCTAAGCATGGTGTGTGGAAATTTTGCATGTTTTGTGTTTTGTGCAATTTGGACTAAATTATAAAAAGTGTAAAATGTCAGGGGTAAAATGGTATTTTTCCCATTTATGTGTTTTTGGACTAAATTGAATGAAGTTATGTTTGAATGAGTTTAATTTGAATATGTTTAGATCAAGAACCAAAGAAATCGAATTTGGATCAGGGGAAAACCAAAGTTATTGATTAGTCGTTTCACTTCGATTATCGTTGTCCGAGGTCAATTTATAAGCGAATAGATGTTATTTATTTGATTAAATATGAACTATATATGCTGAAATGTATAATGTGATAATATATATGTAAAAGCCGAATATGTAGCTTGGAATTTATGTGCACGAGTTCGATTCGACCGAGTTACGACGTCCGAAAGCCCGTCCGAACCTCAGGACTAGCTAGGATACATATGTCATGACATAGGATTTCCTATATGTGGACGATGTTTGGGACGTTAGCATCGATATGTGATTACGTGTAAGACGATGTTTGGGACATCGACATCGTATTTGATTCGTGTAAAACCCTGTCTGGGACAGTGGCGTCGATATGTGATAGCATGTAAGAGCACATCCGGGACTTTGGCATTGTACGATATATGTGTGATTATCTGAGTATCCTATTCAATTCTGAATGGTTCAACGGGCAATGATAAGTTGTGATTGAATGTGTAAAATGAGCTAAAGTGATCAGGTATGTAATAGCTTATTACTTATTTGAAATAAAGTAAGTTGGTTACTTGATATGTGTTGTAAATCATACATGATGTAAATGAAAAATTATATGTGTATATGAAAAGTACATTCGGCCAAAGGTTATGTATAGTGAAATCATAATGGTGAATTATGTGCAAACATATATGAATGATTATATTCGGCCTTATGAATATAAAATGTGAATATTTATGAAATGATTCATGAATATATGTATATGAGTTTATGTATATTCTGTGACAGCCCGATTTTGGGCTTAGTAAGAATAGTGGTTTCGGGACCACAAATTCGAAGTCAAGAAATTATTTTTATTATTATTTTGGTGTCATAATATGATCATATGAGTGTATGAAAATTTTGGTGAATTAATTTTTAGCGTTTGTCAGCTTAATTGCGAAAAAGGACTAAATTGCATAAAGGGTAAAAGTTTTATTTTACCTCATAGATATACCAAATAACTAGAGAACCATAATTAGAGGTCTTTAAAGAGCAAATAGACCCTTTAAAGAGTCAAGGCCGGCAATAGGGACAAGATAAATCAATTGGTCAAATGGTTAGGTGAGTTGATGACTTAATATTGTCTAGAAATAAAATAAAGAGAAAAAAAATGTTGTCATCTTTTTACTCTTCTTTCTTCCACCGATTTTTCCTCCAAGAAATAGCCATGGGACCTTGAAACTTTCAGCCATTTATTCCTCTCTCAAGTATGTGATTTAGATGGTTATTTTTGATGATTTTGGTACTTTTGAAACCCTTGTAGCATGAGCTAACTAATGAGGGGACTATTTTACAAAATAGTTGAGATTCTAGGGTTTTTCCATGAAAGCATATATGGTGTTAACTGAAATTTTATGAAATAATATGAGTTGTGGTTGTGAAATAAACAACTTTTTTGAAAGAATTTCTCATGGAAACCCTAATAGGACTATTTTGTAAATATTGTAAAATAGAAAGTAATGTGGTGAAATAATGGAAATTTTGGGTAGCTATAAGAGTAAAAAGGGTTCGGCTAGACTTAAGACATGAAGAAAGTTGATAAAAATTAATTTTAGAGCCTATGGGTAAAATGGTCATTTTATGAAAATCTAGGGGCAAAATGGTCATTTTGTCAAAAATGTAAATTTTTTATTGTATAAATTTATCTAGTGATTTAATGGATGAATTTTTATTATTTTTTATCAAGAAATAGAAAATCCGAACCTAGTCGAGGGAAGGCCAAGCAAGTAGATTAAAATCGACTAGTCGCTTACATTTTGTAATCTGAGGTGTAACGCCCCAAATTTTGGGCCTAGAAGAATTGGGCTTCGCGTATGGGAGCAATTGGATTTTAGTTGTGCGAGAGAATTTCACTAATTGCGTGTTTGCTTTACTGGCTATGTGCTTTAGGAGTGATTGAGAGTGTTTTGGGAGGTCTTGAGTTCAAATCTAGGTTTTAGCAAAAATCTTAGTTTTCCCTAAATTCAACTTGGCGTTAGCTGGAAGGTCTTATTAATATTTTCGGTTTAAATTATGAAACACAGAAGCATGAGGTCTAGTGGCAAGGTGGCATTAGGAGTATGGCAAGGAGGTCAAAGGTTCAAGACTTGAAGTGAGCTATGGATTACTTATTTTGCAACTGTGCTGCCCAATGGTTGTGTTGAATAGAATTCTGCTCAAGTGGTTGTGGATTTGGTCTTGGGGGAGAGATTTATGGGATATGGACTTGGAGGAGTTTGAAAGTGTTTCAAATCGGGGGGTTGAAAGAATATAGGAGTGCATTATAGGGGGTTGAGGGGAGAGCTAGTAGTTGGTTGAATATGGGACTTCCCATTGTGCATATTCGGTCATAGGACATTTTCCCATAGTGTCGAATTCTTTTATACCATTTCGAGTTCTCATCGTTTTTAATTTTTTTCTCATTTCTCTATATTTCCGAGCAAATAGGGAAAACTGACCACTCGTGCAACTTTTCTGTCATTTCTGGCAAGTGTTGAGTGCTCTTTCTTTTGTCCATTTTCTTTCCCATTTTTGTTTCTTGCTCCTTGCTCAAACTTTTACCAAAACCCTTTTTACTTTTGGCTCCTATTTATTTCTTTCAAAGTTTTCGATTGTTCCCCTCCTTATTACTCCTTTTGCAATCTGTTCATTGCATGACCAAACCTTCTTGCCCCATTTCTCTACTTTCTGTCCTTCTTTTCTCTCATTTGTTCCTATTCCTATTTGGCCAAATGCCCCATGCCTTTTGTGATCATTCTCGTGTATAGTGGCCGAAAATCCTTGCCTTCCTTCAACACTTTCTTTCATTAATCATAGTACTCTTGTAAGCCGAATATAACCTTCTCTATTTTTCCCTCGTTTGTTTGCCTTCTCCTCTCAGTAGTAGTTGAATACTGTATTCCTGTCACATTGCTCGCGTTTTCGATTCAGCCACTCTTCTCTACACTTTCTTTTTGGTCAACAATTTCGACTCAGTGCACTCGAGGGTTACTCCTTTAGTTTGGAACCGATTCTGTGGGATGGTAAGTAGTAGAGAATAAGACTTTGTTTGGCTTTTAGTTCTTGTGGTGAAATCATATATCTTATCGGGATCTAATGAAGAAGGGATTTTTGTTTAGGTTGTGGTCGAAGGTGATCTGAAAATTGTTTGAAAGTTGGGGAAACAGGTGTTTCTATTATTGGTAAGGTCACAGTAGTTGATTTAGTTTTCTGTCGGCTTCTTTTGATAACAAGAGTTGGATGAGTAATCGTTATGATGCTTTAATCTAGGTGCAAGGATACTTGGGGTGCAATTCGTTTCACAAGTAGGTGTGTAACCGTATGCTATGTTTAATGATCGACTGAAAAGCCAAAAGTGTGTGTATTTGTATGCCGTTTTTGATAATCGTTTAAAAGTCGAAAGTATGTGTTGTTTACACTACTATGACTATAGATTGACGAAATGCCGAAAAGCCAAAAATATGGCGTATGATGCCAGATGAGCGTGCGATCGCGCGTGTGGTGAACCGATCCCACGAAGATGGACGTTAGACCGTAGATGCCACCACGAGCGCTCTTGTGGTCTTGGGCTATTCTAAGACTCGTTGGGCTAAATGGGCCATGTGGGCCCAATGGGCTAGTGGGCCTCGCACAGATAAATGTATGTGATGTGGTAAGTGATGTTAGGACTGTGATGTTCACATAGCTGTGGCTGTTTCTGGGCTAAATGGGCCACACGAATGTGCGGGCGCACTTACACCGTTATGTCTGTTTAGGTTACTTAAGTCGCTCGAGGTGATGGTGGACTATCTGTTGGGTCGTTAAGACCCTGATCTGTAAAATTACCAAAATTGTAACACCCCGAACCCGAGACCGTTGCCGGTGTCGGACACGAGGGGTTAACAAGCCAAAACCACTTATGGCACCGACCAATTTGACATTTCCAGGCAAGCTGGAAAACTGCGTCGCTGTCGCCTCAAAAAGCATATCTCAAGTTTCACAACTCGGAAACTGATTCCGTAAATTTTCCCTGAATTTAGACTCATATATCCATCCATGGATTTATTTCTAGAATTTTTGGTCGGGCCAATTGGTACATTTTATTAGTTAAAGTCACCCATGTTACCGGGGTCGACTACACTGACCTTCGCGCGTTACAACTTGAATATCTCTCTGTACAGGGTTTCAATACTGATTCCGTTTGTTTCTAATGAAACTAGACTCAAAAATAAATCTGCACATATAAGACATGACTTATAATTCATTCTGAATAATTTATTGTAAATTTTCAAAGTCGAGACAGGGGACCCAGAAACCGTTCTGGCCCTGTCTCACGAGAACTTTAATATCTCTCGGTATACTGATCATATGATCGTTAGTTACTTTGATATGAAAATAGACTCGTCAAGGTTAGATCACATAATTTATTCACTATTTAACACCATTCCTAAAAATTTTGGTGATTTTTCACGTCCACGTCCATTGCAATGGCACCTCTGCTTTTTTAAGGTAGGCTTTACCTATATTGTAGTTCCCATGGACCAACTATAGTCTAGTCATACTTAGGTCCACATATGATCATATTTAGCCATTCCAATGGCTGATCATGTGACCAACTCTCTCATTCCAAACCATAATCACATCATGAAACCAAATATAATTACAAACCACATATGGTCAAATTCCATACTCCATTTTTTTTCGAACCATTTTCGCATGGCCGTACACATATACATCACAAGTACTTAAAAATAACCGAGGGTAGTCCTATACATGTCATATCCAAAACTCAACTAAAGAAGTACCAAAAAGGGATTTGATAGTGTGGTTGACTTCAACTTCTATGATCCCGAATCCGATCGCTAACGAGCAAAATCTATAAACAGAGAAACAAAGAAACGGAGTAAGCAATTTATGCTTAGTAAGTTTTGAGCCATAATATACACACAACCAAAGCATAGCATTCAAGTAGCTAAACAATAATTCATATGCACAATTTCTCAAAGACATGCTTACTTCACAATCCCAACTCTTATATTCATACACTAATAACGGCTTAGTCAAGGCCGATAACTCATTTATCATCGGAGCGAATACGCACATACACTTACTCATAGTGTGCAAAGCACACACGAAACGTACCTTGTTGTTGGGAATTTCACAAGCGTATTAACTGAAAATTTTTACAGCAAGTTCAAAGATCTCGAATCACATACCTTCGGAGTTTATCCGGATATAGCTACTCGTTCAAACGCCTTCGGGACATAGCCCGGTTATGGTAACCCGCACAAAGGCTTTCGGGACTTAACCCGGATATCACAATTTTGCACAATTGCCTTCGGGCTTAGCCCGGATATCATAACTCGCACAATTGCCTTCGGGCTTAGCCCAGATATCACTCGAACATTCATACACATCTTTGTTTTAATTTCATAACACAACTTTTATGCACAATTCACTTAGCAAAAATATCATTTCGGCTCAATGGCCACATACGAAGGCACAAATTCGATTGCTTATTACTTCATTCAATCGAATCAAAATCTAAGTTTCGATACTCAAAAACTTACCTCGGACGTGGTCGAACGATTTCGACGGCTATTCGACGACTTTTTCCTTCCCCTTATCGGATTTAGCTCCCCTTTGCTCTTGAGCTTAATCTTGATGCAAGTTTAGCCAAATCTCCTTCTAGATCTCTTCTAAACAAAGAAAATGAAGCAAAAATCTCTTCTTCCTCTTAGGAATTTCGGCCAAAGGAAGGAGGGGAAAAGATGAACAATTTTTTTGTTTTTCTTTCTTAGTCTTTGCTCAAAGAAAGGATGAATGACAACTTTTTTTTTTTCTTTCTTTCTCTCTAGCTACGGCACCATGGGGGGGCATCCATGCTCATTTTTTTTCTTTTTTTTCATTTCTTAATTCTTTCTACATAATGCACTAACTAAACATGTTGGAAACATGTCCCTTGCCCATAATCTAGACATGGTCCACTCATTCAAAATAAATGGAGTATTTGACATGCAACTCCATTTATTTTGCTTCATTCCTTTATTAACCTCTTGAAATTAGCTACATATTTTAAATCCTTTCACATGAGTCCTTTTCTTTCAATTCACAATCAAATTAACTAAATCAAAGAATTCAAAATTCACACATGAGCACACACATATTATAGGCATCAAAATAAATTTTAAATTATTTTTATGCCTCGATTTTGTGGTCCCGAAACCACATCCCGACTAGGGTCAATTTTGGTGTCACAACTCTCCCCACTTAAGAAATTTTCGTCCCGAAAATCTTACCGTAAATAGGTTTGGGTAACGCTCTTTCATAGAGCTCTTGGGTTCCCAAGTAGCTTCTTCCATCCTGTGTTTGAGCCATAACACTTTTACTAACGGAACCCTTTTGTTTCGCAACTCCTTCACTTCACGAGCTAGGATACGAATCGGTTTTTCTTCATAACTCATATCGGATTGAATTTCAACCTCTGATGGACTAATTACGTGCGATGGATCAGATCTATAGCGTCGAAGCATCGAAACATGAAAGACATCGTGAATCTTTTCGAGTTCAGGGGGCAAAAATCAAACGATATGCAATCGGACCGACTCGCTTCGGATATCTCATATGGCCCAATGAACCTCGGGCTCAACTTGCCCTTACGGTAGAATCGAGTATCTTTTTCCAAGGCGAAACCTTGAGAAACACTTTATCTCCCACGATGCTCGATGTCTTTACGCTTCGGATCCGCGTCGACTTCTAACGATCGGAGGCTATTTTCGGACTTTCACGAATTACTTTCACTTTCAGTTCAGCATCTCTAATCAAATCCACCCCGAAAATTTTGCTTTCACCGAGCTCAGTCCAAAACAATGGTGTACGGCATTTACGACCGTACAAAGCCTCGTAGGGTGCCATCTAAATACTTGATTGAAAGCTGTTGTTGTAAGCGAATTCAATCAACGGCAAATACCGTTCCCATGAACCACTGAACTCGAGGATACAACATCTCAACATATCCTCAAGTATCTGAAGTATCCACTCAGATTGACCATCGGTTTGGGGGTGAAAGGCAGTGCTGAAATGCAATTTGGTACCCAAAGCTTCTTGCAACTTTTTCCAAAATCGCGAGGTAAATCTCGGATCTCTATCCGACACGATGGAAATAGGCACCCCGTGCAATCTCACAATCTGAAAAATGTACAATTCGGCTAGTTTGTCCATTGAAAAATCCGTACGTACGGGGACAAAGTGAGCCGACTTAGTCAATCTATCTACCACGACCCAAACCGCATCCTTCTTACTCGCTGACAATGGCAGTCCGGATACAAAGTCCATGGTGACTCGATCCCATTTCCACTCGGGTATCGTGATCGGCTGAAGTAATCCTGAAGGCACTTGATGTTCCGCTTTCACTTGTTGACATATTAAACATCTCAAACAAAGTCGAGATGTCTCGTTTCATACCATGCCACCAAAACCGACGCGTTTCAAATCGTTGTACATCTTCGTACTCCCCGGGTGGATTGCCATTCGGCTACAATGGGCTTCGTTCAGAATTATCGAAATAAGTTCCGAATTCTTTGGAACACACAGACGACTTTTGAACCTCAAACAATCATCATCATCGATTTGAAATTCCGAGTCCTTGTTCGGAACACACTCAGCCCGTTTTGCAACCAACTCATCGTCGACTTTCTGAGCTTCACGAATTTGACGTATCAATAATGGTTTGGCTTTCAATTCAGCTACTAACACATTGTCGGGTAGAAACGGACAAGTGTACATTCATCACTAAATAAGCGAATAATGATTTACGACTTAAGGCATCCGCAACCACATTCGCCTTTCCCGGTGATAGTCAATGACCACTCATAATCCTTTAACAGCTCGAGCCAACGTCTTTATCGCAGATTTAAGTCTCTTTGAGTCATCAAATATTTGAAACTTTTATGATCCGAATACACATGGCACTTCTCACCAAATAAGTAATGTCGCCATATCTTTAAAGGCGAATCGATGGCGACCAATTCGAGACCATGGGTGGGATAATTTTTCTCATGTGGCTTTAATTGCCTCGACGCATAGGCCACAACCCGATCTTCTTGCATCAATCGCAACCTAACCCAAGTAGGAGGCGTCACTATAGATGACAAACTCTTTGCCGATTCGGGTTGCACTAGAATTGGGGCTTCATCAAATAAGTTTTCAGTTGATCGAAACTTTTCGACATTTCTCCATCCATTCGAACTTAACATCCTTTTGGAGTAACCGTCATTGGCGTGGCTATTGTTGAGAAACCTTTTACAAATCGTCGATGCGCGATAACGGATATTTATTCTTTATCGTCGCTTTATTAAGTCGACGATAGTCGATGCACGACCTCATGGTTCCATCCTTCTTTTCACAAACAACAACGGCGCACCCCAAGCGAAAACTTCAGGCGAGCAAAACCTCTATCCACCAATTCTTGCAACTCCTTTAATTCTTGGTGCCATACGATACGGGGCTATCGAAATTGGAATGGTACGGTACCAATTCGATGCCAAACTCTATTTCCGAACAGTGGTAAACCGGCAATTCTTGAGGAAAACATCCGGTATTCACAAACCAGCGCACAGATTCGGGTTTCTTTTCTAACTCCTTGTCATCTAGAACATACGCAAGGTATGCTTCACACCCTTTCTTACGTATTTACGAGCCAACATTGCGATATTACGGTGGCAATCCTTTAAGTCCGTAGACTCAACCCGAATTATCTCGTTATTCGTGCACCTCGGATCAATAGTCTTGCTTTTGCAATTTACAACCGCATCGTGCATGGTCAACCAATCCAAACCAAGAATAACGTCGAATTAGTCAAATGGCAAAAGCATCAAGTCCGCCGAAAACAAGAACCTCAAAATACTAGGGACTTTTCTTACACTTTGTTGACGAGCACGTAATGACCCAAGGGTTTGACACCGAATTACAAACTCGATAGACTCAATGGCAAAGTCTTACTGGATGCTAAGGTTTCGCATATATAAGAATGAGTAGAACCAGGGTCAATCAAAGCAATCATATTAGTATCGAAAAGAGTGAGGATACCGGTAATAACATTTGGTGAGGCAGCATCCTCGCGTGCGCGTATGGCATAAGTCCTAGTAGGAGCACGAGGCTCAGATCTGATGGTGGCATCTCTAGATCCTCTCTGACCGCCACTAGCATTGCCCGTGTTTCTAGACGGCCTACCTCGAGTTGTGGTAGCACCCGGGTTCCCACTTTGATTTACATTTTGTTCAGATAAGCTCGGGCAATCCTTAATGAAATGATCGGTGATCCGCACTTGTAACAGAGCGGTCACGGAATCTACAACTCCCGAATGCCATTTGCCACAATATTGGCACTCAGCTTACATCTCGACGATCATTGCCAACACCGGCGATCGAAGTGACTCAGCGTGCCCATAGGGGTCGATCGCGGTCTCGTCTAGAAAAGCCGAAATGTCTCTAGACCGGCCTAAGCCATCTCTAAATTTCTTTGATGATTGTGGGAAGGGCTTCCCAAGACCTCTTACTGAAACTCCCTTGTTCCCACTTCACTTTTCTTTTCTCCATCTTGAGCTCCTCGGCTTTGCACGCTCGCTCGACAAGAGCCACAAACTCTCGGATTTCCAAAATGCCAACATACTGACTTTATATCATCGTTCAGTCCATCTTGAGCGTTTACATCACGACTTACGAAGAAATGCACTCACGCGCGTACCGGCTAAGCCTCGCAAATTTTCGTTCGTAGTCGGTAACCGACATGGAACCTTGCTTAAGATCAAGGAATTCCTTTTGTTTTTGGTCCATAAATCTCTGACTGATATACTTCTTTCGGAATTCAGTTTGGAAGAACTCCCAAGTTACTTGCTCTCTAGACACCACAGAAGTCAGAGTATTCCACCAATACTAGGCGGAATCGCGTAGCAAGGAGATAGTACACTTTAAGCATTCATCGGGTGTACATGATAACTCATCGAGCACCCAGATAGTGTTGTCCAACCAAAATTCAGCTTGCTCGGCATCGTCGCTATCCGTAGCTTTAAATTCAGTAGCCCCATGTTTTCAATTACGTCGATTGGGGCTTACTTGACCTTACTTGGTCGATTCATCGGAGGTATTGTAGGTGCGGGGGTTGCATTAGTCGGAAATGGAGGTTGTGGAACAGCCGTGTTAGTTCGAATGTATTGGTTAAACCAATCATTCATCACACTATAAAAGGCTTGCTTAGCCTCATCATTCGGATTGCTGGCAATAGGTTGAGAGTCCGTCGGCGCTGTCCCTTGCGCGGGAGCAGGCGCCACACTCTCCACATCATCAGCTATTGCTCGGTTGAGATCGGGATCCATTGCTATAAACAAACACAAACTCAAATTGTCAGAAATCACCACACTATCAATTTGTCACTTAATGGCATGTATAGCTAGACCCCAAACATATCACGGTAGGCCTAGGATCGACTAAACCGTGGCTTTGATACCAATAAAGTTGTAACACCCCGAACCCGAGACCGTTGCCGGTGTCGGACACGAGGGGTTAACAAGCCAAAACCACTTATGGCACCGACCAATTTGACATTTCCAGGCAAGCTGGAAAACTGCGTCGCTGTCGCCTCAAAAAGCAAATCTCGAGTTTCACAACTTGGAAACTGATTCTGTAAATTTTCCCTGAATTTAGACTCATATATCCATCCATGGATTTATTTTTAGAATTTTTGGTTGGGCCAATTGGTACAGTTTATTAGTTAAAGTCACCCATGTTACCGGGGTCGACTACACTGACCTTCGCACGTTACAACTTGAATATCTCTCTGTACAGGGTTTCAATACTGATGCCGTTTGTTTCTAATGAAACTAGACTCAAAAATAAATCTGCACATATAAGGCATGACTTCTAATTAATTTTGAATAATTTATTACAAATTTTCAAAGTCGCGACAGGGGACCCAGAAACCGTTCTGGCCCTGTCTCACTAGAACTTTAATATCTCTCGGTATACTGATCATATGATCGTTTAGTTACTTTCATATGAAAATAGACTCGTCAAGGTTCAATCACATAATTTATTCACTATTTAACACCATTCCTAAAAATTTTGGTGATTTTTCACGTCCACGTCACTGCAGCTGGCAGCCTCTGTTTTTAAGGTAGGCTTTACCTATATTGTAGTTCCCATGGACCAACTATAGTCTAGTCATACTTAGGTCCACATATGATCATATTTAGCCATTCCAATGGCTGATCATGTGACCAACTCTCTCATTCCAAACCATAATCACATCATGAAACCAAATATAATTACAAACCACATATGGTCAAATTCCATACTCCATTTTTTTATCGAACCATTTTCGCATGGCCGTACACATATACATCACAAGTACTTAAAAATAACCGAGGGTAGTCCTATACATGCCATATCCAAAACTCAACTAAAGCAGTACCAAAAAGGGCTTTGATAGTGTGGTTGACTTCAACTTCTATGATCCCGAATCCGATCGCTAACGAGCAAAATCTATAAACAGAGAAACAAAGAAACGGAGTAAGCAATTTATGCTTAGTAAGTTTCGAGCCATAATATACACACAACCAAAGCATAGCATTCAAGTAGCTAAACAATAATTCATATGCACAATTTCTCAAAGACATGCTTACTTCACAATCCCAACTCTTATATTCATACACTAATAATGGCTTAGTCAAGGCCGATAACTCATTTATCATCGGAGCGAATACGCACATACACTTACTCATAGTGTGCAAAGCACACACGAAACGTATCTTGTTGTTGGGAATTTCACAAGCGTATTAACTGAAAATTTTACAGCAAGTTCAAAGATCTCGAATCACATACCTTGAGTTTATCCGGATATAGCTACTCGTTCAAACGCCGGGACATAGCCGGTTATGGTAACCCGCACAAAGGCCTTGGGACTTAACCGGATATCACAATTTTGCACAATTGCCTTGGGCTTAGCCGGATATCATAACTCGCACAATTGCCTTGGGCTTAGCCGGATATCACTCGAACATTCATACACATCTTTGTTTTAATTTCATAACACAACTTTTATGCACAATTCACTTAGCAAAAATATCATTTCGCTCAATGGCCACATCTGAAGGCACAAATTCGATTGCTTATTACTTCATTCAATCGAATCAAAATCTAAGTTTGGATACTCGAAAACTTACCTCGGACGTGGTCGAACGATTTCGACGGCTATTCGACGACTTTTTCCTTCCCCTTATTAGATTTAGCTCCCCTTTGCTCTTGAGCTTAATCTTGATGCAAGTTTAGCCAAATCTCCTTCTAGATCTCTTCTAAACAAAGAAAATGAAGCAAAATCTCTTCTTCCTCTTAGGAATTTCGGCCAAAGGAAGGAGGGGAAAAGATGAACAATTTTTTTGTTTTTCTTTCTTAGTCTTTGCTCAAAGAAAGGATGAATGACAACTTTTTTTTCTTTCTTTCTCTCTAGCTACGGCACCATGGGGGGGCATCCATGCTCATTTTTTTTCTTTTTTTTCATTTCTTAATTCTTTCTACATAATGCACTAACTAAACATGTTGGAAACATGTCCCTTGCCCATAATCTAGACATGGCGGCCACTCATTCAAAATAAATGGAGTATTTGACATGCAACTCCATTTATTTTGCTTCATTCCTTTATTAACCTCTTGAAATTAGCTACATATTTTTAAATCCTTTCACATGAGTCCTTTTTCTTTCAATTCACAATCAAATTAACTAAATCAAAGAATTCAAAATTCACACATGAGCACACACATATTATAGGCATCAAAATAAATTTTAAATTATTTTTATGCCTCGATTTTGTGGTCCCGAAACCACATCCCGACTAGGGTCAATTTTGGGCTGTCACAGAAATACCCTTGTAGTGTAAAATTATCGAAAATATCCCTGTAAGGTAAAATGATTATTTTGCCGTTGTGGGTAAATGACTGACTTGGACTATGAATTTGACTGATCTGACTGTGATTGTATGATTGTGTTTTAACTGACTTGACTATGGTTGTATGACTGACATGCTTTTAATATATGTTTAAATGTCTGTTACTGAGCATGGCCATTGGGCATACACGTGTGATGATTGAGTATGACATACACGACATATTGCATGGGGTTGGGACATTGATATAGAGGAAGTACTGTACTAATAGGGACACACGGGTCGCACGAGATGATTGTGGATCCAATATTGATCTGTTAAGGTCGCACGGGTTGCACGAGACGATTGTGGACCGACGAACGACTTAATGCCGCTTAATCTATTTATGGCTCTGTGCCAGCCTAAATATGGCTCTATGCTATCTTGATTATATCTTTGTGCCAATCGCATTTACCTGTAGCTATGTGCCTATCATATTTATTGATGACTCTATGTTGATCATATTTACCCACGGCTGTGTGCCGATAATATTACCATCGCTGATGGCTACGTGTCAAACTTATTACAGTTACTGATGGCTTTGGGCCAATTATAATACCGCTACTGAAGGCTTAAAGTTGTATATATATAGTAGCTTTACTGCAATTTTGTTTAGTGCTGCAACCGGTACTAATATTGTAAGTGTAGGGATGGCATGGGTGAGTTATTCCCTACAGGTAGTGTAGGGTTGGACAGAGGCAAGTGAAGGGTCGGATGGGCTAGCATGCATTCATGCATTCATACATTCTGTTTGGGCTGGGAGCCGAATGTTAATGTATTGGGCTTTGGCCCACGTATGCTCTGAACTGGACTGTACTATTACTATTAACGGGCTTTGGCCCAGACTGTTTCTGTTTCTATTTCGGTATACTGACTATTGCTCTAGTAAGGGGATTACACATTGAGTTTTCATAAACTCACCCCGCTAATTAACTGTCTGAGTAATCCCAAAGATTAGGAAGATCGGTCTTTAGGACTCGAGAGATGGTCACACGACTGCAGTCTTACTACGATTTGGAATTTATTTATGGTTTAGATTCCATTTTGGGTTTTCATTTACTTTGATTTATATCTGTTTGAATTAAATGACTGTTTTCCCAAAATGTTAATTGTTTTTAAAACAACACTACGTTTTCGCAACATTTTCAAAATGCTTACGGAACTTAACTTTTTAATATCAGGTTTTAGTAATTATTTTAAAACTAGCTTCTGCAACCAAAAGAGATTTTGGGAATAAAATTTTGTATTTTTCAATGAACCACACTTTGAAATTAAACTAACGTAAACTGGGGTTTTCAATGAAAGCATGGTATTTGAAAAACACTTTAATGTGACATGCCAGATTCGGGCCTAACTTCTAGGTAGGGTTTGGGGTGTTACATTTAGTGGTATCAGAGCCAGGTTACAAAACTCGGGCTGTGAAATGGACTTTTAACTTTTGGGGTTTTAAAGTTGCCTATAATTGATTTTGAAGTAAGGATTTTATTGTGTGGTTTACCGAGTCTCCGGTGCCAAATCCGTAAGTCCTTTAGATATTAGACTATACATAAAGTTAAATTTTACATTTATTCTGTGTATGTTCTGGAAATCATATTTTTTAAGCTAGCAACAGTACTGTGATGGATTCCGAGGGCAAGCAAGGTCACGAGGAGTCGCTCGTTTCCCCAAAACACGAGATTGTTCAGGAAGAGAAAGTTAAAGCGATTCTGCCAACTTCGGGTAGCGGTAACCCGGAGCTTGGGACTAAGGCACTGTCCCGGTTGGTATGAGAAGTGCTAGAAGAAGTGTTTGAGGCTAGAGCTAAGGAGATTAGTGGAACGTTATGGATTAGGTGCTGGGATTGTAACAAGAAGAGGGATCGCAGTTCTCTGAAGCAAGAGTCTCATTCTGTTAAACGTGTTAAGACATGTCCAAAGTTTCTGGTCCAAACTTTTTGGCTTGTGAGCATTGTAAAAGGCGCCATCCGGGTGAATGCTGGAGGAAGTTAGGAGTGTGTTGCAGATGTGAGTCTAAAGAGCATCGGGTTCGGGATTGCATTTTTCCTTTTAAGTCAGGTGTGTTTTGTTTGGATGTGATGTTTGGATATAGAAATTGTATGCATGTGTGATAGATATCTGTTTGCTTTTATGATTAGATGTTTTGTTATGTGTAAGAGGTTTCAAGATTAAGTTTAAGTGTGTTAGTGTTGGTGGGATTAGAGTACGCAGCGGTAGTGTAGTGGGGTAGTTGTTACATGACTACCCTGTTAGTTGGAAATTTCGAGGACTAAATTTCTTTAAGGGGGTAGAGTTGTAACGCCCTCAATTTTGGGCCTAGAAGAATTGGGCTTTGCATATCGGAGCAATTGGATTTTAGCTGTGCAAGAGAATTTCACTAATTATGTGTTTGCTTTACTGGCTATGTGATTTAGGAGTGAATTGGGAGTGTTTAGGGAGGTCTTGAGTTCAAATCTAGGCTTTAGGAAAAATTTTAGTTTTCCCTAAATTAAACTTGGTGTTAGATGGAAGGTCTTATTAATATTTTGGGTTTAAATTATGACACAAGAAAGCATGTGGCCTAGTGGCAAGGTCGCATTAGAAGTATGGCAAGGAGGTCAAAGGTTCGAGACTTGAAGTGAGCTATGGATTACTTATTTTGCAGTTGTGCCGCCGTGGTTGTGTTGGAATAGAATTCTGCTCAAGTGGTTGTGGAATTGGTCTTGGGGGAGAGATTTATGGGATATGGACTTGGAGGAGTTTGAAAGTGATTCAAATCGGGGGGTTGAGAGATTATAGGAGTGGATTATGGGGGGTTGAGGGGAGAGTTAGTACTTGGCCGAATATGGAACTTCCCATTGTGCATATTCGGTCATAGGACTTTTTCCTATAGTGCCAAATTCTTTTATGCCATTTCGGGTTCTCCTTGCTTTTATTTTTTTTCTCATTTCTCTGTATTGCCGATCAAATACTGAAAACCGACCACTCGTGCAACTTTTCTGTCATTTCTGGCAAGTGCTGAGTGCTCTTTCTTTTGTCCATTTTCTTTCCTATTTCTGTTTCTTGCTCCTTGCTCAAACTTTTACCGAAACCCTTTTTACTTTTGGCTCCTCTTTATTTTGTTCAGCGTTTTCGATTGTTCCGCTCTTTATTACTCTTTTTGCAATCAGTTCCTTGCATGACCGAACCTTCTCACCCCATTTCTCTACTTTCTATCCTTCTTTTCTCTAGTTGTTTCTATTCCTATTTGGCCAAATACCCCATTTCCTTTTGTGATCATTCTCGTGTATAGTGGCCGAAAATCCTTTCCTTCCTTCAACACATTCTTTCATTAATCATAGTACTCTTGTAAGCCAATATAACCTTCTCTATTTTTTCCCTCGTTTGTTTGCCTTCTCCTCTCAGTAGTAGTCGAATACAGTATTCCTCTCATATCACTCGCGTTTTCGATTCAGCAACTCTTCTTCACACTTTCTTTTTGGTCATCAATTTTGACCCAGCGCACTCGAGGGTTACTCCTTTTCCTTGGAACAGATTCTGCGGGATGGTAAGTAGTAGAGAATAAGACTTTGTTTGGCTTTTAGTTCTTGTGGTGAAATCATATATCTTATCGAGATCTAACGAAGAAGGGATTTTTGTTTAGGTTATGGTCGAAGGTGATCTAGAAATTGTTTGAAAGTTAGGGAAACATGTGTTTCTATTATTGGTAAGGTCACAGTAGTTGATTTAGTTTTCTGTCGGTTTCTTTTGATAACAAGAGTTGGATGAGTAATCATTATGATGCTTTAATCCAGGTGCGAGGATACTTGGGGTGCAGTTCGTTTCATGAACAGGTGTGTAACCGTATGCTATGTTTGATGATCGGCTGAAAAGCCAAAACTGTGTGTATTTGTATGCTGTTTTTGATAATCGTTTAAAAGTCGAAAGTATGTGTTATTTACTTTACTATGACTGTAGATCGGCGAAATGTCGAAAGCCTAAAATATGGCGTAAGATACAACACGAGTGTGCGATCGCGCGTGTGATGAACCGAGCCCACAAACTTGGACGTTAGACTGTAGAGGCCACCACGAGCACTCTCGTGGTCTTGGGCTATTCTGGCCCTCGTTGGGCTAAATTGGCCGTGTAGGCCCAATGGGATCGTGGGCCCTACAAGGATAAATGTATGTGATGTGGTAAGTGTTGTTTGGACTGTGATGTTCGTATAGTTGTGGCTCTTTCTTGGCTAAACCGGCCACACGAGTGTGTGGGCCCACTTGGGTCGAGTAATGGGCCTTGGGCCCATTTACACCGTTATGTCTGTTTAGGTTACTTAAGTCGCTCGAGACGACGATGGACCATTTGTTGGGTCTTAAAGACCCCGGTTTGTAAAATTACCGAAATACCCTTGCAGTGTAAAATTACCGAAAATACCCTTGTAGGGTAAAATGATTGTTTTGCCCTTGTGGGTTAATGACTGACTTAGACTATGAATTTGACTAATTTGACTGTGATTGTAGGACTGTGTATTAACTAACTTGCGTGTGGTTGTATGACTGACATGCTTTTAATATATGGTTAAATGTCAGTTACTGAGCATGGCCATTGTGCATACACGTGTGATGATTGAGCATGACATTCACATCATATTGCATGGGGTTGGGACATTGTTACGGAGGAAGTATTGTACTATAGGGTCGCATGGATCGCACAAGACGACTGTGGATCTAGTATTAATCTATTAAGGTCTCACGGGTCGCACGAGACGACTGTGGACCGATGGACGGCTTAATCCGCTTAATCTGTTTATGGCTCTGTGCCAACCTAAATATGGCTCTGTGCCTATCGTATTTACCTGTGGCAATGTGCCTTTCATATTTATTGATGAGTCTGCGTCGATCATATTTACCCATGGCTGTGTGTCGATTATATTACCATCTCTGATGGCTACGTGCCAAACTTATTACAGTTACCGATGGCTTTGTGCCAATTATAATACCGCCACTAAAGGCTTAAAGCCGTATATATATAGCAGCTTTGCTGCGATTTCGATTAGTACTGCAACTGGTGCTAATGTTGTAAATGTAGGGATGACATGGGTAAGTTATTCCCCACAAGTAGTGCAGGGTTGGACGGAGGCAAGTGTAGGGTTGGATGGGCTATCATGCATTCATACATTCTATTTGGGCTGGAATCCGGATGTTAATGTATTGGGCTTTGGCCCACGTAGCTCTGAACTAGACTGTACTATACTGTTACTGTTAATAGGCTCTGGCCCAGACTGTTTCTGTTTCTATTTCGATATACTGACTGTTACTCTAGTAAGGGGATTACACACTGAGTTTTCATAAACTCACCCCGTCCATTAACTATATAGGTAATCCCCAACATTAGGAGGATCGATGCTGCGAGGGACTCGAAGATGGTCACACGACTGCAGTCTTATTACGCTTTGGACTTTATTTATGGTTTAGATTCCATTTTGGGTTTTAATTTTTGTAATAAAGCCTTTTAGAGTTTTTGGATTTTAACTTTGGGTTTCATTTCTTTGATTTATATTTGTTTGAAGTAAATCACGATTTTCCCAAAATGTTAATTGTTTTTAAAACAGCACTACGTTTTCGCAACATTTTCAAAATGCTTATGCAACTTAACTTTTTAACGTCAGGTTTTATTAATTATTTTAAAACTAGCTTCCGCAATGAAAAGAGATTTTGGGAATAAAATTATGTATTTTTTCAATGAACCATGCTTTGAAATTAAACTAACGTAAACTGGGGTTTTCAATGAAAACATGGTTTTCGAAAAACACTTCAATGTGACATGCCAGATTTGGGCCTAACTTTTAGGCTGGGTTTAGGGTGTTACACGAGGTAAGTTGTATGTTGATAATGCAACTATATTGTTATGATTTGTGATTGAATTGATATTGCATAAATTGTTATGATTGTGAATATGAGTATGCACGTTGAGAAATTAACGTAGTAAAAACTCCCGGTTGAACTTTAGGAATAGATTTGGATATTCATGGCATGAGATTGGGTGATATGTCTGCTAGTGTAAGACATGTTTGAGACATGCATCTACTTCGAGACGAGAGCTAGTGTAAGACATGTCTGGGACATGTATCAGCCTTGAGATATACAAGCTAGTGTAAGACCTGTTTGGGACATGGTTGTGTGTGAGTGTAAGACCTGTCTGGTACATGGCATCGACACCGATAGATGAGAGCCAGTGTAAGATATGTCTGGGACACGGCATCAGCCTCGATATATGAAAGTCAGTGTAAAACCTGTCTTGGACATGGCATCGACTTTGATGTGCTAGCCAATGTAAGACCATGTTTAGGACATGGCGTCGGCATCTTATCCCATGTTTGGGGCTATTGAATATCTTATAGTATTCCAAATGTTTCAATGGGAGATTTATGGTTTACATCGATGTGAGAGAACTTATGACCATGTGGTAAGTGGTACAGGTACCTAAATGAGAATTACGACATACGAGCTTCATTTACGTTGTATGTTTAGTAAAGGAGGAAAGTGAGTAAGTTATGCATATGACTGCTTGTGTATTCTACACAAATTATGAATTATGAATTCAAACCAATGTTGTATAATTGGTGAGAAACAATAATGAGCAAGTATTGTTTATGAATCCTTACTTTGATGCACAAATTGAGATATGTTGGGGCCTTATGGTAGCATATAATTACTCATTATTTGCATGTGACTTACTAAGCTTTATGCTTACCTCTTTTTCTTTCCATTTTCTTATAGTGCCGCCAAAGTAGCTCATGGATCATCACCTTGCGTCGGAGAAGCCAGTCACACTATCCCTTAAGCAATTGGTATAGCTAGTTTTATCATTTTGATTATGGCATGTATAGGAACTAATCTTTTGTTATGCTCACATTGTTTTGGGCAAAACGAGTGGCTTGTCATAGCTCTTTAGTTATTTTGTATAATGCCATGGATGGTGGCTAATATTGGTTATTGTTAAGTGCAAATGATGATGATTTCGTAGATGAGTAAATCGCATGACTAATAAAGTTCTTGTTAAATTGTTAAAGTGTAATGTGGTTGTATTAGATATCTTGATGTGGTTGAATTGGCTTTGTTTTGTTGTGTGAATTGGTGGTATGTATTGCTTTATAGGTAAGTGTAAGTAAGGGTTGCAAAAAGGCTTGGTAGATAGTCTATTTTTGTCCACACGGTAAGACACACGGGCGTGTGCCTAGACCATATGTGACACACGGCCAACCCCATAGGCGTGTTGTTTGACCATGTGTCCCCTGCACCATGAATTTGCAAGTCAGTATGCATGGTAGTAAACACACGGGCACAGACACGGCCGTGTGTCCATAATTTGTTGCTGGTTAGAAACAGAATGTCAAGGTTTTTTCACACGAGCTGCAACACGGGCCTGTGCTCGGCCGTGTTCCCTTGTGCTTAGGCCATGTGAACCACACGGGTCTCTAGCACGGCCAAGTCAAAATGGATACACGGGCGTGTTGCGTTTCACACGGGCGTGTGCTCCTGTTTCAAGTGACATTTTTTTTAGTTTTCAAAGGTGTTCGGGTAAATCCCGAGTCATTTCTAATGTGTGTTTGGGCCTCGTAGGCCCATATTAAGAATTTATAGAATAAGATTGAAAAGTTTTAAATTCGATCGAGTTTTTATGAATTGATATGATTGTATGCACGTGTTTAAGTCACGTAATGCCTGGTACCCAACCCCAACCTCGGACTTAGGTAAGGGTTATTACATATTCATTTATATAATGGTACTATGGTTTTGAAATTTAATGTTACTTTGATAATAGGTATATGAATATTCGGCCAAGGTAAAATTTGTATATGAAAGTATGTGTTATATATGAAAATGTGAGCTTGAAAATAAATGTGATCACGATAGCACAAATTAGTTTGGTTAAGTTGAGTTGATATTAACATTGAGTTATTTATTTGCTTATGATGTAACACCCCAAACCCGTGACCGTCACCGGATTTGAACACGTGGTGTTACCGGGCTTACTTCCCTTATTTCTCTCTTTGAAATATTTGATTTCTGTTCCAGGCAGGTTAGCTAACTGCGTCACTGTCACCTTAAAAATCATATCTCGAGTTACAGAATTAGAAAATCAGTTCCATAAATTTTTCCTGAAACTAGACTCATAATACAATCTACACATTTTTTTCTAGAATTTTTAGTCGAGCCAATTAGTACAGTTTATTAGTTAAAGTCACCCATGCTACAGGGGTCAACTACACTGACCTTCGCGCATTACGACCTGGATATCTTCTCGTAAAGAGCTTAAATACTCATGCCGTTTGTTTCTAATGAAACTAGACTCAAAACGGAATCTGCACATATAAGGCACGACTTCTAATTCCTTCTGGATAATTTATGGTAAATTTTCAAAGTCGAGACAGGGGATCCAGAAACCGTTCTGGCCCTGTCTCACGAGAACTTTAATATCTCTCAGTATACTGCTCATATGGTCGTTTCGTTTCGTCCATATGAAAATAGATTCATCAAGGTTCAATTTCATCATTTATTCACTATTTAATTCTACTTCTACTATTTTTAGTGATTTTTCCATCTCACCTCACTGCTGCTGGCAGCATCTGTTACCAAAGCAAATAATGACTATTTCATAAATCTTCTATGGCCAACTATTACATCATACATAATACAAACTATGGCCACCTTATCAAAATTTAGGTTTCTAAGGCTCGTAACTATAGGTTTTAGAATCACACTCAACCGACCACATAGGTCATTTTCGCATGGCTTAAAGTTTACAACCCACAATTCAACAAAACAAAATAGCCTATACATGCCAAATGTTCTCCTAGCTCAACTACGAAGACAATACCAAAAGATTTCCAGCGGTGTGATGACTTCAACGACGGTTCGAGCACGCAACAATACGAGTCCAAGAGACCTAAAATGGGTGACAAGAAAACACCGAGTGAGTTTATAACTCAGAAGTCATAAGCATTCAACAACCATCCATTGATAAAGTTATCACAACATGAAACAATAAACGAGGCTAGGTACTCATCCATATCGAAACTATACCATAATTCCTCGGACCTTTCGGTTCAATCTCATACCAAGTCATACATCCACATTTCATATTCTATACAATAAGATATTTGAGGCACTTTACACACCAACTCATTCACACCACAATCATACAATTGCAATCATCACATAGATCTAAAGCTTACCAAGCTCAACCCCGAGCATGAGCGTATTTCCTATTCGTCATGAGCTCAAGGTACTTACCCGATCCGCTGTCCATACTCAACTCGATGGAGACACACCTCCATATAATTGTTCGATCGGAGATATATATATATATAGAGAGAGAGAGTATGCACACACAAAGTGCTTAATACTCGATTTCGCACACTTAGTGCCATGCGATTTAAGCCCGCACACATAGTGCCATACCCTTGAGCTCGCACACCCAAAGGTCAGTATATTTCCAGCATGCACACTTAGTGCCAATCTAAATCACCGTACACACGTATTGCCAGCACACTTAGTGCCGAAAGCAAACTTTCTACACATTTCACTATTTCTTTTACATTCAACAAATGTCATCACTCCATACACATACATTTTCATTTATATATATATCATCCCATTAAACACAATTGCATAGATTTTACAATCATTTAAGCAATATCAAACATATGTGCTTAATGACTTACCTTGTTTTGGGTAGAACGGTTCCAATTCGCTACTCGTTTGCTTTCTCCTTTCCTTTTTCGATTTAGTTCCCTTTGCTCTTGAGCTAAATCAAACAATTTACCTCTCCATCAAACACAAACATACGGCATTCACATACATTATTATGATTATTGCGAATACTTAACACAACTAAGCTGAAAATTTACTCAATCTCATCTTAATTTATTGCTACTTATTTATCAAAATTTCCAATACAAGGTATTTAACACCTATGCCCATTTATACCCCATATGGATGAATGTATGTATATATATCTATATATACAATGTCAACTATAACATCTTTTAAACACCTAATTTCACCTCATGAACACTTAATCAATTTTTTTCCTAATCTAGCATATATTTTCACATCCATTGTATCATCATGTAAAATCACATATAACTACCTTTCTTAAGTTCTACATCTCAAGCAACTTAACCCATCCATATAATTAGCATGATAATAGCATGAAGGTATCAACAAAAAATGTTTTTGTTAGGCTCCTTAGCCAATTCTAACTCTCCATCAATAGTAAAAATTCAAACCATGGGCTAGGTAGAACTTAAACTAACAACTAAAACATGCATGCATCTCATGGAATATCATCAAACATACCTTAATCTTGACACAAGTATGACCAATTCTCCTTCTAGTTCTCTTCTAAACCAAGCATGAAGCAAAAATCCTTCCTTTTTCCCTTGGTATTTTCGGCCAAAGAATTGAGAATAGATGAACAAATTTTTCTCCTTTCTTTTTCCTCTACTCACGGCAACAAGGGGGCATCCATCCACTTTTTTTCTTTTTTTTTTTTGTCAACCTTTTCTTTATTGCTAACACATTATTTAATTGCTCCCAACATGCCTCACTAACCCAACATGTTGGAAACATGTTTTCCTTTGCCCATCACATCCATCTTGGCCGGCCACTATAGAATAATTTGGGCAATTTTGACATGCAAGTCCACCTTTGTGTCAACATGCACAAATAAGCCATTACAATTTAGCCTATCATTTTTCACCATGTTTCACCTTGATCCCTATTTAATAATTTCTCATACAATTGGTAAAATTAGAGAATGAAACTTCCACATATGCATGCACACACATAGTAAGCATAAAATATAACAATTAATTATTTTTATAACTCGGGTTTGTGGTCCCGAAACCACTTTCCGACTAGGGTCACATTAGGGATGTCACAACTCTCCCCCACTTAAGAAATTTTTGTCCCCGAAAATCTTACCGGTAAATAGGCTCGGGTATCGCTCTTTCATAGAGTCCTCAAGTTCCCAAGTGGCTTCTTCAATTCCGTGTTTATGCCACAACACCTTCACTAATGGGATTTTCTTGTTTCGTAGCTCTTTTACTTCACGCATCAGAATGCGAACCAGCTCTTCTTCATAACTCAAATTAGGCTGAACCTCGACCTCAGATGGAGTAATTACGTGTGTCGGGTCAGACCTATATCGTCGAAGCATCGAAACATGGAAAACGTTGTGAATCTTTTCGAGCTCAGGGGGTAAAATTAATCGATGCGCTCTCGCCCAACTCGTTCGAGATACTTCATACGGACCGATGAACCTCGGACTCAATTTGCCCTTACGGCCAAATCTAAGCACCTTCTTCCGGGTGAGACTTTGAGAAATACCTTGTCTCCAACCCGATATTCAATGTCTTTCCTTTTCAAATCCGCATCGACTTTTGGCGATCCGGCGACCTTCAAACTTTCACGAATTACTCGAACTTTTGCTCGGCATCCTTAACCAAATCAACCGAAGAATTTACCTTCACTAAGTTCATCCGAATAATGGGTGCGGCATTTACGACCGTATAAAGCCTCGTAAAGGCGCCATCTTAATACTTGATTGAAAGCTATTGTTGTAGCGAATTCAATCAAAGGCAAATACCGTTCCCATGAACCACTAAACTCAAGGATGCAACATCTCAACATATCCTCGAGTATTTGAATTATCCATTCGGATTGACCATCGGTTTGGGGGTGAAAGGCGGTGCTGAAATGCAACTTGGTACCCAAAGCTTCTTGCAACTTCTTCCAAAATCGCGAGGTAAATCTCGGATCTCTATCCGACACGATGGAAATAGGCACCCGTGTAGTCTCACAACCGAGAAGCGTACAATTGGCTAGTTTTTCCATTGAAAAATCCGTGCGTCTGGGGACAAAGTGAGCCGACTTAGTCAATCTATCTACAACGACCCAAATCGCATCCTTCTTACTTGTCGACAATGGCGGTCCGGATACAAAGTCCATTGTGACTCGATCCCATTTCCACTCGGGTATCGTGATCGGTGAAGTAATCTCAAGGCACTTGATGTTCCGCTTTCACTTGTTGACATATTAAACATCTCAAACAAAGTCGAGATGTCTCGTTTCATACCATGCCACCAAAACCGACGTTTCAAATCGTTGTACATCTTCGTACTCCCGGGTGGATTGCCATTCGGCTACAATGGGCTTCGTTCGAATTATCGAAATAAGTTCCAAATTCTTTGGAACACACGACGACTTCGAACCTCAAACAATCGTCATCATCGATTTGAAATTCGAGTCCTTGTTCGAACACACTTATCCCGTTTTGCAACCAACTCATCGTCGACTTTACGAGCTTCACGAATTTGACGTATCAATAATGGTTTGGCTTTCAATTCAGCTACTAACACATTGTCGGGTAGAAACGGACAAGTGTACATTCATCGCTTCATAGCGCAAATAGTGATTCTGACTTAAGGCGTCATAACCACATTAGCCTTTCCGGGTGATAGTCAATGACCAGCTCATAATCCTTTAACAGCTCGAGCCAACGTCTTTGTCACAGATTTAAATCTCTTTGAGTCATCAAATATTTGAGACTTTTGTGATCTGAATACACATGGCACTTCTCACCAAATAAGTAATGTCGCAATATCTTTAAAGCGAATACGATGGCGACCAATTCGAGATCATGGGTCGGATAATTTTTCATGTGGCTTTAATTGTCTCGACGCGCAGGCCACAACTCGCCCTTCTTGCATCAATACGCAACCCAACCCAAGTAGGGATGCGTCACTATAAATGACAAACTCTTTGCCCGATTCGGGTTGTACTAGAATTGGGGCTTCACCAAATAAGTTTTCGATTGATCGAAACTTTTCGACATTTCTCCGTCCATTCGAACTTAACATCCTTTTGGAGTAACCGTCATTGGTGTGGCTATCGTCGAGAAACCTTTACAAATCGTCGGTAATAACCTAAAGCCCCAAAAGTCTCGAACCTTAGTAATATTTCTGAGGCTTCGATTAAGTATGGCTGAAATTTTGTTCGGTCAACTCGAATACCGATCAGATACCACATGCCCCAAGAAGCTAACCTCTCTTAACGAACTCACACTTGTTGAACTTAGCATATAATTGCTTATCTCGTAAAACTTGCAACACTAGCCTCGGATGTTCAAGATGTTCGGTTTCATCTCGAATAGACCAAAATGTCATCGATAAATACAACTACGAACCGATCCAAGTATGGCCTGAAAATTCTATTCATTAAATCCATAAATACCGAGGGCATTAGTGAGCCCAAACGGCATCACTAGGAACTCATAGTGACCATATCTCGCTCAAGGCGCTTTGGATACGTCCGAATCTCGAATTCATGGCGATAATAGCCCGATCTCAAATCTATTTTCGAGAACACCGAGGCTCCTTTCAGTTGATCGAACAAATCATCGATCTGTGATACGGATATTTGTTCTTTATTGTCACTTTATTAAGTCGACGGTAGTCGATGCACGACCTCATGGTTCCGTCCTTCTTTTCACGAACAACACCGGCGCACCCCAAGGTGAAAAACTCGGGTGAGCAAAACCTCTATCCACCAATTCTTGCAAGCGAGCTTTCAACTCCTTTAATTCCGTTGGTGCCATACGATACGGAGCTATCGAAATTGGAGTGGTACCGGTACCAATTCGATGCCAAACTCTATTTCCGAGCAGTGGTAAACCCGCAATTCTTCAGGAAAATAGCACGGTATTCGCAAACCATCGCACGCATTCGGGTTTCTTTTCTAACTCCTTGTCATCTAGTACATACGCAAGGTATGCTTCGCACCCTTTCTTACGTATTTACGGGCCAACATTGCGATATTACGGTGGCAACCCTTTTAAGTCCGTAGACTCAACCCGAATTATCTCGTTATTTGTACACCTCAAATCAATAGTCTTGCTTTTGCAATTTACAACCGCATCGTGCATGGTCAACCAATCCAAACCAAGAATAACGTCGAATTAAATCGAACGGCAAAAGCATCAAGTCTGTAGGAAAACAAGAACCTCGAAATACTAGGGACTTTTCTTACACACTTTGTTGACAAGCACGTAATGACCCAAGGGGTTTGACACCCGAATTACAAACTCAGTAGACTCAATAGGCAAAGTCTTATTGGATGCTAAGGTTTCGCATATATAAGAATGAGTAGAACCAGGGTCAATCAAAGCAATCACATTAGTATCGAAAAGAGTGAAAGTACCGGTGATAACGTCAGGGGAGGATGCCTCCTCTCGTGCGCGGATGGCATATGCTCTAGCAGAGCACGGCCTCGGATCGAACAGCCGTATCAGAGGCTCCTCTCTGATTGCCACCCCTACCTCCAGAAATTCTCGGGGGCCTACCTCTAGCCATTGTTCCACTAGGTCTTGCACCTTGCATCTTATTCTTCTCATCTAGCTCCGTGCAATCTCTAATGAAGTGGTCCTTCGAACCGCATCCATAACAGGCCCTATTAATGCACTTACCCCAACATTCACCTAGGTGTCGTCTTCCACATTGGGGGCATTCAGTCTCTCTTGACGATTATTGCCCACACTAGCTACCAAGTAGCTCGGAGTCCGTTGATGGTCTGGGCTCTAATGGAAATTCCATGATCGCCTCGACTTCTTGGTGTCCTCCCCGAACCTCTTTACATCGAGAACGGAGCTTTACTCGTTGATCTTTTACGGTAATCTCTTGCTTCAAATTCAGCCTTCTTCTTCTCCTTCCCAAGTTCTTCCGCCTTGCAGGCTCGTTCGACTAGTGTCACGAACTCCTTTATCTCCAAAATTCCCACTAGTAACTTTAACTCTTCATTCAATCCTTCTTCAAATCTTTTGCACATAGCAACCTCATCAGCCACACACTCTCGGGCATACCGACTGAGTCTTACGAACTCATGTTCGTATTCAGATACTGTCATACGGCCTTGCTTGAGTTCCAAGAATTCCTTGCGCTTCTGATCGATGAACCGTTGACTAATGTATTTCTTTCGAAATTCTGATTGAAAGAAATCCCAAGTAACTCGTTCGTTTGGGACTATGGAAATTAAAGTCCTTCACCAATAGTAAGCTGAGTCTTGCAACAAGGATATAGCACACTTAAGACATTCATCGGGTGTGCATGACAGTTCATCTAACACTCGAATGGTGTTATCGAGCGAACTTCGGCCTTTTCGGCATCATCAAGAACTATGGCCTTGAACTCCTCAGCCTGCGCTTCCTAATCAGGTCTCTGGTGGTTTACTCAGCCTCACAGATCGATGAATCAAGGCATTACGGGCTCTTGGGGTGGAGTATTTAAATTTGGGAATGGTTGGGCGGCCGGGTTGGTTCGGGCATATTGCGCGACCCACTCATTCATCATGGTGAAGAAGGCTTCTTTCGCCTTCATTTTGATTATTCGCGGATGATGAGGCTCAACAGGCGGTGTCCCTTGTGCGGAGCAGCCGCTACACTTTCAACGTCATCCGCCAAGGGTCTCTCTATCCGGGTTCCATCGCTAATCAAAACAAAAATTTCAACCGTCGAAGTCATCACATTATTAAGCACTAACAATTTGGCATGTATAGCTAGACTCACACGCTCTATGGTAGTCCTAGAACCGACTAAACCATAGCTCGATACCAATTAAATGTAACACCCCAAACCCGTGACCGTCACGGATTTGAACACGTGGTGTTACCGGCTTACTTCCCTTATTTCTCTCTTTGAAATATTTGATTTACATTCCAGGCAGGCTAGCTAACTGCGTCACTGTCACCTTAAAAATCATATCTCGAGTTACAGAATTTGAAAATCAGTCCCATAAATTTTCCCTGAAACTAGACTCATAATAAAATCTACACATTTTTTTCTAGAATTTTTGGTCAAGCCAATTAGTACAGTTTATTAGTTAAATTCACCCATGCTACAGGGGTCAACTACACTGACCTTCTCGCATTACGACCTGGATATCTTCTCGTACAGAGATTAAATACTCATGCCGTTTGTTTCTAATGAAACTAGACTCAAAAGGGAATCTGTACATATAAGGTACGACTTCTAATTACTTCTGGATAATTTATGGTAAATTTTCAAAGTCGAGACAGGGGATCCAGAAACCGTTCTGGCCCTGTCTCACGAGAACTTTAATATCTCTCAGTATACTGCTCATATTGTCGTTTTGTTTCGTCCATATGAAAATAGATTCATCAAGGTTCAATTTCATAATTTATTCATTATTTAATTCTACTTCTACTATTTTTAGTGATTTTTCCATCTCACCTCACTGCTGCTGGCAGCATCTGTTACCAAAGCAAACAATGACTATTTCATAAATCTTCTATGGCCAACTATTACATCATACATAATACAAACTATGGCCACCTTATCAAAATTTAGGTTTCTAAGGCTCGTAACTATAGGTTTTAGAATCACACTCAACCAACCACATAGGCCATTTTCGCATGGCTTAAAGTTTACAACCCACAATTCAACAAAACAAAATAGCCTATACATGCCAAATGTTCTCCTAGCTCAACTACGAAGACAATACCAAAAGATTTCCAGCCGTGTGATGACTTCAACGACGGTTCCGAGCACGCAACAATACGAGTCCAAGAGACCTAAAATGGGTGACAAGAAAACACCGAGTGAGTTTATAACTCAGTAAGTCATAAGCATTCAACAACCATCCATTGATAAAGTTATCACAACATGAAACAATAAACGAGGCTAGGTACTCATCCATATCGAAACTATACCATAATTCCTCGGACCTTCGGTTCAATCTCATACCAAGTCATACATCCACATTTCATATTCTATACAATAAGATATTTGAGGCACTTTACACACCAACTCATTCACACTACAATCATACAATTGCAATCATCACATAGATCTAAAGCTTACCAAGCTCAACCCCGAGCATGAACGTATTTCCTATTCGTCATGAGCTCAAGGTACTTACCCGATCCGCTGTCCATACTCAACTCGATGGAGACACACCCTCCATATAATTGTTCGATCGGAGATATATATATATATATATATAGAGAGAGAGAGAGAGAGTATGCACACACAGTGCTTAATACTCGATTTCGCACACTTAATGCCATGCGATTTAAGCCCGCACACATAGTGCCATACCCTTCGAGCTCGCACACCCAAGGTCAGATATTTCCAGCATGCACACTTAGTGCCATATATTTCCAGCATGCACACTTAGTGCCATATATTTCCAGCATGCACACTTAGTGCCAATCTCACATCACCGTACACACGTATTGCCCAAGACACTTAGTGCCGAAAGCAAACTTTCTACACATTTCACTATTTCTTTTACATTCAACAAATGTCATCACTCCATACACATACATTTTCATTTATATATATATATCATCCCATTAAACACAATTGCATAGATTTTACAATCATTTAAGCAATATCAAACATATGTGCTTAATGACTTACCTTGTTTTGGGTAGAACGGTTCCAATTCGGCTACTCATTTGCTTTCTCCTTTCCTTTGTCCGATTTAGTTCCCCTTTGCTCTTGAGCTAAATCAAACACTTTACCTCTCCATCAAACACAAACATACGGCATTTACATACATTATTATGATTATTGCCGAATACTTAACACAACTAAGCTGAAAATTTACTCAATCTCATCTTAATTTATTGCTACTTATTTATCAAAATTTCCAATACAAGGTATTTAACACCTATGCCCATTTATACCCCATATGGTCGAATGTATGTATATATATATATATATATACAATGTCAACTATAACATCTTTTAAACACCTAATTTCACCTCATGAACACTTAATCAATTTTTTCCTAATCTAGCATATATTTTCACATCCATTGTATCATCATGTAAAATCACATATAACTACCTTTCTTAAGTTCTACATCTCAAGCAACTTAACCCATCCATATAATTAGCATGATAATAGCATCAAGGTATCAACCAAAATGTTTTTGTTAGGCTCCTTAGCCAATTCTAACTCTCCATCAATAGTAAAAACTCAAACCATGGGCTAGGTAGAACTTAAACTAACAACTAAAACATGCATGCATCTCATGGAATATCATCAAACATACCTTAATCTTGACACAAGTATGACCAATTCTCCTTCTAGTTCTCTTCTAAACCAAGCATGAAGCAAAAATCCTTCCTTTTTCCCTTGGTATTTTCGGCCAAAGAATTGAGAATAGATGAACAAATTTTCTCCTTTCTTTTCCTCTACTCACGGCAAGAAGGGGCATCCATCCACTTTTTTCTTTTTTTTGTCAACCTTTTCTTTATTACTAACACATTATTTAATTGCTCCCAACATGCCTCACTAACCCAACATGTTGGAAACATGTTTTCCTTTGCCCATCACATCCATCTTGGCCGGCCACTATAGAATAATTTGGGCAATTTTGACATGCAAGTCCACCTTTGTGTCAACATGCACAAATAAGCCATTACAATTTAGCCTATCATTTTTCACCATGTTTCACCTTGATCCCTATTTAATAATTTCTCATACAATTGGTAAAATTAGAGAATGAAACTTCCACATATGCATGCACACACATAGTAAGCATAAAATATAACAATTAATTATTTTTATAACTCGGGTTTGTGGTCCCGAAACCACTTTCCGACTAGGGTCACATTAGGGATGTCACATATGACTTACTAAGCTATGATAGCTTACTATGTATGTTTATGTTTGCTTCTGTTTTATAGATTTTTGGAGTCTAGTTATGAGCTCGGGGATCGTTAGCAAAGTCTATCACACTATTAACTGTTTGTGGTATTTTATAAGTTTAAACTTGAACCTATGGCATGTATAGGCTAGATTATATTTGGTTAAGTTTGAAGTTTTGTATAGATATTAAGCCATACAAAAATGGCTAATATCTTATGTGAGTATATGAAACTTTAGTCAAGTTTATATGTGTTATATGCATTGGAAATGGTTGGTGATTTTGGATGTGTGTTTGGTTGATTTGGCTATGGGTTATGCATAGATAAAAGTATATGTGAACTTGGTTTATATGTTTTGTTAAGGTGTTATTATGTGATTTGGTATTAAAGAATATTCGGTTATATCCAAACATGGTTGGAGTTTATTTTGATATGCATATTGTAACAGCCCGATGTAAGGCCTAGTCGGAATAATGGTTTCGGGACTACGAATCCGAAGTTAGAGAAATTATTTTATTATTATTTAGATGTTATAGCATGTTTTTTTAAGAATGTATGAAAAAGTTGGTGAAGAAATATTAGTGTTTGCGAGCTCAATTGTGAAAAATGACTAAATCGCATAAAATGCAAAAGTCCTAAATTGATAGCTAAAAGTTTCATATAGCTAAAGGACCTAAATTGGGAGTCTTTAAAAGACAATTAGACCCTAAGTTAGAGCTTGGCCAACCTTGGGAGACAATTTGGTCAAAAAGTCCAAATTTGATTGGGTTTGGTGGCTAATTTGACTAAAATAGAAATAAAATTTGAAAAAGATGATATCACATTCTCATCTTCTTCTCTACCACTGATTTTCAGCCATTTTTGGGGGTTTAAAACTCCCAAACATTTCAGCAACTTGAAGCACTCTCAAGTAAGTGATTTTTATGAGTTTCTTGATGATTTTTACATTTTTGAGGCCCTTGAAGCACGAGCTTTCAAATAAGGGTACTACTTTGCAAAATGATTAAGAGTTTAGGGTTTTTCCATGAAAGGATTTGTCATGTTTTTTGAGTTTTTATGGAAGAAAATTAGTCTTGGGTGTCTTATAAATAACTTTTGTGAAAAGTGTTAGCATGAAAACACCTAAAAGGACTATTTTGCATATGTCGTAAAATAGATGATAAGTGTGTGAAATAATGGGGATTTTGGATTGTTAAAAGTGTAAAAAGTGTTCGGCTAGGCATAAGACATGAAGAAATTTGATAAAAATTAATTTTTGGACCTAGGGGTAAAATGGTCATTTTGTCAAAATTTAGGGGCAAAATGGTCTTTTACCAAAGATGTGAATTGTCTATTGCTAAATTCTATTTAGTGACTAAATAAGTACATTTTTTATTATAGATCAAGAAATACCGAATCCAAATCCAGACCGAGGGAAAGCCAAGCAAATCGACTAAATCAATTAGTTGCCACATATTGTAATCTGAGGTAAGTTATAAATAAATAATACAACTATATTGTTAATGTATGTGTTGAATTTTACTTGAATTTAATATAGCATGGTTTGCTTAATTGTGGAATTGAGAAAGTATGATGACAATAGAGATAGCAGAGTTCCCGTTTGAAACTAGAAAATAAATCGGATATTCGTGCTATGACATATGGGTTATTGTGAGCTAGTGTAAGATCATGTCTGGGAGATATTATATGCTATATGATGTGTATTGAATATTAGTGAGTCAGTTTTGCTTGCGGCCATTTGTGTATTATGATACTTGTTGATGAATGGCAAAGTATTGTTGTATAATTATTTATATGCAACTTACTAAGCTTTATGCTTACTCCCTCTCCTTTCCATTTCTTATAGTGCCGCCTACCTAGCTCAAGGATCAATGAAATTCGGAGATATTGATCACACTATCAATCGAAGCATTCGGTATAGTTTGACTTATATTTTTGAATATGGCGTGTATAGGGAACTAGACTTGTGTTTTGTGTTGTTTTTAAGTTGGCCAAAAGTGTTGGCTTGGGATAAATTCCTCATTTTGTATTAAGTCTCGAATGATGGCTAATATTCATTTTGATATATGCAAATGGTGTTATGTTCATGGATGAGTCAAATGCACAAATAAAATGCTATTTATTATGGCTGATTTTATTGCATGAAATAGCCTTGTACTGGTTTTGGTTGCTTTTGTGTAGGTTGTGTAAGTAAGGGTGGCAAAGAGGCTTGGTAAATAGCCTATTGTCCATACGGGTAGACACACAGGTGTGTGTCTAGGCTGTGTGTGACACACGGTCTGCCCTATGGGCGTGTGATCTGGCCGTGTGTCCCCTGCACATAAAATTTTCAAGTCAGTATGCATGGTAGTAAAGACACGACCGTACGCCTCAGCTGTGTGAAAACCCCTGTAGGTGTGCATTTAGAATTAATTCTACATAGATGGAGGACACAGGCGTGTCCCTGTATTACCTAAGCCGTGTGAGCCATATGGGCCATCAACACGACCATGTTGAATTGGGCACACGGGCGTGTTGCCCTTTCACACGGGTGTGCCCCCTATGTCAAGTGATATTTTTCTATAGTTGGTAAAAGAACTTGAGTTGGTTCCGAGTGATTTACGATGTGTGTTTTGGGCCTCGAAGGCCCATATTAAGGATATGTTGATAAGTTTGAGAAAGTTTTAAATTTATCCAAGTCTTGGAGACTCGGAAATGGTTGTAAGCACGAGTTTAAGGGAGATAATGCCTCGTATTCTGCTCTGATTTGAGTTACGGGTATGGTTGTTACATTCAGTGTTATCAGAGCTATGGTTTAGTCAGTTCTAGAACTAACCTAGCAAGAATATGGGTCTAGCTATACATGTCATAACTGTATATTGATAGTGTGATGACTTCTAACGACTATAAATTGTATTTTTATAGATTAAATGGATCCTGATAGAACAACGAAAGAAGACGTAGAGAGTAATGTGCTGGCTTCCGCTGAAGGGACTGCGCCAGTGGGGAGTGAGCCCGTGACTATGGTCTAAGGCAGAGGGGATAGAGAAGCCTTTCTCTGAATGATGGACGCTTGGTACACGAAGTTTGTTCATGCGAATCCGAACACTCCACCTCCCCCGTCTCCTCTAATTCCTCAGTATACCCCGGTAGCTCTGCAAGATGTGGGCATACTTAGGAGAGGGAAGCCTCTAGTAGACAAGATTTGGAAACAAGGGGCTGAGGAATTTCAGGCTAACATAGATGATGACCCTGAGAAAGTAGAGTTTTGGTTAGAGAATACCATCAGGGTATTTGATGAACTATCATGCACGCCTGAGGAGTGATTAAAGTGTACCGTATAGCTCTTGCGAGATTCATCTTACCAGTGGTGGAACACACTAGTGTCTATGGTACCAAGAGAGATAATAACATGGGAATTCTTCCAAGAAGAGTTCCAAAATAAGTATATTAGCCAGAGGTTTATAGACCAGAAAAGGAAGGAATTCCTAAAGTTGAAGCAAGGAAGTAGGACAGTGACAGAGTATAAATGAGAATTAATGACACCCAATAAATACGTGCGGGAGTACATGTCCTCAGAAGCCCCCATGTGTAAGAGGTTTGAGGATGGTCTCAATGAAGATATCCGTGTGTTTGTTGGTATTTTAGAGATAAGAGAGTTTGTAGTGCTCGTCGAGAAAGCATGTAAGGCAGAGGAGCTAGCAAAAGAAAGAAGGAAAGCGGCTATTGAGTCGCGGGATTCAAAGAAGAGGTAGATGGGGAAATTACATCAAACCTCATCCAAGAGATCGAAGGAAATCACTACCCTATCAAATGCTTAGGTAGGGTTATCTAATAGGAACAAGGACTGATAGAACACAACATCTAGAGCCCAGACCACTTCTCTTGTGAGTGTCGGTAGTGCTCGGCCAAATAGGCTAGAATGTTCGCAATGTGGTAGATGTCATTTTGATGAGTGCCGAGGCAAAGAAAAAGGGTCTTTTCAATATGGATCATTGGACCATTTCATCCGAGACTATCCCGAATTAGAAGAGGGTGAGAAAACGCAAGAAGTAAAGGCAAGTAGTGCTCCATTTAGGGGTAGACCACAAAAGAACCCGGGGAGCAGGGCTACTAGCAGAGCTACGCCAAGAGATACTACAGTGAGGTTCAAGGTCAGAGCGCCTACAAGGATTTACGCTATTCGTGTACGTGAAGAGGCAGAGTCTCCCGATGTGATCACGGGTACCTTTTCTATTCATGATATATCTGTTGTTGGTTTAATTGACCCGGGGTCTACCCACTCCTATATTTGTATCGAATTGATACCTAGTATGAATATGATAGTAGAGTCAACTAAATTCGTGATAAAAGTGTCCAACCCCTTAGGAAAACATCTGCTTGTAGACCAAGTGTGTAGAAATTATCCTTTGACAATTAGAGGTCATTGTTTTTCGGCTAACTTGATGTTATTGCCGTTTAATGAATTTGATATAATCCTTAGGATGGTTTGGCTAACTTCTCATAGTGTTGTAGTGGACTGTAGGAGAAAAGATATTTAGTTGAAATGTGAAGACGAGAATGTCCTTCGGGTTGGAGCAAATGAACCAAATAAACCACCTGTGGTGATATCGACCTTGGTTGCTAAAAAATATTTGAGGAAAATATATGATGCTTATCTCATTTTTGTGTTGAATACTCAAGTGTCTAAGTCAAAGATTGAATCGGTGCCAGTAGTTTGTGAGTTTATAGATGTGTTTCTGGAAGAATTGCCCAGATTACGTCCAGCTAGGGAAGTTGAATTTGGTATCGAGTTGGTCCTTGGTACGGCACCTATCTTGATCCCTCCTTATAGAATGGCCCCAACAGAGTTGAAAGAGTTGAAAGAGTTGAAGGTACAACTGCAAGAGTTAACGGATAAAGGTTCTGTGAGACCTAGTTATTCACCGTGGGCGTACCAGTGTTGTTTGTAAAAAAAGAAAGACGGGTCCATGAGGTTATGTATCGATTATAGACAACTTAATAAGGTAACTATGAAGAACAAGTATCCTTTGCAAAGGATTGATGATTTATTCGATCAGTTGAAGGGAGCCACGGTGTTCTACAAGATAGACATGAGGTCTGGTTATTATCAGTTGAGAGCTAAAGAGCAAGATTTATCGAAGACTGCATTTTAGACAAGATACGGGCATTACGAGTTCCTCGTCATGCCCTTTGGTTCGACTAATGCCCCAGTGGTGTTTATGGATTTGAGGTACTTTTCGGCCATATTTGGATAAGTTCGTAGTGGTCTTTACTGACGACATACTGATTTACTCGCGTGATGAGAGTGAGCACGCGGAGTATTTGAGAACAATTCTACAAACTTTGAGAGATATGTAGCTTTATGCCAAGCTCAGTAAGAGCGAATTTTCGCTTAAAGAGATCGGATTTCTAGGATACATTGTGTCGGGTGATGGGATTAGAGTTGACCCAAGCAAGATCTCGACTATTGTTAAGTGGAAACCGCCGAAGAATGTAACTGAGGTTCGAAGCTTCTTGGGCTTGGCTGGGTACTATGGTAGGTTTTTTCAAGGGTTTTCTATGATCTCTACTCCAATGACGAGGCAATTACAGAAGGATGTCAAGTTTAAATGGACAGAAAAGTGGCAACAAAGTTTCTAGAAGTTAAAGGCCTTGTTGACCAAAGCCCCAGTGTTAGTGCAACCAGAATCAGGCAAGGAATTTGTGATATATAGCGACGCCTCCTTGAATGGTTAGGGGTGTGTGCTTATCCAAGAAGGCAAGGTTATAGCCTATGCCTCAAGACAACTTAAGCCACACGAGAGAAATTACCCAACCAATTACTTGGAAGTAGCAGCTATAGTGTTCGCATTAAAGATTTGGAGAAATTACACAAGAGAAATGCCAAGTATACACCGATCATAAGAGTCTTAAGTACTTGATGACTCAAAGAGTGTTGAACCTATGGCAATGACGATGGTTAGAGCTATTAAAGGATTATGAGTTGATTATCGACTACCACTCGGGAAAGGCGAACATTGTCGCTGATGCATTGAGTAGAAAATCATTATTTGCGTTGAGAGCATTGAACGCTAATTTCGCATTGTTAGATGATGGTTCGGTTCTGGCAGAGTTGAGAGCTAGACTGATGTTTCTATAAGAAATTCGTGAAGCTCAGAATAGTGACAAGGATTTGCAAGTTAAGAGAGCTCAGTGTGAGTCGGGGATTGAATCGGATTTTTGAGTTGGCACCGATGGATGCCTAATGTTCAAAGATAGAGTTTGTGTACCCAAAGATGATTAACTTATTCAGAAGATTTTACGAGAAGCACATAGTGGTTGTTTGTCTGTCCACCAAGGTAGTGTGAAAATGTACAATAACCTTAAGAAAATGTACTGGTGGTCAGGAAAGAAAAGGGACATTTCAGAGTTCATTTCTAGGTGTCTAGAGTGTCAGCAAGTGAAAGCTGAACACCATGTACCTTCGGGTCTACTTCAGCCTATCACGATTCCCCAGTGGAAGTGGGATCGAATTACTATGAATTTTGTGACGGGTTTGACATTAACCCCAAAGAAAGAGGATGCTATCTAGGTTATTGTGGATAAGCTAACAAAGTCGGTGCATTTTATACCAGTGCGTACCGACTACTCCCTCGAAAGATTGCCCAACTTATACGAATCCGAGATCGTGAGTCTTCATGGAGTGCCACTATCGATAATTTTAGATTGGGACCCGAGATTTACCTCGAGGTTTTGGAAAAAGTTTCAAGAGGCATTGGGAACAAAGTTGAGTTTCAGCACGTCATTTCACCCGTAAACCAAGGGTTAGTCGGAAAGAGTGATTCAGATTTTAGAAAACATTTTACGGTGTTGTGTTCTCGAATTTCAAGGTAGTTGGGAAAGGTACATGCCATTGGTTGAATTTGCCTACAACAACAGTTATCAGTCAAGTCTGAAAATGGTGCCTTATGAGGCTTTGTATGGGTGAAAGTGTCGAATGCCCTTATATTGGACTGAACTAAGAGAAAGTCAAATTCACGTGGTCGATTTAGCCAAAGAGACCGAGGGGAAATTTAAAATAATTTGCAACTGTTTGAAGACTGCCTCGGATAGGCAGAAATGCTATGTTGATTTAAAATGGAAAAAGATCGAATACCAAGTTGGTGATCGAGTGTTTTTGAAAGTATCCCCGTGGAGGAAAATTCTCAGATTTGGTAGAAGGGGCAAGTTGAGTCCTCGTTTCATATGCCCTTGTGTCAAGTGATATTTTTCTATAGTTGGTAAAAGAACTTGAGTTGGTTCCGAGTGATTTACGATGTGTGTTTTGGGCCTCGAAGGCCCATATTAAGGACATGTTGATAAGTTTGAGAAAGTTTTAAATTTGTCCAAGTCTTGGAGACTCGAAAATAGTTGTAAGCATGAGTTTAAGTCAGATAATGCCTCGTATTCCGTTCCAGTGTAAGTTATGGGTATGGGGTGTTACATTTAGTGGTTTAGATCTGTAACGCCCCAAATTTGGGCCTAGAAGTATTGAGCCTTTAGTATGGGTCTATAAGGAGGTTGTATATAAGCATTTAATTGTACAAGGAAATGACACAATTAAATGTCTGCTTTAGTGGTTAATAGCCTTGAGAAGTGTTGGAGAAATCTTGGGTTCAAACCTGGGCTTTAGGAAAAATTTTGGTAATAAGTGAATAAAACCCTGGGTGCTTCGATGAAGGCCTTTTAAATTATTATGGTAAATAAATGACACAAGAAAGCTTTTGGTCTAGTGGTTGTGGAGTCATTAAGGTTGCAAGGGAGCCTGGGTTCAAGTCTTGGCTCTTACAATTTATTTTGGTTTTTCATTTAAAGGAACCTGGACTTTGGCCTATAGACCTTATATTTAATTGAGGATAAAATATGACATAGAAAGAGCCTGTGGTGGAGTGGCAAGGTGGCGTGTTGTATAACTTTGAGGTCTATGGTTCAAGTCTTGGGATGCGCAATGGAGTATTTATTTTGCTGTTTGAGCTGTGTAGGAGGTGGAGTTGGACTGGAACTCTGTGGTTGAGGTGGTCATAAGAAAATAAGGAATTTTCCTAATGGTTGAAAGTAATCCCACATCGGGAAGCTAACATGGGGATAGGTGAGAAGCTGGTTAAGACCCAATGCAGGATGTGCCAAGGTTGGTGATCGTGGACTTCGGCGCGTTCTCATAAATAGGTGTGTATTCATGCCCTTCTTTTTTAGAAATCGACAAAAGCTGAAAGCCGCCATGAGCATTCTCGTGTGCTGGGCCTCTATGGGCCCAATGGGCCCGTGGGCCTGCTTGTGTAAATCTAACTGTTAGGTGGGAAGTAGTTGGGCCTAATGGGCCATATGAATGTGATTGGGCCTGATGGGCCATATGAATGTGATCGGGCCTAATGGCCATGTGAACGAGATTGGGCCTAAAGGGGCCAAATGAATAAGTGTGGATTTGTTAGTGTTTAGAAAAGGGGTTGTGGACCTAGTTTTTGGTAACTACTCAAGCAGACATAAGGTTAGGGTGTGGCAATGGGTATATGCATGTCTAGGATTGGATCTATGGAGAGCTTGGTACTTAAGCGGTCTTAATGACTCACCTCCTCTTCTCTGGAATCCTACCTGGTGCATAGTATCTGATCACTTTAGCCAACGAGGACTTGTTAACGGGCCAAGGTAAGTAATAACCCCATAATAAAGAGAAATTACGGAAATACCCCAGTTTGTAAAATTACCGAAACACCTTCAATTTGTAAAATTATCAAAATACCCCTGATTTGTAAAATTACTAAAATACCCTTGATTGTGAAATTACTGAAATACCCTCGATTAGTAAAATTACCAAAATACCCTTGATTTGTGAAATTACCAAAACACCCTTGATTTGTAAAATTACTGAAATACCCTCGATTTGAAAAATTATTGAGATACCCTTAATTTGTAAAATTACCGAAATACCCTCGAATTGTAAAATTACCAAAACACCCCCGATTTGTAAATTTATCGAAATACCCTTGTAGTGTAAAATTACTAAAATACCCTTGTAGTGTAAAATGATTGACATACCCTTGTAGGGTAAAATGACTATTTTTCCCTTGAGGGTAAATGACCGACTTAGACCTCGAATTTGACTGATTTGATTATGAATGTATGACTGCGTTTTAATTAACTTGACTGTGGTTGTATGACTGATATGCTCTTAATATATGTTTAAAAGACTGTTACTGAGTATGACCATTCTGCATACACGTGTGATGTTTGAGCATGATATACACGACATATTGCATGTGTTGGGAATTATGGAACTGAGGAAGTATATGAGGATGGCATGGTTGCTTGACGACCGTGGATCCACCGATGGTTATTAATGTAACACCCCTCGCCCGCATCTGACGCCGGGATGGGGTTCGAGGTGCTACCTGACTTTTACTAACAGTTTCATACTAAACAGGGCCATGAAATCTCAAATAATTAAAAAATTTTCTTTTCACATGCAATCTGTCCCTTATGCGAGCTTACGAGGCCCAATATATGCATTCGGGGCGGTTCGGGACCCAATCGAGAACTCATGAAAAACTTAGAAAAATCTCGTGCGTTAAGGCTTCACACGCCCATGTACTCAGGCCGTGTGGCCAGAAATGGGCTAATTATCAAGCCTTTTGTCACTCTCACACCACATGCATAGATACATACTTATCCAATAACATACAACGTGGCATAAATGAGCTCTTAAACATCTACAAATATGTTATGCTCAAGTTATTTTCTTATGCAATAAATATTATAGAATTTGCCCATATCATTACCACATACTAGACATAACTATCATTACATCACAAACCATTCATGAAGCATTATTAACTATTTACCAATCACTTAATCCTGCATTAGTTACTAGCTCATCAATGAATCTCAATTCAATCTCTAGGCATACATGTTGTAAGCCACATCACAAGAGATAATAACATACATGCATAAGAATAATCATATGGGCCCATAGCGTCATTAGCCGACATAGGCCAATTTACATGACTAATACTACCTTAATAACAAGCCAATGTCTTTGGCTAAATCATAATATTACATACTCACATTAAAACCTTATACATGCTATAGACTCGAATCACTTGAGTGTACTTACTCCGATAACGTTAACTCGATAGGGTGATAATATCTCTGACGGCCTCCAACCCGAGCTAACCTAGAAACTCTAGAAAACATGGGAAAGAAGGGGGGTAAGCTTTCCCTTAGTAAGTTCATATGAAAACAATAAGCAACTCATTAACTTGTTTTATCAATGTTTACAACATATTCTCAAGTTCACTACAAGCTGTCTTCCTGAGCAACAGTCACTAAATTATTTAAATCTGGAGCTACGAAACTCCAAATTAAGTTCCGTTAATTTTACTTGAAACTAGACTCATTTATATTTCTTTCATAAAATTTCCAGAATTTTTTACTTAGCCAATTAGTACAGTTTATTCCTCAAGTTTTCTCCTGATTCACTATCTGATAGTTTCAACCCTTCTGCACTAAAGTTCAATTATCTCATAGTACAGAATTCGAATAATGTTCTCATCTATTTCTCTTGAAACTAGACTCATATGTCTACTAACTAATTTTTTTCTAGAAGTTTTTGTCAAGCCATTTAGTACATTTTATTAGTTAAAGTTTCCCTGTTTGTGGTATGACTACTCGACCCTGTGCACTACTGAATCGAATTTCTCCATGTACGAATTCCAATGACCATGCCGTTTGTTTCCCTTAAAAATAGACTCAATAAGGAATCTATGCAGGTAAGTTATGACTCTTAATAATTGTTTTACAATTTACGGTGAATTTATAAAATAAAAATAGGGGATCTTAAATTCATTCAGACCCTGTTTCACAAGAATTTAAATATCACACAATATAGAATTCTTTTTCTTCCTCTATTTCTTTAATGTGAAAATAGACTAATTAATATTTAATCCCATATTTTATTCTTCCTCTAACTCATTTTCCACTATTTTTAGTGTATTTTCAAAGTTACACTACTGCAGTAACTCAAATCTGTCAAGGCTAAGTTACTAATTCATGGTCATTGTTCATAATATTAATACAACACCATTTTAATCATCATGGTAAGAACACATATTATGCATCATAGATCATCACATATCAAGGCATTCTCATAGGATTAGTATACATACTTGCACAACTCGTAACATAACTCGAGTGCATAATCACCAATGACTTACCTCATTGGGACCATCATCAACTCTTTCCTTGGATTGCCCGTTGAACACTTGGAATACTAATTGGATACTCGGAAAAGCCTTTGCACATAAGTGCCTCAATTGTAGCTAAAGCTACCTCATATCTCATGACATTTCAATGCTCACTCTCGAGCTAGTCATCTAGACTCATAATTCCTAGTGACATGTCACTCGTATCCTATTCTATTCCTAAGGTTCAAACGAGATTTTTTCTCGTCTATTAAGGCTTTGTCTTATCATATTTCTATTAATCACATACACATTAATATATGTACAATTCATGTAATGATAACATTTAAATACATGTATAGCATGGTATTGTTTACATACGAACTTACCTCGATACCACAAAGGTGAAAAGGACATACTCGTCCATAAATCGATTTCTTTCCGTTCTAGGTCCAAGTCTCAATTTTCATCATCTATAACATCACATTTAGCTATCAATCAGTCACAATATTCATATGGGTCTAAAAATCATATTTTTACAAATTTCATTTTGACCCCTAAACTTTTGTATATTTTCACTTTTGCCCCAATGCTCGTAAATTAATTTTTATCACATTTATTTACTCCTTGAGTCTAGATGAACCATTTTCATAACTATAGCAACTCATAATTTCAACTATTTTACACATTTACAACTCATTTTACAACTTAGCAATTTACCCCTTTTTAAGGTATTTTCATGCAATTTCTTTCACAAAAGTTGTTTATTAGACAACTAGGACTCATAATCTTCCATAAAAACACAGAAAACAACACATTTACTCTCATGGTAAAACCCTAGACTCTTCATCATTTTGCAAAATAATCCCCTCTTATGAAAGCTTATGCTTTAGGGGTTCCAAAAATACAAAAATCATCAAGCAAAGACATTAAAATCACTTACAAGCAAGGGAAATATGTTGCTGAAATTTTCCAGCTTCAAAACCCTTTCTTTGCTGCATATTTGATGGAGGGAAGAGAAAATGATAGCTTTTTCTTTTTCTTTTTTTTTATTTGTTAATAATAAAACTATTTTGTCTAATTTTGACTTTTCAACTATTTTGTCTCCCATGGCGGCCATCACACTTTCAATGGCCTAATTTCACTTTAAAGACCCCCAATTTAATATACAAGGCAATTTAACACCTTTAGGTATTAAAACACAACTTTTACTTTTTACGCGATTTAGTCCTTTTTCGAAATTGGACTAGAAATCGCTAAAATTAATATACCAAAATTAACATGCACTTATAAAATCATATTATCACACATAAAATAATACTAAAATAATTTTCTCTGGCCTTGGAATATTGGTCCTGAAACCACTGTTCCGACTAGGCCCAAAATCGGGCTGTTACATTTCTTCCCCCCTTTAGGGATTTTCGTCCCCGAAAATCTTACCAGAAAAAGTTGTTCTCTAATTTCACGAGTCACTTATATCTTTTTCTCACAACTTACAAAACAACTCCGCACAAGCTCATACTTAAGATTTCCTATAGCTTTTCCATAGTTGAGGTATAAACCTCGGAGCTCAATTTGAAACACTGGAGACTGACATTCTTGGAACTATAAACTCAGAAACATACAACTTAGTCACATCTGTTGAATAATATATCTGTACATACTAAAATAATCATGCAGACTTCCATCATCAATCTTTCACAATTCAACTTGTATCTTTCCTTTTTCCTAGAAATGAGAGACATCCCGATACGAAATTCATAACAGTCCTTTCTCATTTTCTTCCTACTGTCATCACTGACAATAATAATCTCGAATACATTTGATATTCGGCTTTACCCTATAGACAATTCAACATCCTTTGAACGAATAGACAAGATACTGCTGTGAACTCTGTACTCAATTCTCTGTATACCCAGAGTTTCTCAGTACTGAAATCTTACTCTGAATTAATAGTAATAGAAACCAGAAATCAAATCCTCCCTGCAATTCCAAATTAAAAGTCGAATCACGCTGTATTTGTTTAATTTACCACTTATAGCCACATTTCTATACTCTGATCATCAACTGTTTAGAAACTTTACTAACATGAATCAAATGATTCCAACTTCATAGATGTGCCCTTTTTATTAATTAGGATAACTATACTTATAACATCTCTCGAACAAGAGAAATCCAACTAATATGTTTCCATAACATACTTTCAAGAATAAAACCCATCATTTCTTACTGTACGACTACTTACCAAAGAACACGTAACGGTATTCTCGAACCAGAAAATAAACTTAAATGCACATAACTCAGATTTACTTTTGCAGAATAACCATTCTTTACCCGTGAATTTTAAAGAAATCTCGACATCGAAATCCCCACACTTCGCGGAAGCTTAATCATAACAGATTCTAATATCGCAAGTCAAAGATTACTCGTAAAGATAAGCCAAGCTTGATAATTCTCAAACAAGAACGAGAGAAAACCAATATAAGAAATTCCAAGATATAAAGACTACACCAGAAATCCGAGAATATAATCTAGAAGAAAATAATAAATATGATCTGAAAAATCCTCGAGAAAACCGAGGAAACTACTACATGCATGCGCTCTAGAATTTCTCGTAATAGAGATAATATAATTCTCCAATATATAAAAACCATAATCAATAGAACATCAGAATAATCTCATATAGATTTTTACTATCAACTTCATTCCAATATATCAGAATAGAAATCTGAAGAGATGGGGAAATGTCGATCATAACTAACTGGACCAATAGAACTTTTCATCTAATATCACAGTCACTAGCATCCTCATACGATAGAATTTCCATTCGAAAGGGATAACCATACGTATTCCCCAGAATAGAGGAAAACATAGAATACTCAGAAGAGAAAGATAGCCATCACTTTATTTAATTGAATCCGTCATATTCAGACATCTGTGCAAGTCCGACATTATTCCTCTAACTAATTTTGTCTTCGCTAATCTCATACTATTCCATTATTGTACTCTTCAGTTTCACTTTTGCAAGCTTATGCAACATATCTCTCGAAAATCTCATCGTATAACTCTATTCTGGTAAGGGGGCGAAGATTGTAAAGCCTCTAAACGTTTGACTCTCAAGCAAATACATATTCAACAACAACATAGCATTACACACATCGATTCAAACGTTTCAAATTTCCAGTTATGAACACATTTTCACATATCTCAGTAATACATGCAACTTTATTTCGTGCGAATATTAGCTAAACATAAGTGAATTTATCATAACTCAAACTTTCATTTCTTTTTCTCAAATTACCCTTAATGTTTTATCAAATTCCCATATTTAGTCTTAATCACTTGCCAATATTTATCAAATTAGAGAACGTCTTATGGTTTTGAGTATATCGCTTACTTGATGCCATAGTTTAACTATGGTCTTGTACTAGCTCTCATCCATCTGTGTCGATGCCATGTCCTAGACAGGTCTTACACTGACACATGTAACCGTGCTGACGCATGTCCCAGACATGTCTTACACTAGCACATCTCGTAGCCGACGCATGTCCCAGACATGTCTGACATTGGCTAACATCTCGAGGCCGATGCATGTCCCAGACATGTCTTACACTGGCTCTCATACTGTGGCTGATGCATGTCCTAGACATGTCTTACACTAGCCCTCGTCTCAATGCTGATGCCATGTCCCATACATGGTCTTACACTGGCACACAAATCTCATGTATTGCCATGGTCCAACCATGATCTTTTCCGTCAATTCATTAGTGAACGATCGTACTCATTCCCTGCGTTCCACCTAATTTGATCTTTCATTACAACTTTCATGCTATTGTGACATTTATGATTCTGTAACTGAGATTATAAAGCATAACATTACTGCATCTTGACTTCATCAATCTAGACATAAATGTCAACCTCATGTATATACTGATTATTAATCATGCAATAAAAGAATTCATACATACATTCTGTCATTTCAAGCAATTTTCTTTCTTTTCCTAAACACTTGGCCAAATCAAGTTGGACATTTAACATCGTATGAATACTAACATGCATAAAAACGTTTTTTTCACAACTTAACTATGTTTTACTCCACTATTTCACATTCTTTATCTCAAGAGTATCACATAATGAAAACTAGTTCATATAAAAAAAATCATGGATTTCTTTTCATACCTTTCCTATTTTTCAGCATATCATAAGCATGATTCAATAATCTCAACTTTACTCTTATCTCTATCAAGATTTGCTCGGTTGGAACTCATTCCTGTCTTAATCAACAGTTTTGTTAGGGCCGAGAGATATCACACTATCACGAGTAATACTATGGCATGTATAGCTAGACTCTCTTACGCTAGGCTAGTCCGAGAACCGACTAAACCATGCTCTGATACCACTAAATGTAACACCCCTCGCCCGCATCTGACGTCGGGACGGGGTTCGAGGTGCTACCTGACTTTTACTAACACTTTCATACTAAACAGGGCCATGAAATCTCAAATAATTAAAAACTTTTCTTTTCACATGCAATCTATCCCTTATGCGAGCTTACGAGGCCTAATACATGCATTCGGGGCGGTTCGGGACCCAATCGAGAACTCATGAAAAACTTAAAAAAATCTCGTGCGTTAAGGCTTCACACGCCCATGTGCTCAGGCCGTGTGGCCAGAAATAGGCTAATTATCAAGCCTTTTGTCACTCTCACACCACATGCATAGATACATTCTTATCCAATAACATACAACGTGGCATAAATGAGCTCTTAAACATCTACAAACATGTTATGCTCAAGTTATTTTCTTATGCAATAAATATTATAGAATTTTCCCATATCATTACCACATACTAGACATAACTATCATTACATCACAAACCATTCATGAGCATTATTAACTATTTACCAATCACTTAATCCTGCATTAGTTACTAGCTCATCAATGAATCTCAATTCAATCTCTAGGCATACATGTTGTAAGCCACATCACAAGAGATAATAACATACATGCATAAGAATAATCATATGGGCCCATAGCGTCATTAGCCGACATAGGCCAATTTATATGACTAATACTACCTTAATAACAAGCCAATGCCTTTGGCTAAATCATAATATTACATACTCACATTAAAACCTTATACATGCCATAGACTCAAATCACTTGAGTTTACTTACTCCGATAACGTTAACTCGATAGGGTGTAATATCTCTGACGGCCTCCAACCCGAGCTAACCTGGAAACTCTAGAAAACATGGGAAAGAAGGGGGGTAAGCTTTCACTTAGTAAGTTCATATGAAAACAATAAGCAACTCATTAACTTGTTTTATCAATGTTTACAACATATTCTCAAGTTCACTACAAGCTGTCTTCCTGAGCAATAGTCACTAAATTATTTATATTTGGAGCTACGAAACTCCAAATTAAGTTCCGTTAATTTTACCTGAAACTAGACTCATTTATATTTCTTTCATAAAATTTCCAGAATTTTTTACTTAGCCAATTAGTACAGTTTATTCCTCAAGTTTGCTCCTGATTCACTGTTTGACAGTTTCAACCCTTCTGTACTAAAGTTCAATTATCTTATAGTACAGGATCTGAATAATGTTCTCGTCTATTTCTCTTGAAACTAGACTCATATGTCTACTAACTAATTTTTTTCTAGAAGTTTTTGTCAAGCCATTTAGTACATTTTATTAGTTAAATTTTCCCCTGTTTCAGGGTATGACTACTCTGACCCCTGTGCACTACGAATCGAATTTCTCCATGTACAGAATTCCAATGACCATGCCGTTTGTTTCCCTTAAAAATAGACTCAATAAGGAATCTATGCAGGTAAGTTATGACTCTTAATAATTTTTTTACAATTTACGGTGAATTTACAAAATCAAAACAGGGGATCTTAAATTCATTCAGACCCTGTTTCACAAGAATTTAAATATCACACAATATAGAATTTTTTTCCTTCCTCTATTTCTTTCATGTGAAAATAGACTCATTAAGATTTAATCCCATATTTTATTTTGCCTCTAACTCATTTTCCACTATTTTTAGTGTATTTTCAAAGTTACACTACTGCAGTAACTCAAATCTGTCAAGGCTAAGTTACTCATTCATGGTCATTGTTCATAATATTAATACAACACCATTTTATCCATCATGGTAAGAACACATATTATGCATCATAGATCATCACATATCAAGGCATTCTCATAGGATTAGTATACATACTTGCACAACTCGTAACATAACTCGAGTGCATAATCACCAATGACTTACCTCATTGGGACCATCATCAACTCTTTCCTTGGATTGCCCGTTGAACACTTGGAATACTAATTGGATACTCGGAAAAGCCTTTGCACATAAGTGCCTCAATTGTAGCTAAAGCTACCTCATATCTTATGACATTTCAATGCTCACTCTCGAGCTAGTCATCTAGACTCATAATTCCTAGTGACATGTCACTCGTATCCTATTCTATTCCTAAGGTTCAAACGGGATTTTTTCTCGTCTATTAAGGCTTTGTCTTATCATATTTCTATTAATCACATACACATTAGTATATGTACAATTCATGTAATGATAACATTTAAATACATGTATAGCATGGTATTGTTTACATACGAACTGACCTCGATACCACAAAGGTGAAAAGGACATACTCGTCCATAAATCGATTTCTTTCCGTTCTAGGTCCAAGTCTTAATTTTCATCATCTATAACATCACATTTAGCCTATCAATCAGTCACAATATTCATATGGGTCTAAAAATCATATTTTTACAAATTTTCATTTTGACCCCTAAACTTTTGCATATTTTCACTTTTGCCCCAATGCTCGTGAATTAATTTTTATCACATTTATTTACTCCTTGAGTCTAGATGAACCATTTTCATAACTATAGCAACTCATAATTTCAACTATTTTACACATTTACAACTCATTTTACAACTTAGCAATTTACCCTTTTAAGGTATTTTCATGCAATTTCTTTCACAAAAGTTGTTTATTAGACAACTAGGACTCATAATCTTCCATAAAAACACAGAAAACAACACATTTACTCTCATGGTAAAACCCTAGACTCTTCATCATTTTGCGAATAATCCTCTCTATGAAAGCTTATGCTTTAGGGGTTCCAAAAATACAAAAATCATCAAGCAAAGACATTAAAATCACTTACAAGCAAGGAAATATGTTGCTGAAATTTTCCAGCTTCAAAACCCTTTCTTTGCTGCATATTTGGTGGAGGAAGAGAAAATGATAGCTTTTTCTTTTTCTTTTTTTATTTGTTAATAATAAAACTATTTTGTCTAATTTTGACTTTTCAACTATTTTGTCTCCCATGGCCAGCCATCACACTTTAAATGGCCTAATTTCACTTTAAAGACCCCCAATTTAAGATACAAGGCAATTTAACACCTTCAGGTATTATAACACAACTTTTACTTTTTACGCGATTTAGTCCTTTTTCGAAATTGGACTAGAAATCGCTAAAATTAATATACCAAAATTAACATGCACTTATAAAATCATATTATAACACATAAAATAATACTAAAATAATTTTCTCTAGCCTCAGAATAGTGGTCCCGAAACCACTGTTCCGACTAGGCCCAAAATCGGGCTGTTACAATTAAGCCTAATACTTGATTAGCAGCTTGCTGCAATGAAGGTAGTACCTCAATCGGGCTACCATTGATGTCTATCAGATGGGTGGGTCGATATTTATATCCCCACATGATGTGTATCGGGGGACGGAGTTGGTGTGTAGCGGTTGGATTTTTGGGATGGGTTGCATAGCATTACATGTATGATATTATTGTGATATTATTGTGATATGGGTTTCGACCCAACTAAGGCTAAGATGGGCTAGGCCCAATTGATTTTGTTATGGGCTATGACCCAAATGATATTGTAACGGGCTTTAGCCCACGTATGCTCTGAATCGACTGATCACATCGTAATGGGCTCCGCCTGCACTAATTCTCAATTTCGTCTATTCTTGTTGTTAATCTAGTAAGGGGATTACACACTAAGTTTTCATAAACTCACCCCGTTTATTAACTGTGTAGGTAATCCCCAGCGTTAGGTGGATCAGTGTCGCAGAGGGAATCGGAGACGACCACACAACTGTACATGTTTTTCTATTTTGTTTATTTAGTTAAGCACTTTGATTTTTGATTTGGGTTGTATTAAGGCCTCTTTATTTTCTTAACCTTTTATTTGGGAAATTTATTTAGTATGCTTAATATATGTTAGAAGTAGGGCACAGCTTTCCAAAAAAACAACTAGTTTTCAAAATATCTTATTTCTGCAACTGTTTAAAATTAAGCTTCCGCAGCAAGTAAGGTTTTAAGGGAATTAACATTTCACAAGTTTTAAAATGGAAAGAGGTTTTGAGAAGTAAGAAGGGTTTTCAATAAGAACATGGTTTTCGAAAAACACTTTAATGTGACACACCAGATTCGGGCCTAACTTCTAGGCTGGGTTTGGGGTGTTACAAGAGCTATGGTTTAGTCAATTCTAGGACTAACCTAGCAAGAATATGGGTCTAGCTATACATGTCATAACTGTATATTGATAGTGTGACGACTTCTGACGATTATAAATTGTATTTTTATAGATTAAATGGATCCTGATAGACCCACGGAAGATGATATAGAGAGTAACGCATCGGCTCCCGCTGAAAGGATCGCGCTAGTTGGGAGTGAGCCCGTGACTATGGGCCAAGGCGGAGGGGCTATAGAAGCCTTTCTCTGAATGATGGACGCTTGGTACACGGAGTTTTTTTGTGGGAATCTGAACACTCCACCTCTTCCACCTCCTCCGATTCCTCAGTATACCCTGGTAGGTCCACAAGGTACGGGCATACTTAGGAGAGAGAAGCCTCTAGTAGACAAGATTCAGAAACAAGAGACTGAGGAATTTTCGGCTAACATAGATATTGACCCGAAAAAAATAGAGTTTTGGTTAGAGAATACTATCAGGGTATTTGATGAACTGTCTTGCACGCCTGAGGAGTGCATGAAGTGTGCCGTATCGCTCTTGCGAGATTTGGCTTACCAATGGTGGAACACACTCGTGTCTGTGGTACCAAGAGAGAGAATAACATGGGAACTCTTCCAAAAAGAGTTTCGAAAGAAGTATATTAGCCAGAGGTTTATAGACCAGAAAAGGAAGGAATTCTTAGAGTTGAAGCAAGGAAGTAGGATAGTGACAGAGTATGAATGAGAATTTGTAAAACTCAACAAATACGCGCGGGAGTACGTGTCCTCAGAAGATGCCATGTGTAAGAGGCTCAAGGATGGTCTCAATGAAGGTATTCGAGTGCTTGTTGTTATTTTAGAGGTAAGAGACTTTGTAGTGCTTGTCGAGAAAGCATGCAAGGTAGAGGAGCTAGTAAAAGAAAGGAGGAAAGCGGCTATTGAGTCACGGGATTCAAAGAAGACGCAAATGGGGAAATTACATCAAACCTCATCTAAGAGATCGAAGGAATTCACTACCCGATCAAATGCTTTGGTAGGGTTTTCTAATAGGAACAAGGACCAACAGAACACAGCTTCTAGAACCCAGACCACTTCTGTTGCAAACGTCGATAGTACTCGGTCAAATAGGCTAGAATGTTGGCAATGTCGTAGATGCCATTTCAGTGAGTGCCGAGGTAAAGAAAGAGGGTGTTTTAAATTTGGGTCACTGGACCATTTCATCTGAGACTATCCCGAATTAGAAGAGGGTGAGAAAACACAAGAAGTAAAGGCAAGTAGTGCTCCATTTAGGGGTAGACCACAAAAGAACCCGGGGAGCAGGGCTACTAGTAGAGGTATGCCAAGAGATGCTACAGTGAGGTCCGAGGGCAGAGCACCTACAAGTACTTATGCTATTTATGCCCATCAAGAGGTAGAGTCTCTCGATGTGGTGACGGGTACCTTTTCTATTCATGATATATCTGTTGTTGGTTTAATTGACTAAGGGTTTACCCACACCTATAATTTTATGGAATTGATACCTCATATGAACATGATAGTAGAGTCAACTGAATTCGTGATAAAAGTGTCCAACCCCTTAGGAAAACATGCGATTGTAGACCAAGTGTGTAGAAATTGTCCTTTGACAATTAGAGGTCATTGTTTTTCGGCTAACTTGATGTTATTGTCGTTTAATGAATTTGATATAATCCTTGGGATGGATTGGCTGACTTCTCATAGTGTTGTAGTGGACTGTGGGAGAAAAGTTATTTAGTTGAAATGTGAAGACCGGAATGTCCTTCGGGTTGGACCAAATGAACCAAATAAACCGCCTGTGGTGATATCGTCCTTGGTTGTTGAAAAATATTTGAGGAAAAGATATGGGGCTTATCTTGTTTTTGTGTTGAATACTCAAGTGTCTGAGTTGAAGATTGAATTGGTGCTAGTAGTTTGTGAGTTTATAGATGTGTTTCTGGAAAAATTGCCCGAATTACCACCAGCTAGGGAATTTGAATTCGGCATCGAGTTGGTCCCTAGTATGGCACCTATCTCGATCCCTCCTTATAGAATGGCCCCAACAGAGTTGAAAGAGTTAAAAGTACAACTGCAAGAGTTAACGGATAAAGGTTCTATGAGACCTAGTTATTCACCGTGGGCGCACCAGTGTTGTTTTTGAAAAAAGAAAGACAGGTCGATGAGGTTATGTATTGATTATAGATAGCTTAATAAGGTAACTGTAAAGAACAAGTATCCTTTTCCAAGGATTGATGATTTATTCGATCAGTTGAAGGGAGCCACGGTGTTCTCCAATATAGACTTGAGGTCTGGTTGTTATCAGTTGAGAGTTAAAGACCAAGATTTACCGAAGACTGCATTTTGGACAAGATACAGGCATTATGAGTTCCTCGTCATGCTTTTGGTTTGAATAATGCCCCAGTGGTGTTTATGGATTTGATGAACCACATTTTTTGGCCATATTTGGATAAGTTCGTAGTGGTCTTTATTGACAACATACTGATTTACTCGCATGATGAGGGTGAGTACGAGGAGCGTTTGAGAACGGTTCTACAAACTTTGAGAGATAAGCAGCTTTATGCCAAGTTCAGTAAGAGCGAATTTTGGCTTAAAGAGGTCAGATTTCTAGGACACATTGTGTCGGGTGATGGGACTAGAATTGACCTAAGCAAGATCTTGACTATTGTTGAGTGGAAACAGTAGAAGAATGTGACTAAGGTTCGAAGCTTCTTGGGCTTGGCCGGGTACTATAGCAGGTTTGTTCAAGGGTTTTCTATGATCGCTACTCTAATGATGAGGCTATTACAGAAGAATGTCAAGTTCAAATGGACAGAAAAGTGCCAACAAATTTTTGAGAAGTTAAAGGCCTTGTTGACCGAAGCCCTAGTGTTAGTGTAACCAGAGTCAGGCAAGGAATTTGTGATATATAGCGACGCCTCCTTGAATGGTTTGGGGTGTGTGCTTATACAAGATGGCAAGGTTATAGCCTATGCCTCAAGACAACTTAAGCCACACGAGAGAAATTACCCGACCCATGACTTGGAACTAGCAGCTATAGTCTTTGCGTTAAAGATTTGGAGAAATTACATGAGAGAAATGCCGAGTATTCACCAATCATAAGAGTCTTAAGTACTTGGTGACTCAAAGGGAGTTGAACCTACGATAAAAACGATGGTTAGAACTATTAAAGAATTATGAGTTGATTATCGATTACCACTCGGGAAATGCGAACATGGTCGCCGATACATTGAGTAGAAAATCATTATTTGCGTTGAAAGCATTGAACGCCAATTTTGCATTGTTAGATGATGGTTCGGTTCTAGTAGAGTTGAGAGCTAGACCGATGTCTCTATAAGAAATTCGAGAAGCTTAGAACAGTGACAAGGATTTGCAGGTGTGAGTCAGGATTGAATCGAATTTTCGGATTGGACCAAAGGATGTCTAATGTTCAAATATAGAGTTTGTGTACCCAAAGATGATGAGCTTATTCAGAAGATTCTACGAGAAGCACATAGTGGTTGTTTGTCCATCCACCCGGGTAGTGTGAAAATGTACAACGACCTTAAGAAAATGTACTGGTGGTCGGGAATGAAAAGGGACATTTCAAAGTTCATTTCTAGGTGTCTAGTGTGTCAGCAAGTGAAAGCTGAACACCAAGTACCTTCAGGTCTACTTCAGCCTATCATGATTCACGAGTGGAAGTGGGATCGAATTACTATGGATTTCATGACGGGTTTGCCATTAACTTCGAAGAAAAAGGATGCTATTTGGGTTATTGTGGATAAGCTAACAAATTCGGCACATTTTATACCAGTGCATACCGTCTACTCCCTTGAAAGATTGCCCGACTTATACGTATCCGAGATCGTGAGGCTTCATAGAGTGCCGCTATCGATTATTTTAGATCAGGACCCAAGATTTACCTCGAGGTTTTGGAAGCAGTTGCAAGAGGCATTGGGAACAAAGTTGAGTTTCAGCATGGCATGTCACCCGCAAACCGAGGGTCAGTCAGAAAGAGTGATTCAGATTTTAGAAAACATATTGCGATGTTGTGTTCTCGAATTTCAAGGTAGTTGGGAAAGGTACATGCCATTGGTTGAATTTTCCTACAACAACAGTTATCAGTCAAGTCTGAAAATGGTGCCTTATGAGGCTTTGTACGGGTGAAAGTGTCGAATGCCTTTATATTGGACTGAACTAAGAGAAAGTCAAATTCACACGGTCGATTTAGTCAAAGAGACCAAGGAGAAACTTAAAATAATTTGCAACTGTTTAAAGACTGCCTTAGATAGGAAGAAATGCTATATGGATTTAAAATGGAAAGAGATCGAATTCCAAGTTGGTGATCGAGTGTTTTTTAAAGTAACCCCGTGGAGGAAAATTCTCAGATTTGGTAGAAGGGGCAAGTTGAGTCCTCGTTTCATAGGAACCTATGAGGTTATCGAGAGAGTAGGGTCGGTTGCCTATCGTTTGGCTTTACCGCCAGAATTGGAAAAGATTCACGATGTGTTTCATGTGTCCATGCTACGCCGATATAGATTAGACCCTTCACATGTGATTACGCCAACGGAAGTTGAGATTCATCCGGACATGACTTATAGCGAAGAGCTGGTCAAGGTATTGGCTCGTGAAGTCAAATAGTCGAGAAATAAGAGTGTACCACTTGTGAAAGTTTTTTGGCATAGACATGGAGGCGAGGAAGCCACATGGGAACCCGACGAGACTATGAGAGATTAGTACCCAAACCTATTCATCGGTATGATTTTCGGGGACGAAAATCCCTAAGGGAGAGAAATGTAACAGCCTGATTTAGGGCCTAGTCGAAATAGTGTTTTCGAGACCACAAATCCAAAGTTATAGAAATTATTATTTAGATGTTATAGCATGTGGTTTTTAAGAGTGCATGAAAAATTTGGTGAAGAAATTTTAGCGTTTGCGAGCTTAATTATGAAAAAGGACTAAATCGAATAAAATGCAAAATTCTTAAATTGATAGCTAAAAGTGTCATATAGCAAGAGAAACTAAATTGGGGGTCTTTAAAAGACAATTAGACCCTAAGTTAGAGCTTGGCCGTCCATGGGAGACAATTTGGTCAAAAAGTCCAAATTTGGTTGGGTTTGGTGGCTAATTTGACTAAAATAGAAATAAAATGAGAAAAAGATGATATCACATTCTCATCTTCTTCTCTAACACCAATGTTTATCCATTTTTAAGGGTTTTGAACTCCCAAAAATTTCAGCAACTTGAAGCACTCTCAAGTAATTGATTTTTATGAGTTTCTTGATGATTTTTACATTTTTGAGGCCCTTGAAGCATGAGCTTTCAAATGAGGATACTATTTTGCAAAATGATTAAGAGTTTAGGGTTTTTCCATGAAAGAATTTGTAATTTTTGCTAAGTTTTATGGAAGAAAATGAGTCTTGGGTGTCTTATAAACAACTTTTGTGGAAGGTGTTAGCATAAAAACACCTAAAAGGACTATTTTGCATAAGTTGTAAAATAGATGATAAGTGTGTGAAATAATGGAGATTTTGGATTGTTATAAGTGTAAAAAGTGTTCATCTAGGCATAAGACATGAAGAAATTTGATAAAAATCGATTTCCAGACCTAGGGGTAAAATGGTTATTTTGTCAAAATCTAGGGGTAAAATGGTCATTTTATCAAAGATGTGAATTGTCGACTACTAAATTCTATTTAGTTACTAAATAAGTACATTTTTTTATTATAGATCAAGAAATACTGAATCCAAATCTAGACTTAGGGAAAGCCAAGCAAATCGACTAATTCAACTAGTTGCCACATTTTGTAATCAGAGGTAAGTTGTATATAAATAATACAACGACATTGTTAATGTATGTGTTGAATTGTACTTGAATTTAATATAGCATGGATTGCTTAATTGTGGAATTGAGAATGTATGATGACAATAGAGATAGTAGAGTTCCCGTTTGAAACTAGAAAATAAATCGGATATTCGTGCTATGACATATGGGTTATTGTGAGCTAGTGTAAGACATGTCTGGGACATGCATCGGCCACATTATGAGAGCAAGTGTAAGACCATGTCTGGGACATGGCATCGGCATCGAGACGAGTGCTAGTGTAAGACATGTCTGGGACATGCATCGGCCTCGAGACGTAAGCCAGTATAAGACATGTTTGGGACAAGCATCGGCTACGAGATGATAGTCAGTGTAAGACCATGTCTTGGACATGGAATCAACTTGAGATATGAACCAGTGTAAGACCATGTCCGGGACATGGCATCGGCACCTTACCCCACGTTTGAGGCCATGGTATATTCGATAGCATTCTAAATGGTTCAACGGTGGAAGTTCTGATTTTTAGTTAATGAGGAAAGTGTAACCGTGTTATGAGTGATACAAGTACCTATTTGGTATGTATAAAATTTGAGCCACTTTATATGCTATATGATGTGTATTGAATATTGATGAGAAAGTTTTGCTTACGCCCACTTGTGTATTATGATACTTGTTGATGAATGGAAAAGTATTGTTGTATAATTATTTATATGCAACTTACTAAGCTTTATGCTTACTCCCTCTCCTTCCCATTTCTTATAATACCACCTACCTAGCTCTTAGAGATATCGATCATACTATCAATTGAAGCATTCGATATAGTTTGATTTATATTTTGAATATGGCATGTATAGGGAACTAGACTTGTGTTTTGTGTTGTTATTAATTTGGCCAAAAATGTTGGCTTGTGATAAATTCCTCATTTTGTATTAAGTCTCAAATGATGGCTAATATTCATTTTGATTTATACAAATGGTGTTATGTTCATGGATGGGTAAAATGAACAAATGAAATGTTGTTTATTATGGCTGATGTTATTGCAAGAAATAGTCTTGTACTAGTTTTGATTGCTTTTGTGTAGGTTGTGTAAGTAAGGGTGGCAAAGAGGCTTGGTAAATAGCCTAATTTTGTCCACACAGGTAGACACATGGGCGTGTGTCTAGGCCGTGTGTGACACACGGTCTACCCTATGTGCGTGTGATCTGGCTGTGTATCCCCTGCACGTAAAATTTTCATGTCAGTATGCATGGTAGTAAACACATGGGCAGAGACACGGCCGTGTGTCTCAGCCGTGTGAAGGACACGGCCTGGTACACAGGCTTGTGCCTTGGCCGTATGACATTTTGGGGTTGCTGACATCAGAAATAGAATGTCCAGGTTTTTGCACATGGGCTAGGACACGGGCGTGTCATGGCGTGTGAAGGACACGGGCCAGGGACACGGACGTGTGCCAGGCCGTGTGAAATTCCCTGTAGGTGTGCATTTAGAATTAATTCCACATGGGTAGAGGACAAGAGCGTGCCCCTGTATTACCTAGGTCGTGTGAGCCACACAGGCCATCAACACGACCATGTTGAAATGGCCACACGGGCGTGCTGCCCTTTCACACGGGTGTGTGCCCCTGTGTCAAGTGATATTTTTCTATAGTTGGTAAAAGAACCCAAGTTGGTTTCGAGTGATTTAAGATGTGTGTTTTGGGCCTTGAAGGCCCATATTAAGGCATGTTGATAAGTTTGAGAAAGTTTTAAATTTGTCTAAGTCTTGTGGTTGTAAGCATAAGTTTAAGTGAGGTAATGCCTCATATTCCGCTCTAATATGAGTTATGGGTATGGGTTGTCACACATATTATGTGGTATGTTTTGTATTTATGAATGGTTTATTGATTTGTTTTAGTAATGGAGTAAAATGATAATGATTTATATATATTCGGATGTGTATTAGTTATTTTGATTCGGTTTGTATTGGCAATGTATGTGCATATATTGTGTTTGAATGGTTAGCTAATTATGCACGATTGATGAAGAAAAATAATGAGTACGTTATATGACTGTTTTGATTTATATGCTTGATTTGAAGTACGGTATTAAAAGATCAAAATGTTAGGTTTTATATTGAATTAAAAAGGTGCTATATTTGTGGTTCAGCAAGTGTGCTTAAATCATGTCATTATGTGTTTATTTATATGTTAAAGTTATAATTGTGGTATTGAATATTTGTGGACTAAGTTAGGCTATGAAAATTTGATTAATGAATGTGGTTTTTGTGTCGGTGTCAAATGACATATTACTTGAATGTTTTCGTCAGTTTATTTGAGTAGTTTAATTAGTTAAGTTGATGATACATTCGGCATATGCTAAGTAGAATATTATATATATGTATCCATGTTATGCAATTGTTGTAGTTAGGTAAACAAATGTTATAATGGTACATGTTATTTATATGAAATGAAATGATGTATGTTTGCATGTTTTAAAGTATGTGCATATAATATATACGATAATAAGATATTTTATATTTAAATTATTCGAAAGCCATAAATGTTAAGTATACATATATAATTGATATATGAGATGAAATATAATTGGTTATGAGCTAAACATTCGATTTCCATGATTCCTTGGTTGTATTGATTGAATATAAATTTGGAAATTGAATGAATGATAGAATCGAAGCATATTAGATTGGTTTTAAATTTTACTAGATGATTAATATTGAAATGAAAGTCTATTCTAAGTTGTAATTTGATCAGTAATGTCTCGTAACCCCATTCCGGCATGGATACGGGTTAGGGGTGTTACAGTACTTACCATTTTGATATGATATTTGTGAGCAATGAGGCTTTAAATGGACTATTTTGAAGTAGATAACGGAGTGTTGAGCTTGGGTCTCCACTCAAGGAGATTGATTTGAGGCGATATAAGGGAGCCTGTGGCCTTGGCCCGCTCAATCCAAGACTGATTTTGATTCTGATTAGGAGTAAAGAGGTCCATTTATCCAATGTATGGTCACCCGATTAAGCCATGATTGTATATGACAATATAAATGTATGAAATGTTATATGCTAAATTGATGATTATATGCCATGATTAATTATGATTTCTGATACATGGTTGAGCATATGACATTGAACAACGATGGATTGATATTGTGATTGAAAATTTATATTTGATTGGTTTCAATTTAAGCATGATTTGGGTGCTAATTTACTCGTTATTTTATTAACATTCACCGAGCATGTTAAGCTCACACCCTTACATTCGTGCATTTAACTGGCAACACTGAGGAGTTGAGCAAGAGAGTTCCAAGAGATTAAGGCTCAGTAGAAATTTAGTTACACGTTTTAGAGATGTTAATCGGGCATTGTGGAACTTCTGGGACTTAGTTTAATTTTGGTTGAAATTAGATTTGGACATTGGAAATTTTTAATTTTGGATGGTTTTATAATATCATATGTGCATGTTTGAGTTTAATTATTGAATAATTTACGGTATTGTTGCTTGATAACACGATGATTGATAACACGGTGTGTGAGACATAATGTTTATGCTAACCATTGTTTAAATGAAGCTTCCAGGGAGTGGTTTACTAGCAACTAAGGTGCACCACTTGTTTGAATTAATAGGTGGGTGATATGCATGAAATTGAATATTTAATTCTATTTAATTGAGGCTTAATTTGTGTTAATAAATTCAATTAAAGGTGTATGAATATGTATGATATTTAATTGTGGCTGAATAAGGTTTAATTGGCCATTAATTACTCAAATCGGGTTTAAAATCGAATTTTTCGCACAAAAAAAACTGTAGTGGATTGTTGGGAGTTTGAATTCTGGTCTTTTTAAATTGGTTCTGTAGCCCGTTTAAATTGCAAATTAGTCATGTAACTTGATAACTCTAATTAGAGCCTTAAATGATAAGGAAACTTGATAAAATTTAAGGATTAGACTTGTAATTGATAAAATTTGTTAGAAACGCACTCAATTTAATATTCAATTATAGTACTGATAGTTTAAGATTATTACGATTTAGTCATTAGTGATAAAACTTGAATTAGACATAGAAAATAAACTTGGATTAAGTTGAAATTTTTGGGGCTTTCATAAATTGACTAAAAGAGGGTTGGTAAATGTATAGATTTAAATTTGGGTTAGTTTAACCATAGGTGATAAAATAACAAAAATTCCCTTAGGTGAAATTACTTGTAAAAGGCTTAAAATTAGTTCACAAATTACTTCCACGTTAATAAATAACTAATAAATGGATAAGATTAAGGTGTTATAAGGTCAGGGTGTGTCTTGGGAGGTAATTAGCTAGAGAGTCACTTAGGTGGCTAATGTAACGCTTTGAATTTGGGCTAGTCTGTCCCGGGGTTTGAAAATTTTGGTGTCGTGTATACTTGATCCAACGTGTATACTTGCACAATTTACATGTCATATTCCCATGCAACAAGTTTTTGGCGCCATTATCGGGGATTGAAAATTTGGTGAAATTTGGTTTTGTTATTTTACTAATTCCATTATTTTTATTGAACTTAGTTATTTTTAATTTCTATAGGTTTGTCGTTAGTGCATGAATAGAGGTATTCTTGTTAACGAAGAGTATCCTTCTGACCCATAGATCAAGAGAACTTTACAAAGAAGGAGAAGAGATTTCCTGTAACACCCCGTACCCGAGACCGTCACCAGAGTCGAAGACGAGGTGTTAACGGGCTTAATTCATTACTTAAACAGCTCAAACAATTTATTTTTAAAATTTCCAATCAAGCTGGCAATTTGAATCACAGCCGCTTAAAAATTCATATCTCGAGTTCCGAAACTCAAAATTAAGATCCATAAATTTTCCCTGAAACTAGGCTCATATATCTATTTACTAATTTTTTTCTAGAATTTTTTGGTCCGTCCAATTAGTACAGTTTATTAGTTAAAGTCTCCCCTGTTTCAGAGTTCGACTTCTCTGACCTCTGTATTACTTAATCGATTTCTCTCTGCATGCAATTTCAATGACTATGCTGTTTGTTTCTCTTAAAACTAGACTCAGAATCTGTACATATAAATAATGACTTCTAATTATTTTTGTACAATTTATGGTGAATTCTTAAAGTCAGAACAGGGGATACAGAAATCATTTTGACCCTGTTCCACCAAAACTTAAATATCTCACAAAATATAACTCATATACCTGTTTTGTTCCATCCATATGAAAATAGACTTATCAAGCTTCAATTTTATAACTTACTCATCATTTAATTCCATTTCTACTATTTTTAGTGATTTTTCAAATTTACATCACTGCTGCTGTCAAATTCTATTTTATGGAAAATTTTACTTTACTATAGATTTTCATGGACTAAATAGCATTTTAAACATACTTGGCATCAAATATGATTTAGATTGGCCATTCCAATGGCTAATCATTCACAAATCCTTTTCTTACCAAACCATAACCATGTCATAAAATCATTTACACAAAGTGAGTATTTTGCCATACATGCCACATTCAAAATACACAAGCCATTTTACCAATTTAGGCCTTCGGATAGTGTGAACAAATCTTCGACCTATCCCGATTCTCAAGCCAGCTTGTCAACAACTACAATGAATGAAAAGGAGGGGGTAAGCATAAATGCTTAGTAAGTTCACATGCAAATAGCAAGTAACATAATATGTAATTCCACATAAAACATCATTTGTATAAACAACACCAAGACATTCATGTTTCATTTGCATTTAATATTTTTTTACGATTTCATCATACCAAGTTCTCAACCCGAGGGATGAAGCACATACCTGTCAAATTTTCTCATTCACCACACTTACCAATATATCACATTCGTTTTAGGCATTCTTCTCATTCACTTAAGATTCACCCATTGAACACATCGGAATATAATTCGAATACGCGGATTTCATGAACGTAAGTGCCATACTCGCAACTAGACAAACTCAATAGCCTACGGAACTTATGTAGCCAAGCTACCATGTAACCCGCCCATAAGTGAACTCGGACTCAACTCAACGAGTTCGGATGCCTAGTTACATCTCACGAACTCGAACTCAACTCAATGAGTTCGGAACTCAAGTATCCTAGTGACATGTCACTTGTATTCTAATCTATTCCTAAGGTTGAAACGGGCTTTTTCCTCGATCTCACATCTTTGCCGTCTTCCACGGAATATCGAAACCGATACTCGGTGATAGTTCATACTCATCGAGTAATTCACATAATTACATATTATTCAACAATAACCACAAAACATAACATTTCATGATAATAATAAGCATCATATCATATAAACAACATTAAATTGCTTAAAATGACAATTATGTTACTACATTTACACATGAATTTACCTCGATACAAAATTATTAGCAATCGAGTCTATTCTTCGTAAACTTTGTTTTTCCCTCGATCGCGACTTGAATCTCGTTTCTCTTGATCTATAATGTCAAATTAATCTTATTTAATACATACATTCATCAAAACAGCATTTAATATGAAATTTGGCAAAATTACATTTTTGCCCCTAAAATTTTTGCATAATTACACTTTTGCCCCTAGGCTCAGGAATTAAACTTCATCCCTTATTCTTATGTTTTATGACATGCTAATCATTTTTCCCTTCTATCGTAACATCAAATTCACACTCTAACATGTACTTATGACTATTAGGTATTTTCACCGATTAAGCCCTTTTACTCGTTTTCGCTTAAAACCGAGTAGCACAAGTTGTCTAACATAATTTAAAACCTCATATTCTATCATAAAACACCAAAGTACACAAATTTCACCTATGGGTATTTTTTTCCAAATATGAACCCTAGGTTGAATTATTGCTAGCATAAGCTTAATCGAGCTACCGGGATTCCAAAAACGTAAAGAACATTAAAAACAGGGCTTGGAATCACTTACTATGGAGCTTGGAAGCTTGAAACAAACCCTAGCTATGGAGAACCCTTGAAATTTCAGCCTAATGAAGAAGATGGACAAAAATTGGCTTTTAATTTTGTTTTTAATTCATTTTAATAACTAAATGACCAAAATGCCCTTCCTACTAAACTTTCAAAAAAATTCCATCCATGTCCAATTTTTGTCCATAGACTTAGAAATTGGTCAAATTTCTATTTAAGACCTCCTCATTAATATTCCAAAGCAATTTCACACTAAAAACTCCTAGAATGCAAGTTTTGCAAATTATTCGATTTAGTCCCTAATTTCAATTTAAGCACTTTAGGCATAGGATTTCATCACGAAATTTTCACACAATCATGAAATCATATCATAAACATCAAAATAATTATAAAATAATTATTTCAATCTCGAATTTGTGGTCATAAAATCACTATTCCAATTAGGCCCTAATTCGGGATATTACATTTGCGTAACATGGCTAGAGATGAGAATGATCCTAGTCTGAATGATCCATTAAATCCAAATGGTCAGGATGTTGATCTTCCTATTCATCCTGTGATAAATGTCTGAGACAAACCAATTCAGGAACATGTTGTCCCAATTTTGGATGATCTGAATCCAGGAATAGTCAGACCACACAGACAAGCTCAACAATTTAAATTGAAACCATCAATGTTTCAGATGCTGCAAACTATTAAACAGTTTAGTGGGTTGCCAAATGTGGATCCAAGACTGCACTTAAGGCCTTTTCTAGAGGTCTGTGACTCATTTAGATAATAGGGTGTTCTTGAAGATGCCTTGCGACATAAGTTGTTTTCATATTCCTTGAGAGATCAAGCAAGACTGTGGCTTAATGTTTTGCCGTCGAGGACAGTGGCATCATGGAATGACTTTTGTCAGAGGTTTTTGTTACAATATAATCTGCGAGACATGAATGCTAATCTTAGAAATAACATTACATCTTTTTCGCAATCAGAAGATGAAACACTGTATGAAGCTTGGGAAAGATTTAAAGAATTACTGCAGAAATGTATGATGCATGGGTTTCAGCATTGGACTCAGATGGAGATGTTTTATAATGGGTTGAATGCACATACAATGATGGTAGTTGATGTTTCTGCTAGTGGTACTTTGTTGGATAAATCTTATAAAGAAGCTTATGAGATTTTGGAACAGATTGCCAACAATGATTATTAATATCCTACCACGTGAGTTGGGACTGACAGGAGAACTACTAGCACCATGGAACTTGATGGAATCACTTCATTGACTGCCTAGGTATTATCTTTAACTAACATGATCAAAACAATGTAGAGGCCAACTACAATTCAGGAGGTGAAATCAACTAAGCTATCATTTGTTTATTGTGGCGATGAATGCCCACCGAACCTAGCATATGTGTGTTACATGGGTAATTTTAATTTGAATAATAACCTATAATCCAACACCTACAATCCAGGATGCAACATTTAAACTTTAGTTGGAATAATTAAGGTGTGGGGAATTTTAACAATGTTGCAAGACAGAATGCCATTAGTGTATTGCCTAGTTATACTTAACCTATGCTGAGGCCAAATGCCGAACAAGGTCAAGTATCAGTTTCCTCATCACCATCACGTATTGAAGCTTTTTTGAAAGAGTATGTGGCCAAGAATTATGTTGTAATCCAGGCTCAAGTTTCATCCCTTCGAGCTCTTGAGAATCAAGTGGGGTAGATAACAAATGGTTTAAATTCAAGACCTTAAGGAGCTCTGCCAATACCGAGAATTCAAGAACACAAGGGAAGGTGCATTGTAAGGCAATCACTCTCAGGAGTGGGACTCAGGTGAATGAATTTTTTATAGATGCCACTATAGAAGAGGGAAATTCAGATTGCAACCATGGAAAGATTTCAGAAACATCTGAAAATCACACAACAATTGGAAAGGCTAAACAACAGATTGATGTAACGAAATCAGATCATGTTGCTGATGGCAATGCTATAGAAAAATAGCATCAACAATCTGAAGGATAGCCACCTCCACCATTTCCTCAATGGTTTCACAATTTTAAACAAGAGGCTTACTATCAAAGAAGAATAGATTAGGAGAATTTGAGATTGTTGCTCTCATTGAAGGGTGCATAGCGATGCTGACGAATAAATTACCTCTGAAATTGAAGGAGCCAGGGAGTTTCCTTATCCCTTGTTCAATTGGAAATCATTATGTTGGAAAGGCATTATGTGACTGAGGAGTGAGTGTAAATCTAATGCCTATGTCTATTTTCAGGAAGCTTGGAATCGGGAAAACAAGACCTACTACGGTTATCTTGTAACTGGCTAATCGATCCAACACACATCCAGGAGGTAAAATTGAAGATGTGCTAGTAAGAGTAAATAAGTTTATTTTTCTGACAGATTTTCTTATTTTAGAATGTGAAGCTGACCATGTTGTGCCAATTATTCTTCGAAGAACTTTTCTTGCTACAAGAAGGACTTTAATTAATGTATAGAAAGGTGAACTGACCATGAGGGTATATGACTAGCAAATCACATTCAATGTATTCAATGCCTTGAAATGTGCTAATAAGAATGAAAAATGCCAAGCCATTGAGTTGATAGAAACAATAGTGGAGGAAAAGTTCACAAGATTTTGCCACAACAATTCTGATAGTGATGAAGACTCACTTGAATGGATTAACGCAATAATTTTTTAGGACCATGGTGAACTTCCAGAAGCCAAGCAGTGTATGGATAGACTAGGGAAGAAGTTTGAATCCTTGGATTTATCAAATTACTTTTTGAAGCCTTCTAAACCATTTACAGAGGAACCCCTCACACTGGAGTTGAAGCCTTTGCCGATGCACTTAAAATATGCTTATTTGGGAGAAAACAACACTTTTCCAGTAGTTATTTTTGTAGAGTTAACACCCGATCAAAAGGTGAGATTGTTGGAAGTACTCTAACAATCTAAAAAGGCATTAGGATGGACAATTGCCGACATAAAGAGAATTACTCCTGCTATCTGTATGCATAAAATTTTACTAGAGGATTGCCATAGCAACTCTATTGAACAACAAATGAGGTTTAATCCAATCATGAATGAAGTTTTTAAGAAAGAGATCATCAAGTGGCTCGATGCTGGTATTATTTATCCAATCTCCAACAGCTTATGGGTGAGTCCTGTATAATGTGTACCTAAGAAAGGTGGTGTCATAGTGGTCAACAATGAAAATAATAAACATATTCCTACTTGTACTATCATGGGATGGGGAGTATGCGTGGATTATCGCAAGCTCAATAAGGCAACTCAGAAGGACCACTTCCCCTTACCATTTATTGACCAAATGTTGGATAGATTAGCTAAGAAAGTCTTCTACTATTTCTTGGATGTTTATTCAGGGTATAATCAGATTGCTATAGTTCCTACCGACCAATACAAGACAACTTTCACTTGTCTATATGGTACTTTTACATTTCATGTAACATCCCAAAATAGGGCCTAAATGGAATAGTGGTTGCGAAACCATGAATCCGAGATAGAAAAGTTTATTCCGATTATTTTTTATAATTTACCAAGTGATTAGATGCATGTCTTAGAGTATCGGTGGAAAATTTTATTTGCCTACTAGGGCTTAATTGCAAAAGTTGATAAATATGAGTTTTAGATGCTAAAGAATTAAATTGAAGAGTATAATTGAAGTAGAGGTCCTTAAATGGAAATTAGACCATTAAGTTTTTATGGACAAAAATGGACATACATAGATAAAAATAACTAAAGTTTTAATGAAGGGTATTTTAGTCATTTGGTAATTAAAAGATTAAAAAAGGGAAAAAGATGGAAAAATGTGCCCATCTTCTTCATTAGGCCGAAATTTCAAGGGTTCTTCATAGCTAGGGTTATGTCAAGCTTCCAAGCTTCCCGTTTTCAATGTTCTTTACGTTTTTGAAGTCACGGTAACTTGATTTAGCTTATTCTAGCAATAATTTAACCTAGGGTTCATATTTGGAAAAATACCCATAGGTGAAATGTGTTTATTTTGATGTTTTATGGTAGAATATGAAGCTTGAAATTATGTTAAACGACTTGAGCTAAGCGATTTTAAGCGAAACGAGTAAAACGACATAATCAGTAAAAATACCTAATGGTCATAAGTACATGTTAGAGTGGGAATTTGATGTTGTTGTAGGTAAATAAATGATCAGCATGTCATAAAACATAAGAATTAGGGATAAAGTTTCATTTCCGAGCCTTGGGGCAAAAGTGTAAATATGCAAAAGTTTAGGGGTAAAATTGTAATTTTTCCAAAGTTAGAGTTAAGGACTGTTTTGATAAATTTGAATATTAAATAAGTTAAATTTTCTATTATAGATCAAGAAGAAAAAAATTCGGGGTTAGACTGAGGAAAGAAAAAGGTTGCGGACTAAATCAAAATATTTGATCGTATTTTGTATCGAGGTAAGTTTGCGGTAAATAAATTGCAATGTTTTATTATTTATAATTAATGATGTTATTTTTTAGCATCTATATATTTATTTTGTAAATTTATTCCTTGATGATTCAAGCAAGAACTGATGGAGAAATGATACTTAAAAGTCCCGGTTGAACCTTAGGAATGTGTAAGATACAAATGTCATGACATTAGGGCTTAAGGATACCAAGTAAGACCATGCCAAGGCATGGCATTGGTAAGTTCTACAAGGCAAGGAAATCTTGTAAGACCATGTCAAGACATGGCATTGATAAACTACTATAAGGCAAAGATCCCATGTAAGACCATGCTAAAGCATGGCAATGGTGAGTTCATAAGGTAAGGATACCACGTAAGACCATGTCAAGACATGGCAATGGTAAGTTTAAAAAGGAAAGGTACCCGTGTATCCTTAGTATTCCAAATGGTTCAACAGAAAATTCAAAGAGTGTGCCAAAGGGAAGATAAGATAAGTGCAACACCCCAAACCCAGCCCAGACATTATGGCCGGATCCGACATGCCACATCGAAGCGTTCAAAACATTTCAAGTTGTTGTTCTAGGAAAAAAACTTACTTAGTGTTTTAAAAGATAATTTCAATGCAGGTTAAAGTGAATGGAAGCTACGCATCAGGTAGGAAACCGGAAAAGAGGGGGTGAGTCCCTCGGACTGCTTAAGTACCAAGCTCCCTTCGGATCCAATCCTAGACATGCACACCGCCATTACCACACCTTAATGTAGTGTATATTTCTAGGAAACCAATTTGATTAAGTCCTTTTTAGGAAAAGTGATTAATTTTGGAAAAATATTCTCATTGTGGAAGCTTTGCTTGTTGTCGTGTTATTTTGAAATCAATTACCGTTTTTTAAAACACGCCCTAATGTTATCCAAATTCAACAGTTAAATATAAATAATACCTATCTCAATAAAACATATAAAACCCATCAAAGAAAATAATTAAGCAACCTTATTACATTTTAAAAACCCAAAACCTTAAACGTAAATAAAAAATGTCCAATTCACCAGTAATAAAATCAACTTGCAGAACGTGTAGCCACTCCGAATCCTCACGCTCCAAGCCCACTATGGTTGGGGATTACCCGAGCGGATAAAAATAAAGGGTGAGTTTGGGAAACTCAATGTGTAAATTAACCCAACCATAGCCTATATCGGTTAAACCACGTAAAATGTAATAAGTTGGCCTTAGCCCGCAATGTAAGTCGAGAATAAAGCCCATAGGCCCATAATGTAACGTAATGATACTACATGTCTATGCAAAACCCAACCCATATCCAACCACATGCACCCCCATACCAACCTTTCACCATGTGGGGAGACTACTCGACCCACCCAACTGCTACACGCCACAGAGATATGCAGCATGGCCGCCAGAACAGATAATGTGATAGTGTCACCACAACAGATAATTGTGGTAAAGCCACCAGAACAGATATATGTGGCAGTGCCACCAGATCAGATAATTGTGGCATAGCCACCAGGACGCTTCCTCCATAATATAACCCATGTCCCCATGCAACAGATATACAATCATGGCATACATCATACAGAATTAAATCATCATGCTTTTCAGTCAAAAGTAACCCTAGGGGTAGAATGGTAATTTTGCACCTAGGGGTATATCTGAAATTTCCATACATAAGGGTATTCAAGTAATTTAACTATTCTTAGGGTTTTCATGCATAGCATAGCCATTTTCATACGACCAGAAACACTTACCGCGTTTTCTTACCGAATTGGGCCCGTTGGCCCATTAACCCGTTTTCGGCCTGTTAAGCCCAAAATATCATTAATGCAAGAAATTGCACGTACTGAAGTTTTATCACTTTAGATTACCAAAAATATTAACCCACTTATCTTATGAGCATTCGCACACTCGCAAGTTCCCAAAATACCGACTTTTCGGCATTTCGGCTTTTCGGCTTTTGCCGATGTAGTCTATAAGAGGGTGTTAGTTACACACCTGTTTGGGATGATTCATTGACGAGATCCACGCATGAACTACCTACAATTATATTACTACCACGTTAATCTAACTATCGAAACGAACTACATATTAACCCCTTATCCTATTCGGCCAATAACACCTTAGGCACTAGCAATCCTACCTTTGCCGGAATTAGCGACTAGATTTAGATCCTGTTGTTCCCCTTGTCCAAGCCCTTGATTAGAAACCTCTAGATCACACTATCATCAAGATAAAATAGTTATCACAACCCCTTAGGGCTACAAGTCCAAAACGACAGCCTCCCTAACCTTTAGGGATTTCGGCTTTTTCTAAATTACGAAATAAAGACTAGGTTGAAAAGACTTACCACCGATTCCTTCCGTCAACAATACCTCTTAATCCCCACTCAATTTTGATGCAGTTCTAAGCCCTCAAATGATATCAAAAGTCAAACCTTCAATGATCTCAATATTCGGCTAAGTCCCTAGGAGTGTGGAGTTTTCGGTTTCTTTTTTCCTTGCAACAGTGTAACGAAAGATGAAATATGAGGGTTTTGCTGTGGTCTTGTCGATAGAAGCTTGAGGTTTAGAGAACTAAAGAATCGGTCAAGAATGATGAAAAAGACAAGAGAATTGGCTAGGAGAAATCGGCACAGAAGGAAATATGGCTTTCGGGATTTTGGCTTTTCTTACGACAAATGACTATGAAGGTTTAGGATCGTCTGAAGAAAAAGATGGAGATGAACAGGAGGATAGAAAGATTCGGTTATAGAGAAAAGAAGAAAAAGAAAAAAGTTGATGGAGAGAGGAGAAAAATAAAAGAAGAGGAGAATAGTCAGGAAACGGCACAACTTACCCTAGTGCCGAATTTATACTGGCACTTAACCTAGCCGAAATTTGCCCCCCTAAAGCACCCCTTGGTCGGCCAACTCTTGCTCCTCAAGAGTCCACCATTCGGCCAACACCGTTCTCCCTAATCAGCTCCTAAATCCTCTCCCTTATTAGCTCCTAAATCCTCTCCCTTATCAGCTCCCAAATCTTCTCCTGACAGCCTTTCACTTCAATTCCACTGCTTACCTTTTCTGTACATAAAAATTAATATCAATAATTTGCTTACCTTACGACTCAAACCTTAGCTCACCTTGGTCATCCACATGCCACCTCTAAATCCCCCAAGTGGCATCACATACCAACTTACCACAGGCTTCCTTGTGTTTTATTTTACCCAATTAGTACTTAAAAGCCTAGCTAACCAGAACCTCTTTTCCCTATGGATTAAAATCACTTAGAATTACCGGGTTTTAGCTTAAGCTTGGGCCTTCTAGAGGGCCACTAACATAATTAAACCTACGCCAAGCAGTCAAAACACAGAAATTTTAAAATTCATTGAAAACCACAGAAATCCCGAAAATCCTGAAAATTGGGGCGTTACAATAAGTCCATGTTCGAAAGGTTCAAGTTATCATGATAATTCATTTAGAATGCTGTTATTTATTTACATGCAAACTTACTAAGATTTATGCTTACTCCCTTTCTTTTCTCCCTTTTTTATAGTATCGCAAAGCTAATTTAAAAAATTGTAAGGACGTCAGAGATCGCCTCACACTATCAACGAGTTATCTCGGTATTTTGTGACTAGAAATACTTTATGTTATGGCATGTATAAGGACTTGGCTATTTTGTGTGTATGTCCTTATGACATGATTAAAGAATGGCATGTGAATACTTAGTAATGATTAGCTTATGATATAGCTAAATAAGAACATGTTTTGGTATTACGTATGCCTAAATGAGGTTTGATGCAAAGAAATTATGAAAGAGTAAGAGTTGGCCATGGAACAGTTAGGAAACAGCAACAGTGACGTGGTTTTGAAAAATAACTAAAAATTGTAGAAATGGAATTAAATGGTGAATGAGATATAGAATTAAAGATTATTGAGTCTATTTTCATAGGAAAGAAACAAAGCAAGCAAAAGAAGTGTCTATATTCTGAGTTATTTAAATTTCTATAAGACTGGTTCAGAGTGACTTCATGATCCCCTGTTCCAACTTTAGAAAATCACTAAAAATTTTACAAAAATAATTATAAGTCAAAGTTTATATTTCTAGATTCCTTAGTAAGTCTATTTTCATTAGAAATAAACAAAAACATTATCTGATTTTTGTATAATGAGATAATCGATTTGTAGTGAAGAGAGATCAAGTCTGCTATACTGCAAAATAGGGGAAACTTTAATGAATAACTATAATAATTGGACAAACCAAAAAATCTGGAAAAATTATGGTAAGAAGGTATATGAGTCTAGTTTCAGGAAAATTTACATATTTAAATTTTGAGTTTCCTAACTCAAGTTATAATTAATTTAGTGACTATTATGCAGATGAACAGGTTTATTATGAATAGTGATGTGATTCGGCTCGGGATGATGAGTCGAATTCACTTAGTTTCCCGATCGTCATTCGAGAGAGCTCAAGTGAGCTAAAACGAGCTCAAGTGAGCTGATGGGAACTGAATGGCACATGGGGGAGCTGAAGAGGAGCTGAGGTCGGATTGCAAAATGGTGCATGGAGTCTTCAAGGAGTTATTCTTAGCTCCTCCAACGTTATAGAGCTGGTTATCTTCCCAAATGCGCATCACAAAGGCTGATATAGCATCTTGAAGTTGCTTGGTTCGAGCTTGGGTCATGGGACCTTTTGGCAGCTCAATAGATCCTTGGTGTGCATTCGAGGATGCTCCGGGTGTATTCACATCATTCCCCCCGTCTTCAAAGCAACTTGTCCTCAAGTCGGATTCTGCATCAAAAGGGGATAAATCTGATACGTTAAAACTAGCACTTATGTTATATTCACCCGGTAAGTCAAGCTTATATGAGTTCTCATTAATGCGTTCAAGCACTTGGAAGGGTCCATCTCCTCGGGAAGTAACTTGGAACGTCATTGGGTGGAAATCGTTCCTTGCATATGGACCCAAACCCAATCACTGGGTTCAAATATGACTCTCTTTCGTCCTTTGTTTGCTTGCTGCACGTAAGACTTAGTTCTTGGCTCTATATTAGCTCGCACTTGTTGATGTAGCCTCTTCACGAAATCGGCCTTTTTCCTAGCATCAAAATGAATCAATTGGTTATTAGGTAAAGAGACTAAGTCTAAAGGAGTTATTGGATTAAACCCATAGACTACTTCAAAAGGTGTATATTTGGTTGCTGAATGGACCGTTCTATTATAGGAAAATTCAATATGGGGCAAACAATCTTCCCATGATTTCGAATTCTTACAAATGATAGCCCGCAGGACAGTAGAAAGTACTCGGTTGACCACTTCGGTTTGTCCATCCGTTTGAGGATGACAAGTAGTTGAAAACAATAATTTAGTTTCGAGTTTATCCCAAAGAGACCTCCAAAAATGACTAAGGAGTTTCGCATCTCGATCCGACACAATAGTTTGTGGCACTCCATGTAAACGAACAATGTCCCTAAAGAAAAGGTTAGAAATGTGTACAGCATCATTAGTTTTTGCACAAGCAATAAAATGTGACATTTTAGAAAATCAATCTACAACTACAAATATAGAATCCTTTCCCGTTTTGGTTCGGGGCAAACCGAGTATGAAATCCATGGATATATCCATCCATGGAGTTTCAGGTATTGGTAACGGCGAGCAAAGTCCATGGGGTTGAATCTTGGATTTTGCTCGTTTGCACGCCAAACATCGCTCGCAAACCTGCTCCACGTCTCGCCTCATCCTAGGCCAATAAAAATGTTCGTTAAGGGTGGCTAACGTCTTACCAACTCCAAAATGTCCCATGAGTCCTCTACTATGTGGTTCTTGCACAAGCAAATCCCAAACAGAGCTTTGTGGAACACAGAGCTTACCTTCCTTGAACAGAAACCCATCAAACCTATAAAATTTCTCAAATGCAACATGCTCATGAGCAGAATAGATTTCTCCAAAATCAACATCGTTAGCATACAATTCTTTTAAGAAAGAAAACCCAAGCAATTTTGATTCAAGAGTAGAAAGTAAGGTATACGTCTGCGATAGGGCATCAGCTACTATGTTGTCTTTACCTTTCTTGTACTTAATTACATAAGGAAATGACTCAAGATACTCAACCCACTTAGCATGCCTCTTGTTCAACTTGTTTTGACCCTTTATATGTTTCAAGGATTCGTGGTCGGAATGGATTACAAACTCTTTTGGCCACAAATAATGTTGCTAAGTTTCAAGAGCCCGTATCAACGCGTACATTTCTTTGTCGTAGACTGGATAATTGAGTGGGGCTCTGCTAAGCTTCTCACTAAAATAGGCAAGGGGTCGCCCGTCTTGGGTTAAGACAGCTCCAATACCCACACCGGATGCATCACACTCAAGTTCAAAGGTTTTCGAGAAATCTGGCAAAGCAAGTAAAGGGGCATTAGTAAGACAATTTTTAATCTCATTAAAAGACCTCTCTTGCTCATCTTCCCAATGGAATACGGAGTCCTTTTTTATCACGCTTGTTAAGGGTGCAGCCAATGTGCTGAAATTGGGCACAAATCGCCGATAGAAGCTTGCCAATCCATGGAAACTTCGAACATGGCTAATGGATGTAGGCCTCGGCCACTCTTGAATCGCTTTTATTTTCTCTTGGTCAACTTCCAAACCTTGTGCACTGACTACAAAACCAAGAAAGATAACTTTGTCAGAACAAAAAGTACATTTCTTAAGATTAGCAAAGAGAGTTTCCTTACGTAATGTTTCAAGAACAGACTTGAGATGTATTACGTGATCTTCCAAAGTCTTGCTATATATGAGGATATCATCGAAATAAACAACACAAAACTTATATGAAGGATCTCAACACATGGTTCATGAGCTTCATGAAAGTACTAGGAGCGTTGGTTAAGCCAAACTGCATTACCAACCACTCATACAAACCATGTTTCATTTTGAAGGCAGTTTTCCACTTGTCGCCTTCTCGCATACGAATCTGGTGATATCCGTTTTTTAAATCGATCTTGGAGAATAGTTTGGCTCCACTTAGTTCGTCAGCATGTCACCTAATCGTGGAATCGGATGTCGATATTTGATAGTGATTTTATTCACAGCACGACAATCGACACACATTCGTCAAGTACTATCCTTTTTCGGCACCAAGAGGACTGACAGGACACAAGGGCTAAGACTTTCTCTAATATAGCCTTTTTCCATCAATTCGTTAACTTGCCGTTGTAGCTCTTTAGTTTCTTCGGGATTCGTTCTATAGGCAGGCCGATTTGGAATTACCGCTCTCGGCAGTCTCTTCCAGGAAAACGTCTTGGAAATCCTGCAAAAGACTCAAAATAGAAGACGGCAAGTCCTCGGGCAGTTCGTTAGTGCCAAAAAAATTTTCCTTGTACAGGAGTACAAGAATGGTTTGTTTTGATAGAAATGCTCTCCTAACTTCTCTTTTTTTTGCAAACAAAATTTTTTTTCTATTCTCTTTTTCTTGCTACTCTTTTTCTTTTCTCACTTGTTCTTTTTTTTCTTTGGCTATTTTTGTATTATTTTTCTTGATTTTCTTTTCTTTTTCATTTTCTTTTCTTTTTTCACATTCATTCTTTTCTTTTTCTCTCAACTGATTTACAACAAACTTCATTCTCGTTTGATCTTGAACACTTGCTTTGGCGTCAATGGTACCAAAGTAATATTCCTTCCTTGATATTTGAATGTATATTGATTGGTATAACCGTCGTGGGTGACTCTTCGATCGTATTGCCATGGCCTCCCAAGCAATAGATGTCCCGCGTGCATGGGAACAACATCACAAAGTACCTCATCCTCGTACTTACCAATTGAAAAAGAAACAAGTACTTGTTTGGTTACCTTGATTTCGCCACCATCATTGAGCCATTGGAGTTTGTAAGGGCTCGGATGTTTGGTGGTGGTCAAGCCTAATTTCTCCACCATTAAAGTGCTTGCCACGTTGGTACAGCTTCCACCATCGATGATCAAACTACAAACTTTCCCTTAAACTTGGCATCGAGAATGGAAGATATTCTCTCGTTGTTGTTCATTTTCAAGACTTTGAATACTGAGGCTTCTTTTAACAACGAGAAGCTTTTTGGCTTGCGCCATGTTGAACAATAAGGATAATTAGAATCCCCACCACAAATCTCACTATTCACTCGCAAGAAAATTGATGAACACTCCACTCGTGTTTGCACTCGTTTTTAGGCTTTTTTTTAAACTCTCGAATGATCTTACACACTCTAGCCTTTTACCACTCAAGCTTACTCTCGTAACCTCGTATTTTATTTCTTTAGACTCGTCTAGGTGCCTTGGGGTCGGCTTCAAAATCGGTTACAAGGGATAAGATGTATAGGTTATGGGTAGGCTAAAAGAATTTTTTTTTTTTGGTGTAGTGTGGCGTTTTGGAAATGCGGTGCAAAGTTGATGAAAAGAACACTTTGTAGATCGGGTCAAAATATAAACAAAAGAAGAACTTGATCACTTCACTTTTTTTTTTAATTTCGTTTTTTTTTGTCTCTTTTTTTAATACTTCACAATATCACTATTACAAGAGAGAGAACGAAAATTACAACTTGAATTTTTTTTTCACAACGAACCTAGTTCGATCTTGATACGAACGTTGGCGCCTCTCGATTTACAAGCTCTGATACCAAATGATGTGATCCGGCTCGAGATGATGAGTCGAATTCACTTAGTTGCCCGATCATCGTTCGAGAGAGTCGTTCGTGCTTCGGGTTTTAGAACTAGAAGTGAATGAAAAGATACGGGTAAGCGGAAGGTTTCAAAGTAGGGTGAATTTAGTAATAGGTTCGATTTAGTAGCAAAGATGGATGATGGTTAAATGGCTCGATTTGGAATAACAAGAAAATAATTCGAAGGATGGGAATGGAAAACGAACTTAACGTCAGGAATGATTCAACACTAAGAAGTGTCACCCCGGTTCCTATATTGTTAAGGTGAAAAGATGGATAGATGGATAGGTGAACGCCACACCAAGATTGGTGATAAGTTTAAAACAAGACGATTAACACCACTAGCATAAGCCAGATAAGTCTTTCGAAACTTGTACGAGATATGAGAGGAAGCAACCTCACAAGAACAAATGTTCATTAACAATTTTGGCAAAAAGTCATTTACAAATGAAATCAACAAACTATTTATACTAGTTTCTTATGCTAACCGAATAGTCCATTCATGAACTTAATGATTAAGTAATGAACCTAAATTAAGACATGAACCTTCTAGAAAAATAACCAATGGTGTCCTTGTCCATGTTCGGCCGAATGGAAGGTGAATGGGCAGCTTCATGTATGAGCAAGCTTTGGAAACCAATGGGATTGTCTAGGTTTGGCCATGGGATGCATGAAACTCCCAAAGGGTGTCTCTTGGCCGAATAAGTGCTTAGGAAACTCCAAGGGTCCTCCCACATACATCGGTTGTACATGGAACTTGGAAGGGGCCTTGAACCTAGCCGTACATGCACTTGCACTGATTACCCCCATTCATGGATGTGTGCCATCCAAGGGAGATGCACCTTTCAATATGCATTAACCTTCCATGTACATGAATGTATGTCCTCCAAACATTGAACCGGTCCATGCATGTATCCTCCCGTTCAATGAACATTCCTGTTCATGCACCTTGCGTTAAATGCCATGAATGTATCTTCCAAATTCGGCTAACCTACATAATTAAATAACATAATTAAATAACACACAACTATTCATATAATTATAATTTAAAATAATAACTAAATAACTTAATATCACTAACTAAATTTGAACACAATAATTATAAGTCAACTTATAATAAATTCAGCTAGCTCAAATAGTCAAAAACACTTAGTGAGCTAAATTGAGCTAGAGAATTTGGCATGAGCTGTAACAAACTTAGTTATAAGCTAGATTAATACTTAATTTATTGAAATGAAAAAGGAATGAGCTGAAACGAGCTAAATTCGAGCTCAAACGAGCTAAAACGAGCTCAAGTGAGCTGATGGGAACTGAATGGCGCATGGGGGAGCTGAAGAGGAGCTGAGGTCGGATTGCAAAATGGTGCATGGAGTCTTCAAGGAGTTATTCTTAGCTTCTCCAACATTATAGAGCTGGTTATCTTCCCAAATGCGCATCACAAAGGCTGATATAGCATCTTGAAGTTGCTTGGTTCGAGCTCGGGTCATGGGACCTTTTGGCAGCTCAATAGATCCTTGGTGTGCATTCGAGGATGCCCCGGGTGTGCTCACATCAAATAGTGAAATAAATTGTTTTGATTTGTGTAAGTAATCGAAAAAATTTTAATGTTCCCAGTTTCATCCCGAACGGTTCTAATTGAACGTTTTAGGGTCTCGAGGGTCTTTTTAGGGATTTATTGGATGAATGTGAGTGAATTAAGTTTTTTTAAAAAAGTAAAATTTTTTTATGCCCCAAACAGGTAAGATATGTCTAGTAACGCCTTGTGCTCAACTCCGATGATGGTCTCGAGTAAGGGGTGCTACATTTCATCGAATGCCATTCGGGTTATGTAATAGCCTGACAACATTTTAGCGTTGTATGATGTCCATATTCTCTGAGATGGTGGAAAACTTTCTTGAAGGCTTCATGGATGATTTCTCTATCTTTGGGAATAATTTTGAGGACTGATTGACGAATCTTGAAATGGTTCTCTACCATTGTGAAGAAACAAATCTTGTTTTGGTTCGTAAAGGTATTGTGTTAGGGCATAAGATATCTCATCCAGGGATTGAAGTTGACAAAGCAAGAATTGAGGTAATAGAAAATTTGCCGCCTCCGACCAGTGTCAAGGGTATTAGAAGTTTTCTAGGCCATGATGGATTTTATAGAAGATTCATTAAGTATTTCTCAAAGATATGTAAACCTTTGTGTGCCTTGCTGGAGCAAAATAGACCTTTCAATTTTGATGAACCTTGTTTCATTGCTTTTGAGAAATTGAAGAAAAGATTGGTAGTGGCACCGATTGTAATAGTTTCAGAATGGACATTGCCCTTTGAACTCATGTGTGACGCCAGCGATTATGCTGTGGGAGTAGAGTGGGGACAGTAAAAAGACAAGGTATTTCCTGCAGTCTATTATGCAAGTAGGACCCTGACGGATGCGTAGTTGAACTACAACACCATGGAAAATGAGTTATTGGCTATGGTGTTCGCATTCGAGAAATTTTGATCTTATTTATTTGGCACCAAAGTCACGATCTACACAAACCACTCTGCTATTAAGTATTTGGTGACCAAAAATGATGCCAAGCCAAGATTAATTTAATGGATACTTCTGCTATAGGAGTTTGATTTAGAAATTCGAGATAGAAAGGGGACTGAAAATCAAGTGGCTGATAACCTATCAAGGTTAAAAGTTGGAAATGAAGATGGAAAAATTCAACTTATTAAAGAAGATTTTCTAGATAAGCAACTGTTGGTTGCCATGGCATTACCTTTTCAACATCTCAATTTTTAGTGCTGATGGAATAGTAGTTTTGGGACCACAAATTTCTATCGTGTTAACTCGTAAATATTATTTATAGAATATTTATGGAGTCATTAGTGTCATATTAAAATTTGGTTAAGAAATTTTAACGTTTTCATAGTTAATTAAAGAAAAAGAACTAAATTGTAAAAGGTGCAAAACATAGTAATTATAGCATTTAGGTGATCAAATGGCTAAATTAATAAATGAGGAATGACTTCAGTAGCAATTTTTCCTTAATTAGTATGGTGGGACGACAATTTAATTGAAAGTGATAAAATAATATGTTTCAATGGGAATTTTGTAATTATTGAAAGTTTAAAAAAAATAAAACAAAATTTAAAGAATGAATAAAATAACTTTTACTTTCATTTCTTCTTTGAATTGCAGAAAGCCATAGCTAGGGAGTAGAAAAGCTTTGGTTTGCTTAATTCCTTTGTATTTAAGTGATTGTTGTGCCCGTTTCTTGTAATTTTTATGTTTTTGAGATCGTTACAACTAGATCCAGCTAACCCGTACCTTTGTTTTTTAATTTGTTAAAAATTTTAGAAGTTTCCATCAATGATGAAGGTTTTTGATGATATTGATATATTTGAAGCTTTGATTGTGTTATTTGGTGATTTTATGAAGTGATTTTTGTTAGATTTTGATTTTAGGATTAAATTATGAAAATATCAAAATCTTAGGGTTTGATAGTGAATTTGATGTTTAATAGGGACATTTTAAGGGCCTAGTATTTTCAGCTGAAATGTTGACTTGAGAAAAATGGTTAATTTGATGATTTTCATGTTAGGGGACCAAATTGCAAAAATTGTAAAAGTTAAAGGTAGTTATGTAAATTTTAAAAATAAAAGGGTATAAAGTGTAAAGTGAAATAGAAGGTAAAATGTAAGCTAATAATTGAGAAATTTTACATTTCAGCTCAAGACCCCGTTGATATTCATGGAAAAGGAAAAATTATGGATTAGTCCCTAAACTTATGCAACTACTACAATTCAGTTTAGGTAAGTTCGTACAGTTTATAATTTAACATATATATTAAATGTTTGATGATATAATGTGTTGTAATAGATATATTTGATTATAAATAATGTAAAGTTATTTGAGAAAAGTTGTTCAAATTCAATATTAGGATCAGATTGAACACGGGATAGAGTACAATCGAGTTATGGTGTGTTATAGGGGATTGGAGTGGAAATTGTTGTGGAGTGATATATGTATATTTTTTCTGAGTAGGCCGAGGTTCAGCATTTGTTGCGAACTTTTGTGTTATACTCCCTATTTTGGTGTGTTCCAGTTAGACTAGCTCTTTAGAGCCATTGGTTTGTTATTGGGTGGATTGCCTCTTATGAGCATCTGGTATGTTTCGAATGGATTAGCTCTTATGAGCATCTAGTGTGTTTCGGTTGGAATATTGATGTACTCTTATTCGTAAGTCATTATCAGATTGTAAATCTCAATAAGTTAACTTATTTAGTGATTTTTTATGGTTTTGTCATGTATTTGAGTTTTGAGTTGAATTTTACAATTCACAGTTGAGATTGTGGTTGAAAGGGAACACATATGACTGTATTATTATTATTTTATTTGTTGTACTTACTTCTGTAAGATTTATTGTTTTAGTACGTCGAACTTACTTAGCTTCAATGAACTTACTTGTGTTAATTTCTGTTCTTGTAGATACTTTGAAGGTTGGACGATCGGATCAGCATTCAATTCACACCATCCACTCATTTTTGATAGTTTTTGGAACGTTCATTTTGAATTATGTGGCATGTAATAGGCTTGTATGTCATTACTATTGTTTTGATATGGAAAATGTTAAAATATGATCTTAAGTGCTAATAGTCAACTTATATGATATATGATATATGTGAATGAGGTATGATGTTTATGTGCAAGTTTATTGTAAGTGTGGTTGGAATGTTGTGATTGAGGTGTCTATGTTTGGCATATTGGTTGAATGTTAGATGGTGTGATTTAAAATACTTTGAATAATGGTTCTTTTTGTTGTAAAATTGTATATACTTATGGTATTGATGAGGATACATTGGTTAGGCACTTAGGATGGTTGATTTAACATGTTTTTAGCTTGTTTAAGGTCACTTTGAATAGGTGTTTTGGCTGGTAAATGGATTACTTAGAGTCCAAGGAAGCTTGAATTTGTAAAATTGTTTAACATTCATTTTGGGTACACACAGCCTGAGACATTAGCGCCTGACTCAGCCGTGTGAGACACACAGCCTGGCAACACGGTTGTGTGTCATCTGATGAGTTATTTAGGGTGCAAGTCAGTGAGTTACAGTACTTAACACACAGGCGTGTGGGGCAACTCAGAGAGCTACATAGCCTGGCACACAGGCGTGTGACACAACCGTGTAACCCTACTCAGATAGTTACATGGGTGAGGACACGGGCTGGGACATGACAGTGTGTCCCTAGTTTGATTGTTACATTGTCTGAGACACGGGCGTGTGTCTCAGTCGTGTGAGGCACACGGTTGTGTGATCCATGTTTTGCAAATTTTGCATCTTTTTCCTAAACTTTCTAAACTATTTCAAATTGGTCTCAATTTGTTTTTAGGTTATTTTTAGAGGTACAAGGGCTCAATTTAGAGACGTTTTGCATGAGTATTAATGGTTTATGATATGATAATTATATTGATTAATAAAATGTTCTTATGTTTCTGATTGTTCTGTAATACTCTGTAATCCTAATCCGGCGATGGAGATAGGTTAGGGGTGTTACATTTAGGGCTATTACAGCTACGATTATGTCAATTCTTTAATTGAACATAGCGTGTTAAATGTCTAGAATTACATGTCATATAAATCTGTGATAGTGTGACATGTTTGATCTGTTCTAACCTATGTTTTTCTTTTACATTGTTGTTTACAGTGATACATGCTGACAATGATTTGATTGTGCTGACAATGACGAGGTTAATAGTAATTTATCTACCTCAGATCAAGGGACGAGTAGTAATATTCCTAGTCCACAAGTACCTGAACATAAACTTAAAAACATGTTCTTCGGGTTCATCAACTAGTGGTTCAATGAGTTTATGCAAATGAATACTCTGGCACAATGACCTCTACCCCCTGTTATGCCTCTTGTTACACCTCCAACTCCTATTGTGACTGACTCTAGTTGATGTATTCCGATAGAGAAGCTTATGAAGTGTAGTGCTGAAAAATTTCGAGGTAGATTGGAAGATGATTCGGTTAAAGCTAACTATTAGCTTCAGAACATCTTACAAGTTTTCGAAGAAATGGCTTGCCCTCCTGATAATTTTCTTAGATGTGTTGTTTCACTGCTAACAGACGAAATGTACAGTTGGTGGACTACATTGTTAGCTATGGTACCGAGAGACCGAGTTTAAAAAGAACTATATCGAAAAATAGTTTTTGGAGAAGAGAAAAATAGAATTTCTTGAGTTATGGTAAGGAAATAAGTCAGTGGCTGAGTATGAGAGAGTTTGTGTATCTCAGTAAATATGCTCGAGAAATTGTGCCTACTGAAGAAGAGATGTGTATTCGATTTTAGGATGGCCTGAATGATGAAATCAGAATGATGATTGGAGGTAATGAAATTCGAGAGTAGAAAAGGGAAAAAGTGTACAACCACAATATACAAAGGGATAGACGGATTCGAGAGTTTAACAAGAAAAGTTATTCTAAGTTGTTTTCTATTCCACTAGCAAAGAAGACTAGAGAAGATATTAGTCGAGCTACTTTAGTGTCTAAGCATCCGACCAAAAATGAATCAATTCAGGATGATTTTAAAACTCCTACCAAACCAGTTAATAGTGTGGGAAGTGTACAGAATGCTCCGAAGCCCAGTTGTAAACATTGTGGAAAACTTCATCCTGGTGAGTGTAGAGCTAAGTTGGGAGCATGATATAGATGTGGATCGACTGATCATTTCCTTCGAAATTGTCCAAAACAATTAAAGGAAAATGAAGAATAGAATGAAAAACAAATGTCTAGATCTCAGAAAGGTAAATTTCCAATCTAGAATAGTACTATTGGGACTACTCGTATGGGAGAAAAGGACATCGTTTTTTGGTCTGTGACTAGAGCACTCGCTTACACATATGCAATCTGAGCCAGAGAGGAAGCTACTACACATGATGTGATTGTTGGTGTAACACCCCTTACCCGTTACCGTCGCCGAAACAGGATACAAGGTATTACCAGCACATAACACATACCATTAAACATAACCGAGATATAAATATGTCATCCAATTTGATAGTGCATCGTATAAAATACGTCTTGAACAATATTAGCCAACTTTAATGGCTTGTACAAAGTAGCTGGTCGAGTACTGTAACTAATATTTTAAACCTAGACAAACATGACACGTAACAAAATAATTAAGCCTACTATACATGCCATAATTCAAAACGTTTAGTTCAAATACCCTAAAGTATGATAGTGCGGGTAGATCTTCACGATCCTTAACTCCTGAGCAAGTCGAAGGACACTATAAGACAAAAGAAAGAAACAAAGTAAGCTTATAGCTTAGTAAGTAAGTATGTAAATACTAATTAAAGAATCTAACATGTTTACACAACAATTCAAGTATATCTACTTTAACTTCACTATTCATTCCACTTTGATTAAGTTTGTCTCTCATGCGTCATATTCACTAAATAAATCATAACTCGAGTTACAAAACTCGAACTTCAAATCCATAAAATTTCCCTGAATATAGACTCATAAAGATTTTTCTAATTTTTTCTATAATTTTGGTTCAATGATTAGTACAGCTTTATTAGTTAAAGTTTCCTTGTTACACACTCAACTGATCGACCTCTATTCACTACGAATTGAATTTCTCTCAGTACACAATTCAAACAACCCTGATGTCTGTTTCATTTAAAACTAGTCTCAATAAGGAATTTAGGCATGTAAACTATATTTCTTAATTTGCTTTGTACAATTTTTAATGATTTTTCAAAGTTGGAACAGGGGATCACGTATTCATCCTGAGCAAGTCACATACAATTATAAATATCTCAAAATATAGAATTCCTTTGCTTGCTCTGTTTCTTTTATATGAAAGTAGACTCATTAAACTTTAATTTCACATCTCATTCAACCTCTAATTATATTCCTCCTATTTTGGTGATTTTTCAAAATCACGTCACTGCTACCATCTAAAAACAGTTTTAATGCTAATTTCACTCTTTCACACATTCTTTATGCTAACCTCATTTTATCTTATATATGTATATACCACAAATCATTTTCACCACATTTCATTCACCATAAGTGTAGGTCCAAACCACAATATCACCACAAAACCATCCCGTTGAACAATTTGGATCAATCTCGATATTTAATGGTTTGACACACCCCACCATTATACTTCGTTTAGTTCGGCTCTCTTGTACACATGGTGAACACTTAGTACCACTCATGCGACCTAACCGATTTGTCTCGTAGCTCTCTTGTCTACATGGTGTCCTTCACTTGGAATCACGCATGCGACCTAGCTACATTTATCTTTCACGTAGCTCTCTTGTCTACATGGGATACATCTCGTATCACACATGTGACCTAGCTACTCTCTGGTGTCTCGTAGCTTTCTTGTACACATGATGTGCACTCAAGATCATACATGTGACCTAGCTACGCCCTCTATTTCATTCGATCTCTCCAATGTTCAACCGGATCTCTCTCTATATTTATTTCCATTCTTCCAATAGTCGATTTATATTTTAACATCAGCTAGTATATTTATATAATAGGCTGAAATATAAGAATGTACATGAAATTATTGTAATATTTACATACAAACTTACCTTGGTGCAAAATGTGGAAATTTTGCAATTTAGTCCAAAACTTTTTCCTTCCCCGCTCAAGATCAATTCGCGTCTTTCTTGATCTATAATAACACATTTAGCTCATTTAATACTCATACTATTTATTTCAATCCAAAAATCACATCATGGAAAAATTACATTTTGCCCCTAACTTTTACAAAATTACAATTTTGCCCCTAGGCTCGAATTTAATTTCAGCCCTTATTCTTATATTTTATGATATGCTGAACATTTTCTCTTCTACAACAACATCAAATTCTCACTCTATCATATAGTTATGAACAATAGGTATTTTTACCGATTATGCTGTTTTACTCGTTTTCACTTAAAACCGAGTAGCACAAGTTATTTAACATAATTTAAAACCTCATATTCTATCATAAAACATCAAAATACACAAACTTCACCTATGGGTATTTTTCCAAATATGAACCCTAGGTTAAATTATTACTAGCATAAGCTTAATCGAGCTTCCGGATTCCAAAACGTAAAGAACATTAAAAACGGGCTTGGAATCACTTACTATGGAGCTTGAAAATTGAAGAAACCCTAGCTATGGAGAGAGGAGAATTCGGCAGCAACTAAGGAGGATGATGATCAATTTTGTGTTATTTTTCCCATTTTATTTCATTTAATATCCAAATGACCAAAATGCCCTCCTTACTAAACTTTCAAAAATTCCTTCCATGTCCTAATTTTGTCCATGAACTTAAAATTGGTCAAATTGCTATTTAAGACCTCCTAATTAATATTCCAAAACAATTTCATACTAAAAACTTCCGGGATGCAAATTTTGCAACTTATTCGATTTAGTCCCTACTTTCAATTTAAGCACCTTAGGCATAGAATTTCATCACGAAATTTTCACACAATCATGCAATCATATCATAAACCCCAAAATAATTATAAAACAATTATTTCTATCTCGGATTTGTGGTCACGAAACCACTATTCCGATTAGGCCCTAATTTGGGTTGTCACAGTTGGTACATTATATCTCTTTGACGTTATTGTCTATGCACTTATTGACCTGGGGTAAACTCATTCTTATATTTGCACTGCATTAGTAACGGAAAAGAAACTACCTGTTGAATCAACTGAATATAATATTCAAGTTACTAATTCACTAGGTCAAAGTTTGATAGTTAACTTAATTTGTCGTAAATGTCCACTGAAAATTAGAGGTTGTGAATTCCCTGCTGATTTTATGTTACTACCCTTTTGGGAATTTGATGTTATTTTTGGTATGGATTGGTTATCGCTATATGATGCTGTAGTAAATTATAGATAGAAACAGATTGACTTGAGATGCCAAACATGAGAGATGATTTCAGTTGAATCTGAAGGGCCGAATAGTGCTGTTAGAATCATTTCAACTATTCCCGCGCAGAGATTGATACATAAAGGTAGTGAAGTGTTTCTAGCATACATTCTAGATACTAGAGATCCAAAATCAAAATTAGATCAGTTATCGATAGTTAATGATTTTACTGATGTATTTCTGAAGAGTTGTTGGGTTTGTCTTCTAACTGTGAAGTTGAATTTATGATTGATCTGGTTCTTGGAACTACATTGATATCGATATCATTGTATTACATGGCACCAACTAAATTAAAAGAGTTGAAAGCACAGTTGCAAGAGTCGTTAGATAGATTTATTCGAACGAGTGTATCTCCCTGGGGTGCACCTGTGTTATTTGTGAAAAAGAAGGACGACTCTTTGAGATTATGTATAGACTACAGACAACTGAACAAAGTCACAATTAAGAATAAGTACCCCCTACCATGTATTGATGATTTGTTTGATCAATTAAAAGGTGCCATAGTGTTCTCGAAGATAGGTCTCAATTCCGAGTATTACTAGTTGTAGGTTAAAGATTGTGATGTGTCAAAGACTCCTTTCAGAACTCATTATAGTCATTATGAGTTTCTGGTAATGCCATTTGGTTTGATTAATGCCCCTACTTCTTTTATGGATTTAATGAATCAGGTTTTTCAGCCTCATTTGGATAGATTTGCGGTTGTGTTTATTGATGATATATTGATATATTCCAAGACAGAATCGGAGCATGCTCAACACTTGAGAACCGTGATAAAGACTTTGAGAGAAGAAATAATTGTACGTAAAGTTCAATAAATATGAATTCTGGCTTCGCGATGTTGGGTTTTTGGGTCACATAGTATTAGCTGACAGAATTCGAGTTGATTTGAGTAAAGTTTCTATTGTGATGAATTGGAAAACTCCGAAAATCATTTCTAGGGTGCGAAGTTTCTAGGGTTTAGTAGGTTACTACCATCGTTTTGTTAAAAATTTCAAGGCTATTGCTTCACCGATGACTAGGTTACTATAGAAAAATGTCAAGTTTGTTTGGTCTAATCAGTGCCAATAGAGTTTTGATCAACTGAAAAACAGGTTGACATAAGCACTAGTGTTGACTCAGCCTGAGTCTGGGGTAGCATATGTTGTTTACAGTGTGGTTTAGGTTGTGTATTGATGTAAGTAGGTAAAGTAATAGCTTATGCTTTACGGCAGTTAAAGCCACATGAAAGAAATTATCCTACTCATGATCTCGAATTGGCAACAATTGTATTCGCTTGTACGGCGAGAAATGTCACGTGTTAACCGATCACAAAAGTATAAAGTATTTGATGACTCAGAAAGAACTGAAGTTGAGAGAGAGACATTGGTTAGAGCTACTGAAAGATTATGATCTGGTTATTGATTATCATCCGGGAAAGGCTAATATGGTTGCAGATGCATTTAGTTGAAAGTAGTCATTGTTTGTACTTCGAGCATTGAATGCTCATTTGGCTCTGAATGAATATGGTTCTTTACTAGCAGAATTAAGAACTAAACTCATGTTTCTTCAATGAATTCAGGACTTACAAAACAATGATCCGAAGTTGTTATTGAAACGAAAATTGGTTCAAGATAATTTGACTACTGAATATAGTATTAATGATGGTTGTATGTTGCATTATCGTGATAGGATTGCGTTCTGAATGATTTAGATTTGGAATGTGATATTCTGTCTGAAGCTCACAGTAGTACTTATTCTATTCATCCTGGTAACACGAAGGTGTATTGTGATTTGAAACAGATGTACTGGTGGTCGGGTATGAAACATGAAATTTGTGAATTCGTAGCTAAATATTTGATTTGTTAGCAAGTAAAAGCAAAGCATCAGGTACCATTGGGTTTATTACAACCTGTTATGATTTCTAAGTGGAAGTGGGAACAAGTCACAATGGATTTCGTATCTGGTTTACCTATAACTCCAAAAAAGAAAGATTTGATCTGAGTGATTGTTGACAAATTGACTAAATCGGCACACTTTATTCTAGTCAGAACAAATTTTTCACTTGAAATATTAGCAGAATTATATGTGTCAAAGATTGTAAGATTCCACAAGGTTCTGATATCTATCATTTCTGATTGTGATCCGAGGTTTACATCGATATTTTGGAATAAACTTCACGAGGTTTTGGGCACTAAACTCAATTTCAGTACAGCATTTCATCCTCAGGTAGATGGGCAACTAGAATTAGTGATACAAATTCTGGATGATATGCTGGGAAAAGTACCTACCGTTAGCTGAATTCGCTTATAATAATAGTTATCAATATTGTATAAAAATGGCACTGTTTGAAGCTTTTTACGGAAGAAAGTGTAAAACACCGTTGCATTGGTCTGAATTGAGTGAATCCAAAATGGTAGGAATTGATTTGATCCAAGAAATTAAATACAAAGTTTGAATTACTCAAGATTGTTTGAAAGTTGCATCTGATCGTCAGAAATCGTACATGGACCTGAAAAAAAAAAGATATAGAATTTGTTGTTGGAGATCGAGTATTTCTAAAAATTTCTTCATAGAAGAAAGTACTACGTTTTGGAAGGAAATGGAAGCTGAGTCTGAGATTTATCGGAACGTATAAGATTGTTGAAAGAATCGACCCTGTAGCCTACAGATTAGATTTGCCCTCTGAACTCGAGAAAACTCACAATGTGTTCTGTGTTTCAATTCTAAGACGGTACAGATCTAATCTTTTACATGTGATTCCTCATAGTGATATTGAATTGTAGCCAGATTTAACGTATTTTGAAAAACTAGTGAAAATTTTAGCTAGGGAAGTTAAAGAAGTGTGGAATAAACGGGTACTGTTAGTAAAAGTCTTGTAGCATTGTCATGGAACAGAAGAAGCTACTTGGGAAATCGAGTAACCAATAACACTACAGTATTCAAATCTATTCTCAAGTAACAATTTCGAGGATGAAACTTCCTAAGGGGGAGAGTTGTACCAGCCTAATTGTAACACCCCATACTCGTATTCCGAGCCTAGAATAGGGTACGAGGCATTATCGAACTTAATATGATCAATCATGTAAAAATCAGCCATAAAATTTCTTCTAAATTAAAAACTTTCATACATATGTTTAACGTCCCTTATATGGGCCTATAGGGCCGAAAACATACATTCAGGGTGGTTCGGGACCAAACTGTAAACATATGAAACTTTTACAACACTTAGAAAATTTTCACACTTTGGAGAGTCACACGCCCGTCTTTTCAACCCGTATATCAGTCATATCTCTATAATCTAATTATATTTTCATAACAACTTATCTTGATTTCATACTATTTCATATTTAAGCTTAAATAACCAAAATATTTGAAATATCATCTTTATACAAATAATACATATGAGGTATATAATTCCATAATTATGAATAAACACATTTATCAAACATTTTCCATATTCATATATCAATGTCTCATGTCTCCATATATCAATAACCGTCATTTTCATGAATTTCGAGTTCAATTTCATAATTATTTGTCTCGTGTTCAATTTATTCCATGTCGAAACTTTATTCATCACAAAACTCACAAAGCAATACATAGTAAGTCTCCCGTTGAACACTTCGGAACAATCCTCGATACTTGGTGGTTTCAGCACATAGCTCCACCCATCATATAGTTCGACTCTCTTGTACACATGGTGAACACTTAGTACCACCCATGTGACCTAGCCAGTTTATCTCGTAGCTCTATTGTCTACATGGTGTCCTTCACCTGGAACCACACATGCGACCTAGCTACATATATCCCGTAGCTCTCTTGTCTACATGGTGTACACATAGTATCACCCATGCGACCTAGCTACATCATAATGTCTCGTAGCTCTCTTGTACACATGATGTGCACTCAGCACCATACATGTGACCTAGCTACATACCATCTGTATCATCCAATCTTTCTGAAGGTTCAACCGGGATTTCTCTCTCTTTTCCAACAATTTATCTTGTCACTGAACTGAAATGCTCAATTTGATCATTTATTCAATTTTCATGCTTTTACATTATTCACGATTTTATCATCAATACATAGGAAATAACACATCATGAAATTCATAAAATTAACAAATAATCACTAAAATTTAGCCATATAAACTCACAAGTTCAATTTTTTTTGTATTATAACGATAATCATAATTTCATAATAAATATTCCAAATAAAACATTATATCATTTCTAATCCAACACTTATCGATTATAATCGGGCATGTGATTAATTTATACACGAGTCATTCATATATTTTTCCTCCTCCTCCTCTCCATCCACATCCTTAGTATAAATAACACACTTGTAAATAACCCTATCCATAATTTTCACTAGTTACTTATGTGAATATTCAAGTTATCCACCCGTGTCTTAGTCACTAAATTATTTATATTTGGAGCTACAGAACTCCAAATTAAGATCCGCTAATTTTATCTGAAACTAGACTCACATACCTTCTCACCATAAAAATTTCATAATTTTTGGTTAGGCTAATTAATACAGTTTATTCATTGAAGTCTCCCATGTTCTGCTGTCTGATAGTTCCAACCCTTCTTCACTAAAAATTAATTATCTCCTTGTACAGGATTCGAATAATGTTTCCGTTTGTTTCTCTTGAAAAAAGACTCATTAAAAATTATAAGAATATAAATTTAAGGCCATAATTATTTTTATCCAATTTTTTATGATTTTACAAACTCATAACAAGGGAACCCGAAATCATTCCGACCTTGTCTCACAAAATTTATCATATCTCATGATTTACAATTCCATTGCTTACATCATTTCTTCTATAAGAAACTAGACTCAATAAGCTTTAACTTCATATTTTATTCATCCTCTAATTCCATTTATACAATTTTTGGTGATTTTTCAAATTTAGACTACTGCTGCTGTCCAAAACAGTTTTAGTGCAAAATGTTGATTTACATTTTGCCCCAAATTTCACAATTCATACAATTCAGTCCTTGCTTAATTAACCCCTCAATTAAGATAATTTTCTCAATTAATACTTTTCCTAGACATTATAAGTTATTTCATAACTATTGAAATTCAGAACTTCCACATAAAACTCTAACTTCAAACTCTTTTACAATTAGGTCCCAAACATTCACTTTCTATTCAATTCTTTCAATAAAATCATCATATAAACAATTTAAAGCTCTAATTCCATGCCAAATCATCATATACTTCCATCACATATTCATACCAATTTTCAATTTCTTTCATAGAATCAAAAACTAATGAATTCAACAAGTGGACCTAGTTGTAAAAGTCACAAAAACACAAAAATTTCAAGAAATAATCAAGAATTGAACTTACTTGCAGTAAAAGTATGAAAAAAAAGCTTAAGGGAACTCTTCCATGGTGTTTTTGCTGATGAGAATGCAGAGAAATAAAGAGAAATCTAGATAATTCCACTTTAGTCCTAGCTTTATTAAGTAAATTTTGCAATTTTCCAATTTTTCCCTTAATTCTCCTAATTTTCTTGCTGATTTCATGCCCTTTCCGTCCAGCCCAAAGAGATATTTGGTCTATTTGCCTTTTAAACCCTCTTTCTTTAATCATTTAAGCTATTTAATCATTTCCCACAATTTTGCATTTGATACAATTTAGTCCTTTTTGTTCAATTAACTATCAGAACTTTAAAGTTTCTTGAAGAACTGTAATACTAACTTATTAACACTCTATAAATATTTATAAAAATATTTATGGCTCGATTTAAAATTCCCGAGGTCTCGATACCTCGTTTTCGATTCTAATTATTCTAATATTTATTTTTAGTACACTATTCACTATTTCAAAATTTTTCCTAACTTCACATTTAACTTATAATCACTAAATTAATAATATTTCCTACTCATTTTTTGGATTTAGTGATCTCGAATCACTGTTCCGACACCACTGAAAATTAGGCTGTTACACTAATTTTCAGTGGTGACAGAATAGTGGTTTTGGGACTATAAATTTCTATCGTGTTGACTCGTAAATATTATTTATAGAATATTTATGGAGTCATTAGTGTCGTATTAAAATTTGGTTAAGAAATTTTAACGTTTAGATAGTTAATTAAAGAAAAAGGACTAAATTGTAAAAGGTACAAAACATAGTAATAATAGCATTAGGTGATAAAATGGCTAAATTAATAAATGAGGATGGACTTAAGTAGTAATTATGCCTTAATTAGTATGGTGAGACGATAATTTAATTGAAAGTGATAAAATAATGTGTTTTAATGGGAATTTTGTAATTAAAATTAAAACGAAAATTAAAGAATGAATAAAAAAAATTTACTTTCATTTCTTCGTAAAATTGCCAAAATCCATAGCTAGGGAGTAAAAGAGCTTCGGTTTGCTTAATTCCTTTGCTTGTAAGTGATTTTTGTGTCCTTTTATTATAATTTATATGTTTTTGAGATTGTTGTAACTACGTCTAGCTAGCCCGTACCTTCATTTTTGAATCTGTTAAAACTTTTAGAAGTTTGCATTGATGAATATTGAATGTTTTTTTAAGATAACTATGTATTTTAAGCTTTGATTGTGTTATTTGGTGATTTTGTGAAGTGATTTTTGTTAGATTTTGATTTTAGGATTAAATTGTGAAAATGTCAAAATTTTAGAGTTTGATAGTGAATTTGATGTTTAATAGGGACTATTTAAGGGCCTAGTATTTTTGGCTTAAATGTTGACTTGAGAAAAATGGTTAATTTGATGATTTTCGGGTAAAGGACTAAATTGCAAAAGTTGTAAAAGTTAGGGAATTGTGCAAATTTGAAAAAACTATAAAATGTAATGTGATTTGGAAGGTGAAATGTAAGCTAATAATTGAGAAATTTTACATTTTAGATCAAGGCCATGTTGATATTCGTGGAAAAGGAAAAATCACGGATTAGTCCCTAAACTTCTGCAACTACTACAATTTAGTCCAAGTTAGTTCGCACAATTTATAATTTAACAACTATATGAAATTTGTTATCATATAATGTGATATAATATATATATATATATATTTGATTATAAATGATGTAAAGTTATTCGAGAAAAGTTATTGAAATTTAATACTTGGAACGGATTGAACATGGGATAGAGTACAGTCGAGATATAATGTGTTATGGTCGATTGGAATGGAGATTGTTGTGGATTGATATATATCTATTTCCCGAGTAGACCGAGGTTTAACATTTGTTGTAAACTTTCGTGTTATACTCCCTATTTTGGTGTGTTTTAGTTGGACTAGCTCCTCAGAGCCATTGATGTGTTGTCGAGTGGATTGGCTTTTATGAGCATCTGGTGTGTTTCGATTGGAATATCAATGTATTCTTATTCGTAAGTCATTTATTAGATTGTAAATCTCGATAAGTTAACTTTTTAGTGATTTTTTGTGGTTTTGTCATATATTTGAGTTTTGAGTTGAATTTTACAATTCACCGTTGAGATTGTGGTTGAAAGGGAACACATATGATTGTATTATTATTTGATTTGTTGTACTTACTTTGGTAAGACTTATTGTTTTAGTACGTCGAACTTACTAAGCTTTAATGAGCTTACTTGTGTTATTTTCTGTTCTTGTAGATACTTTGAAGGTTGGACGATCAGAACAGCATTCAATTCACACTATCCACTCATTTTTTATAGTTTTTGGAACGTTCATTTTGAATTATATGGCATGTAATAGGCTTGTATGTCATTACTATTGTTTTGATATGTAAAATGTTAAAATATAATCTTAAGTGCTAATAGTCAACTTATATGATATATGTGAATGAGGTATGATGTTTATGTGCAAGTTTATGGTAAGTGTGATTGGAATGTTGTGATTGAGGTGTCTGTGTTTGGCATATTGGTTGAATGTTAGATGGTGTGATTTAAAATACTTTGAATGATAGTTCTTTTTGTTTTAAAATTGTATGTACTTATGGTATTGATGAGGATACATTGGTTAGGCACTTAGGATGGTTGATTTAGCATGTTTTTAGCTTGTTTAAGGTTACTCTGAATAGGTGTTTTGGCTAGTAAATAGATTACTTAGAGTCCAAGTAAACTTGAATTCGTAAAATTGTTTAAGGTTCATTTTGGGTCCACACGGCCTGAGACACAGGCGTGTGAGACAGACAGTCTGGCAACACGGTCATGTGTCATTTGATGAGTTCTTTAGGGTGCAAGTCAGTGAGTTACACGGCCTAGCACATGGCTTTGCACACAGACGTGTGAGCCAACTTAGAGAGTTACATGGCTTGGCACATGGGCATGTGACACGACCGTGTGACCCTACTTAGAGGGTTACACGGGTGAGGACACGGGCTGGGGCACAATCGTCTGTCCCTAGTTTGATTGTTACATAGTCTGAGACACGAGCGTGTGTCTCAGCCGTGTGAGGCACATGATCTAGCCACACAGCTGTGTGACCCCTGTTTTGCAAATTTTGCATCTTTTTCCTAAACTTTCAAACTATTTCAAACTAGTCCCACATTGTTTCTAGGTTATTTTTTGAGCCTCGAAAGCTCGATTTGGGGACATTTTACATGATTATGAATGGTTTATGATATGATTATTATACTGATTAGTAAAATGTTCTTTTGTTTCTGTAATACACCGTAATCCTAATCTAGCGATGAAGACGGGCTAGGGGTGTTACAACCTTGGTATGCCGATATAATGAATTTCTTAGTAAGTGGTTTGATGCCACTTGATCTCAACAGCCAAAGAAGATGGAAGTTCCTTCATGATGCCAAAAATTATTATTGGGATAAACCCTTCCTATTCAAGTATTGTGTTGATAAGATAATTAGGAAGTGTGTCCATAATGATGAAATACATAACATTCTGTAGCATTGTCACTCAGTGCCTTACGAAGGACACTTTGGACGAATGAGAATTGCTGCTAAGTTACTCCAGTTTGGTTTTTATTAGCCAAGTTTGTTCAAGGATGCCCATGAATTTTATAAGTCATGTGACCATTGTCAGAGGAGAGGAAATCTTTCTAAGAGACACAAAATGTTGCTACAAAACATTTTCGAGATTGAGTTATTTGATGTTTGGGAATAGACTTTTTGGGTCCATTTCCACCATCGGTCCATTTCCACCATCATTAGGCAATCTCTACATACTCTTGGTAGTGGGCTACGTCTCTAAGTGGGTCGAAGTTGTTGCTTTCCCTGCTAATGATTCAAAATCACTGGTGTAGTTATTGAACAAGAACATTTTTACAAGATTTGGTACAATTCGAGCCTTTATCAGTGATAAAGGTTCTTATTTTGATTTCAAATTAGTTTCTAATGCCTTGTACAGGTATGGGGTGAAGCATAAAATTGCCACGACATATCATCCCTAAACAAATGGACAAGAGGAGATCTCTAACATAGAAATTAAATAGATTCTGGAAAAAATGGTGAACCCAATTCGAAAGGATTGGTCTTCTCGACTGTATGAAGCCTTGTGTGCTTATCGTACGACGTTCAAAACACCGTTGGGGATGTCACCTTTTAAGATGGTTTATGGAAAGCCATGTCACCTACCTGTTGAGCTAGAGGATAAAGCATTTTGGGCTATTACAAAGCTACATATGGATTGGATCATTGCTGGCCATAAAAGGTTGTTAGAACTGAATTAAATGGAGGAATTTTGGGCATAAGCATATGAGAATGCTAAACTATATAAGGAGAATACCAAGAACTGGCATGATAAAAGGATTATGCTAAGGCAATTTGAACCAAGACAACAGGTGTTATTGTTCAACTTTAGGCTCAAACTATTCCCTGGCAAACTAAAATCTTGTTCGTTAGGTCCCTTCGAAGTAGCTCAAGTATACCCTCATGGAGCTATTGATATCAAAGATATGAAAATGGAAGTCACATTTAAAGTTAATGGACAACGCCTTAAGCACTACTGAGGTGCTCATGTAACTTGAGATAAACAATCCATTGGTCTCCGAGATGTTTAACTTCAACATTTAGATAATTCCTTTTCATTTTATTTTTACTGATTTTGAATTTCTCTTAGTTATTTTATTTATTTTGTTTAATAATTTTCTTTCTTTGTATTGCTGGTATTTTTGTTTTCATAACGACAATAGTGAGGTCGGGCCATACGTTACCCGTTAGCCCATTAGAATTTGTTTTCCAAATATTTGTGCCTTTCACTTTTTCACTTTCACTCCAAACTCTATTACACCAAATCTAGACCATAATTACCGCCCTCCCATCACCCACGTCATACCCCATTTACTCCTTATATTATCGTTGTTTTATTTTACCCTAATCTCTTCAATCTTTTTCACAATTACCCTAAATCTTCTATCTCCCTACTTACTTGTGCTTCTTCAGAAACTGCAAGTTTTCTCCTTTTTCTTCCACACAGACGTTTACCTTAACTTTCCCCAATGGCTAGACGATCTATTCCTTAATAATCTTTTATGCCACCACGCACTTTGTAGAAGAGGGGTACCATAACAACATTTCCAACTGAACCTTTTACATGGAAAAAAAGGTTTTCTTTTTAAGGACAAGTCTTTCATGGGATACAATGCTTCCATTTCTTTCTTCGTCGATCAACATGGATGGAAAATTTTTTGTTTGTATTCGGAGGATGTTCTGACCAAGATTTTTGAGAGTTTTATGCTCACCTTACCTCTCCAAATACTGCTTTTATATATGTATGAGGAATCTTGATTTTATTTGATGAAGACACTGTTATCAAAGATGAGCATATCGAGGTTGATGAAACCATCACTATTGACGGGTTGACTCAGGTTCTTCAAGACCTATGTTTAGAGGGAACTGAATGGACAGTGTCGAGGTAAGATTGTTACACAGTAGAAAGGGCATTTTTTAAGCCCAAGTATAGGGTTTGGTATCACTTCCTTAAGACGCGCCTACTCCCTTCTACCCATAACTCAACAGTTTCTACGGAGTAGATGTTTTTGCTCCATTCCATCATGTAGGGTAGGAAGATTTATGTGGGTAAGATTATATTTAATGAATTCCATTGGTGCACACAGAAGAATGTTGGGAGTCTAAACTTTCCTTTTTTAATCACCGCGCTTTGCCAGCGTGTTAATATCTCAATTTAAGCCAATGATGATGTCGTCCCAAATAAAGGGGCCATTACAAGATCAATTGTTGCAAAGATTTCTACGGAGGATTTACCATAGAAACAACCTCCTAGCTCAGCCTTAACATCCTTTATGTCAACAATTGCCACTACAACCACCTCCACTTCTAACAGTTTATTTGATCAACAAGTGCTCAGTTCATTAGCGAAGTTGTAGAAGCAAAATAATCTTTTAGAGACTCAGTAGCATCAGCTTACTTCAAATTTGGCAAAAGTGCAGGAAGAATTGGCTCTCTACTGGGCCTATGTGGAGATGAAGGACGTTGCTCTGAAAAGGTCCCTTCAAAAGAATTTCACCAAGCTAATGTCTACTTTTCTTGACTTCCTTAAGGAATTGTAGGCTGCTGTAGCAGAAGGGTTTGGTGAAACCCAACCAATTGAAACAGACCCTGGCACTATTGAGAAAGAAACCAAAGAAATAGAGAAAATAGAATCAATCAACATTGTGATTGATCATGAGGAAGAAGGAGAAGCAAATCCCACACCTGCACCACCAGTGGACAACACTGCAGCTGTTCCACCTCACTCTACTGAACCAATGACTAAACAAGATTGCGAGATCAATTGGATTATTGATGAAATCATCAAATCTTATGATTAATAGGAGGATGTACCACTCCACTCATTAAAATTAAAACGTGTTATAAGCACAATGCATGTAAATCCACCCACAAAAAAGAATGAAGTAACCATACTAAGCTCCAAGATAAGGAAGTTTTCTTCCTTTCTTTATATCATGCATTCCATTTGTTTTTCCATGTCATTTTTTGTACATATATATCTTCTTGCATTCATGTTTCATGCATGTACATGCATTGAGGACAACGCACCCTTTAGGTTTGGGGGTGTATTGAGCATTTAGGATGCATTTTCTATTTAGTAAACACTTTGTTTATATTTAATAAGCATGTTCATTTTAGTGAATTTTGTTTTACCATGTAACTGACAAGGATTGTTTCGACTATGATAAGTACAACTTTTACTTGTGATGTTCGATTATGAGCTTAAATTCTTCAATAAATCTAAAACATCTGACAGTGGATTTGTAACACCCCAAACCCGAGACCATCGCCGGTGTCGGACACGAGGGGTTAACGAGACAAATCCTCTTAAAGTACCGACCAATTTGGCATTTCTGGACAGGCTGGAAAACTGCGTCACTGTCGCCTTAAAAATCATATCTCGAGTTTCAAAACTCGGAAACTGGTTTCGTAAATTTTACCTGAATTTAGACTCATATACCCATGCATGGATTTATTTTTAGAATTTTTGGTTGGGCCAATTGGTACAGTTTATTAGTTAAAGTCACCCATGTTACAGGGATCGACTGCTCTGACCTTCGCGTGTTACAACTTGAATATCTCTCTGTACAGGGCTTTAATACTGGTGTCATTTGTTTCTAATGAAACTAGACTCAAAATGGAATCTGTACATATAAGGCATGACTCCTAATTCTTTCTGGATAATTTATGGTAAATTTTCAAAGTCGCGACAGGGGACCCAGAAACCGTTCTGGCCCTGTCTCACGAGAACTTTAATATTTCTCAGTATACTGCTCATATGGTCATTTCGTTTTGTCCATATAAAAATAGATTCATCAAGGTTCAGTTACATAATTTACTCACTATTTAATTCTACTTCTACTATTTTTAGTGATTTTTCAATCTCATCTCACTGCTGCTGTCCGCAACAGTTACTGCAGTAGACTATGCCAATTTCATGAATTTTTCCTTGGCCTTAATCATCCATCATACATGACACAAATTATGGCCACCTTATCAAAATTTGAGTTTCTAAGACTCGTGGCTATAGGTTCTAGCATCCCACTCGACGACCACATAGGCCATTTTCACATGGCTTAAAGTTTACAACCCACAATTCGACAAAATATAATAGCCTATACATGCCAAATGTTCTTCAACAACAAAAACAATACCACAAGATTTCAGCCGGTGTGATGACTTCAACGACGGTTCCGAGCACGCAACAATACGAGTCCAAGAGACCTAAAATGGGTGACAAGAAAACACCGAGTGAGTTTACAACTCAGTAAGTCATAAGCATTCATCAATCCACTGATAAAGTTACTACTACATGTACAACAAATGAGGCTAGGTACTCGTCCATATCGAATCTATACCATAATACCTCGGACCTTTCGGTCCAATCTCGTACCAATTCATACATCCACATTTCATATTCTACACAACAAGATAATCAAGCATTTTACACATTAACTCATTTTCCAGCACAACCATACAATTTCAATCATCACATAGATTTAAGGCTTACCAAATTCAACCCCAAGCATGAACGTATTCTCTATTCGTCATGAGCTCGAGGTACTTACCCGATCCGCTGTCCATACTCAATTCAATGGAGACACACCCTCCATATATATAGAGTACGCACACACAGTGCTTACTACTCGATTTCGCACACTTAGTGCCACGTAATTTAAGCCCGCACACACAAGGCCATACCCTCCGAGCTCGCACACCCAAAGGTCAGTATTTTTCCAGCTTGCACACTTAGTGCCATATATTTCCAGACGCACACTTAGTGCCGATCTCAATCACCGTACACACGTATTGCCCGCACACTTAGTGCCGAAAGCAAACTTTCTACACATTTCACTATTTCTTTTACATTCAACAAATGTCATCACTCCATACACATACATTTTCATTTATAAATATATATCATCCCATTAAACACAATTGCATAAATTTTACAATCATTTAAGCAATATCAAATACGTGCTTAATGACTTACCTCGTGTTGGGTAAAATAGTTCCAAGTCGGCTACTCGATGACCTTCGTCTTTCCCTTGCTTGATTCTCCTTCTTTAACTCCTTGAGCTTAATCAATAAATCACTAGTTTAACCATCTTGCTAAACATTCATAATTCAACTACACATGCATATGTATGCTTGTATATTCGGCAACCATTCTTACTAATCGCCCATTTGGTCGATTATACACCTAACCGAATATGCACCAAAACTTGATTCAACATTACCTACATACTCACTTTAATGGCGAATATATATATATGTACAATGTCAACTAACATCTTTTAATCACCTAATTTCATCTCATGAACATTTAATCAAATTTTCCCAATCTAGCATATATTTTCACATCCATTTGTAACATCATGTACAAACACATATACACATATATCAAAACACAAATTTTTACCTATCATGCAACAAGCATAAATCGCACTTATGAGCATGCCATGGCGAATACATCCCACACCATCCCCTTTCAATTTTTGGTCATGGTTAAACAAAGAAAACTCCATGTCTTACTCAAGAATGCTAAAAGAAATTTCAAGAGTAGTCAATCCATCATTACATGTATCATCAACAAGCTTCACATTTAGCATGCAATGGCTTTAACACAATATCAACCTTGGCCAAATACCATTTCCATGGCATAACAAGGATTTGAACCATGGGCTAACATGAACATCAAGTTAGCAACTAAAACATGCATGAATCTCATGACACAACCTCAAACATACCTTAATCTTGACACAAGTATGACCAAATCTCCTCCTAGTTCTCTTCTAAACCAAGCATGAAGCAAAAATGCTTCCTTTTTCCCTTAGTATTTTCAGCCAAGATTTGAGAATGGATGAACAAATTTTTCCTTTCTTTTCCTCTACTCACAGAACAAAAGGGGGGCATCCATGCTCATTTTTTTTCATTTCTTTATTTTTTCTACATAATCCACTAACTAAACATGTTGGAAACATGTTCCCTTGCCCATATTCTTGTCATGGCCGCCACTCTTCCCTTTTTTGGGCAAATTGACATGCAAAACCACTCTTTTGCATGCATGTACTATTAGACCATTGTAAGATTAGCCTATCACCTTTCAACAATGTTTCATACAAGTCCATTTTAATAAATTCACATAGAAATGATCAAATTAATGCATGAAACTTTCACACATGCATTTACTAACATCATAAACATAGAATATAACTTTTAATTACTTATAAGACTCGGTTTAGTGGTCCCGAAACCACTTTCCGACTAGGGTCAAATTAGGGATGTCACAACTCTCCCCACTTACGAAATTTTCGTCCCCAAAAATCTTACCGGTAAATAGGTTTGGGTATCGCTCTTTCATAGAGTCCTCGAGTTCCCAAGTGGCTTCTTCAATTCGTGTTTATGCCACAACACCTTCACTAATGGGATTTTCTTATTGCGCAACTCTTTTACTTCACGCATCGAATGCGAACCGGTTCCTCTTCATAGCTCAAATTAGGTGAATCTCAATCTCGAGACGGAGCGATTACGTCGCGATGGATCGACCTATATCGTCAAGCATCGAGACATGGAAAACGTTAGGATCCTTTCAAGCTCGGGGGTAAAATTAATCGATGCGCTCTCGGTCCAACTCGTTCGGATACTTCATACGGACCGATGAACCTCGGACTCAATTTTCCCTTACGGCCAAATCTAAGCACCTTCTTCCAAGGTGAAACTTTGAGAAAGACCTTGTCTCCAACCCGATATTCAATATCTTTTCTTTTCAAATCCGCATACGACTTTTGGCGATCCGGCGACTTTCAAACTTTCACGAATTACTCGAACTCTTTGCTCGGCATCCTTAACCAAATCAACCTCAAGAATTTACCTTCACTAAGTTCACCCGAATAATGGGTACGGCATTTACGATCGTATAAAGCCTCGTAAGCGCCATCTTAATACTTGATTGAAAGCTATTGTTGTAAGCAAATTCAAACAAAGGCAGATACCGTTCCCATGAACCACTAAACTCAAGGATACAACATCTCAACATATCCTTGAGTATTTGAATTATCCGTTCGGATTGACCATCGGTTTGGGGGTGAAAGGCGGTGCTGAAATGCAACTTGGTACCCAAAGCTTCTTGCAACTTCTTCCAAAATCGCGAGGTAAATCTCGGATCTCTATCCGACACGATGGAAATAGGCATCCCGTGTAATCTCACAATCTGAGAAACGTACAATTTGGCTAGTTTGTCCATTGAAAAATCCTTACGTACGAGGATAAAGTGAGCCGACTTAGTCAGTCTATCGACAACGACCCAAATCGCATCCTTCTTACTCACGACAATGGCGGTCCGGATACAAAGTCCATTGTGACTCGATCCCATTTCCACTCGGGTATCGTGATCGGTGAAGTAATCTCAAGGCACTTGATGTTCGCTTTCACTTGTTGACATATTAAACATCTCAAACAAAATCGAGATGTCTCGTTTCATACCATGCCACCAAACCGACGTTTCAAATTGTTGTACATCTTCGTACTCCCGGTGGATTGCCATTCGGCTACAATGGGCTTCGTTCAAAATTATTGGAATAAGTTTCAATTCTTTGGAACACACAGACGACTTCGAACCTCAAACAATCGTCATCATCGATTTGAAATTCCGAGTCCTTGTTCGAACACACTCATCCCGCTTTTGCAACCAACTCATCGTCGACTTTCTCGAGCTTCACGAATTTGACGTATCAATAATGGTTTGGCTTTCAATTCAGCTACTAACACATTGTCGGGTAGGATAGACAAGTGTACATTCATCACTCGTAAAGCAAACAGTGATTTCCGGCTTAAGGCATCCGCAACCACATTAGCCCTTCCGGGTGATAATCAATGACGAGCTCATAATCTTTTAACAACTCGAGCCATCGCCTTTGTCGCAGATTTAAGTCTCTTTGGGTCATCAAATATTTGAGACTTTTGTGATCCGAATACACATGGCACTTCTCACCAAATAAGTAATGTCGCCATATCTTTAAGGCGAATACGATGGCGACCAATTCGAGATCATGGGTCGGATAATTTTTCTCATGTGGCTTTAATTGCCTCGACGCATAGGCCACAACTCGCCCTTCTTGCATCAATCGCAACCCAACCCAAGTAGGGATGCGTCACTATAAATGACAAACTCTTTGCCCGATTCGGGTTGCACTAGAATTGGGGCTTCATCAAATAAGCTTTCAGTTGATCGAAACTTTTCGACATTTCTCCGTCCATTCGAACTTAACATCCTTTTGGAGTAAGCCGTCATTGGCGTGGCTATCGTCGAGAAACCTTTTACAAATCGTCGGTAATAACCGCAAGCCCCAAAAGCTCCTAACTTCGGTAACATTCCTTGGTGGTTTCCAATCGACTATGGCGAAATTTTGTTCGGGTCCACCCCGACACCGATCACGGACACCACGTGCCCCAAAAAGCTAACCTCTTTCAACCAAAATTCACATTTATTGAACTTTGCGTGATAATCGCTTATCTCGTAAGATTTGCAACACTAGCCTCGGTGTTCAAAGATGTTCGATTTCATCTCTCGAATAGACCAAAATGTCATCGATAAATACAACTACGAACCGATCCAAGTATGGCTTGAAAATTCTATTCATTAAATCCATAAACACCGCAGGGGCATTAGTGAGCCCAAACGGCATCACCAAGAATTCGTAGTGACCGTACCTCGTTCTAAAAGCGGTTTTGGGTATGTCCGATTCTCGAACCCTCAACTGATAGTACCCCGACCTCAAATCTATCTTTGAAAACACCGAGGCTCCCTTTAATTGATCAAACAAATCGTCAATTCGTGGCAATCGATATTTATTCTTTATCGTCACTTTATTGAGTTGACGATAGTCGATGCACAACCTCATGGTTCCGTCCTTCTTCTTCACAAACAATACAAGCGCCCATGGAGAAAAACTCGGTCGAGCGAAACCTCTATCCGTCAATTCTTGCAATTGAACCTTCAATTCCTTTAATTCCGTTAATGCCATACGATACGGGGCTATTGAAATCGGCGTAGTACCGGTACAACCGATGTCGAATTCCACTTCTCGAACCGGTGGCAATCCGGTAACTCCTCGGAAAAACATCTGAATACTCACAAACCACTGGTACCGATTCGAGTTTCCTTTCCGTCTCTTTACTTCCAAACACATACGCAAGGTATGTTTCACACCCTTTTCACATACCTCCGAGCGGTCATAGAAGATATTATCGTTGGCGCTCCTTTTAAATCGAGAGACTCGACTCGGACTACCTCATTATTTGCACTCCTCAAATCAATGGTTTTCCTTTGCGATCCACCACCGTGCATCATGTACGGTCACCAATCCATACCAAGAATAACATCGAATTCATGAAATGGTAGAAGCATCGATCGGTAGGAAACAGATTCTCGAATTATTAGGGGCATCTCTTGCACACTTTATCAACAAGCACGTATTGACCCAAAGGGTTTGACACTGAATTACGAACTCGAGAGACTCAACGGTAGAGTCTTCTTGGATGCTAAGGTTTCATATACATATGAGTGAGTAGAGCCAAGGTCAATCAATGCAATCACAATAGTATCAAAGAGAGTAAAAGTACCGGTGATAACGTCGGGGAGGATGCCTCCTCTCGTGCGCGGATGGCATATGCTCTAGCAGAGCACGGGTCTCGGATCGGACGGTCGATAGAGGCTCCTCTCGATTACCACCCCTACCTCCAGAGATTCTCGGGGCCTACTTCCACCGTCGTTCCACTAGGTCTTGCACCTTGCGTCTTATTCCTCTCATCTAGCTCCGTGCAATCTCTAATGAAGTGGTCCTTGAACCGCATCCATAACAGGCCCTATTAATGACTTACCCCAACATTCACCTAGGTGGCGTCTTCCACATTGGGGGCATTCAGTCTCTCTTGACGATTATTGCCCACACTAGCTACTGAAGTAGCTCGGAGTCCGTCAATGGTCGGGCTCTAATGGAAATTCCCGATCGTCCTCGACTTCTTGGTGTCCTCCCGAACCACTTTACAGTAGAGAACGGAGCTTTACTCGTCGATCTTTTACGGTAATCTCTTGCTTCAAATTCAGCCTTCTTCTTCTCCTTCCCAAGTTCTTCCGCCTTGCGTGCTCGTTCGACTAGTGTCACGAACTCCTTTATCTCCAAAATTCCCACTAGTAACTTTAACTCTTCATTCAATCCTTCTTCAAATCTTTTGCACAACGCAACCTCATCAGCCACACACTCCAGAGCATACCGACTAAGTCTTACGAACTCATGTTCGATTCAGATCTGATCATCCGGCCTTGCTTGAGTTCCAAAATTCCTTACGCTTCGATCGATGAACCGTTGACTAATGTATTTCTTTTGAAATTGGATTGAAAGAAATCCCAAGTAACTCGTTCATTTGGGACTATGGAAATTAAAGTCCTCCACCAATAGTAAGTGAGTCTCATAACAAGGATATAGCACACTTAAGACATTCATCGGTGTGCATGACAGTTCATCTAACACTCTAATGGTGTTATCGAGCGAACTCGGCCTTTTCGGCATCATCAAGAACTATGGCCTTGAACTCCTCGGCCCGCTTCCTAATCAAGTCCACAGTGGTTTACTCACCTCACAGGATCAATAACTGGAGGCATTGCGGGCTCTTGGGGTGGAGTATTTAAATTCGGAATGGTTGGACAGCCGGGTTGGTTCGGGCATATTGCGCGACCCACTCATTCATCATAGTGAAGAAGGCTTGTTTCGCCCCTTCATTTTGATTATTCGCGGATGACTGAGGCTCAACAGGCGGTGTCCCTTGTGCGGGAGCAGCCGTTACACTTTCAACGTCATCCGCCAAGGGTCTCTCTACCCCGGGTTCCATTTACTAATCAAAACAAAAATTTCAACCGTCAGAAGTCATCACATTTTTAAGCACTAACAATTTGGCATGTATAGCTAGACTCACACGCGCTATGGTAGTCCTAGAATCGACTAAACCATAGCTCTGATACCAATTAAATTGTAACACCCCAAACCCGAGACCATCTCCGGTGTCGGACACGAGGGGTTAACGAGACAAATCCTCTTAAAGTACCGACCAATTTGGCATTTCTGGACAGGCTGGAAAACTGCGTCACTGTCGCCTTAAAAATCATATCTCGAGTTTCAAAACTCGGAAACTGGTTTCGTAAATTTTACCTGAATTTAGACTCATATACCCATGCATGGATTTATTTTTAGAATTTTTGGTTGGGCCAATTGGTACAGTTTATTAGTTAAAGTCACCCATGTTACAGGGATCGACTGCTCTGACCTTCGCGCGTTACAACTTGAATATCTCTCTGTACAGGGCTTTAATACTGGTGCCATTTGTTTCTAATGAAACTAGACTCAAAATGGAATCTGTACATATAAGGCATGACTCCTAATTCTTTCTGGATAATTTATGGTAAATTTTCAAAGTCGCGACAGGGGACCCAGAAACCGTTCTGGCCCTGTCTCACGAGAACTTTAATATTTCTCAGTATACTACTCATATGGTCGTTTCGTTTCGTCCATATAAAAATAGATTCATCAAGGTTCAGTTCCATAATTTACTCACTATTTAATTCTACTTCTACTATTTTTAGTGATTTTTCAATCTCATCTCACTGCTGCTGTCCGCAACAGTTACTGCAGTAGACTATGCCAATTTCATGAATTTTTCCTTGGCCTTAATCATCCATCATACATGACACAAATTATGGCCACCTTATCAAAATTTGAGTTTCTAAGACTCGTGGCTATAGGTTCTAGCATCCCACTCGACGACCACATAGGCCATTTTCACATGGCTTAAAGTTTACAACCCACAATTCGACAAAATATAATAGCCTATACATGCCAAATGTTCTTCAACAACAAAAACAATACCACAAGATTTCAGCCGGTGTGATGACTTCAACGACGGTTCCGAGCACGCAACAATACGAGTCCAAGAGACCTAAAATGGGTGACAAGAAAACACCGAGTGAGTTTACAACTCAGTAAGTCATAAGCATTCATCAATCCACTGATAAAGTTACTACTACATGTACAACAAATGAGGCTAGGTACTCGTCCATATCGAATCTATACCATAATACCTCGGACCTTTCGGTCCAATCTCGTACCAATTCATACATCCACATTTCATATTCTACACAACAAGATAATCGAAGCATTTTTACACATTAACTCATTTTCCAGCACAACCATACAATTTCAATCATCACATAGATTTAAGGCTTACCAAATTCAACCCCAAGCATGAACGTATTCTCTATTCGTCATGAGCTCGAGGTACTTACCGATCCGCTGTCCATACTCAATTCAATGGAGACACACCTCCATATATATAGAGTACGCACACACAGTGCTTACTACTCGATTTCGCACACTTAGTGCCACGTAATTTAAGCCCGCACACACAAGTGCCATACCCTCCGAGCTCGCACACCCAAAGGTCAGTATTTTTCCAGCTTGCACACTTAGTGCCATATATTTCCAGCATGCACACTTAGTGCCGATCTCAATCACCGTACACACGTATTGCCCAAGACACTTAGTGCCGAAAGCAAACTTTCTACACATTTCACTATTTCTTTTACATTCAACAAATGTCATCACTCCATACACATACATTTTCATTTATAAATATATATCATCCCATTAAACACAATTGCATAAATTTTACAATCATTTAAGCAATATCAAATACGTGCTTAATGACTTACCTCGTGTTGGGTAAAATAGTTCCAAGTCGGCTACTCGATGACCTTCGTCTTTCCCTTGCTTGATTCTCCTTCTTTAACTCCTTGAGCTTAATCAATAAATCACTAGTTTAACCATCTTGCTAAACATTCATAATTCAACTACACATGCATATGTATGCTTGTATATTCGCAACCATTCTTACTAATCGCCCATTTGGTCGATTATACACCTAACCGAATATGCACCAAAACTTGATTCAACATTACCTACATACTCACTTTAATGGCGAATATATATATATATGTACAATGTCAACTAACATCTTTTAATCACCTAATTTCATCTCATGAACATTTAATCAAATTTTCCCAATCTAGCATATATTTTCACATCCATTTGTAACATCATGTACAAACACATATACACATATATCAAAACACAAATTTTTACCTATCATGCAACAAGCATAAATCGCACTTATGAGCATGCCATGGCGAATACATCCCACACCATCCCCTTTCAATTTTTGGTCATGGTTAAACAAAGAAAACTCCATGTCTTACTCAAGAATGCTAAAAGAAATTTCAAGAGTAGTCAATCCATCATTACATGTATCATCAACAAGCTTCACATTTAGCATGCAATGGCTTTAACACAATATCAACCTTGGCCAAATACCATTTCCATGGCATAACAAGGATTTGAACCATGGGCTAACATGAACATCAAGTTAGCAACTAAAACATGCATGAATCTCATGACACAACCTCAAACATACCTTAATCTTGACACAAGTATGACCAAATCTCCTTCTAGTTCTCTTCTAAACCAAGCATGAAGCAAAAATCCTTCCTTTTTCCCTTAGTATTTTCAGCCAAGATTTGAGAATGGATGAACAAATTTTTCCTTTCTTTTTCCTCTACTCGCGGCAACAAAAGGGGGGCATCCATGCTCATTTTTTTCATTTCTTTATTTTTTCTACATAATCCACTAACTAAACATGTTGGAAACATGTTCCCTTGCCCATATTCTTGTCATGGCCGCCACTCTTCCCTTTTTTTGGGCAAATTGACATGCAAAACCACTCTTTTGCATGCATGTACTATTAGACCATTGTAAGATTAGCCTATCACCTTTCAACAATGTTTCATACAAGTCCATTTTAATAAATTCACAAAGAAATGATCAAATTAATGCATGAAACTTTCACACATGCATTTACTAACATCATAAACATAGAATATTACTTTTAATTACTTATAAGACTCGGTTTAGTGGTCCCGAAACCACTTTCCGACTAGGGTCAAATTAGGGATGTCACAGGATTAGGTAAATTTAGCATAGGTGAGGTTGCTTGGAAATTACCTCCTAAAAGGGAGATGTCCTGAATTTAGTTATATTTGAACTATAGCGAATTTCTTTTAATAAACTTAAAGATTCTTGTAGCTAAACTTAAAGAGAATTTTCCAAATCATTATTTAAAGTGATAATAGTAGATACTCCAATACTTAGAATTGCCAAGTAAGTCAACAACATTTTGTTTGCTCCATCGTGTTGTTGGCTAGAAAAGAAAGTTGAAGTAAGAGTGTGTAATAAGGTAAAGAAAATTGGGGGACACTCTACTGTAGCAATAGGCTGAGTAACTAAGGAGGTAGTTGTTTACTCCATCCACCTTCTAATTTAAAAGCTTTAGCTTCACGAGTGATTTTTATGCAAATTAGGACATGGTTGAGTACTCGATAATTTAGTGTATGCTCCATTTTGATTATCGAGTCAAAGAATTGTGTGACATGCTAAAACCCCTATTTCAAAAAAAAATAATAAAAGAAAAGAAAAGAAAATGTCATTACAAAGCACATTAAGTTTAGTTAAAAGATGAAGTAAGTAAATTAGGAGAAACTTGCTATAATGAAAGTTGCATGAGTACTTAGGGCAATATTTTTTGCACTGCCTTTGTTGAATAAGTTTATGAAACTTGATCAAAATTTTAGACATAGAAGATTGCTAAGAACTGAAGTACATGATGCTCTTTTGATGGTTTAATAGTACAAAGGTGATTATGTTGTCGTGGCAATTCGTACATTCATGCATTCATGCGTATGTTGCTTGAGGACAAGTAATAACTTAGGTTTGGGGTATGATAACTCTTGAAAAGAGTATTATGTCATGCCTTTAAACTTGGTTATTGTCTGTATTCAAGTGAATTTACTTGCAATTTAGGATATTATATTAGTTTTTTTAGGGTATTAGGGAGCTTGGATTGTGCTTAAATGTTATTATATATTACTTTTAATTATTTACAGGAAGGATTTGTTTGTTGATTGAGTGGTAGGTGCATAATGAGGAAAATTGAGTAAAGGAGTGAAGGTTTGTCATGGCACAAGGCTAGACAGTTTGCCAACACAAATGCCGTGGCAATGCCAGGAAGAGACCCAGCCAACACTTAACCATTATCAGCCTTATTGTACATATACTAGAAAAATCAAACTAAAAAAGAGGAAAAAGATAATGGGATCATGGGCCTACTCTAGAGAAAGAGATATAAAACCCCAGAAGAAAAAGTAAAAAAAGGTAGATGATTAAGGAGACAATTGAAAAAAATGTTCCTTGGATGAAAGTAGAGGATAACTATTGAGAATAAGGCAAAAACATAAGGGAGAAGAATAAGGCAATTCCTGTAATACCCCTAACTTGTATTCGTCACCAAAATAGAGTTACGGAGCATTATCGAAAATTTCAATTCAAAATGATCAAAATTTTAAAACATTAAATTCACATCATCAATCATAGCAAAACCAATCGAAGGCATACATATTGTCCCTTATTCAAGCCCTCGAGGCCCTAAAAACACATTAGAAAAAAAAGAGACTAAATTGGAAACATATAGAAGTTTTTGGCAAAAGGTGAAAATATTCAAACTGCAGGGATCACACGATCATGTGACCAGGCCGTGTGACTCATACGGCTAATAAATACGTCCGTGTCTCAAGCTATGTGGACATTCAAAGTAGTGACACACGGTCGTGTCTTAGCCCATGTCCATACCCGTGCCCGTGTAACTCTCTAACTTAGGTCACACGGCCAAGGCACACGCCCGTCTACCAAGTCATGTATGCTTCGGAATGGCCTCACATGCCTATATGCTAGGTCGTGTGCTAGGCTGTGTAACTGCCTGACTTGCAACCCTTTTGTAAGCTACAGGGAACACACTACCGTGTCGCATGGCCTTGTGTCACACACGGCTGAGACACATGCCCATGTCTTTAGCCGTGTGGACGAAAATAGGCCATTTCCAAGCCATTTTTCTCACTCAATCATGTATTTACCTACAATCAATTTTCCACATATAAACAAGCCTTCAAATTGCACTAAAAACATGCATAATCAAGCTATCCAAATAAGGTACATAAGCAAACAACCAATATGCCTAAAAAGCACCTCAATTACCACAATTAAACATATATAACCATATACATAGTTTGGCCAAAAGTTAAACTAACATATAACTATGTTTATGCCAAAACTTACCACTTTGTTTACCAATCAAATTCACACCAAAAGTACCTAGTATGCTATTTAACACCTAGCACCATTAGCCATATATGTCATTTATAACCAATATACCAAATCACCACATTTAAACATATCAAAAAACAATTTATAACAAACATGTTTAACTACCATTTTAACTTCCATCATATAGTTACCATAAACATCAAAACAACAACCATTACAAGGCCAAATATATATACATGCCAACTTAACACCATTTCATCATCCAAAATACCAAATTTACAAGCCAAAACATAATGGCTATAACATCAACCAAAACATCTATACATTCCATTATAACCAAGACTTAAAAACATCAAATCTATCGATATAGCCTCTGGATAGTGTGATAGGTCTCAGATGACTTTCCAACCCAAACGAGCTCCCGATAACTACAAAACATAGAAAAACAAACACAAGGTAAGCATGTTATGCTTAGTAAGTTCGTAGTATATAATTTATTCTTATCAATATGTTGCATAATCTTAAATTACATATGTATCATTTCAACATAAGAATAAATGATACACAAACTTAATTCAAGTGAATTTATACTTCTCAGTGCCATTGATATCACATACTTACTACTTTCCATAGTAATAAGGTAAATTGCGTCGATAATTCTTCATAAACCTCATAAAAAATAAAATCACAATGGTTGTCCCAACCTTTTTCATAGCTCGATAGATGAAGCTAACCCTTTTTCACAGTTTGATAGCCGAAGCTATCCCTTTTCATTATTTGATAGTCGTCACCATCCCTTTTCATAATTTGATAGTCAAAGCTATCCCATTTCACAATTTGATAGCCAAAGCTATCCGTTTTCGTTGTTCGATGGTCATCACTATCCCTTTTCATAATTTAATAGTCGAGGCTATCCCTTTTCATTAGCCGATGATCACCGATACGCCACTGGATTTTTCCACCGAAACACAATTTGAAATTATATAAATTATGAGCATTTAAAACATAATTTAAAATGCTATTCAAATGTACAAACTTAACTCAATGATAAACATAGAAATGGAGTCGATTAATCTGAAGCTTTTTCTTTGCTTGAATCTAAAGCCGTATGAGGTCTATCTTGATCTAAATGAATAAATTTGATCAATTTAATAACTATTCTATTCAATTAAATCTAAATTCACATTTTAGTAAAATTACATTTTTTTCCTTTAATTTTAATTTCATTACAATTTAGTCCCTAGCTCATAAAAATGAAAATTCATGCAATTCACCTTTAACCCACCATATCCAAATTTCATGTAGGTCCCTAGCAAGTCCTACATTTCATTTATTTCACAATTTCGCTATGTATATTTTTCTAATTTTCAATTTAATCCCTAAATGACAATTTCATAAAAAATCACTTAATAAAAGTTGTTTACCTAACAACAACTAACCATTTTCTTTCATTAAACATAAAAAACAATACTTATAAATTCATGGTAAATCCCTAGACTTTTAATAGTTTTGCAAATTAATCCCTGGCTATCTAGATTAAGCTATAATGACACCAAAAATAGAAAAATCGTTAGAAATGGATCAACAATGCCCTTACATGCATAGATGGAGTATGGAAGAACATTGAAAGGTCTTTAATGGCTTCATTAGTTGCTTTTATCTTTTTTTACCTTTTTTTATTTTAAGTTGTTTTTATTAATTTACCAAATTAACCGTAAGTAATAACCTTTAAAGCCATTAAAAAGTTTTCCATCTTTCTTCAATATTAATATTAATGGTCTAATAACGTTTCAAGGCCACTCATACTCCAATTTCATAGCAATTTGACACCTTTTACCTATAGAACTTGTAATAGCCCGGTTTTAGCTAAATCGGAACAATGGTTTCAGAACCAAAAATATGAGGTTGTAAAATTATTTTAATATTATTTTATGTGTTTAAATTATGTGAATATGTATGTGTGAAAATTTCGTGAGCTAATTTTATCGTTTAATAGCTCAATTTGAGAAAAAGCACTTAATCGCGTAACATGCAAAAGTGGCAAGCTATAAGTTAAAAGTGTTTATTTGCTATGATTTGTTATTTATGAGGTACTTATGATGTTATTAACCCTTTTATAATGTTAATGGACATTAATGGGCATTATATCATGAATTTTGGTGGTTTTAATTAGTGGATAAAATGGTAATTTGATTAAGTTATTATAATTAAAACAAAATCAAATTTTGTTTCATATTTCATTATACTTAGCCAAAATTAAAGAAGGAAGAAACCATTTTTCATTTTCTAGGGTTCGGCCATTGATAAGCTTAATTGAGGTATGTATTTTGCTCGATTTTTATGTTTTTGTGATTGTTTCTTTGAGTATTAGCTAGCCTGTACCCTAATTTCTAAATTTGTTGATAAATTTGTGAGTTTCCATTGATGAATTCTTGAGCTTTTGAATGATTGTTGATGAATTATGAAAGCTTGATGTTAGACATTAAAGTTTTGTTAAGTGACTTTTGACAAAAATGTCAAATAGGGATTAAATTAAGAAAAGTGTAAATTGAGGGGTTAAATTGTGAAATAAATGAAAGTTTTGGGCTGATAGGGACTTACATGAAATTCAAATAAGAATGGAATTTGTTAAATTTTGAGTAATTTGTGTTTATGTGAAAAAGGACTAACTTGTAAAAATGTGGAACTTTAAGGGTTAAAGTGTAAAAATGCCCAAATAGTATTTTTGGATGAAATTGAATGAATAAACGATTAAATGAGTTAATTTTTAATTCATATAGATCCTGAAAGAAAGAAATTGGATTTAGAGCAAGCAAAATCGAAAGTTATCGAACAATCAATCCAATTTGTCTATTCCGACCACGAGGTAAGTTCATATGCAAATAAATGTTTTTAAATTGAATTATATTTGCCTACTTGCTATTGAATTGTTATAAATGTTGAACGAGCACTTACAAGCAAGAATTGACAGAGTTACGATATCCGAAAATCCCGTACGAACCTTAGGAATAGTATAGGATACGAATGTCATGAAATTAGGTTATAAAGATGAGATTATATGTAAGACCATGTCTGGGATATTGGCATTGTATTGAGATTACGTGTAAGACCATGTCTGGGACATTGGCATCATTAATAGATTACGTGTAAGACCCTGTCTGGGACAATGGTATCGATATGTGATAACATGTAAGACCATATCTAGGATATGGCATTGTATAAGCTTATGTGATTTCTGAGTATACTTAACGATTCCAAATGGTTCAACGGGCAAATATAAGTCGAGAATGTAACAGCCCGATTTAGGGCCAAAACAGAATAGTGGTTTCGAAACCACGAATCCAAGGTTGAAAGAAATTATTTTGATTAAGTTTTAGTGTTTATATTATGATTTCATAGTTGTGTGAAAATTTCGTTGCGAAATTTTATCGATTGGGTGTTTAATTTGATATTTAGAACTAAATTGAAATAGGCAAAAAAAAATGTGTGTTCTAGTTCATAAAGTACTTGATTGAAATGGGGGTTTTAAGTAGAGGTCCTTAAATGGCAATTAGACCATTATACTTTATATGGACAAAAATTAGGACATGGATGGAATTTTAAGAAAGTTTAGTAGTAAGGGCATTTTGGTCATTTGTATATTAAATGAAATAAAATGGGAAAAATAACACAAAAATGTGTTCATATTCATTCAAGCTTGGCCGAAACTTACATGTTCTCCATAGCTAGGGTTTTTCCCAAGCTTTCAAGCTTAATAGTAAGTGCATTTGAAGCCCCGTTTTTAATGTTCTTTACATTTTTGAAATCCTCGTAGCTCGGTCTACCTATTTCTACCATTATTTTGAGCTAGGGTTTATGTTTAAAATTTTACCCATGAATGATATGCATTTATTTTGATGTTTGATGGTAGAATATGAATTTTTGAAGTTAGGAGAACGATCTTTTCTAAGCAATTTTTAGCGAAAACGAGCAAAACGACATAATTGGTAAAAATACCTATTGTTCATAACTATGTGTTAGAGTGAGAATTTGATGTTGTCATAGAAGGGAAAAATGATCAGCATGTCATAAAACATAATAATAAGGGCTGAAATTAAATTCCCGAGCCTAGGGGAAAAATTATAATTTTGTAAAAGTTAGGGGGCAAAAATGTAATTTTTCCATAATGTGATTTTTGGATTGAAATAAATAGTATGAGTGTTGAATGAGCTAAATGTGTTGTTATAGATCAAGAAAGGCGTGGAATCGATCTCGAACGGGGGAAGGAAAATGTTTTGGACAAAATTGCAAAATTTCTATATTTTGCACCGAGGTAAGTTTGTGTGTAAATAATACATTAACTTCATTTACATTTTTATATTTCAGCCTATCATATGTATTTTAGCTAATTTTGAAACATAAATCAACTATTGGAGGAATGGAAATAAGTAATAGAGAGAGAAATCCCGATTGAACATTCGAAAAGATTGAATAATATAGATGGAGCGTAGCTAGGTCACATGTATGGTGCTGAGTGCACATCATGTGTACAAGAAAGCTACGAGATACTATGTAGTAGCTAGGTCACATGTGTGATACGGGATGTATCCCATGTAGACAAGAGAGCTACGGGAGAGATAAATGTAGCTAGGTCGCATGTGTGATTCCAAGTGAAGGACACCATGTAGACAAGAGAGCTACGAGATAAATTGGCTAGGTCACATGGGTGGTACTAAGTGTTCACCATGTGTACAAGAGAGCCGAATTATATGAAATATGATAGTAGGGCAGTGTGCTGAAACCATCAAGTATCGAGGATTGATCCGAATTGTTCAACAGGATAATTTTACGGTGGCATTGTAATCATGGACTTATACTTGTGATGTATGAAATGTGGTGAAAATGAATTGTGATATGTATGCTAAGTGAGGTTAATACAAAGAAAGTGTGAAAGAGTGAATTTGCAATAATACTGTTTTGGACAGTAGCAGTGACATGACTTTGAAAACTCACAAAAAATAGTATAAATTTAATTAGAGGCTGAATGAGATAGGAAATTAAATCTCAATGAGTCTATTTTCATATAAAAGAAATAGAGCAAGCAAAGGAACTCTATGTTTTGAGATATTTATATTTGTGTGTGACTTGTTCAGATTAACTATGTGATCCCCTATTCTGACTTTGATAAATCATTAAAAATTGTACAAAAATAATTAAGAAATATAGTTTATATGCATAGATTTCTTGTTGAGTCTAGTTTTAAATGAAACATGTTTCTTGGCTATTTGAATTGTTTACTGGGAGAAATTCAACTCGTAGTGAACAGAGGTCAGATTAGTCAAGCTGTATAACAGGGGAAAATTTAACTAATAAATTGTACTAATTGGCTGGACCAAAAATTCTAGAAAAATATTAGTAAGAATTTATATGAATCTAGTTTTAGGAAAATTTTACAGATTTGAATTTCGAGTTTTTTAACTCGAGTTATAATTTATTTAGTGAACATGACGCAGGAGAGACAGCTCAATCAAAGTGGAGTAAATATTGAAATTAAAAGTAGATACACTTGAGTTAATGTGTAAACATATTAGATTCTTTAATTATTATTTATATACTTACTTTCTAAGCTATATAAGCTTACTTTCTTTTCTCTCTTTTGTCTTATAGTGTCGTCTGGCATTGCTTGGGAGTTAAGGATCGTTGAAGATCTGTCACACTATCAATACTTTTGGGTATTTGAACTAAACATTTGTTTTGAATTATGGCATGTATAGTAGGCTTCGTTATTTTGTTACGTGTCATAATTGCCTAGGTTTAAAATATTGGCTACATTATTTAACCAAATTATTTTGTATAAGCCATTGAAGTTGGCTAATATTGTTCAAGACATATGTTATAATGATACATTATCTATTTGGATGACATATTTCTATTTCGGTCTGGTTTAATGATATATATTATGATCTGGTAATACCTCTTACCCTGTTTCGATGTGGAACACGGGTAAGGGGCGTTACATTTAGTGGTATCAGAGATATGGTTTAGTCGGTTCTCAGACTAATATAGTGTATATAAAAGTCTAGCTATACATGCCATAAATATATGTGATAGTGTGGTGACTCCTGATTATTCTAAACTGTGTTTTGTTTTAATATAGTAATGGATCCTGATGGAACTACGGCTGATGATGCTGTTAGTAATGCGCCGACTCCCGCACAAGGGGCCGCGCCTGTAGAAAGTAGACCTGAGACATTGAGACGGGGAGATGAGGCTCGGGATGCCTTTCTCCAAATGATTAACAATTGGTATACTATGTTTATTCGAGCAAACCCAAATGCTCAACCTCTTTCACCCCCTCCCATACCTCAGACGGTTCTTGTAGCTGCTCAACGCATAGATTTGGTAAGAATGAACAAGCCTCCGGTTGACAAGATTCGAAAACAAGGGGTAGAAGAGTTTAGAGAAAAGATCGATGATGATCCCGAGAAAGCGGAGTTCTGGCTTGAAAATTCTACCCGTGTATTTGATGAGTTCTCATGTACACCCGAGGAGTGCTTAAAGTGTGCTATATCATTTTTTAGAGATTCAGCCTACCACTGGTGGAAGACTTTGGTAGCAGTGGTGCCAAAAGAAAGGGTTACTTGGGATTTCTTCCAGGAAGAATTCAGAAAGAAATACATAAGTCAGTGATTTATTGATCAAAAACGGAAGAAGTTTCTTGAATTGAAGAAGGGCAAGATGTCTGTGGCAGAGTATGAACGCGAATTTGTAAGGCTCAGCAAGTATGCCCAGGAATGTGTGTCCACCGAGGCCATTATGTGTAAAAGGTTTGAGGATGGGCTAAATGAGGACATTAAAGTGCTTGTGGGAATTTTGGAGCTGAAAGAATTTGTAGTATTGGTTGACCGAGCTCTTAAGGCTGAAGAATTGAACAAAGAAAGAAGAAAAGATACTATTGAGGCTCAAGATGTCAGAAAGAGGCCGATAAGCAAGGCATTTCAATCTCAATCAAAGAGGTCCAAAGAGACAAACCCTCGAATGATAGTTTCAGCTGGGGATTCACACAAAGATCGTGGTAGGGCATATTCGGGGTCTAAAGCTCAAGCTACTTCAGTGGCAAGTGTGGGTAATGTGTGATCTAGAAAGCTCGAATGTCAGCAATGTGGCAGGCAACATTTTGGTGAGTGTTGGGGAAACAAGTGAGCTTGTTTCAAGTGTGGTTCTCGCGAGCATTTTATCAGAGACTGTACGGAGAAAGTTAAAGAAGAAAAATTTCAGAGTGCTAGACAGAGTACTACTACTAGCAGAGGTAGACCACCGAGAAATACTAGAGGTAGAGCTAGCAGTAAAACTGTAATGAAAGATTCAGTGGCGAGATCAGAAGCTAGAGCGCCTGCTAGAGCTTATGCCATACGTGCCCAAGAGGATGCATCATCTCCCGATGTGATTACTGGTACATTTTCTCTCTATGATGCTATTATTATTGCATTGATTGATCCTGGATCTACTCATTCCTATGTTTGTATGAATCTAGTATCTAATAAAAAGTTTTCTGTTGAGTTTACTGAATTTACGATTAAAGTGTCGAACCCCTTAGGCCAATATGTGCTAGTTGATAAGGTTTGCAAGAATTGCCCATTAATGATTCAAGGTCACTGTTTTCTGGCTAATCTGATGTTGTTACCATTTGATGAGTTTGACGTTATTTTGGGAATGGACTGGTTGACATTGTATGATGCCAAGGTAGATTGTAAACAGAAAACACTAGAGTTGATATGTGAAAATGGTGAAACTCTGTGGGTTGAAACAGATGAATCAAATAAATTGCCTATGGCGATTTCGCACATATCTGCACAGAAATACATGAGGAAAGGATGTGAAGCTTATCTGGCCTATGTAATGAATACTGAGCTGTCTGGATTGAAGCTTGAATCAGTACTGATAGTCTATGAATTTCCAGATGTTTTTCCAGAGGAATTGCCTGGATTGCCTCCGAACAGAGAGATATAGTTTGCCATTGATTTGTTGTCGGGTACTGCACCGATCTCAATTGCTCTATATAGAATGGCTCCTACTAAATTAAAAGAATTGAAGGCTCAGTTGCAAGAGTTAATAGACAAGGGATTTGTGAGACGGAGTTTCTCTCCCTGGGGTGCTCTCGTATTGTTCGTAAAAAAGAAAGATGGCTCAATGAGGCTTTGCATTGATTACCGTCAGCTTAACAAGGTGACTATAAAGAACAAGTACCTGTTGCCGAGGATTGATGATTTATTCGATCAGTTAAAGGGGGCCACAATGTTTTCAAAGATCGATTTGAGGTTTGGTTACTACCCGTTGAGAGTTAAGGAGTCGAATGTGCCGAAAACCGCCTTTAGGACAAGGTATGGACATTATGAGTTCCTTGTGATGCCTTTCGGCTTAACAAATGTTCCAGCTATATTTATGGACTTGATAAACTGAATCTTTCGGCCATATTTAGATAAGTTTGTAGTAGTGTTTATAGATGACATTCTAATTTATTCTCGGGATGAGTCTGAACATGCCGAACACTTGAGAACCATATTGCAGATCTTGAGAGAAAAGAAATTGTTTGCTAAGTTTAGTAAAAATTTTGATTTTTGGGACATATAGTCTCAGGTGATGGTATTTGGGTGGATCCGAGCAATATTTCCGCGATCGTTGATTGGAAACCGCCAAAGAATGTATCCGAGGTAAGAAGCTTTTTAGGCTTGGCCGGGTATTATAGACGTTTTGTCGAGGGATTTTCGATGATTGCTTCTCCTATGACTAAGTTGCTGCAAAAGAATGTTAAGTTTGAATGGACTGATAAATGTCAGCAGAGTTTTGAAAAGCTGAAAGCACGATTGACTAAAGCACCAATTTTAGTACAGCCCGAGCTAGGGAAGGAGTTCGTAATTTATAGTGATGCATCATTGACAGGCCTTGGATGTGTACTAATGCAAGAGGGTAAAGTGGTAGCTTATGCCTCGAGACAGTTAAAACTGCATGTGAAGAACTATCCTACACATGATTTGTAATTGGCCGCTATTGTCTTTGCCTTGAAGATTTGGCAACATTATTTGTATGGTGAAAAATGCCGAATTTTTAATGATAAAAAAAGTTTGAAGTATTTGATGAATCAAAAGGATTTGAATCTGCGACAGTGGAGATGGCTTGAATTATTGAAGGATTATGAGTTAATGATTGATTATCATCCAGGAAAAGCGAATGTAGTTGCTGACGCTTTGAACAGGAAATCTTGTTTTACTTTGAGAGCCATGAATACGGGGTTAGCATTGTCTAATGATGGGTCAATCTTAGCAGAGATGAGGGCTAAACCATTATTTCTCTAGCTAATTTGTGATGCTCAAAAGAACGATAGTGAGTTGCGAACCAAGAGAACTCAGTGCGAATCAGGTTACGACTCAAATTTTTGAGTTGGACCGGATGACTGTTTGATGTTTCGAGACAGGATACGTGTACCAAAAAATGATGAATTAATTCAGAAAATATTACATGAGGTCACAGTGGTTGTTTGTCGGTTCACCCCGGTAGCACAAAAATGTATAATGATTTAAAGAAGTTATATTGGTGGCCAGGCATGAAAAGGGACATTTCTGAATTTGTAACCAAGTGTTTGATCTCAACAAGTAAAAGTCGAGCATCAAGTGCCTTGAGATTACTCCAATCGGTAATGGTGCACGAGTGGAAATGGGATAGGATTACCATGGATTTTGTAACCGGTTTGCCTCTGACTCCTAAAAAGAAGGATGCTGTCTAGGTAGTGGTTGATAGGTTAACAAAGTCGGCTCACTTTATACTGAATGCGTACCGATTACTTACTTGATAAATTAGCTGAATTATATATTCTTTGAAATTGTGAGGTTGCACGGGCACCTATGTCTATAATATCAGATAGAGATCCGAGGTTTACCTCGAGATTCTGGAAAAAGTTACAAGAAGCTTTGGGTACAAAATTGAACTTTAGTACCGTGTTTCATCCACAAACAGATGGTCAGTCAGAAAGAGTAATCCAAGTACTCGAAGATATGCTTAGATGTTGTGTTTTAGAATTTGAAGGCAGTTGGAAGAAATATCTTTGGTTGAATTTGCCTGCAATAACAGTTTTCAGTCAAGTATACAGATGGCACCGTACGAAGCCTTGTATGGTCGCAAGTGTCGGACTTCTTTATATTGGACCGAACTTAGTGAGAAACAGATTCACGGAGTTTATCTAGTTAAAGAAACCGAAGAGAAAGTAAAAGTAATTCGTGATTGCTTGAAAGCTGCTTCAGATCGACAAAAGTCATATGCAGATTTAAAAAGAAAAGACATTGAATTCCAAGTAGGTGATAAAGTGTTCTTGAAGGTGTCACCATGGAAGAAGATTCTGAGATTTAGCCGAAAAGGCAAGTTGAGTCCGCATTTTATTGGGCCGTATGAGATTACTGAGATAATTGGACCAGTGGCATATTGGTTGGCCTTACCGGCAGAGTTAGAAAGAATTCATAACGTGTTTCATGTATCAATGTTGCGACGTTATCGTTCTGATCCTTCACATCTGATTTCTCCAATATAAATTGAGATTTGATCGGACTTGACCTATGATGAGAAACTGATTAAGATTTTGGCTCAGGAAGTAAAACAGTTGAGAAAGAAAAGTATAGCTTTAGTGAAAGTGTCATGGAAAAGACATGGAGTAGAAGAAGCTACGTGGGAACCAGAGGAACCATGAGAAAACAGTACCCAAATCTCTTTACCGGTAAGATTTTCAGAGACGAAAATTCCTAAAGGGGGGAGAGTTGTAATAGCCCGATTTAAGGCCAAAACGAAATAGTGGTTTTGAAACCATGAATCCGAGGTTGAAAGAAATTATTTTGATTAAGTTTTAGTGTTTATATTATGATTTCATAATTGTGTGAAAATTTCGTTGCGAAATTTTATCGATTGGGTGTTTAATTTGGTATTTAGGACTAAATTGAAATAGGTAAAAAAATGTGTGTTCTAGTTCATAAAGTACTTGATTAAAATGGGGGTTTTAAGTAGAGGTCCTTAAATGGCAATTAGAACATATACTTTATATGGACAAAAATTAGGACATGGATGGAATTTTAAAAAAGTTTAGTAGTAAGGGCATTTTGGTCATTTGTATATTAAATGAAATAAAATGGGAAAAATAACACAAAAATGTGTTCATCTGCATTCAAGCTTGGCCGAAACTTACATGTTCTCCATAGCTAGGGTTTTTCCCAAGCTTTCAAGCTCAATAGTAAGTGCATTCAAGCCCCGTTTTTAATGTTCTTTACATTTTTGAAATCCTCGTAGCTCGGTCTACCTATTTCTACCATTATTTTGAGCTAGGGTTTATGTTTAAAATTTTACCCATGAATGATATGCATGTATTTTGATGTTTGATGGTAGAATATGAATTTTTGAAGTTAGGAGAACGATCTTTTCTAAGCAATTTTTAGCGAAAACGAGCAAAACGGCATAATCGGTAAAAATACCTATTGTTCATAACTATGTGTTAGAGTGAGAATTTGATGTTGTCATAGAAGGGAAAAATGATCATCATGTCATAAAACATAATAATAAGGGCTGAAATTAAATTCCCGAGCCTAGGGGAAAAATCATAATTTTGTAAAAGTTAGGGGGCAAAAATGTAATTTTTCCATAATGTGATTTTTGGATTGAAATAAATAGTATGAGTGTTAAATGAGCTAAATGTGTTGTTATAGATCAAGAAAGGCGTGGAATCGATCTCGAACGGGGGAAGGAAAATGTTTTGGACAAAATTGCAAAATTTCTATATTTTGCATCGAGGTAAGTTTCTATGTAAATAATACATTAACTTCATTTACATTTTTATATTTCAGCCTATCATATGTATTTTAGCTAATTTTGAAACATAAATCGACTATTGGAGGAATGGAAATAAGTAATAGAGAGAGAAATCCCGATTGAACATTTGGAAATATTGAATAATATAGATGGAGCGTAGCTAGGTCACATGTATGGTGTTGAGTGCACATCATGTGTACAAGAAAGCTACGAGATACTATGTAGTAGCCAGGTCACATGTGTGATACGGGATGTATCCCATGTAGACAAGAGAGCTACGGGAGAGATAAATGTAGCTAAGTCGCATGTGTGATTCCAAGTGAAGGACACCATGTAGACAAGAGAGCTACGAGATAAATTGGCTAGGTCACATGGGTGGTACTAAGTGTTCACCATGTGTACAAGAGAGCCGAATTATATGAAATATGATAGCGGGGCAGTGTGCTGAAACCATCAAGTATCGAGGATTGATCCGAATTGTTCAACGGGATAATTTTACGATGGCATTGTAATCATGGACTTATACTTGTGATGTATGAAATGTGGTGAAAATAAATTGTGATATGTATGCTAAGTGAGGTTAATACAAAGAAAGTGTGAAAGAGTGAATTTACAGTAATACTATTTTGGACAGTAGCAGTGACGTGACTTTGAAAACTCACAAAGAATAGTATAAATTTAATAAGAGGCTTAATGAGATATGAAATTAAAGCTCAATGAGTCTATTTTCATATAAAAGAAACAGAGCAAGCAAAGGAACTCTATGTTTTGAGATATTTATATTTGTGTGTGACTTGTTCAGATTAACTATGTGATCCCCTGTTCTGACTTTGATAAATCATTAAAAATTGTACAAAAATAATTAAGAAATATAGTTTATATGTATAGATTCCTTATTGAGACTAGTTTTAAATGAAACTGTTTCATGGCTATTTAAATTGTGTACTGGGAGAAATTCAACTCGTAGTGAACAGAGGTCAGATTAGTCAAGCTGTATAACAAGGGAAACTTTAACTAATAAATTGTACTAATTGGCTGGACCAAAAATTATAGAAAAAGATTAGTAATAATTTATATTAATCTAGTTTCAGGAAAATTTTACGGATTTGAATTTCGAGTTTTTTAACTAGAGTTATGATTTATTTAGCGAACATGACGCAGGAGAGACAACTCAATCAAAGTGGAGTAAATATTGAAATTAAAAGTAGATACACTTGAGTTAATGTGTAAACATATTAGATTCTTTAATTATTATTTATATACTTACTTACTAAGCTATAGAAGCTTACTTTCTTTTCTCTCTTTTGTCTTATAGTGTCGTCCGGCATTGCTCGGGAGTTAAGGATCGTTGAAGATCTGCCACACTATCAATACTTTTGGGTATTTGAACTAAACATTTCTTTTGAATTATGGCATGTATAGTAGGCTTCGTTATTTTGTTACGTGTCATAATTGCCTAGGTTTAAAATATTGGCTACATTATTTAACCAAATTATTTTGTATAAGCCATTGAAGTTGGCTAATATTGTTCAAGACATATGTTATAATGATACATTATCTATTTGGATGACATATTTCTATTTCGGTTTCGTTTATTGATATATATTATGATCTGGTAATACCTCCTACCCTGTTTCGATGTGGAACACGGGTATGGGGTGTTACAGAGAAAGAATGTGTTAATGAGTTAAGCGACTCAGGTACATACGAATTTTATACGAGTATTGAAAAGTGAAATAATTGATGAGCTTACATGAGAAAATAAATATGTAATCAATGAGAAAGGTTTGTATATATATAGATATGTTTACTTGTACTTGGTCTAGTAATGGAAATGTTGTGATTTATATGATAGCTTTATTTGTATATGGCTTACTAAGCTTTTAAAGCTTACTTTGTGTGTTCTTTCCATGTTATATAGATTATCGAAGCTAGCTTGGATTCAGGGATCGTCAGGAATACTTCATCGCACTATCGATCATCTTGTTGGTATTTTTGGAAGCTTTGTATATATGGTATATGGCATGTATAGCCCAGTGTCATCTTGATATGTTTTGAGTTGTGATTTTAGCCATGAGATTTGGCTTGTAAATGTTGGTATATGGCCATTTAAGTTGGTTTGAATTATGTGCTTGTCAAGTGATATATATATGATGTTTATAATGTCTAATGTGTTGGCTTGTTTGGTATAGTTTATAGATGAAGAAATATGGCTTGAAAGTTGGCATAATGTGGTTTGATTTTGAGATGATATTATAATGTGTTATGTGATATGGAATAGATGATAAGATAATGAGTTAATGTATTTGGAAGTTAGATAAGTTGTGAAGATTTTGGCATAATGATTTACTATGTTTTGAATGTGAAATTGAGTAATTGAAATGGTTGATAATAAATGGTATGATATGTGTGTGAATTGGCATGTTTTGGTTGTCTATTTATGTTTAGAAATGATGCAATTTGATGTGGTTTAGGTATGCTTGAGGAGGGTGAGAAATGTGACTTAAACCAAGTCTATTTTCACTCCACACGGCTGAGCACATGGGCGTGTGGCTCAACCGTGTGTGACACATGGCCTTGGTACACGGCCATGTGTCCCCTAGGGTACCCTTTGAATTAAAGTTAGTATACCCTAAAGTTTTGACACGGCCTAGACATACGGTCGTGTCTACTGGCCGCGTGTGGTACACGGGCTGGCACATGGGCTTGTCGTTGGCCGTGTGACCCAAGTTAGTAACCCCCTTAGATTTTACACGGCCTGGCACACGGGCGTGTCCTTGGCTGTGTGGTGCAAGTCAGTATGTATGCCCTGTTTTCATACGGTCTGTGACACGAGCGTGTCTGGTAGCTGTGTGAGGTACACGGGCGTGTCCGGTAGCCGTGTGAGGCACACGGCCTGTTCACACGAGCGTGTGACCTATGATTTCATAAAATTTTTCTAAGTGTTAGGAAATTTTTATATGTGATCAGTTTAGTCTTGAACCACTCTTAAGCATGTTTTAAGGTCTCGTAAGGCCTTACAAGGGACGTTTTGAATGGATTTTATTTATGATTGTATAAATGTATGTGAATGAGATGTATTGTCTGGTAATGCCTCGTAACCTTATTCCGGCATCGAATACGAGTTAGGGGTGTTACAAGACTCAAATTTTGTACCGGTCTTTACGTTTCAAATCTACTGTAAAAACATTGGTCTAGCTTTCAACTTAGCTAAAATCAAACCATCATCATACAACGTAAGTCACGTATTCATCGCTCGCAAAGCAAATAAAGACTTTCTACTCAAAGCATCAGTAACTACATTCGCTTTACCCGAATGATAATCAATAATCAAATCATAGTCTTTCAATAGCTCAAGCCACCTACGCTGTCTTAGATTCAAATATTTCTGTGACATTACATACTTCAAACTCTTATGGTCAGTAAATATATAACACTTTTCATTGTACAAATGGATTCGCCAAATCTTCAATGCAAACACAATAGTAGCCAATTCTAAATCATGAGTCAGATAATTCTTTTCGTGCAGATTTAACTGTCTAAAAGCATAAGCTATCACTTTACCTTCCTGCATCAAACAAGGCCTAAAAAGAGGCATCACTAAAAATCAAAAATTCTTTACCCGATTCAGGCTGAACTAGTACTAGTGTCTCGGTTAATAGTGCTTTCAACTAATTGAAACTTTGCTGACACTTCTCAGACCATTCAAACTTCAAATCTTTTTGCAAAAGTCTCACCATCAGTGTTGCAATCATCGAGAATCCTTTGAAAAAATTTCTGTAATAACTGGCTAATCCTAGAAAACTCCTAACTTCTGATACGTTTCTTGGAGGTTTCCAATCAAAAACTACTGAAATTTTACTCGGACCAACTCTGATGCAATATGTCCCAGAAAACTGACTTCTCGGAGCCAAAATTCACATTTGCTAAACTTGGCAAACAATTGCTTATCACGCAGGGTTTGCAGTACAACTCTCAAATGGTCGACATGCTCAGACTCATCTCATGAATAAATCAGGATATCATCAATGAATACCAAAATGAATCTGTCTAAATACAGTCTAAATATTCTGTTCATTAAATCCATAAAAACTACAGGTGCATTAGTTAAACCAAATGACATCACAATAATATCATAATGTACATACTTGGTCCTGAATGTAGTTTTCAGCACATCCAAATCTTTAACCTGTAACTGATAGCAGCCAGAACGAAGGTCAATCTTTGAAAATATTATTGCACCTTTCAATTGATCAAATAGATTGTCAGTTCGTGGCAATGGATATTTATTCTTGATTGTAACTTTGTTAAGCTAACAGTAATCAATACACAATCTCATTGATCTGTCCTTTTTCTTAACGAACAGAACCGGTGCACCCCAAGGTGAAAAATTGGGTCGAGCAAAACCCCTATCTGTCAATTCTTGTAACTGTGCTTTCAACTCTTGCGACTCAGTAGGAGCCATTCTGTAAGATACTATCAATATCGGTGATGTTCCTGGTACTAGCTCAATAGCAAACTCAACCTCTCTGTTCGGAAGTAATTCGGTTAACTCCTCAAGAAACACATCAGAATACTCACAAACCACTGGCACTAATTCAATTTTTAACTCAAATACTTTAGAATCTAGTACATATGCAAGGTAAGCATCACAACCTTTTCTCACATATCTCCTTACTGACATAGCTGAAATAAAAATAGGCAACCCACTCAAACTGTCAAATTCAATCTGAAGTGTCTCACCATTCTGACATTTCAATACAATAAGCTTTCATCTACAATTCACAATAGCACCATGCAGAGTCAGTCAATCCATGCCCAAAATCACATCAAACTCATCAAATGGTAATAGCATCAAATCAGCCGAAAAACTATAACCCTGAGTCATCAAAGGACAATTCTTGCAAACTTTATCAATTAACACATATTGACCTAGGGGGTTCGATACTTTAACCACGAATTTAGTGGACTCAATAGGTAAATTCTTAATTGATACTAAATTCATGCATACATACGAATGGGTTGATCCTAGATCAATCAAAGCAGTAACATCAATGTCAAAGATAAAGAAAGTACCAGTAATAACATCTGGTGCAGAAGCTTCATACACGAATAGCGTAAGCCCTAGCTGGTGCTCATGCTTTAAATCTCACATTAAAGTCTTTTGTTCCACCACAACTACTACTCACATTTCTAGGATCTCGAGGTGGTCTACTCTTCACGAGAGTGTTGTTGGGTCAAACATTCTAAGCTTTTTTTTTCTTAGATATTTTCGGGCAATCATGAATAAAATGCTTATAAGAACCACATTCGAAACACCCCATCTTCGCCATGCACTTGTAACACCCCTTACCTGTACCCGAGATCGGGACCAAGTACGAGGCGTTACCAGACATGTACTCAAACATTTTCAAGAAATACTGGTTATAAAAATTTTGTTTCAATTTGAACCCAATCAAACAACATCTTAGTGTCCTTAATATGAGCCTAAGGGGCCTAAAACATACATTGAGAAAGGTCCAAGACTAAATCGAGGGCCTGAGAAAGTTCTTGAGAAATTTTCTATGTTAAGCCTTACACGCCCGTGTGCTTTGGGACACGCCCGTGTCCCCTACCCGTGTGGGATTAATTGAATTTATTTTCCATTTCTAACCTATAAGGGTTTTCACACCGCCAAGCACACACCCGTGTCCCTAGCCCGTGTCCTTCACACTACCTAGACACGCCCGTGTGGTTGTCCGTGTCCAAAACTCAAGCATTCTATTTATGATGTCAGCATGCATTTAGGGGCACACAGCCAAGACACACGCCTGTGTTCTAGGCCGTGCCTTCCACACGGTTGAGACACACGACCGTGTCTCTACCCGTGTGTTTACTACCATAAATTCTAACTTAATATTTTTAGGTGCAGGGGACTCACAACCATTTCACACGCCCATGGGGCGGTCTGTGTGTCACACACGGCCTAGTCACACCCCCATGTGTCCACTCATGTAGACCTTGTTAGGCTATTTTCCAAGCCTTAGGTCGCCCTCTAATAACCATATCCACTTATAGTTTTCAATAACACTTAACATGGTCCAATTATACTCTTAAATGGCCTTAATATACCTCATTGCATGTAAACCTCATCTCATCGATTTTTATGCATGCTAGGTTGTCCCATTTATATTAAGGATTTCAATGGCTTGTAACTCAATTAAGATTGGCTTGTTATCTTAATTCATTGCCAAAATTGTGGCCTAACCACCCCATGTGATTTGGTCATGCTACATATGACTAATTGTAATACATCATATATAATCATCACAAGAACATTGGAACATAACATGCACAATTTGGTAAGTCATAACCTACACCAACATGAGCCAATTTCCATGGCTATATACAAGTGAATATGTATACTTTTATAAGCCTTCATATTAGCTAATCAAATGACACATATAACAAAATAACAAAAGGCCTATACATGCCATTGAACAAAAGAAGAGTATCTACATACCAAAGATAGACAAGATGATAGTGTGTTGACTTTCCAACCGTCTCCCAATCTTAACGAGTCCACTAGCTCTGTAAGACAGCGAAAAGAAAGGGGTAAGAATTTACATGCTTAGTAAGCCCGAGTAACTGGAAAGTAAACTTACCAATTAATTAGCATGCATCCATATTAGGCAATAAAACCAACAAGCATGAAATAGTTTCCCTATCACATGCACTCAATCAACAAGTTAGTCTCATAACAATGCACCATGTAATTTGTCTTAGATGAGCTCATCATTTAACATTTTCATTTTTATATCTAATGTTAATCCTGTTGAGTTTCTCAGAAGTCTCGATGGATTATCCATTTACCGTCAAATCATAAGAGTGACTGTCTCAAGTATGCACTCCCGCGAACCTCACATCATACGGCGGGATTACTAGTCCAAGCTAAATCCCCTGCAATGTAAACTCATAGGAAGATGTCGGGATTACCATTCCAGGCTAAATCCCTTGTAGCAAAAAACACCCGTAATGAGCCCGGATCTAAATTACCAGTCCAGGCTAAATTCAGACCCTAGTCGGATTACTTGTTCGGGCTAAATCCACAATGTACACATATTCTTCGGGAGGCTCGATCACTCAAGGAACATCCGTCCGGGCTAGATCCTTCCTATATTTGAGATCAACGGATTACCCTTCCGGGCTAAATCCTTTTCTGCAACACATGCAAGATCTCAAGTCATGTAAGCTAGGGTTTATCCATCGAATTTCCCTTTTTGACTTCAACCTGGACATTTATTATCATTTCATTATTATTAACATACTTCATGGATTTTTATGCCATCATCATAACCAATTATCATACATTCATAACACATGTAACTAGGCATATTAATAGTTTACTTAAAGTTATTTGAACTTACTTGGTATCCGTTTCGGTTTTGCGTCTCAGTTATTTTGAAACCTTCTATTTTCCTTGATCGACCTCTGGAATTTGTTCCTCGGGGTCTATAACAATAAAAATGAATCATTAATACCTCACATTATTCTTTTCAAGTCTAAATTTTACCCCCTAGATAAAATGACCGTTTTTCCCTTAACCTTTCACATTTTCACTATTTAATCCTTAGGCTCGTATAACGAAATACACGCAATTTCCACCTGACCCAAGCCTAGTAGAATGTTTTTCCCTCTTAATGCAGCCCACATCTTTCCATTATTTCACATTTCTACCACATATTTTACAACTTTTGTAAAAAAAAAATTGTTTTTTTTTGGGGTTTTTCATGAAAATCACCTAAGAAAAGATGTTTAACACACATCCAACTTTCATATTTCTCCATAAAACATCAAAGAATGAACATGTCACACATCAGTCACTTTGCAAACATGAACACTAACTTAAAATATGGGTAGAAATGGAGAGAGTAAGCTACCGGGATTTCAAAAATACAAAAAACATTAAAAACGAGGCTTGGGAGCACTTACTTTTGAGCTTGAAAATGTTATAAACCCTAGATATGGATGGCTTGAAAATTTCAGCTAGATGAGGGAGAAGAATGATTGATTTTTGCATTCATTTTCCCATTTTATTTCATTAATTAGCCAAATGACCAAAATGCCCTTAACCCCTTTCTTTCAAATTTCATCCATACATTCCCATTTTTGTCCAAAAACTTAAAAATTGGGTAAATTTCTCTTTAAGACCTTCTAATTAATAATCTAAAGCAATTTCATACAAATTTCTGCTAGAATCCAAGTTTTACAATTTATTCGATTTGGTCCTTATTTTCCAATTGGACACCTTACTCATAAAATTTCTTCATGAAACTTTAACACATGCATATTATCATATTCTAGACCTCTTAAAAATCATTAAATAAATATTTCAATGTCGGATTTATGGTCCCGAAACCACTTTTCTGATTAGGCCCTATTTTGGGATGTTACAGTACTCACCAAAATGTCAGCGTCTACACCATTGACAATCAAGTTTATTATCTTTAATGCTATCTATGCTAGCTACAGACGTAGCTTGTGTCTTGGAGTCTACATACTGTTTGCCTCAGACTCTATCAGGGTATCCCACTGAAGCAGCTGGATGGTTATGGTGTTCTTTCGATCTCTTCGACGATGACTGATACGATTTATACCAAATCACCACATTTAAACATATCAAAAGACAATTTATAACAAACATGTTTAACTACCATTTTAACTTCCATCATATAATTACCATAAACACCAAAACAACAACCATTACAAGGCCAAATATATATACATGCCAACTTAACACCATTTCATCATTCAAAATACCAAATTTACAAGCCCAAACATAATGGCTATGACATCAACCAAAACACCTATACATGCCATTATAACCAAGACTTAAAAACATCAAAATCTACCGATATAGCCAATGGATAGTGTGATAGGTCTCAGATGACTTTCCAACCCAAACGAGCTCCCGATAACTACAAAACATAGAAAAATAAACAAAAGGTAAGCATGTTATGCTTAGTAAATGCGTAGTATATAATCTATGCTTATCAATATGTTGCATAATCTTAAATTACATATGTATCATTTCAACATAAGAATAAATTATTCACAAACTTAATTCAAGTGAATTTATACTTCTCATTGCCATGGATATCACGTACTTACTAGTTTCCATAGTAATGAGGTAAATTGCATCGATAATTCTTACCAAAGATCACACGAATAAAATCACATGGTTGTCCCAACACTTTTCATAGCTCAATAGCCCAAGCTATCCCTTTTCACAGGTTAATAGCTGAAGCTATCCCCTTTCATTATTTGATGGTCGTCACCATCCTTTTTCATTGTTGATGGTCGTCACCATCCCTTTTCATAATTTGATAGCTGAAACTATCCCTTTTCACAATTGGATAGCCAAAGCTATCCCTTTTTGTTGTTCAATGGTCATCACCATCCCTTTTCATTATTGATGGTCGTCATCATCACTTTTCATAATTTGATAGTCGAGGCTATCCCTTTTCATTATTTTGATTACCAAAGCTATCCCATTTCATTAGCCGATGATCATTGATACGCTATTGGATTTTTCCATCGAAACATAATTTGAAATTATATAAATTACTAGCATTTAAAACATAATTTAAAATGCTATTTAAACGTACAAACTTACCTCGACGATAAACGTAGAAATTGAGTCGACCAATTCGAAGCTTTTTCTTTGCCTCGATCTAGAGCCGTACGTGGTCTATCTTGATCTAAATGAATAAATTCGATCAATTTAATAACTATTCTATTCAATTCAATCCAAATTCATATTTTAGCAAAATTACATTTTTTCCTTATAATTTTTATTTTATTACAATTTAGTCCTTAGCTCCTAAAAATGAAAATTCATGCAATTCACCTTTAAACCCACCATAGCCGAATTTCAAGTAGGTCCCTAGCAAGCCCTACATTTCATCTATTTCACAATTTAACCATGTATATTTTTCTATTTTTTAATTTAATCCCTAGATGACAATTTCATCAAAAATCACTTAATAAAAGTTTTTTTATCTAACAACAACTAACCATTTTCTTTCATCAAACATAAAAAAAATACATATAACTTCATGGTAAATCCCTAGACTTTTAACATTTTTGCAAATCAATCCCTGGGCTATCTAGATTAAGTTATAACATGTAACACCCCGTACCCGATACCGTTGCCGGAGTCGAGCGCGAGGTGCTAACAGACTTGATTACTTTGTTTTCACAGTCCATTTAAAAAAAAAATTTCAGACAGTGGCTAAGCTGCGTCACTTCATCGCCTTAAAAATCATATCTCGAGTTCCAAAACTCGAAAACTGATTCCGTAAATTTTCCTGAAATTAGACTCATATATCCATCTGTGGATTTATTTCTAGAATTTTTGGTCAGGCCAATTGGTACAGTTTATTAGTTAAAGTCTCCCCTGATTCTGGGTTTGACTACTCTGACCTTCATGTAATACGACTTGGATATCTCCCTGTACAGAGCTTCAATACTCATTCCGTTTGTTTCTAATGAAACTATACTAAAAGGGGAATCTATAAATATAAGGCATGACTTCTAATTGTCTCTGGATAATTTATGGTAAATTTTCAAAGTTAAACAGGGGATCCAGAAACCGTTCTGGCCCTGTTTCACGAGAACTTTAATGTCTCTTAATATACTGTTCATATGATCTTTTCGTTACTTTCATATGAAAATAGATTCATCAAGGTTCGATTACATAATTTATTTACTATTTTAGTGATTTTTCAAATCTACACCACTGCTGCTGTCAGCATCTATTTTCAAGGTAAACTTTACCTATTTCGTGGTTTCCATGGACCAACTAGAGTTTTGTCATACATAGGTCCACATATGATCATATTTAGCCATTCCAATGGCTGATCATTTGCCCAACACTTCCATTCCAGTCCATAGTCACATCATGAAACCATATATATATACATAAACACAAATGGTCTAATGCCATACTCCACTTCTACGAGCCATTTTCGCATGGTCATACACACATACATCACAAAAAGTACTTGAAAAACAACAAAGGGTAGTCCTATACATGCCATATCCGAGTTCAACTAAAAGAGTACCAAAAGGGCTTTGATAGTGTGGATGACTTGACTTGATGATCCCGAATCCGATAGCTAACGAGCAAAATCTATAAAACAGAGAGCCAAAGCAACGGGTAAGCATTTTAATGCTTAGTAAGTCTCAAGTAATGAAATCAGCTTTGACTAAAGTATTACATTCACATAGCTAAATGAATCACTTTATTAATACACATTCTCATAATCATACTTACTTCACACTTCATCAACATATACACACACAAGGTATCAACCTATCTAAGAGCCGAAAGTTCATTAGTCGATTGAGCGAATACTATTTAAAACGAATCAACTTTTCCGATGCACATGCAAACATACCTTATCGTTTGGGTTTTTCGAGCGTATTAATTAAAATTATTATAGCACAAATCGCTCACCTTCAAACCCAAGTTTCTTGAGGATTTAGCGGATATAACCACACGCCCAATTGCCTTGGTCTTAACCGGACATAGCAACTTCGCACAAATGCCTTGGTCTTAGCCGGATATAACAACTTCATAAAAATGCCTTGGTCTTAGCCGGATATAACAACTTCGCACAAATGCCTTGGGTCTTAACCGGATATAACAACTTCGCACAAATGCCTTGAGGGCTTAGCCGGATATCATTCAAATGCTCATGCACACATATATCAATATTCATGACACATCCATATTTCATTTCCGTTACTAAGGCTCAAACACAAATCATTTATCAAACCTTTCCAATTTGGCTCAATAGCCACACACAAAAGCATGATTTCAATTGGCTTTATAACATAGGCTCTATGCACATTCGGCTATCCGCCATAATATGACAAATCATTTCAATATAAATCAAGTAGGGTCATTACTTGAAGACTTACCTCGGATGTTGTCGAATGATTTCGACGGCTATTCGATCACTTTTTCCTTCCCCTTATCCAAATTTGGTCCTCTAAGCTCTTGAGCTTAATTCAAACAAATAGAGCTTATTTAATAATTTATCAATTTAACAATCCGATTAAATACATTCATATTATACAATTAGGTGCGAATAGCTTTATTGACTAGTTATTCAAGCATTATACATGTGCTCTACTCATGCACCACCGAATAATAGGACTAGCTTAATACCTTGCATTTTCGAATTCATAGACATCATTTCGTTCCTCACAACACACATTTTGTCCCTAACCATCATAAGAGCCCAAGGCATCACTTACAATGCCAAATTCCAATTAAGTCTACCATCATAGCATTATCATATTTATGCACTTGGTAAGTTGCGTCTGAACACATTCGGCACTAGGTGTCCAAACCAATGTTCCTCGAACATTAAACTCAATTATAACCCAATCAAAATTCCTTAGCAACAAGCATTTAACAACAATGTACTTAACCAATTCCTTAAGCACACATTCGCAACATATATATATATGTCAATGACTAAAACACTTAGGCCGATTCTTTCCATTTTGTATCTATGCACCTATTTGATCATTAGTTTAGTTCAAACACCCTTACACCAAGATTCATCCAATTTAACATGAAACACAAACCTAAATCCTCAATAGCTACCATGGTAGAAAGTTCTAGTCATCCCAAAATTCAAAATTCTTAGCATGGGCTACCTAGAGGATTTGATGACTAGTTCAAATCTCAAACCATTTAACATACTTATCAAAATATATAACATTACCACCATTTTTCTTTAACCTCTACCATGGCGAATGTTCATATCACCATCCATTTCAAAGATTTCGGCATGGTTAAGTAAGGGACTTAGAATCTAGCTTAAAACCATGCTAAGATTTTAAAGGACTAGCTTGAGTTTCTTACCTTAATGAAGGCCTACCATGGCCGAATGGCTCCTCCTCTTCCTCTCTTAGAATCGCCAAGAAGAAAACATGAGAAAGACTCCTTTGTTTTTTTCTCTTTTCCTTATTTTATTTACTTATGTTATAAAATATAAGCTACTAACTAATAATTAATACATATTATGTGCATATAAGCCCATCATGGCGGCCACTACTTATGATATATGGGAAATTTGACATGCAAACCCCTCATTTTTGCATGCATGATCCACTAGTCATCACACATTTCCCCATCATACTTCTAAAGTTTACTACTAGGTCCTTTCTAGTGAAATTCACATTTATAACTCTAAATCAAAACATCAAAATGTCACACATGAGTTAACACATATTATAGGCATCAAAATAAATTTTAAATTATTTTTATGCCTCGGTTTTAATGGTCCCGAAACCACATTCCGACTAGGGTCATTTTAAGGCTGTCACATAACAACTTCAAAAAATAGAAATATCATTAAAACAGAATAAAAATGCCCTTACATGCATAGATGGAGTATGGCCGAACCTTGAAAGGTCTTTAATGGCTTCCTTAGGTGCTAAATATGGTTGATGAAGAAGAAAAAAGATAATATATTTCTTTTACCCTTTTTTTTATTTTAAGTTGTTTTTATTAATTTACCAAATTAACCGTAAGTAATAATGTGACAGCCCTAAAGTGACCCTAGTCGGAAAGCGATTTCGGGACCGCTAAATCGAGTCACCAAATTATTTGAATATGATATTTATTGTCTAAAATATGTGATTATGAATGTGTGAAAGTTTTAAGCTTCGATTTAGTAAATTGCATGTGAATTTAGTCAATAGGACTTATGTGTGACACTTCTGAAATGTGATAGGCTAATCTATAAGGATCTAATAGTGCATGTAATCAAAAGGGAGGACTTGCATGTCAATTTTCCCCCCCTAATTAGTAGTGGCCGGCCATGAGCATGAGGGTGGACAAAATGTTATGGCTAAAACATGTCATAAACATGTGGGTTGATGCTTTATGTTAGGAATAATAAAATAAAGAGCATAGGCAATAAAATATTAGTGTTAGTAGGAGGAGAATCAAAAAAAAAAAAAAAGAATGTGTGTGGTTGTTCCCCCCCATTGCCGTGAGTTGAAGAAAAGAAAACAAAGAAAAAAAAGTGTCCATCCTTTTTCATTTCTTTTGGCCGAAAGTTCTAAGGAAGAAGGAAGGAGTTCTTGCTTCATGATCGGCTTGGAAGAGGATTAGGAAGAGGTTTGGCCATACTTGTATCTAGGTTAAGGTATGTTTGATGTTGTGCCATAAGATTCATGCATGTTTTTAGTAGTAAGCTTGAGTTCTAACTAGCCCATGGTTCAAATCTTTAACTATGTCATGGAGATGATATTCGGCTAAGGTGGATTTGTGTTGATGCCAATTGCATGCTAAAAGTGAAGCTTTGTAATGATGCATGTGATGGTGGATTGATGACTCTTGAATCTTCTTTTTAGCATTTTTGAGTGAGACATTAAGTTCTTTGTTTAACCATGACCAAAATTGAAATGGTATGGTGTTGTGATACATTCGGCCATGGTGGGAAATAGAAGAGAAATATGGTTGTTGTTCACGTTATTTGGATGAGAAATGGTAGTAAGGTGAAGTGCAAATGTTAGTGTTTGATTTACTAGTGTATATATGTGTATTGGCCAAGTTTTGAACTTGAAACAAAATGGTGTTTAGTCAATACAAGTGACCATACTTGTAGAATGTATTAAGTGTTGCAATCGGCCTCAACATAGACATGCATGTTCGCCACATGAATGAGTACATAAGTTGATGTGTATGTTCGGCCATAGGTAAGCATATTGATGGCTTTATCTTGACTTAGAAAATTCGGCTAAGGGGAATATTAGCTAATATGTTGAATTCGATTCGTGATTTCGTACATATGTGACTCTAATGTCTAATGTATATATGGGCTAAGTACCTTGAGCTTCTCTTTTGATGTTCGAATGAATTGTATTAAATTGCTTAATGTGATTAAAAATGCGTATGACCATTTTATATTTGAGCTAAAGGTGGCCATATGACCCATCAAATTCATTGTCATGTTCGGCCATAAGCTAGCATAATGAGACTTTAATAAGTTAAATTTGTTTGAATTAGCTCAAGAGCTTAGAGGACCAAAGTTGGATAAGGGAAAGGAAAAAGTGATCGAATAGCCGCCGAAATCGTTCGACAACATCCGAGGTAAGTTTTCGAGTAATGGAGCTTAGATTATGATTCGATTAGATTATGTCTTAAGTAAATCAAAATCATGCTCTTTGTATGTGGCTATTGAGCCAAAATTTGTAAGTGTGATAAGTGTTTTGTGTTTGAGCTTTGGTAATGAAAATGAAATATGGATGTGTCATGATTTATTGATATATGTGCATGGTTATTCGAATGATATCCAGGCTAAGTCCCGAAGGCTTTTGTGCTAGGTGACTATAACCGGACTAAAATCCGAAGGCATTCATGCGAGTTGCTATATCCGGGCTAAGACCCGAAGGCATTTGTGCTAGTGATTATACCCGGGCTAAAACCCGAAGGCATTTGTGCTAGCGACTATATCCGGGCTAAGTCCTGAAGGCATTTATGCTAGTGACCACATCCGGGCTAAGACCAAGGCCTTGTGCAAGTAGTTATATCCGCTAAATCTGAAGATTTCTTGAGTTTGGGAATGAGCGATCTGCTGTAATAATTTCAATTAATACTCGTAAAATCTCAACAACGAGGTATGTGTTGTACATGCATTGGATTAATTGATTCCTCTTAAATAGCATTCGCTCAGTCGATTAAGGAGCTTCCGGTTTTTGGTTAAGTTGATCCCTTATGTATGAATATAAGGGTTGGAAATGTGAAGTAGGACTGATTTTTGAGATTATATGTGTATATGAAATTATCCGTTTAGCTATATGAATGCTATACTTCAGTTGAGCCTAATTCCATTGCTCAAAACTTACTAAGCATTAAATGCTTACTCCGTTCTTTGAATCTCTGTTTTATAGATTTTGGTTCGTCAGCTATTGGACTCGGGAGTGTCGAAGTCAAGTCGCCCACACTATCAAAGCCCCTTTTGGTACACTTTTGGTTGAACCTTGAAATGGCATGTATAGGACTACCCGTTTTGTTGTTGGTCATGGACCCTTTGGTTTTGTGTAAATTTGGATAGCCATGCGAAAATGGCTTATATACACTTTGAGCTTAGTATTATAATCGTCTTGTATGATGTTCAGTAAGAGGTATGGAAATGTTTGGGAACAATTAGCCGTTGGAATGGTTAATCATGATCATATTTTGTGCTATATATGCTAAAGGGCTAATTGAATCATGGAAACTATGTAATAGGTAAAGTCTACCTTAAAAATAAATGCTGATAGTAGCAGTGACGTGAATGTGAAAAATCACTAAAAATAGTAGGAATGGAATTAAATAGTGAATAAATTATGTGATCGAACCTTGATGAATCTATTTTCATAGGAAAGTAACGAAACGATCCTATGAATAGTATATTATGAGATATTTAAGTTTTCGCGAAACAGGGCCAGAATGGTTTCTGGATTCCCTGTTCCGACTTTGGAAATTTATTATAAATTAACCAGAGATAATTAAAAGTCATGCCATATATGTATAGATTCCTTTTCGAGTCTAGTTTCCATAGAAACAAACGGAATCAATATTGAAGCCCTGTACAGGGAGATATCTAGGTCGTAATACAGGAAGGTTAGGGTAGTTGAACCCTGTAACAGGGGAGACTTTAACTAATAAACTGTACTAATTGGCTTGACCAAAAATTCTAGAAAAAATGTTTTGGATGGATATATGAGTCTAGTTTCAGGGAAAAAATACGAAACTGATTTTCAAGTTTTGGAACTCAAGATATGATTTTTAAGGTGACAGTGACGCAGTTAGTCAGCTGTCTGGAAATTTTTAAAATGGACTGTGAAAATAAGTGAATTAAGTCTGTTAACCCCTCGTGTCCGACTCCGGAAACAGTCTCCGGTACAGGGTGTTACAAATAACCTTTAAAGCCATTAAAAAGTTGTCCATCTTTCTCCACTATTAAATTAATGGTCTAATTACGTTTTAAGGCCACTCATATTTCAATTTCATAGCAATTTGACACCTTTTACTTATAGAACTCAAATTTTGCACCTTATGCAATTTAGTCAGTTTTATCAAATTAAGCATGCTAAAGATAAAATTTCTTAATGAAATTTTTATACGACACTACTAACATGTTTAGACATTAAAATATTAATAAAATAAATATTTTAATGTCAGATTTGTGGTCCCGAAACCACTATTCCGATTGTATTGAAAACGAGATGTTACAACTCTCCCTCTATTACTCAAAGATCTGGTCCTGTAGCTAAAGGTTGCGGAATCGCCCGTGGTGGGTCAATTGCAAGGAGTATTAAAAGTAAAGAAACTGATTCTACAACACAACATTTTGAAGCTAAAGCTCCTGCCCGAGCCTTCATGGTCTGAACCAAAGATGAGGGTAATGCTACCGATGTTATAGTAGTTATATTTCTTTTATGTTTTGCACCCATTCATGCTTTAATTGACCCTGTCTCTAGCATTCATATGTTAATTCTAGCTTCTTAAAATCGAGAAAATTGAAATACGAATCATGAAGCATGGCAATAATTGTTATGAGCGCTTTGGAACAATTTGTGCTCGTTAATTAAGTGTGCAGACGTTGTTCATTAAAGATCCAACATAAATTGTTCCCAGTTGATTTGTTGATCATGTCATTTGGCGATTTTGATGTAATTTTGGGAATAGACTGGTTGATCGAGAATAATGTAATCTTAGACTGTTTTCAAAAGAAGTTCTCTATTCCGAGTTATAAAGGTGAGATAATTAAAGTCAAAGGCATGAGATCGAGTGATTCTACTCGTATCATGTCATCGATTCGAGCTAAAAGCTTCTGAATTAAGGCTGTAAAGCATATTTGACTTATATTATTAACTCAAATTCAAATGAAATAAAATTGGATAAGATCCAGATAGTATGTGAATTCTCGGATGTGTTTCTAGAAGAATTTCCAAGATTACCTCCTGTTCATGAGCTTGAATTTGCAATTGAAGTTTACTCGATTACAAATCTAGTGTCTATTGTTTTGTACTGTATGACGCCAACAAGGGTAAAAGAGCTAAAAATTCAATTACAAGATCTTCTGGACCGATGCTTTATATGTCCTAGTATACTACCTTAGAGAGCTCCAGTGCTATTTTTCAAATGGAAAGATGGGTTGATGCGACTCTGTATTGGTTATTGGTAGTTGAATAAGCTGACAATCAAGAACTAATATCCGTTTTCATGTATCAACATTCTATTTGACCAGTTGAAAGGTGCATAAATTTTCTCCAAGATTGATTTGAGTATCAGCCGAGGGAGTCCATGTGGATCCCAAAAAGATTGAAGCTATCTTGCAATGGTAATTGCCAAAAATGTGTTAGAAATCCTAAGGTTCCTGGGTCTAGTTGGATATTATAGAAAGTTTGTAAATGGATTTTCCAAAATAGCATTGCTTATGACAAAACTTTTTCAAAAGAACATATCATTCGTATGGAATGACCAATGCTAGGAGAGTTTCGAGAAATTGAATGCAATATTGACAGAAGCCTCAATTTTAACCTTACCCGAGTCAGGGAAAGAATATGTAATATTTAGTGATGCTTCACTGAGTGGATTGGGTTGCGTCTTTATGTAGGATGGTAAGATAATTGCTTATGCGTCTCAGCAGTTAAAGCTACATGAACGCAATTATCTGACACATGATTTAGAGCTGACCGCTATAGTATTTGCTTTGAAGATTTGGAAACATTATTTGTATGGGAAAAGGGCTATATTTATAATGATCATAAAAGTTTAAAATATCTCATCACCCAAAAAGAGTTAAATTTGTAACCGCATCGTTGGATTGAATTGCTGAAAGACTATAATTGTATAATTGATTACCATCTTAAAAAAGTGAATGTAGTGACTATTACTTTAAATCAAAAGTCAATAGTTGAGCTGAGATCAATGTTTATTCAATTAAGTATATGTGATGATGACAGTTTATAACCTGAATTGAAAGTAAAGCCTTTATTGTTTAATCAAATAAAAGAGTAACAATCCACAAATGCTAAGCTAGCATAAAAAAAAAAAGGTTGCTCAACAATACGATAATGAAAATTTCAACATTTGTGTAAATATTTCACCTTTTGATCAACATATGATATATAATATGCTTTCTTTGCAAAATGGCACTTAAATAGAAACGGAGTAAGGTTTTTTAATTTATTATTATTAATTATTATTTTTTTTTTACTAAACCTATCAGTAAGAAAAAGAAAATGGGGGAAAATGTAAATTGAAAAAATAGAAATGGATATCCAAAAATCCCCTCCTCAAATTCACTCAATCTTAGTCTTCCCCTCCCCTCTCCTCCCCTCCCCTTCTCTTTCTCATTCCCTCTCCTTCTCCCTCCTTCGCCTTCGGAACCCTTTATTTTCCAGAAGCTTGAAATACCATTTCTCTCTTTTGGTATTTCAAATCCCCCCCTCCCCCCCAAAAAAAAAAACCCTAATTTTCTCTACAATCCTAAACCAAATCTCTTTCTTTCTTTTCCGGATAAATAATCAGGTATTTAATCAACGTTCGATCATTTGTTATTTAAATCTCATAATTTTCATTCGCATTATTACATCATCTTCCCTTTTATCGATCTCCGAATTTACGTTGTTTGCCCTTCGTTTTAATCGCACGCCTTTCCTCTTTCAAGTTTCTTGCTATTCATTTTAATTGCATGATCATCATTTTTTTCCCATTGGTTTTACTGGGTAATTTCTACGACAGAATCTACAGATAGGGTTTTCAGACTTGAGTTATTTAGGTCGTTTGCATCGAATGAAACATTACATGGGTTTTCTAAGATTTATTTTTATTTGTTTATTTTGCTTCACAATTCAGATATTCTTTTTGGGTTTTCGTTTACCATTTAACATTGAATCTATCATTATTGATGTCATAGAATCGATGTGAATTGGAGCGGTTGGAATTTTCCTTGTATAGAATTACTCCTCATCTGGTGCTTCAGATTATAATAAACTGGATTTAATGGAGGCTAACGTTTGTGACATTAATCACTTAGATGCCGATGTTCTTTTGCCTCCTAGGAAGCGCCTGTTAGCAGGTTTTAAGAAACAGGTTTCGAATGCTAATGGTACTTCAGATCAGCCATCAGCTGCTTCTTCCACTTCATCTCCTCCGTCGCCTTCACCATCATCTGCTACTTCATCAACCGATTTTAATATTCATCTTAATAATCTATTGAGTTCCCATGTCAATGACCCAAACCTTTCTCCTGAGAAGATTTTTGAGGCCTCGAGAGCTGCATCAATAGCTGCTGCTAAGGCTGCAGAGGCTGCCAGAGCTGCAGCAGAGGAGAAGGCTGCAATTGCAGCTAAAGCCATCGCTGCAGCTAAGAGTGCATTGGACTTGGTAGCAACATTTTCTGAAGATGCTGGTAGTAAGGATAGATACCTAAAAAGGAATAAGCTCAAGAAGCATGTCCCTGTTCAAGCCTTGTACAAAAAAGACCAACAACCAATTGAGAATTCTAGGGTAGATGAAGATCTAGTCAGTAGATTGAACCGGGCAATCAATAGTTCTCCAAGAATCTCAAAGGATTCACTAAAATCTGAATGGAGAGGTCATCAACAGAAAAGGCCTAAGAGCTTGCCAACCTTTGATAACACAAAGGTTTCCAATGGGGGTATCATGTTGGGAGGAAGCCCATCTTCTACCTGCAATGGAGCGATGATAGCAGTTGAAATTGATTCCGATGACTTGGTTGAGGAGCATGTTAAAGTGGAGGCAAAGGTAGCCAATTACAAAAAATCCAGACCGTCAATGTTGGATAATGGTGAAGCAGAATCAGGTTATCTGAAGGAAAAAGCCAACGAAGATGCGTATTCCTTTGGTAAAAAGAGAGGAAGAGTGAAGCTAAAGAAGTTGCCCTTGAGCATTTGTTCCTATAGGGATCGAGTGAATCTTAAGGAAGAGATGATTACTAAGAACATGGGCAATTCGACTGCTGTTGTTAAGCCTGTGTTTTTCTCTGGAACCCTCTGCTGATGGTTTTCAAGGCCCCTGCATGTATCGAACAAAAGTATATCATGCAATCATAAATTTGAGTTATGTTCATATAGCAGGTGGCTTCAATTGTTAGAGACAATAGCTGAGGTAGGATTCACAGTTGTCTTTTTATAGAAATGGAGTTCACACTCCGTTTTATCTTTTTTGCTCATCTCCGGTTTTGTAGTTGAATTTGACAGAATGTACATTTGAATGTTCAAATTGCTTGCCTCTAACAGAATAACAGCAATAATTGAAGTTGAGGTAAAGAGGGATGCAATGCAATAAATATTAGATGTTTCTTCCTTGTTACTTTTTGCATATTCATCCTGCTTTCTGGGATGATCCATGTTAACTTTAATGCCTTTGGTATTGTTTTTTCAGCAGTTGAATTATTTATATTATTTTTCTTCTCTCTCTCTTCTTTTTTAATCTTGTTTCAAGGTAGTTGCTTAATAATTCATAATCTGTGTCTTGTCTAAAATATTTAAATCATAGCTGCTGTTTAATTCATGCCAATTATAATGTATTATCCATCTCCATCATTACAACATGGTATTAATCGGAGACTTGTTGGGTAAAATGGTAGAAGAGTTAGTCTAGTTTTATTCATGAAACACTCAGAGAGCTTACCCCCAACACGAATCCAACCAGCCTACACTCAAAACATAATCAGACCCTTATGACATCACTGACAAAAAAGACAACACCAAATATGTTGGGTCAAAAGTTTCGGACAAGTGGATCAGCTGAACCCAACTTCTAAATTTTGTGAGTTTGCACATGCTTCCAGCTGGACCAAGTGGGTTGATCTGCAGTGACACCGTTGCATTATATTTTGTAATTTCTGCTTTGTCTTATTTAAAATCTACAGCAAATTTTCTAGATTCAAACTGAAGAAAAAGATTAATTTATCTATACTAGAATGCGACCTTGTTGCGGACAAAACAATAACGAATTACAGATAGCAATTGTAAAAGAATTGAAAATTTAAAATATATATTGCATAAAATCTTAAAATAAATAAAATATTGTAAAAAGAAATGTATATTAAATAATATATCACATAGAACTATATTAAGAAAAGCTGTATGTCCGGTTGCGGACAAGAAAATACAACAATATAGGTCAAATAACTTAAAATTTTTTAATTATTTATTTTAAGAGAATATTTAATGCACTGTCACGAAATTGATACTTTTAGACTCTAAAATTAGGAAATTAATAAATATCCTAAAATATAAAAAATAAATAAATATCTAAAAATATATATGACAAATTTTTAATGTTGTTTGTGAAATAAATAAAAACACACACTACCAATGTATCAAATACTAACTCTTGTTTTAATCCATACAAAATTTAAAATTTAGATATATTTGATTGAATATTGTATTTTAATAGCTTAATATTTACTTTGTGCCCTGTATTGTGTACAAATTTATAGTTTGGTATTTCAAACAAATTTTGTCAGTTCCTATATTATCATTCCGACTATACTGTTACTCCATTTCATATTTATATTAAAAAATCCTATTTGGCATGTAAAACTAATTAAGTTTTGACATGTGGACAACTTATCCACGTCATTTTATTGACTTATTTTCCATATAATTTAAAAAAGAATCTTAAAAGAAAAGGCTAAATAATAAAAGAAAAAAAAACCGAAACTTTAATGAAGAAAAGGGGTTGATAAAATCTCAAACTCTCTATCATTATTGATTTGATTGAGAATTTTGGGATTTAAGGTTGGGGAAATTTGGGTCTGATAAAATCTCTATCGTTCTTGTAGAATTTGTGGTAATTTCTTCACCAATTGCTGATATGACTTGGTGTGTAAAAGTTCCTAATGTATTTGTAATCCATTTTCCTGTTGATTCGTATGATTTGGATGTTTCCTGAATGAATAACTGACATCCATTTCTTCCATCTTTATCTTATTAGTAAATTTTAGCGTAAATTGGTTGCAAAAATCTCAATTTGCTGAATTCAATATTTAGATCGAGATTGTTGAAACAGATATTTGACACGAGTTCTAATAAAATATAAGCAGTAAGTAAAATAAGAAAAGGGAAGAAATAAATATAAGAGATTTGTTAATTAGTTAGAAAACAATCTTACTCTGAGGAGCCTCGTTCAATGACCGATTCTTATTCAACAATATTCAAAATCATTTAGATTCAATCTATCCATATAAGAAGTAATTGCAACCTCAACATTAACTCCAATTGGTACAAATCACTTGTCCAAAAAAACTCGCTTACATCAAGTATAAATTCTCTAATAAAAGCTTAACACAATAGTGCAAAAAATACAGAGTAAAAGATAAACAAATAACCAACCAAAATCACTCCAGAAGACAACTAAATGTGCGGCACAACAACCTACTTATAGGCTATAAATTGACATCTCCATGTAGTCTTAATAACTCTCAATTATAATTTGAATATATCTCTTTAAATTATCTCCAAAAATTATTCTAAAATAAAACATTTTAAACCAAACAAAATGAGTAGGTAAATCACCAAATAAATAGCTTAACGAATAAGGATAAACCTTATGGGATAAGACATATCGATCTCATAGTTCCTTCAACCATCCAAATTTGACCACCATTGTTTGAGACGAAATAAAATACATTTTTAGACTTATTTGCTTATGGAGTAACACTTGTGAAGGCCCAAGTAGAAAAACCAATATATCACATAGGAAGGCCTTTCTTAGCAACTGGAAGGACCCTTATTGATGTGCAGAAAGGCGAGCTTACTATGTATGTTTAGGACGATTAGGTAACATTTAATGTTTTTAAGTCTATGTGATTTCCTAACATAATTGATGATTTTTCTGTACTGTCCGATTTAGAGGAATTAATCATGGAAAAGGAAGTCAACTATGTTGAGGACCTATTAGAACAAATTTTAACATCAGACCCTCCAAATGATGAAGAGGAGGATGAATACTTATCTTTGCTAGAAGCTAATAAAAAAGGATTTAATTTGCAATCCCATTTTGAATCTTTGGAGTTAGAAAATAAGGATTATGCCCAACCAAAAGCGTTAATCGAGGAGCTACCTAAATTAGAATTGAAGGTACTTCCCTCACATTTAAAATATGTTTATTTAGGTAATGCTTCTACTTTACTTGTGATTGTTTCATCGAAATTAACCATTGAGTAATAAGAGAAACTCATCTTAGTATTAAAACAATTCAAGAAGGCTATCAGATGAACCATAGCCGATATTCGCGGTATTAGTCTGTTTGTATGCATGCACAAGATCATCCTAGAAGATTGCGAGAAAGGGATGATTGTAACGCCCCAATTTTCGGGAATTCTGTAAAAGTTGTAAAATTTAAAATTCTGTGTGCTGTTTGTTATGTGTAGGATTAATCATGTAGGTGGGCCTTCTAGAGGCCCAAGCTTAGGATAAAACCCGGTAGTTTTAATTAAATTTAATTCTATAAGAGAAAGGGGTTCTGATAAATTGGGCTTTTAGGAATTATTTGTGAAAAATGAATCACAAGGAAGCAAGTGGTAAAGTGGCATGTGGCGCCCTTTGGGAAGGATGTAGTGGCGTGTGGAAGCTTGGGAGGACCGAGTTCAAGTCACAATGACAAAAATTAAGTGATTAATTTTTATGTACAGGGAAGGGAAGTGATGGAACTGAAATAAAAGTCTGTCAGGAAGAGTTTAAGAGGGTAAGGGGATTGAATAAAGATAGAGATAAGGGAGGAAATCTAGGAGCTGATTGGGGTGAGCTGTGTTGGCCAAATTTTGGACTCTTGAGGAGCAAGAGGTGGCCGGCCAAGGGTTTCTTTAGGGGGGTAAATTCGGCTAGGTTAAAGTGCTAGTATAAATTCGGCAATAGGGAGGGAGTTGTGCCGTTTGCTGCTTTTCTCACCTTCTCCCTTTAGCCATTTTTGCTTTCTTCTTATTCTCTTTCTCCATAGCCGAACCTTTCAAACCTCTTGTCCATCTCCACCCTACTCTACATCACTTTCCTCCATTAATTTTCTAGACTAAAGCTGAACTTCAAAATCTCAAAATCCCGAAAGCTATATTCTTGTGCCATTTTTCCAAAGCCATATTCCTCAATATGTTTTCCTTTTTGACCAACATTCCTCTCCTCTAAACCCCTAGCATCTGTCGACAACATTACCCAGGGTTATAGCCTCAAATCATTATTTTCTATATCACCTAGAAAAGCCGAAACTACTATAGAGTTAGGGACTTGTAGCTGAAACTTCAAAGCTTCTAGATTCAAGTTTTACCGTCGTTTAAAGGTTGAATTTGCATCAGATCTACGTGGAAAGCAGGAAGGAATAAGTGGTAAGTGCTCATCACTCCAAATCTAGTCTTATTTTTTTCAAGTTAGGAAAAGCCGAAGTCCCTAAAATCTAGGGAGGCTATCGATTTGGGCATACGGCATAAAGGGTCTTTAACCGATGATTTATTTTGATGACTAGTGTCTTTTCAAGGGTTGGATCGAAGTCTTGGATCTTTGGAGCCATCAGACTTGGATCTAGCCATCGGATTTCGGCAAGAAGGTAAAGTTTTAAAGGCTTTTAGGGACAGAGTCGAATATGGGTAAGTAATTATGGAGATTAGTGTTGTGATTTGCAATCTAAGAATTGTAGCAACGTAATTGTAGGTAGTTCGTGCATGGATCTTGTCAGCAAGTCGTCACAAATCAGGTGTGTATCTGACACCCTTTCATAGGCTAGATCGGCAAAAGCCGAAAAGCCGAAATACTGAAAAACTGGTATTTTGGGCGCTTACGAGTGTACGAATGCTCGTGAGACGTATGGGTAATTATTACTGGTAATCGAAAGTGATAAAACTGCAGTACATGCGATTTCATGCGTTTTGATATTTTGGGCTTAATGGGCCAAAACTAGGTTAATGGGCCAATGGGCCCAATTCGGTAAGAACGCTCGGTAAGTGTTTTTGGCTAAACGTAATAGCTACGATATGCATGAAAACCTTAGAAATAGTTAGATTTACTAGAATACCCCTATGTATGCAAAATTACCATTATACCCCTATGTATGTAAAATGACCTTTATATCCCTAGGGTTAATTTTGTCTGAAAAGCATGATGAATTAAATCTGTATGATGTATGCCATGAATGTATATCTGTTGCATGGGGACATGGGTTATATTATGGAGGAAGCGTCCTGGTGGCTATGCCACAAATCATCTGTTCTGGTGGCCCTGCCACAAATTATCTGTTCTGGTGGCACTGCCACAAAATATCTCAGTGTCTGGTGACTCTGTCACATTTTACATTCTGGCGACCATCTTGCATATTTCGTGGCGTGTAGCGGTTGGGTGGGTCGAGTAGTCTCCCACATGGTGAAAGAATGGTAATGGGGTGTATGTGGTTGGATATGGTTGGGTTTTGCATAAGCATGATATATCTGTTCAGTGCATTGCGGGCCTACGGGCTTTATTCGATATCTGCTCGGCCGAGGCCAACTTATTCTCTCTCTTTGTTTGAACCGATTTAGGCTATGGTTGGGTTGAATTACACACTGAGTTCTCCAAAACTCACCCTTATTTTCATCCTCGCAGTAATCCTCAACCATAGTGGGCTTGGAGTCATGAGCGATTTGGGCCGCCACATGTTTTTACTTAACTGGTTTCTTTACGGTGAACTGGGCGTCTTTTAATTTCATCTATGGTTTTGGGTTTTAAGTGTAATAAGGCCTTTTAATTATTTTTATGGTTTTGTTTTACTTTTATTATTTTATTTTACTATGATGAAAAAAACTATGATGACTAAGAAAAATGGGTTAGCTTTAGGACGCGTTTTCAAAAACATTAAGGGATTTCAAAATAACACGATTACAAGTAAGACTTCCGCTAAGCAAACGTTTTTAAACTTAATCATTTTCTTAATATAGACATAACCAGACGGTTTTCTCAAAATTATACGAGTCGTTAAGGTGTGGCAATGGTGGTGTGCATGTTTAGGATTGGATCCGAAGGGAGCTTAGTACTTAAGCAGTCCGACGGACTCACCTCCTTTTTTTCTAGTTTCCTACCTGGTGCACAGCTCCCATTCACTTTAACCTATATTAAAAGTATCTTTTACATCACCAATAAGGTTTCCCAAACTAAGTAATACGGAATGTTTTGTACGCATCAATGTGGCGCACTGGATCCGATCATAACGTCTAGGCCGTGTTTAGGGTGTTACATTTAGTGGTATCAGAGCCTAGGTTGCAACAACTCGGCTGTGGAATGGGTTTACAAAAACGAAGATTTTCAAAAAAAAAATCAGTTTTTAAAAAATCTAGACTTCTGAAGGTGGCATTCCGAATCTTCAGCCCAAGCCTGTAAGTATTCTGAATTTTTCTGAATATATTCTGAATTATCTGCCTATACTGAAACTTTACTAGAATACTCTAGATAGGATTCTACTGAAACCCTAGAAAAGCTTGCTAAAAGACTGAAACTGTAGCTAGACGTCGATTCTACGAAAACCATCTCTGAATTACTGTTTGAATCATAAAACGTTTGTAATAATCACTGGAATGCTAAAATTAATGCATAAAATTTGTAATCAGATAATACGATATGAGTACACGAGCAGCTTGAGGTAGAGGCCGTGGACGAGGCCGAGGAAGAGCCCGAGCGGGATCTTCATCTTCGGGACATATGCCAGCAGCAGAAGCATCGGTACCATCAGCAACGGAAGTAGAATCATATGATCATGGTGCCGGGGATGACGCCCTGTCGCAGGCTATGCTTCGAGTTCTGGAAAGGGTTGCCGGGGCAAGTTCGGGCAACAGAATTCAAGGATCGATTTCTGAATGACTCCGGGCTAACGGAGCGGAGATCTTTAGGGTGTATCTGGTGTAGCCCGAATGTGGCGAATATTGATTGGAGGCCACGGGCGAATTATGGATGACTTGGACTGCTCGTGGGCGAAGTGAAGGGGGTCAGTTCTTTGCGAGATGAGGCTTATCGATGGTGGCTACCGTAAGGGATGGAACCCCAACTGATAGGGTCACTTGGGAGCTGTTTAAGATGGCCTTTAAGGGGAAGTATGTTGGGGCGAGTTATGTGGACGCCCGTAGGAAAGAATTCCTGAATCTGGTCCAAGGAGGAAAAAGCTGCTCTTGAGTCGAGGTTTGAATTTCGAGGTGAGTAGGTATGCTGTGGGAATAGTTACTATGGAGTATGAGCGTAGTGTTCGCTTTGAGGATGGACTCAGAGATGACCTTAAGGTGCTGATTGCTCCGCAGAGGGAGCGTGACTTCGCGGTTCTGGTGGAAAAAGCTAAGATCGCTGAGGAGGTAAAGCGTACTGAGAGGCAGAACCGTGAGAAAGATCGGAACCGTTTCTGGAGGGATTCTGGACCTTCGGGTGGAGCAAACAAGAATGCCAAAAGGGCGAGAGTGGAGGAGCCAGTTCGAGCCGTTCCGATGAATGTGGTTAGACCGCCAATCTGTGGGGACTGTGGTAAGGTACACTGGTGAGTGTAGGAAGCGTTCGGTGCTTGTTTTTGATGCGGATCTATGGAGCACTGAGTTAAGGATCGTCCACGAGAGCCGATCGAGCTCGAGTTCTTGTCTGGAGAGGTTGTTCAACCCATGAGAGGTGGACCACAACCACCGAGAGGACGTGGACAAGGTAGGGGCGGAAATGGGAATGGAAATGGTCGAGATCGAGGCGCTGGCCGGGAGCCGAAAATGTTGAGGCTCGACAACCGCGTTAGTGTATCTGACTAAATGTCGTCGAGAGGAGGGCGACGCACTGATGTCATAACTGATGCGTTCTTAGTTTCTAATATGCCGATATCTTTTGGTGGATATTGGATCTACTCATTCTTATGTTGCGTGTGCCATATCTGGGTCTTTGGGAGTGCATTCTGAGGAGATAGTGAGTGGGGTATCTGTGCTAAGTCCCTTGGGTCAATCGGTTAGGGTAGACAAGCTGTATAAGGATGTACCCTTAGAAACTCAAGGTAGGATCTTTCCTGGCGATCTAATGGAGTTGCCGTTTGGAGAATTTGACATCATTCTGGGAATGGACTGGCTTGTTAAGCATAAGGCGACTCTAGACTGTGCTGCTAAGCGAATGGTGCTAAGGACCACGGAAGGGGATGAGGTTATGGTGATAGGTGAGCGAAGGGACTATTTGTCTAATGTGATATCAGCATTGAGGGCTGAAAAGTGGATTCGAAAAGGTTGTGAGGCCTATTTGGCATTTGTAAGTCAAACAGATGTAGAGGGGCTGACAGTGGATAAGGTTAGAACTGTAAAAGAGTTCCAAGATGTCTTTCTGGAGGAGCTTCCGGGATTGCCTCCAAATCGGGAAGTCGAATTTGGAATCGACCTATTGCCTGGGACAGCACCAGTGTCCGTTGCACCATATAGGATGGCACCGAAGGAGTAAGTGGAGTTAAAGGCGCAAATTCAGGAATTGTTGGATAGGGGTTTTTTTAGGCCAAGTGTGTCTCCATGGGGAGCACCGGTGCTATTCGTGAAGAAGAAAGATGGGACGATGCACATGTGCATTGACTATCGCCAGTTGAACAAACTAACGATTAAGAATAAGTACCCTCTGCCAAGGATTGACGATTTGTTCGACCAGCTTAAAGGAGCTTCTGGATTTTCCAAGATCGATCTTCGATCTGGATATCATCAGTTAAGGGTCAAGGAGGCAGATATTTATAAGACAGCATTCAGGACTCGTTATGGTTATTATGAGTTTCTGGTTATGCCATTTGGACTAACAAACGCTCCTGCAGCGTTTATGGATCTGATGAATCGTGTGTCCCAACCATTTCTGGATCGGTTCGTGGTCGTCTTTATTGACGATATTCTGGTATATTCTGAGACCGAAGCAAAACATGATGAGCATCTCCGCACTGTGTTACAAGTGTTAAGGGAGAAGGAACTTTATGCGAAGTTCAGCAAGTGTGAGTTCTGGTTGAGGGAGGTAACCTTTTTGGGGCATGTGGTCTCTGCAGAGGGGATTAGAGTGGATCCTCAAAAGATTGAAGCAATTTTGGAATGGAAGGCACCTAGGTCGGTTTCAGAAATTCGAAGTTTCCTAGGATTGGCAGGTTACTACAGAAGGTTTGTGGAAGGTTTTTTTATGATGGTAGCACCTCTCACAAAACTTATAAGGAAATGAGTACCGTTTGTGTGGACGGAGAAGCAGCAATAAGCTTTTGAGAGGTTGAAGAAAGTTCTGACTGAAGCACCTGTGTTAATTCAACCAGAGTCTGGGAAAGATTTTACTGTGTACAGTGATGCATCACACGTAGGTTTGGGTTGTGTGTTGATGCAAGAGGGTAAGGTGGTTGCTTATGCGTCTTGACAACTTAAGCCTCACGAAGGGAACTATCTTACTCATGATTTGGAGTTAGCAGCAGTGATCTTTGCGCTTAAAATCTGGAGACATTACTTGTATGGAGAAAGGTGTATTATATATACAGATCATAAGAGTCTCAAGTATTTGCTGACTCAGAAGGAACTGAACCTTAGGCAAAGGAGATGGATCGAGTTGCTTAAGGATTATGATTGTTCAATCGAATATCACCCAGGCAGGGCTAATGTGGTAGCCGATGCTCTAAGTCGTAGAGCTGTATCTGATCTGAGAGCAATGTTTGCTCGTCTAAGTCTGTATGATGATGGAAGTCTGTTGGCTGAATTGCAAGTAAGGCCAACCTGGGTGGATCAGATTAAGGAAAAGCAGTTGAAAGATGAGTCTTTGGTCCCTCGTTTTCAACAAGTTAAGGAAGGGGAAACTTCTGAGTTTGGGATAAATGATGAAGGGGTTTTGTGTTTCCGAGGAAGAATTTGTGTTCCGAAGGACTCTGACTTGAGACAGTCAATTTTGAAGGAAGCTCATGGGGGACTTTGTGCCATGCATCCTGGAGAGAATAAGTTGTACCATGACTTGTGAGAACTGTATTGGTGGCCTGGACTTAAGCGAGAGGTAACTGAATTTGTGGGGAAATGTCTGACATGCCAGCAAGTGAAAGCTGAGCATCAGTTACCTTCTGGATTATTGCAGCCAGTGAAAATACCACTTTGGAAGTGGAAGAGGGTAACCATGGATTTTGTGAGTGGGCTACCATTGTCACCATCGAAGAAAGACTCGATATGGGTGATTGTGGATAGGTTGACCAAGTCGGCTCATTTTATACCTGTTCGAACAGACTTTTCTCTTCAGAAGTTAGCCAAGTTGTATGTGGCGGAGATTGTGCGACTGCATGGAGTTCCGGTTTTGATTATCTCTGATCGGGATCTTAGATTCACATCTCGGTTTTGGTAAAAGTTGGATGAGGCGTTGGGAACGCGATTGAACTTTAGTACGGCTTTCCATCCCCAAACTGATGGTCAATCGGAAAGAGTTATTCAGATTCTGGAAGATATGTTGAGGGGATGTGTTATTGATTTCCGAGGTAGTTGGGAGGATTACTTGCCTTTGGCAGAGTTTGCATACAACAATAGTTATCAGTCGAGTATTCGAATGGCACCTTATGAAGCACTGTATGGGCGAAGGTGTCGAACACCTAGTTGTTGGACTGAACTGGGGGAGCGACAAGTTCTTGGACCTGAGTTGGTGGCAGATACTGAGGATAAGGTCAGGTTAATTAGAGATCGGTTAAAGGAAGCGTCTGATAGGCAAAAGTCGTATGCAGATCTGAAGCGTAAGGAGATTGAATACTCAGTGGGCGATATGGTCTTCTTGAAGGTTTCACCTTGGAAGAAGATACTAAGGTTTGGTAAGAAGGGCAAGTTGAGTCCGCGGTTCATTGGGCCTTATCGGGTTTTGAAGCGAGTAGGCCTAGTGGCTTATCAGTTGGAATTGCCTCCAGAGCTAGACAGGATTCACGATGTTTTTCACGTCTCCATGTTAAGGCGTTATCGTTCCGACCCTACTCATGTCTGCGAACTGATTTGACCTTTGAGGAGGAGCCTGTACAAATATTGGATCGAGACGTTAAGGTTCTGAGGAGGAAATCGGTACCATTAGTGAAAGTGCTTTGGCGTAACCATGGCAGAGAAGAAGCTACTTGGGAGCCAGAGGAGGCAATGCAACAACAATACCCTCATCTGTTCGGATCAGGTAAATTTCGAGGACGAAATTTCTTTAAGGAGGGTAGAGTTGTAACGCCCCAATTTTCGGGAATTCTGTAAGAGTTGTAAAATTTAAAATTGTATGTGCTGTTTGTTATGTGTAGGATTAATCATGTTGGTGGGCCTTCTAGAGGCCCAAGCTTAGGATAAAACCCGGTAGTTTTAATTAAATTTAATTCTATAAGAGAAAAGGGTTCTGATAATTTGGGCTTTTAGGAATTATTTGTGAAAAATGAATCACAAGGAAGCAAGTGGTAAAATGGCATGTGACGCCACTGGGAAGGATGTAGTGGCGTGTGGAAGCTTGGGGAGGACCCAGGTTCAAGTCACAATGACAGCAAATTAAGTGATTAATTTTTATGTAAAGGGAAGGGAAGTGATGGAACTGAAATAAAAGTCTGTCAGGAAGAGTTTAAGAGGGTAAGGGAATTGAATAAGGATAGAGATAAGGGAGGATAGAGATAAGGGAGGAAATCTAGGAGCTGATTGGGGTGAGCTGTGTTGGCCGAATTTTGGACTCTTGAGGAGCAAGTGGTGGCTGGCCAAGGGTTTCTTTAGGGGGTAAATTCGGCTAGGTTAAAGTGCCAGTATAAATTTGGCAATAGGGAGGGAGTTGTGCCGTTTGCTGCTTTTCTCACCTTCTCCCTTTAGCCATTTTTGCTTTCTTCTTATTCTCTTTCTCCATAGCCGAACCTTTCAAACCTCTTGTCCATCTCCACCCTACTCTACATCACTTTCCTCCATTAATTTTCTTAGACTAAAGCCGAACCTCAAAATCTCAAAATCCCGAAAGCTATATTCTTGTGCCATTTTTCCAAAGCCATATTCCTCAATATGTTTTCCTTTTTGACCAACATTCCTCTCCTCTAAACCCCTAGCATCTGTCGACAACATTACCCAGGGTTATAGCCTCAAATCATTATTTTCTATATCACCTAGAAAAGCCGAAACTACTATAGAGTTAGGGACTTGTAGCCGAAACTTCAAAGCTTCTAGATTCAAGTTTTACCGTCATTTAAAGGTTGAATCTGCATCAGATCTACGTGGAAAGCAGGAAGGAATAAGTGGTAAGTGCTCATCACTCCAAATCTAGTCTTATATTTTTCAAGTTAGGAAAAGCCGAAGTCCCTAAAATCTAGGGAGGCTATCGATTTGGGCATAGGGCATAAAGGGTCTTTAACCGATGATTTATTTTGATGACTAGTGTCTTCTCAAGGGTTGGATCGAAGGCTTGGATCTTTGGAGCGATCAGACTTGGATCTAGCCATCGGGTTTCGGCAAGAAGGTAAAGTTTTAAAGGCTTTTAGGGACAGAGTCGAATATGGCTAAGTAATTATGGAGATTAGTGTTGTGATTTGCAATCTAAGAATTGTAGCAACGTAATTGTAGGCAGTTCGTGTGTGGATCTTTTCAGCAAGTCGTCACAAATCAGGTGTGTAACTGACACCCTTTCATAGGCTAGATCGGCAAAAGCCGAAATACCGAAAAACTGGTATTTTGGGCGCTTGCGAGTGTGCGAATGCTCGTGATACGTATGGGTAATTATTACCGTAATCGAAGTGATAAAATGTATATCGCGCGATTTCGTGCGTTTTGATATTTTGGGCTTAATGGGCCAAAACTAGGTTAATGGGCCAACGGGCCCAATTCGGTAAGAACGCTCGGTAAGTGTTTTTGGCTAAACGTAATAGCTACGATATGCATGAAAACCTTAGAAATAGTTATATTTACTAGAATACCCCTATGTATGCAAAATTACCATTATACCCCTATGTATGCAAAATGACCTTTATACCCTTAGGGTTAATTTTGTCTGAAAAGCATGATGAATTAAATCTGTATGATGTATGCCATGATTGTATATCTGTTGCATGGGGACATGGGTTATATTATGGAGGAAGCGTCCTGGTGGCTATGCCACAAATCATCTGTTCTGGTGGCCCTGCCACAAATTATCTGTTCTGGTGGCACTGCCACAAAATATCTGTATCTGGTGACTCTGTCACATTTTCTGTTTCTGGCAGCCATGCTGCATATTTCTGTGGCGTGTAGCGGTTGGGTGGGTCGAGTAGTCTCCCCACATGGTGAAAGGATGGTAATGGGGTGTATGTGGTTGGATATGGTTGGGTTTCTGCATAAGCATGATATATCTGTTCTGGTCTGTCTGGGCCTACGGGCTTTATTCTGATATCTGTTCTGGGCTGAGGCCAACTTATTCTGTCTCTGTGGTTTGAACTGATTTAGGCTATGGTTGGGTTGAATTACACACTGAGTTTTCCAAAACTCAACCCTTATTTTCATCCTCGCAGGTAATCCTCAACCATAGTGGGCTTGGAGCTGTGAGGGATTTGGACTGGCCACATGTTTTTACGAACCTGGTTTCTTTCTGGTGAACTGGACGTCCTTTAATTTCATCTATGGTTTTGGGTTTTAAGTGTAATAAGGCCTTTTAATTATTTTTATGGTTTTGTTTTACTTTTATTATTTTATTTTACTATGATGAAAAAAACTATGATGACTAAGGAAAATGGGTTAGCTTTAGGACGCGTTTTCAAAAACATTAAGGGATTTCAAAATAACACGATTACAAGTAAGACTTCCGCTAAGCAAATGTTTTTAAACTTAATCATTTTCTTAAGATAGACATAACCAGACGATTTTCTCAAAATTATACGAGTCGTTAAGGTGTGGCAATGGTGGTGTGCATGTCTAGGATTGGATCTGAAGGGAGCTTGGTACTTAAGCAGTCCGACGGACTCACCTCCTCTTTTTCTGGTTTCCTACCTGGTGCACAGCTCCCATTCACTTTAACCTGTATTAAAAGTATCTTTTACATCACCAATAAGGTTTCCCAAACTAAGTGATACGGAATGTTTTGTACGCATCAATGTGGCGCACTAGATCCGATCATAACGTCTAGGCCGGGTTTGGGGTGTTACAATGATTGATAGACAACGAAGACTGAACCCCATCATGAAGGACGTGGTAAAAAAAGAAATCATTAAGTGGTTAGATGCGGGTATAAGTTACCCTATCTCAAACAGCTCATGGGTATGTCTGGTCCAGTGCGTGCCAAAGAAAGGAGGTATTAGGGTCATTGAAAACGAGAATAACGGGTTGATACTGACTAGAATGGTTACGGGATGGAGAATTTGCATCGATTACTGGAAGCTGAATAAGATGACTAGGAAAGATCACTTTCCTTTGCCATTTTTGGACCAGATGTTGGATAGACTCACGGGGCGAGACTATTAATGTTTTCTCGATGGATACTCAGGGTATAATCAGATTACAGTAGCACCGAAAGATCAACATAAGACAACATTCACCTGCTCGTACGGTACATTCGCATTTAAATGTATGCCATTTGGTTTATGTAATGCACTTGCTACATTTCAAAGATGTATGATGTCTATTTTTACTGATATGGTTGAGAAATACTTGGAAGTATTTGTGGATGATTTTTCAGTATTTGGAGATACATATGATGATTTTCTAGCTAATTTAGCCAAGGTACTAAGGCGATGTGAAGAAACAAACCTTGTACTCAACTGGGAAAAGTGTCATTTCATGGTACGAGAATGTATTGTTCTAAGGCATCAGATAACGAGACATGGAATCGAGGTAGATAAAGCAAAGGTAGAATTTATTGAGAAACTCCCACCTCCAACATCTGTAAAGAGTATTAGGAGCTTTTTGGGCCATGCAGGTTTTTATCAAAGATTTATCAAGGACTTCTCCAAAATTGCTAAACCCTTATGCAAATTATTGGAGAAGGACGCATTTCAAATTTGATGAGGAGTGCTTAAGAGCTTTCAAAGATTTGAAGAGTTAGTTAGTTTCGGCACCCATAATCGTCACACCAGACTGGGATTTACCATTTGAATTGATGTATGATGCAAGTGACTTCACGATAGGAGTTGTCATGGGCCAGTGAAGGAACAAAGTTTTTCATCCCATCTACTACGCAAGTTGGACTTTGACAGGAGCTCAACTGAATTATACAGTAACAGAGAAAGAGTTACTTGCTATTGTGTTTGCTTTTGACAAGTTTTGATCTCATCTTGTAGGTACCAAAGTGTCTGTCTATACAGACCTCTCTATAATTAAGTATTTACTTTCCAAGAAAGACGCTAAGACGAGACTGATCTGATGGGTACTTCTACTTCAAGAGTTCGATATAGAAATTCAAGATCGAAAGGGAGTATAAAACCAAGTAGTAGACCACTTGTCCAGATTGGAGCCACAAGAAGGGAATTCTCTACTTATACCCATTCAGGAGACATTTCCAGATGAACACATACTGAAGGTAAATCATGTCCATAGCACCCATTGGTTTGCTAATATTGGTAACTATTTAGCTTGTGGTTTGATGCCGATTGATAAGATGTATCATCAAAAGAAAAAGTTTCTTCATGATGTGAGTACTATTTCTGGGAAGAACCATACTTGTTTAAAAAGTGTGTATATCAAATGATCAAGAGATGCATGGAAGAAGATGAAGTACATAAGATTCTATATCATTGCCACTCAGCTCCGAGTGGGGGACACTTCAGAGGTACACGTACTGCAGCCAAAGTATTGCAAGCCGGATTTTTTTGGCCAACACTATTTAAAGATGCATATGCTTACGTAAGGAGCTGTGATCGATGTCAAAGGGTTGGAAACGTCACAAATAGAAATGAGATGCCTCGAACAAACATTATTGAGGTAAAATTATTCAATGTTTGGGGTATTAATTTTCTCAGTCCTTTTCCTCTATCTTTTGGTCACAAGTACATATTTGTAGTAGTAGACTATGTGTCTAAGTGGGTTGAGGCTGAGGCATATCCAACGAACGATGCTAAGGTTGTGATGAAGTTTTTGCAGAAACATGTGTTCACAAGGTTTGGAATCCCAAGAGCCATCATTAGTGATGATGGGTCCCATTTTGTGAACAAGTGGTTGAAATGGTTACTTGACAAGCATGGAGTGAAGCATTAGTTTTCCACAGTTTACCACCCGCAGAAAAATGGGCCAGTTAAACTGGTAAACAAAGGGATCAAAGGCATACTCGAGAAGGTAATTTGCTCGAACCGATGAGATTGGTCCAAAAGACTGGATGATGCTTTATGGGCCTACAGGATAGCATACAAGACACCTTTAGGGATGTCACCTTATAGGTTGGTCTTTGGGAAAGCTTGTCATCTGCCCTAGGAGTTAGAGCACAAAGCTTATTGGGCTCTCTAACAACTCAACTTGGATCTTAAGCTTGCTAAAGAGAAACAAATGCTCCAACTCAATGAACTAGAAGAATTCCAAATGTTCTCATACGAGAATGCCAAATTACTCAAGGAAAGACTTAGGAGATAGCATGATAAACACATTCGAGTTTAAGAATTTGAAGAAGGTCAACAAGTCTTGTTATTCAATTCTAGATTAAGGTTCTTTCCTGGAAGTTAAAATCACGTTGGTCCGGTCCAATTCGCCAAGTTTATCCATACGGAGTTGTCAAACTTCAAAGTAAGGGACGTAATTTTCAAGTCAATGCTCAACGCTTAAAACATTACTAGGGGGATAAAATTGAACGGGACCAAATCTCGTTCATTTTATCAGATGTTTAATTTTTCTTTTTTTAAATAAATGATTTAAGGTATATTTTCGGGATTAGTATGTTTAAATAAATTCTGTCTAGGAGATTGGAACTTAAGTGGGACCGTTTGTGACCCCTCCAATCTTTCTTGGAAATTGATTTTAACATAATCTTCCAAGAAGTTATTCCCTAAATGGAAAATAAATTTTTAATTTTTCAAATAGAAGGGTCAATTTTGATCCAAGTTTTAAATTGCAACTCAATTTTAAGTTTTCTTTAAGTCTAGGTACTTAATTGAACTATTTTTAAAATTTGGTTGCTCTTTCTATAAACACTAAAAATTAGATGTCTTTTCTTGTAAATATTTTCAAAAGGCATCTAGAATAAATGTATTTAATTTAATAAATAAGATAATAATCATTAATATATAATTATGCCTATTATAATATATATTAATTATTATCAACTTTGCATAGAATTATGATTAGTTTAAATTTGATTATATTTTATTTTATAAGTATTTATTTTAATAAATTTGTAGCAAATAATAATTTAATGTGCATTATAGTAATTACTAATTTTTGTTAACTCTATGTAGAATTAGAACTTGGAATATCTTAATTATTAATTTGTTCTAAGAATTCTAATTAAACTCCTACTCCTTTCACTATAAATTTCACCCACATTTGCCATTTTTTTCACCCATCCCTCCATCAATCCTAGCATCCAAAACCCACCAAGTACCAAGTCACCTAATGCCAAACTCTCTAGCCATAACACCACCAAGCTCCGTACATCACCCTCACGCCTAGCGGCAGCCCTATTTGGCCAAGACACACACACACCTGAACACCCACGTGACACCGTCGCGCACCAAAGAACCGCTTCTTGTTGCCAGATTCCGCCGCACTCCAGCTCCAACAGCTTGCCAGGCCTATTCGACGTACCTGCTTGCTACCCACTTCCCCACATTCGTGCAGCACATGCATGCCCTACTGCTCACGCAAAGATCTGCTCGACAGTGCTGCTTGTTCCCCGCGCATCTGCTCGCACCAACACCCTTGCCTATCATACCACACCATCAATACACCCTACAAACATCGTTAAACCAACCCTTTTTCCTTTATATTTATTTGCTTTGAGTTCTTAATTTTTATAAAAAGGTAGTAAGAAAAATTTTTCTCCTAAATTTTTATTTTATTTAATATTTAATTTTCTAATTTATTGAATTATTAATATTTTATACTAATTAAATTTTTGAGAAAATATTGGTTTCCATCTTATGTTCAGGTTAATCGTGCCTCACAAGAGAACTCATGCCTCTTCCCAAATTGATGAATCACAAAATAAATTCCACTGTGAAGAAGCCAAAGCGAGATACGAAAGCATTTTCAACAATCAACAGATGCACCCAGAAAAAGGCTTTACACTAAAAGAAAAAAACTATATTAATTTCATGGTGCGCATTTGACAAATTGCTAAAGCTCTCAATTGGGAGATATTTTGTTAGAAAAGACCTAGTGCAGATGAGGAGTTAGTTCGTGAATTTTACGCAAATTTAACCTCAAGTGAATTGACAGAAGTTTCTGTTCGCTGAATCAAGGTACCAATAACCTCAAATGCTATTAATGAATTCTTTGAATTACCTGATTTTGAAGACGACGAGTATTCTTCCTAATGAGCAATATTGAGTCTGAAAATATCCAAAAAATTCTCGAGGAACTTACAGTTCCAGATTCTAAGTGGATTGTGTCAAAGCAAAGGATTCACACTTGTCGCAGAGAATATTTGACACCACTAGCGAATGTAAGGCTCTATTTCATTCGATTCAGCCTTATGCCTATTTTACATGTGACTACAATTTCATTAGAGTGAATGGTCTTATTATACTCGATTTTAGCTGGAAAGACCATTGATGTGGGAAAAATCATCTTGAGAGAAATGCGTAATTGTGCCGCTAGACATTCTAGCCCAGCTTACTTTTCCTTTACGATAACAATTTTGTACGTGAAAGCTAAAATTCTTGCAAACGTAAAGAAGGCAGGTTATAGCCACGGCACAATCACAGATTGGGACCTCTACCGGATAGCTGAAAACTCTATCCTACAGTAACAAGTTGAAGAGAGCAAGGATCCTGAAGAAGAAGAAGAAAAAGAAGAGCCCATAATGATCGAACCAAGGCAGTTAGTTGAAATCCCTAATAAGGTAGAACCAATAGAACTAGGAACCAAACCTGACGTTGCAACTTCAATGTTTAGGACTCAATCGCCTCGCCCAGATCTTCAAGATGAGCTGTCAAAATTGATAGACATCATGCAACATATGCAGTGGCAACAACAAGCTTACTGGAGATATTCAAAAATACGGGATGACTCAATAAGAAGCGCTCTTACTAAAATATACAATGACCTGTTTATTTTTGTGCTGAGTTTCCAGATTTCATATTTGAACCATGGAGTCTACTATCAAAGAGCGAAGCGATTCATGCAAAAAAAAAAAAAGATGATGGAGCAAAAGATAAGTCGAATTCAGAGGGATCTGCAAATAAATAAAAATGGAGGATCTTGACTTTATTTTATTTCCGTTCTTAGGTCATTTAATATGATTAGGCTGTATTAGGAATTTTTATTTTCACATAATAAAACAAGAGGTGGAAATCATAAATAAAAATGAACAGGTTGCAAAGTACAAAGTGTGGCAATAGATATATACATGTCTAGGATTGGATCTAGAGAGAGCTTGGTACTTAAGCAGTCAAATTGATTCACTTTCTCTTTACTAGAATCTTACCTGGTGTATAGTATCTATTCACTTTTAACAATGAGGACATGGTTCATCTTAAGTAGGGGGACAGAAAAATTGAAATTATTTCCACTCAGAATAAAATTTTCTTTTAGTTATGATTAGGTTATATTTTGCTCAAAATTTTGAAAATTTGTTAAGTATGCTAAACTTCAATATGAATAAAGCTCGATTATTTCAATAATTGTTATGTTAACTGAAATATGACATAAATGTATTTTTAATAAAGCATGTAAATCATACCATAAAATTTTTAGTTCCTTAGGAAAGTTAGGCATGCATGAAAGTTTGAGTCTCTAGAATTGACTTAATAGTTTCCTGAGGCGAAATCCTAAGAAGCATGAAATGTTGAAAATGATTTAGGCAACTTTTTTTTTGGACCATTTGAGCCTTTCAAGCCTACCTCGATAATTTTTTATCCTTTGAAACCCAACTTTGAGACTATATAACCTAATTTTATTTGAACCTTTACAATATTTAGCCATCACTTTTCTCTCAATTATCTTTAAATTGTCCCAAACACTAGACTCAGTACTATTTAGAATGTTCCTTGAAAATAAGTTTGGGGGAGTTGAAAAGAAGTATCAAATGCTCAAAAAAATTGTAGTACATACAGTAAAATGCTCGTGAAAAAAAAACAAAAGAGAAAAAAAAAGAGCATATGTACTTGAAAGAAAATAGATGTACAAAAGAGCATGTGAAAGCAAAGTAAGTTGTAAATTGCAGATAATTATTTTGAAGGGCCGATTGAAGCTGAGTCTAGGGTTTTTAGCCTAAATTTACCTATCTTTTACCCACCCCTAGCCTAGCCACGTTACGACCTTTTTAAATACCTATTGATTCAAGTTTCTATGCTACCTACATTAGTAGAGAGAAATTACTATGTTCAACATATGAAGACATAAGTTAAACTTAATGATTGCAACTTAAACTTGAATAAGGCAATAAAATCAAATTGGTAGGAATTTAGCATGTCTTTATTGAGGAAGCATTTAGTTTATTTTTGCTATCATAAGAATAATTAAGATTAATTTGAATGATATGTATACATAGGTAGCATAAATATCAAATTTCTTGTTTTTGAGCATAAATATCATAATTTTGGGAAGAATGTTGCTCTGAAGAAATTTTTCAAAGGTGTTTCCTAGAAATTATTTTCAAATTTGTGCATTAATCAGGATGAGCAGTGAATTAAGTTTGGGGGTGTGGAAACACAAAAATATACACATTTTTTCATGCCCTTTTTAACTCAAATTCATGCAGTTTTGATAAAATTCTTGTCGAAAAATATATAATTATTATAAAATAATAAATTACACTCAAATTATGAATATGTTTAATTTTAATTAATTTTATTTCAAATTTTTATTATTTTCGATAGATTTGCACAAAGGGCAAAAAATGGCTTAGCAGACATTGCTAGAAGTGTAAAACCGAGAAGCAATTTTGAAGTATCAAGGAGAATTAGTTTTTCAGCTAAGATGGTCCATATTATGTGTATTAATTCATAATATAATTAATTTTAATTTTAATCCAATTTAATTTGGGTTAAATAAATTATTGTTAATTAATTATGAAATGGGGCCCAGTTGAGCTGAACCAAGAAAATCGGTCCAACCGATCACTGGGCAGCCCAAAATTGTCCCACATGCTGACCCAATCAGCTTGCTTGGCTGATTATTTGGCTTGCAAAATGGCCCTTGAAGACTCCTTCAAATTGCATTCAAATCCCTCCACTATTTATGCCTTTCTAGATTTGCCCCTACCTCAAAATAGCATGTTTGAAATCTTCAAACATGGTACATGTGTGGCCGGCCATGGGGAGAGTCTTTGGCTGCTGATTTTGGCTATTTTTAGCAGTCTTATCAACCTATAAATACCCCCTTGGCTGCTCACTTCAAACACATCTCAACCCTTCTCATCTCTTCACTTCTCTCTCATTTTTCTTTCTTCATTCCCTTCCATTGTTCTTCATTTTCTTCCCCTCTTCCCTTACCGATTTCACCTCTTGAAAAAGAGTCAATAACCACCATTTGGACCAGCATTCAAGTGTTAGTAGAAGCCTTCGTTCGACAAAAATAAGTGGAGAAGGAGGAGTGGAGCAAACTAGTCAAGCCACGGAGGAAACACCCGATTTGATTCTTTTTCCTTGTCTTTTTAATTTTGTTGTTGTTATGATGAACATGTCTATGAATATTTGTGATGTTATATGTTTAATTTAATTAATATGGCTTAAATTTAATTCGTGTTAGGTTGATTGCATTTTGTCTACTTGAGTTATTAAAATTGTGTTTGTGCTGTTATAGGCCTCGATAAGATGTTTGATTAAGTAAAACCATGACTAAGTTATTCTTGCATTACAATTGTAAGGTAGCTAATGAATTAATTACTTAAATAGATTGAAATTGTAACACCCCTAACTCGTAACTGTCGCCGAAACAGGGTTATAGAGCATTACTGAGATAATTCATATCATTTATTATTCATATCCAAAAATAATCACACTGTCCCTTGAATGGACCCTTGAGGCCCAATTTAAACATTAGAATAAAGTTGGGACTAAATAGGAATCTCAGAGAATTTTTCGTGAAATTTAAAATTTTTTCTTTAATACAAGAGTCACACGCCCGTGTAAGTAGGCCATGTGAGCAAGTTACATGCCCATGTCTCAGACAGTGTGGGCATTCGATGTGAAGCACACAGCCGTGTCCCAACCCGTGTCCTTACCCGTTTAACTATCTGACTTGTGCCACACGGCTTACCACATGCTTGTGTGCTAGGCCGTGTGGTCAATTTAATTTTCATAATTAGGTGCACATTTCACACGCCCAAGACACACGCTCGTGTTCTAGGCCATGTATCACACACGGCTGAGACACATGCTCATGTCTCTGCCCGTGTGTCCAATTTTGAGCAATCTGTTTCTCAATTTTAAGATGTAGGGGACACACGACCAAATCACATGCTCATGTTTTAGGCCATGTGTCACACAAGGTCAAGACACACGCCTATGTGTCTACCCGTGTGGACAAAATAAGGCCATTTCCTAGCCTTATTTCTCACCCAAATTTGCCATTAACCTACAACAGCACTTACACACATTCACCAACCAATTCAAGACAATTATAATCAAGCCTAATACTAGTATTGTATAAGATATATTAACATGTATATTCAAATGATTAAACTTACCAATTTTCATTTATGTTCTTAGGTAAATTTGTATCATATATACTAACTCAAATTCATTTACCAATTGATTCATATATCATCTGCTAATTAACCATTTCAAAATACATCAAACATGTTATGGCCCTATAATTATATACTAAAACATATCATTCTAGCCATTCCAATGGCTAGATTACAATAACCATTTACATGCCAACATTGGCAAAGTTGACCTATGCATGCCATTATACCAAAATAAGATTACTTTTTATACTAAAACAAGCTAGAGGATAGTGTGATGATACTCCGACCGATCTCTAACCTTTATGAGCTTTTGAGCACTATAAAATAGAGAAAAGAAAACCTAGTAACAATTAATGCTTAGTAAGTTCGTATAATAGGAATTTAGCTTACCATATATTTACATTTAAGATAAGCATACAATAATGCATCCAAGCAATTTGGCTTATAGCCTAAAAACACAACTTCACCAATCATGTTAGTCAAGTAATTCACATAATATTAGGAACATGGATGAGCTCATCATTTAATGTCTTTCATATACTTATGCTTTCCATAACATTATTCCATATTAAATGTACAATTTAATGACAAATCATTTCAAGTTCAGTTTAGCCATGTCAGAACTTTATCCTTTGAATTTATTTGTAATATCGATGGATATGCTCATATAGTATACTTTAGTGTACACTACGATAATTCGTCAATTCATTTCTAGGAGTACCCAATTAAGGCACATAATCGGGAATCACACTCTCGAGCCATATAATGGGAAGCTCACATAGAGCCATTTCGGGAAGCTCATAAAAAGCCTATCGAGAAGCTTATCCGGGTTATATACCGGGAAGCTCATAAGAGCCATAATCGAGAAGTTCACAAAGAATCTTATCGGGAAGCTTTGGATAGCCAATATCGTGAAGTTCAAACGAGCATTATCGGGAAGCTCATAAAGATCCAATTGAGCGGCATGCTCATAAGAGCTAAGGCGTGTCCACAATTTAACGGGATGCTCATAAGCTCACAACCTATCGGGACGCTCCAAAGAGCTATAACGGGAAGCTCACTGAACCATATAACGAGAAGCTTGAGAGGGCTAATAACGGGATGCTCTTTCGAGCAATGGTGTGTTCGCAACATATGTAGGACCACAACCAATACGGGAAATCCTATATCCATCAAACTTCATTTATTCAATCAGGACTTAATGTTTGTCAGGCATTGTCTGATATAAGATTAATTTCATATACATAGCAACATTACAATCACATTCATACAATTCAATTAACACATATGAATTCTCAATTTAGTTACACGAACTTACCTCGATACTTGTTCGTATACGAATTTTACTAATCCGAAACATTTTGTTTCCTCAATCCAATTACGTATTTAGTCTTTTCAGATCTATATAAATGAATTTAATCATCAATTTAATACAATTCATATTCCATTGAATTCAATTTACACTCTAGGCAAAATTACTATTTTGCCCCTATACTTTTCATTAATTCCAATTTCGTCCTTAGGCTTATAAAATGAAATTCATGCAATCTAATTCTTATTCCAAGTCTAACCGAAATTTTAATATAACATTTACAGCACTTGTATTTCACAAAATTTAGAATTTTTCCATGGGTTTTACCACTTTTCAATTTAGTCCCTAATCATGATTTCATTAAAATTCTCTTTGTAAAAGTTATTTATCTATCAACAACCGTTCATTTTCTACCACAAATTTCAAAATTTCAGCATATTCATCTATGGAAAAATTTCTATACATTGATATCTTTTCAAATTAATCCCCAAAATAAATAGATTAAATTATCTCGATCTCAAAAATATAAAAATTAATAAAAATGGGACAAGAAAACATACCTAATTAAGCTTGATTAGTTTACTTTCTCTCTCCTAGGGTTTCCATGCAAAGTCTGGGGATGATGATGAAAAATAAGATGATATTTTCTATTATCATCTTTTAATTATTTTGTTTTCCAATTTAGTCCTTAGCCTTTTCTAATTTTTCCATGGATGAATCACCAAAAAATATCTACTAACTTTTCTTTAATGGTCTAATTGCCATATAAGGACCTCTTATTTTGAATTCCATAGCTATTTGATCCTTTTAGCTACTAGAATTCAACTTTTTCATTTTATGCAATTTGGTCCTTTCCATAATTAAACAAATAATCGATAAAATTTTATTATTAGAATTTTCATATGACATTCCTATCATAATGCAGACCATGCAATAATATTAAAATAAATTTTCTTTCTGGCTCGGATTTGTGGTCCTGAAACCAATATTCTGATTTCACTAAAAATGGGTTGTTACAGAAATTGTAATTAATTGACACGATACCTAATCAGTGCATGTTTAATCATCTAAGGTAGCTGAGGGTTAAATTAGCAATGGTATCTAGCGATATATTAGCCTTGCGTAACTTGCAAGATTATTGTGATTAAACTGTTTCAAGGTAGAAATACATTGTCACCTCGCGTAATCTTTTATGTGCTTATGAGATTGAATTAATTGTTTAAATTGGCATAGAGATATGTACAAGAGATTATTTTAATTTCATAAGTATGTATGTGCATTAACACATTTTCTTATTTGAATTTGTTTAATCAGTTGAATTGACATAGAGATATAGTCAAGAGATAAATGGATTTTGGTAGGTAAGTATGTTCATAAGTTAGCAAATTACTGAGTTGTAGTGAATTTATTCGTAATAGCATGAACATGAGTTTAATAATTTTAAGTTAAGAAATGCAATTAATCTAGCACAATTATGTCATTTAATCATCTTTTGAAATCGTGCATTGGAACTTTTATTTTATTTTTATTTATTTTTGTAACACCCCAAACCCGACCTAGATGTTATGCTCGAATCTGAACATGTCACAAGGTAGGGTTTTGAAGACGGAGTCATTTAGAAACTCATATTCATTTATATCTATTCTCAAAAGCATTTTGTTTAAATTTTTTTATTTTTCAAAATGTAAGTTAGAGCGGAAGTCATAAAACGTTTAGTTTGGTAATCCCATTCGTATTTTCATAAAACCATTGTTTTAGTAAACCATCGCAAATAAATAGTCAAATCAAAATCCAAATCCCAAAATAAAATCAAACAGTCCGGAGAGTCAATAAATTACAAAACTCCATAAATAATCCTTAAAATCATTATAAAATTGTAATTATTAACCGTTTATAAACTCATGGTCACCAGGAGGCTCCGTCACACCGATCCGTCTAAGTCTATGGATTATCTGAATAGAACAGACAACAGATATGAGTTTTCGTAAACTCAATGTGTAACCCAACAAAATTAGGCATGCTTTTCATACAGATAACACATACTTAGTTTTAGATTCATATTCAAACTAAAGTCCTTTATAGATACAGATAAACAGAACAGATACAGTGAGTCTTACCCCCATCCTTTACACACCATCTTCGACCATCCCATCACAACATGTGGGGTTAAAAATACCCACTTGTCCCTACACACCATATAGTGTCAATACGACATATTACAGATAATATGCAGTCAAGCTGCCAGAATATAGGTGAAATGTCGTCATTCAGATCACTTCCTCCATATATACAAACCCCGCCCCAAGTATAGTTACAAAATACAGAAACAATATATAGATACAGAAATATCATGCTTGACATGCTCGCATCCAGATATTAGGTATATATATAAGTAGCAGAATAACCAGACATGCATATCAGTGTCATACTCAGGATATACTATAAGAACACCGAAACACATAATCTAGGGCTGGTTAGCCCTTACCGACCCTACAATACGCTCACAGCCAATCAAAACGACCCATGCGACCCTAGGGAAAATTTTAGAATTATGGGCCCATATGCCCTGTAGAATGCCCGTGTGGGCCCACACGCCCAACTTGGTCTGGACTGTATGGCTCACATGGCCACGCTCATGCCACTACACAGTCATGTCTAGCGTATGATCATGCCTTCATTGATCACACGACCGTGACTCGTACACAGCCAACCACACGGCCTATCACACACCCGTGTAGCGTCGACAATAAGCATTTTTGGCTTTTGTTGAAACCTTGTTTTTGACATTTTGAGTACACCCTCAAGCCACACAACACCTAAAATTGACATAATAAACTTCCAAAGTCAGTTTCAGAACTCAATTTACCCAAAACAACGAAATCGACAATGTAACATCCTAAAATAGGGCCTAGTCGGAACAGTGGTTTTGGGGCCACAAATTTGATATTAAAATATTTATTTTATGATTATTATGAAGTCTAGAAAATGAGAATATGCATGTGTTAAAGTTTCATGAAGAAATTTTATGAGTAAGGTGTCCAATTGGAAAATAAGGACCAAATCGAATAAATTGTAAAACTTGGATTCTAGAAGCAATTTGTATGAAATTTCTTTAGATTATTAATTAGAAGGTATTAAAGAAAACATTTTCCAATTTCTAAGTTTTTGGACAAAATGGGCATGTATAGATGAAATTTTAAAGAAAGGGCTTAAGGCATTTTGGTCATTTGGCTAATTACTGAAATAAAATGGGAAAATGAAGGCAAAAATCAGCCATTCTTATCCCTCATCCATTCAAAATTCTCAAGCCCTCCACAGCTAGGGTTTTCAACATTTTCAAGCTCAGAAGTAAGTGCTCCCAAGCCCTGTTTTTAATGTTCTTTATATTTTTGAAATCCTGGTAACTTACTTTCTCCATTTCTACCCATATTTTAAGTTAGGGTTCATGTTTGCAAAGTGACCCATGTGTGACATGTTTATTCTTTGATGTTTTATGGAGGAATATGAAAGTTGGATGTGTGTTAAACATCTTTTCCTAGGTGATTTTCATGAAAAACGCCTAAAATGACTTTTTTGCAAAAGGTGTAAAATATGTGGTAGAAATGTGAAATAATGGAAAAATGTGGGCTGCCATAAGAGGGAAAAACATTCGACTAGGCTTGGGTAAGGTAGAAATTGCATGCATTTCATTATATGAGCCAAGGGATTAAATTGTAAAAATGTGAAAGGTTAGGGGCAAAATAATCATTTTGTCCGGGGGTGAAATGTAGACTCGAAAGGAATAATGTGAGGTATTAATGACTCATTTTTATTGTTATAGACCCCGAGGAACAAATTTCGGAGGTCGACCGAGGAAAACGAAAGGTTTCGAAATAACTAAAACGCGAAACCGAGACGAATACCAGGTAAGTTCGAATAACTGAAAGTAAACTCATAATGTACGAATACCATGCAATGTGTTATTAATAATGACATTATGATAAATGTCCCGGTTGAGGTTGAAAAGGAAGTCTTATGGTAAACCATGATTTACATGTGACTTGAGATCTTGCATGTGTTGTAGAAAGGATTTAGCCCAGACGGGTAATCCGTTGATCTCTAATATAGAAAGGATCTAGCTTGGACGGGTGTTTCTTGAGTGATTGAGCCTCCCGAAGAATATGTGTGCATTGTGGATTTAGCCTGGACGGGTAATCCGATTAGGGTCTAAATTTAGCCTGGACTGGTAATTCAGATCCAAGCTCATTAATGGTGTTTGTCACTATAAGGGATTTAGCCTGGACTGGTAATCCCGACGTCACCTTATGAGTTGATATTATGGGGGATTTAGCCTAGACTGGTAATCCCATTGTAAGATGCGAGGTTCACGGGAGTGCGTACATGAGATGATCGCTCTTATGACTTGACGGTAAATGGGTAATCCATTGAGATTTCCAGGAAATTCAACGGGATTAACATGAGATATAAAAATGAAAACATTGAATGATGAACTCATCTTAAACAAGTTACATGGCGCATTGTTATGTGACTATCTTGTTGATTGAGTGCATGTGATAAGGAAACCATTCCGTGCTTGTTGGTCTTATTGCCTAATATGGTTGCATGCTAATTAATCGGTAAGTTTACTTTCCAGTTATTCGAGCTTACTAAGCATGTAAATGCTTACCCCTCTTTTTACCCTATTTTACAGAGCTCGAGGACTTGTAAAGATTGGAAAACGGTCAGAGATTCAATATAGTATCATCTTGTCCAGCTTTGGTATATAGATACTTTTATTTTGATCAATGGCATGTATAGTGCTTTTGTTTATTTTGTTATATGTGTCATTTGATTTGTCAATATGAAGGCTTGTAAGAGTATACATGTTCACTTGTATATGGCCATGGGAATTGGCTCATTTTGATGTAGGTTATGACCTACAAATTTTTGCATGTTTATGTTCAATTGTGCTAGTGAGGATGCAATATGGCCTATCACATTTCCATACATGTAATGTGACCAAATCACAAAGGATGACTAGGTCATAATTGGTAATGAGTAATAATAATGAGCCAATCTTAAAAGTATTTTAAGGCACAAAAATCCTTAATACAAAAGGAATAACCTAGCATGTGTGAAACAGATGAGATGAGGTTTACATGCAATGAGGTTTATCAAGGTCATTCAAGATGTATAATGTGACAGCTCTAATTTGGCCCTAGTCGAAAAGTTGTTTCGGGATCATAAAACCGAGTCACAAAAATAATTAAATGTTATATTCTATGTTTATTATATGTGAAAGTGCATGTGTGAAAATTTCATGCTTTGATTTTGTCATTCGAGAGTAAAATTATGAAATAGGACCTATGTGAAAATTTCTGAAAATGCTATAGGCTAAATTGTAGTGGCCAAATAATTTGTAGTGCAAAATAGGAGGATTTGCATGTCAAACCCCCCATTTTTACATGTAGTGGCCGGCCAAGGTAATGGGTATTAGATAAAATATGCATTTTAGCATTATAATAGCTATAATGGATGGTGGGCATGATAAGCTTTTGTGTAAAATTTTTTATTGAAGTTATGGCTTAGTTATGGCACAAATTAATATATCATTTATGTGTCATAAAATGTTGGGGAATAAGAATAACAAAAAAGGATGGAAAGAACAAAGTTTTGTTCATTCTTGGTTCTTCATAGCCGAAAATAGGAGAGCAAGAGGGGGGAGATCTCTTGAATATTCGGTCACTTGGGGAAAAAAATCCAAGGTAAGTTCATGGTACTTTGTTTCTATTTTGATGTTCATGGGTTCTTCTTGATTCTACCTTAACTCATGAAGCATATTTTGGTTTTTGGTTGTGTTGTGAGCATTTGATCATGAATTTAAAATGATGAAATGGAGATTATGCTTAAGTAAAATCATAGATATGTGATGATTGATTGGTGATATACATGTTTAAATAACATGCATGCAAGGTTTATGTGAAGGAGTGATTTGGTAATAAATCTGCTTGGGACAGCAGCAGTAACGTGACTTTGGAAAATCACCATAAATTGTGGGAGATGAGTTATAAGCTGAATAAATTATGGAATTAAATCTTAATGAGTCTAGTTTCTTATAAAAGAAACTGTGTAAGCAAAGAAATTTCCGATAATGAGATATTTGAAGTGATGTGTGACAGGGTCAGAATGACTTCTAGATCCTCTATTCTGTATTTATAAAATCATTATAAATTGTACAAAAATTTTCATAAGATGAAATTTATATTATTAGACTCCTTAATGAGTCTAGTTTCAAATGAAATAAACGAGAACATATTTTGAGTTCTGTACAATGAGAAATTTGATTCGTAGTGAACAGTGGTCAGATTAGTCAAACAGCGAAACAAGGGAAACTTTAAGAAAAATCTGGTATTGATTGGCCAAACTAAAAATTATGAAAATTTTATGGATAGAATATATATGAGTCTATTTTCAGAGAAAATTAATGGAAATTTATTTGGAGTTTCGTAGCTCCAGTTATAAATGATTTAGTGACTGTTGCTCAGGAAGACAACTTGCAGTGAAATTATGATTATGTGGTAAACATTGACAAAAAATTGTTAATGAGTTGCTTATTGATTTCTTATAAGCTTACTATGATCTGTATGTGTGAAATTCGAATATATATATATATTATATATTCTGAAAGTGATGCTTGAATAGTCGAATAATGACTAAGTTTAAAATTGTTGAATTTAAGCTCAAGACCATAGAGGGGCAAATTCGGATAAGGGGAAAAGAGAAAGTAATCGAATAGCCGTTGTAATCGTTCGACAACAATCAAGGCAAGTTCTTAAGTGTTTAAGCTTGATTCCTTTTTATATGCCTAAGAGTTAAATTAATATGGTAAAGAGAATGTAAATTTTATTTAGTTAATGTGCCGAATATGTAATGATTTAAGGCTATAAGCCGATTATGGCTATTATGCCTAAGTTGAATTGGATTTGGAAATTTGATGCACTAAATGAGTGTTACAATGAATAAACTAAGCCGTATATGTGCTGGTGGAGATATCACAATTTTGATTATTGAATATCTAAAGGAAACCATGATGTGTATACAATTATTATATTTAGTCCGTTGTGGTAGCCGGAGGTGGCTTGGTACTAAAGTGATTAAATGTGAACTTCGATGAGGTAACTGTTAGTGATCGATGATATAAGTTATGCATTATAATATATATTCGGGTTTCAAACCTAAAAGACGTAATGCCAGTGAAATGACATCGGACTTAAAGGTCTAGCAGGCTTATGGCCGGTGATGAAATCAGGTTATTACCTAGCAAGCAAATTGCCGATAAACTATTAAAAGTGTGGTGCTATAAGACTATGGGCTAATACGATATGTGGATTCGTTCCGTATAGTAAATTATTCAGGTACGAACAACCTAATTAAGTATATGTAAATTAAATGAATTTGATGATTGATGTGAATCGAACTATAAGAAATGGTTTCATGTTTATGTTCAACTATGAGACCTTGTGTTAAATCGACAATCGAATTCGTTCAAATACATTAAGTTGGTCAGGTATGCGATATGTACTTATGCATGTTAAACCGATTGGAATTGAATCACAAATGTGAATTGAGAAGCATAGGTAAAAATGCCTATATGTGAGTAAGGGTAAAACCATCGTAAATTATCGATAAGGATGGGCTATGTGCGGAACCATCTTATAATTGCTAATTTGAAAGGTTGTGTACGAATCAGTGAGCAATATGTACATATTAGATGAATTGTGACCTTTGGTTCTACCTGAATTAAGTTGTGCGATAAATAATTTATGTATATGACTTAGAGTCGAATGGTCACTATGGGTTAAGTTTGAATGGTGAAATGGATATGTGATATTTACGTATGACTTTTGAACCAAAATGTAAATGATGGTGTTCATAAGGAGCTTATATCCGAATGTAGCAAATGACTACTAATGTGATATGTTGAATGAGAGGTGTTAAAATATGATTAAATATGCATGATATTCAATGTATATCCGGGTTAAATCCCGCAGGCAAATCCCGTAGGCTTCGTGCTGGTAATATATCAAGGTTAAATCCCGCAGGCTTCGTGCTGGTATTATATTCGGGTTAAATCCCGCAGGCTTCGTGCTGGTAATATATCCGGGTTAAATCCCGCAAGCTTCGTGCTGGTATTATATCCGGGCTTAAAGACTCGCAGGCTTCGTGCTGGTAAAATATCCGGGTTAAATCTCGCAGGCTTCGTGCTGGTATTATATCCGGGATAAATCCCGTAGGCTTAGTGCTGGTATTATATTCGGGCCTTCGTGCCTAGCTGGCTTCGTGCTGGTGATGTGTATTCGGGCCTTCGTGCCTAGCAGACGTAATGCCGATGAAATGATATGTTATGTGAATTCAGTGTTCCTTGTAAGATAAGGGTTTAGCCGAATGTTAAAGATGAAATGATAGTGTATTGTATCATGCTTATATGGCCTAATGGCAAGTATAACATGTTGGTAAATATGCAATGTGCTTTTATAATCGAATGATAAGTTTTAAATGAATGTGAGTGAAATGTTATGCATAAGCTATCAAATGTTAAGTGTGAAAATGAGATGAAAGAAAAGTTTTTGAGATGTATAATTATATATACATTCGAATGATGTTAGTGCTCAATTGATATGAAAATGTTATATGGAACTTGTTGATTTGATTATTCGGGCCTTTGAGCTTAGCAGACTATAATGTCGGTAAGATACTATTCGGGCTTTCGAGCCTAGCAGGTGAAATGCCGGTGATTTGAGAAAAGCCTATGACTAAGGTACCTCGTGCTAGATTGTCAAATGAATACATTTAATACGTAAAGTGGGCCAGTGCACGCAGATGTACTCATATGTGAGTTTGATTTGAAGTGAATCATAAGGGAGTAATGTGATACGACGTGAATAAATGTTAAAACTATACCTCGATCATGATACACCGGTCGTGGTGTGAAAGTATGTGAGGTATTTGATAAAAATATGTTATATGAATTGATTAAGTGTGATAAGAATGCTGAACGTGCATTATGTGCTTGTGTATATTCGCCGATGGCAATATCCTAGAATTTGGCCTCTTAAGAAATTAAATAATCAAGTATAATTGCGTTTATTTGTTTGCATTGCTTAAGACTTACTAAGCTTATGAAAGCTTACTCGTTGTTACATTTCTCTATTTTATAGATTGTTGACTTGATTACTCGCTCGGGTTGGACTTACGGAGATATTATCACACTTTGTCAAGCTCACGTTATCGGTGTAAGTAAATCCTAGTATTTCGAGTCTATGGCATGTATAGGGTTTTAATGTTTTGGACCTCGTAGCTCATATATGGGATAGATTGCATGTGAAAAGAAAAGTTTTAAATTAATTGAAATTTTTCAGCACGGTTTTTGTGTGATTGACTGAGTTTAAGTCGAGTAACACCTCGAACCCTATTCCGGTGAGGGATACGGGCGAGGGGTGTTACATATAATTAGGCCTTGTTATGTATTATGGGAACCTATAAGAGTATGGGGTTGATAGAGGGTGGCCAAAGGCTTGAAAAATAGCCTAACAAGGTCCACACGGGTATGTGTGACACACGGATCACCCCATGGGTATATGGTATGGTCGTGTGTCCCCTGCACCTAAAAATTTTAAGTCAGAATGCATGGTAATAAACACACGGGTAGAGACATGACCGTGTGTCTCAACCACATGGAGGGCACGGCCTAGCACACGGGCGTGTATCTTGGCCGTGTGCCCCTAAATGCATGCTGACGTTATAAACAGAATACTCTTGTTTTTAGACACGGACGACCACACGGGCATGTGTAGGCCGTGTGAAGGACACGGGCCAGGGACACGGGCGTGTGCGTGGTCGTATGAAAACCCCTGTTGGTTTGAAATGAAAAATAATTTTTAGAAATTCAACACGGGTGTAGGACACGGGCGTGTCCAAAAGCACACGGGCCTGTGCATTGCCTCTACACGGATGTGTGAAGCTTAACCTAATATATATTCTAAGAACTTTCTTAAGTTCTCGGTTTAGTCCTGAACCCTTATCAATGTATGATTTGGGCTTCGTAGGCCTATAATAGGGACACTAAGATGTTGTTTGAATGGTTTCAAATTGAAACAAAATTTTATAACCCGTATTACCCGAAAATGTTTGAGTTCATGTCTGGTAACGCCTCGTACCTGGTTTCGGTCTCGGGTACGGGTAAGTGGTGTTACATTTAGTGGTATCAGAGCTACGATTTAGTCAGTTCTAGGACTACCGTAGAGAGTATTGAGTTTCTCTATACATGCCATTATACGAACGTTGATAGTGTGACATCTCTTAACTGTTTCATTGTCTTTGAATATAGTACATGTCTTCCAATCAAGCACAAGATGAGTCTGAGGGAGCCGAAAGCCATGCTCTAGCTTCCGTACAACGAGCTGTTTCTAGTAGTAATAGAAGGCCTATGTCTGAAGGCTGGAAAGAGGCCAGAGCCACCTTCTTTGACATGATGGACGAGTGGTTTAGGGACTATTTGAGAAATCGCCCCAACATACCACAACCTCTCCCGCCCCCGAACCAACCTGATGAGGAATTGCCACGAGGTATGGCACCTGTAAGAATTGGTAAAGCCCCTGTAGACAAGCTTAGAAAGTATAGGATTGAGGAATTTAGAGCTAAGATTGATGATGATGCTGAACGAGCTGAGTTCTAGCTTGAGAATACTACACGAGTATTGGACGAATTATCTTGCACACTTGAGGAGTGTTTAAAGTGTGCTGTATCTCTTCTAAAGGATATTACATACCGCTGGTGGAAGACTGTATCTTTAGTGGTACCAAAGGAAAACCTCACTTGGGAATTTTTTCAGGCAGAGTTTAAGAAGAAATACATCAGTCAAAGGTTCTTGGATTTGAAGCGGAAGGAGTTCCTGGAACTCAAACAAGGAAATAAGACAGTATCGAAATACGAAAGGGAATTCGTGAGACTAAGTCAATATGCAACTGAATGGCTCCAAACAGAGTCAGAAATGTGTAAATGCTTTAAGGAAGGTCTGAATGAGGAAATCAAGTTATTAATTGGAATCCTTGAGATACGAGAGTTCACTATATTAGTTGATTGGGCCAAAGAAGGCTGAGGAGCTCAATAATGAAAGGAAACAAGCAAAGAGAGAAGCTCGAGTTTTGAGCAAGAGATCCAATGGTAAGACGCTCTTATTTCCCACAAAGAAATCAAAAAGTCAACATGAACGCTCCACTTCATCTGTAGGATATTCAGGTAGAGTGAGAAGCTCTAAATGACGTAACTAGAAATCTTCATCCCTAATGGTGACTAGTGTTGTGACAACCCAAAATTGACCCTAGACGGGATGTGGTTTCGGGACCACAAAATCGAGGCATAAAAATAATTTAAAATTTATTGTGATGCCTATGATATGTGTTAAATTGTGTGTGACATTTTTGATGATTTGATTTAGTGTTATAAAGGTGAATTTCACTAGAAAGGACTTGTGTGAGAAAACTTAGAAATGAGATAGGCAAATGTTGAAGTGGCCTATTGATGCATACTAGGAAATGTTGTCCTTGCATGTCAAATTTCCCAAATTTGACTATAGTGGCCGCCAAGGTGGGTATGATGGTAAGGGAAAACATGTTTCCAACATGTTTGGTTAGTGAGTTATGTATGAAGGAATATAATAAAAATTAGCATAAAAAATGAACAAAAAAAAAGAAAGATGAGCATGGATGCCCCTTGTTGCCGTGAGTAGAGGAAAAGAAAGGAGAAATTTTGTTCATCCATTTTCACTTCTTGGCCGAAAATACTAAGGAAAAAGGGGGAGGATTTTTGCTTCATGCTTGGTTTAGAAGAGAACTAGAAGGAGATTTGGCTATACTTGCATCAATATTAAGGTATGTTTGAGGTGGTGTCATGAGATTCATGCTTGTTTTGGTTGCTTACTTGATGTGCATGTTAGCCATGGTTCAAATCCTTGTTATGCCATGAAAATGGTATTTAGCCAAGGTTGATATTATGTTGAAACTATTGCATGCTAAATGTGAAGCTTGCTATTGATGCATGTAATGATGGATTAACTACTCTTGAAATTTCTTTTAGTTTTCTTGAGTAGGGCATTGAGTCCTTTGTTTAACCATGACAAAAAATTTTAAAAGGGGCATGGTGTGTGAGGTATTCGCCATGGTATGCTCATGAGCATGGTTTATGCTTCTTGCATGATATTAAAAAATTTGTGTTTTGAATGGTTATGGACACCTTAAAATTCGCCTTGCACCTATGTGTGGATATATGTTTGCACATGATGTTTTGGTTATGAAGTAAATGGTAAATGTGTTTGTTTAAAAAATAAATTGTTGGAGAATGTTTGTAAAATTTCAAGTATATTCGCCATTGGGTGAGTATGTAAGTGATGTTGAATCAAGTTTTGGTGCATATTTGGTGATGTGTATAATCGACCAAATGGGTGATTAGTAAAAAATGGTTGCCGAATATACAAGCATACATATGCATGTGTAGTTGAATTATGAATGTTTAGCAAGATGGTTAAACTAGTTGATTTATTGATTAAGCTCAAGGAGTTAAAGAAGGAGAATCAAGCAAGGGAAAGACGAAGGTCATCGAGTAGCCGACTTGGACTATTTTACCCAACACAAGGTAAGTCATTAAGCATATATTTGGTGTTGATGTAAATGACCATAATATATACACAATTGTGTTTAAATGAGTTGATGTGTAAATGGAAATGTATGTGTATGGAATGATGCCATTGTTGAATGTATAAAGGCAGCAAAATGCATAAGGTATTGGTCTCGGCACTAAGTGTGCGGGTATAAATGGACACGGTGACAAGATTGGCACTAAGTGTGCGGGTTTAAAATTGTACTGCACTAAGTGTGCGAGTTTGATTATATAGCACTAAGTGTGCGAGCTGAAAATATATAGCACTAAGTGTGCGAGCTGAAAATTATATAGCACTAAGTGTGCGAGCTGAAAATATATAGCACTAAGTGTGCGGATTCACTATATGCTCTTGTATTACAATTGGCATTGAGTGTGCGACATTATCGAGTTAATCCGGACAGCGGATCGGGTAAGTACCTTGAGCTCATGACGAATAGGCAATACATTCATGCTCGGGTTGAGCTTGGTAAGCTTGAAATCTATGTGATGATTGCAATTGTATGATTGTGGTGCGAATGAGTTGGTGTGTAAAATGCCTCAAATATCTTATTGTATAGAATATGAAATGTGGATGTATGACTTGGTATGAGATTGAACCGAAAGGTCCGAGGAATTATGGTATAGTTTCGATATGGATGAAGTACCTAGCCTCGTTTATTGTTTGATGTTGCGAAAACTTTATTAATGGATGGTTGATGAATGCTTATGACTTATGAGTTATAAACTCACTCGGTGTTTTCTTGTCACCCATTTTAGGTCTCTTGGACTCGTATTGTCGCGTGCTCGGAACCGTCATTGAAGTCATCACACCGGCTGGAAACCTTTTGGTATTGTCTTCGTAGTTGAACTAGGAGAACAATTGGCATGTATAGGCTATTATGTTTTGTTGAATTGTGGGTTGTAAACTTTAAGCCATGTGAAAATGGCCTATGTGGTCGCCGAGTGGGATGCTAGAACCTATAGCCACGAGTCTTAGAAACTTTAATTTTGATAAGGTGGCCATAAATTGTGTCATGTATGATGGATGATTAGTAAGGCCAAGGAAAGATTCATGAAATTGGCATAGTCTCATCGCAGTAACTGTTGCTGACAGCAGCAGTGAGATGAGATTGAAAAATCACTAAAAATAGTAGAAGTAGAATTAAATGGTGAATAAATTATGAAATTTAACCTTGATGAATCTATTTTTATATGGACGAAACGAAACGACCATATGAGCAGTATACTGAGAGATATTAGAGTTCTTGTGAGACAGGGCCAGAACGGTTTCTGGGTCCCCTATCGCGACTTTGAAAATTTACTATAAATTATCCAGAAAGAATTAGAAGTCATGCCTTATATGTGCAGATTCCATTTTAAGTTTAGTTTCTTTAGAAACAAACGGAACCAGTATTAAAGCCCTGTACAGAGAGATATTCAAGTTGTAACGCGCGAAGGTCAGTGTAGTCGACCCCTGTAACATGGGTGACTTTAACTAATAAACTGTACCAATTGGCCCGACCAAAAATTCTAGAAATAAATCTAGGGATGGATATATGAGTATAGTTTTAGGGAAAATTTACGGAACTGATTTTTGAGTTCTGGAACTCGAGATATGATTTTTAAGGTGACAGTGACGCAGTTAGCTAGCCTGCCTGGAACCGAAATCAATTATTGTCAAGAGAGAAAAAAGGGAAGTAAGCCCGGTAACACCACGTGTTCAAATCCGGTGACGGTCACGGGTTTGGGGTGTTACAAGTGTGGGAAGTGTAAATGATCAAAAGTCGAAGTACAAAAGCTGCAACAAATTTCACTTCGGAGAGTGCCGAATGAAGAGCGGTGCATGGAATAGATGTGGTTCTCTTGACCACTTCCTCGGAGACTGCCTTGAACGAATCGATAAAGAGGTGGAAGTAGCCCTGAAGTCGAGTGCTCCTATTCCACGAGGTAGACCTCTGAGGTATCCTAGAAGTGCTAGTGGCAGTCAAGTTGCAGCCAAAGGCACTACAAAATTAGAGGCTTGAGCCCCGGTAATAACGTATGCAATACACACTCGAGAGGAAGCCTATGCTCTTGACGTCATCACGAGTACTTTTTCTCTTTTCAATACTTGTGTTGTTGCCTTAATTGATCCGGGGTCGACGCACTCATACATTTGCATGAGATTGGTGTCTAGTATGAATATATCCATTGAACCTCAGAATCTGTTACCGGAGTGTCGAACCCATTAGGCAAGTCAGTTATAGTCAATAAAGTCTGTAGGAATTGTCCTTTGATGATTTAGGGTTATTGCTTTCCGGCTAACCTTATGTTATTGCCATTTGATGTGTTTGATGTAATACTTGGTATGGATTGGTTAGCCCTGCATGATGTAATTGTAAACAGTGGTAGCAAGTATATTGAATTGAAGTGCCCAGATGGTGAGATTCTCCGCGTTGATTCAAGAGAATTGGGTACACCGCCAGTTGTAAGTACCTCAATAATGGCTCGGAGATATATGAGAAAAGGGTACGAAGCCTACCTTGCTTTTATCCTGAACACTAAAGAAACTGAGTTGAAGATTGAGTCTGTGCCAATAGTATGTGAATATCCAGATGTGTTCCCAAAAGAATTACCCGGATTGCCTCCTAAAAGAGAGATAGAGTTTGGTATTGAACTGGTGCCAAGAACGGCTCTTATTTCTATTACTCCGTATAGGATGGCACCAATCGAGCTGAAAGAGTTAAATGCACAATTGCAAGAGCTGACGGATAAAGGTTTTGTAAGGCCGAGTTTTTTGCCTTGGGGTGCTCCCGTATTATTTGTAAAGAAGAAAGATGGTTCAATGAGGCTATGTATAGATTACCCGCAACTGAATAAGGTAACTATCAAGAATAAGTATCCTTTGCCAAGGATCGATTATTTATTCGACCAGTTGAGGGGAGCCACTATATTCTCTAAAATAAACTTGAGATCCGGCTACTATTAGTTACGAGTCAAGGAATCGGACGTGCCTAAGACAACTTTCAGAATGAGGTATGGCCACTGTGAATTTCTTATCATGCCGTTTGGGTTAACGAATGCACCAGCCGTATTCATGGACCTAATAAATAGGATATTTTGGCCATACTTGGACAAGTTTGTCGTTGTGTTCATTGACGACATTTTGATTTATTCCAAGGATGAGACAGAACATGCTAAGCATCTGAGAACTGTGTTGTAGACCTTACGAGAAAAATAATTGTATGCTAAGTTTGGCAAGAGTGAGTTTTGACTCCAAGAGGTAGGGTTTTTGGGTCATATTGTTTCGGGTGAAGGCATCCGAGTTGATCCAAGTAAGATCTCTATTATCGCTGAATGGAAACCACCTAAAAATGTAACAGAGGTTAGAAGCTTTTTGGGCTTAGACGGTTACTACCGAAGATTTGTGAAAGGATTCTCCATGATAGCGACTCCAATGACGAGGTTGCTATAGAAAGACGTTAAGTTTGAATGGACAGAAAAGTGTCAGCAGAGTTTCAAGAAGTTGAAGACATTGCTGACTGAAGCCCCTATTGTAGTATTGCTCGAGTCGGGAAAAGAATTTGTGGTCTTCAGTGATGCATCCTTAAATGGATTGGGTTGTGTACTTATGCAAGATGGCAAGGTGATAGCCTATGCTTCATGGCAGTTGAAGCCATACGAGAAGAATTATCCGACGTACGACTTAGAGCTTGCCGCCATTGTTTTTGCCTTAAAAATATGGAGGCATTACTTATATGGTGAGACTTGTCGTATATTCACAGACCACAAGAGTTCAAAGTATTTGTTGACTCAAAAAGAATTGAATTTGAGACAGTGGAGATGGCTAGAATTAATTAAAGACTATGAGCTGATCATCGATTACCACCCTGGAAAGGCGAATGTGGTCACCGACGCGTTAAGTAGAAAATCCTTGTTTGCACTGATGGCCATGGGCACTCGATTGGCATTGTTTGATGATGGTTCATTCTTGGAAGAGCGAAGGGCTAGGGCGACATTTCTTCAGGAAATTTATGATGCTTAGACTAATGATAATGACCTACAAGCTAAAAGAACTCAATGTGAGTCAGGCATTGAATCAGACTTTCAGATTGGTCGTGATGGATGTTTAATGTTTAGAGATAGAGTTTGTGTACCGAGGAACAATAAATTTATTCAGAGAATTTTGCAAGAAGCACATGATAGCCGTTTGTCTATTCATCCAGGAAGTACCAAGATGTACAATGATTTGAAGAAATGTACTGGTGGGACGGCATGAAGAGAGATATTTCTGAATTTGTATCAAAATGCTTAATATGTCAGCAAGTCAAAGCTAAACATCAAGTACCTTCAGGTTTTTTACAACCTGTAATGGTCCCCAAATGGAAGTGGGACAGAGTTACTATGGACTTTATGAGAGGATTACCATTGACCAAAAAAAGAAAGATGCTATATGGGTTGTGGTGGATAAGTTGACAAAGTCGGCACATTTTATTCTAATAAGGATAGATTATTCACTTGATAAGTTGGCCGACTTGTATATATCTGAGATTGTGAGATTACACAGGGTACCATTATCGATTATTTCAGATAGAGACCTGAGATTCACTTCGAGATTCTGGAAAAAGTTACAAGAAGCCTTGGGCACAAAGTTAAGCTTTAGTACTGTAATATCCTGATTTTGGGCCTAATCGGAATAGTGGTTTCGTGACCACAAAATCTGAGATAGAAATAATTATTTTATGATTATTTTAAGGTCTATGATATGATTACATGATTGTGTGAAAATTTTGTGAAGAAATTTTATGCATAAAGTGCTTAAATTGAAATTAGGGACTAAATCGAATAATTTGCAAAACTTGCATTCTAGAAGTTTCTAGTATGAAATTGTTTTGAAATATTAATTAGGAGGTCTTAAATAGCAATTTTACCAATTTATAAATCTGTGGACAAAAATTGGACATGGATGGAATTTTTGGAAAGTTTAGTAGTAAGGGCATTTTGGTCATTTAGGGTAAAATGAATTAAAATACAAAATTAAAAGCCAATTTTGCTCATCTTCAACCCCATGGCCGAATATAGCAAGGAGAAACCATGGCTAGGGTTTTCAAGCTTCCAAGCTCGATTGTAAGTCCGTTCTAGCCTCGCTTTTAATGATTTTTACGCTTTTGGAGTCCCTAGCTCGATTTAGCTTATGCTAGCAATAATTTAACCTAGGGTTTATATTTGGAAAAATACCCATAGGTGAAATTTGTGTATTTTGGTGTTTTATGATAGAATATGAGGTTTTAAATTATGTTAGACAACTTGTGCTACTCGGTTTTAAGTGAAAACAAGCAAAAGGGCTTAATCGGTAAAAATACCTAATAGTCATAAGTACATGTTAGAGTGAGAATTTGATGTTGCCATAGAAGGAAAAATGATCAGCATGTCATAAAACATAAGAAAATAGGCTGACGTTTAATTTACGAGCTTTGGGGCAAAAGTGTAAATATGCAAAAGTTTAGGGGCAAATTGTAATTTTTCCAAAATATGATTTTGGGTCAATTTGAATAATGTGAGTCCTAATTAGACTATATTTTAAATGATAGAGCAAGGAAAACTGAAATTGGGCTAAAATGGGGAAATACCAAGTTGTGGACTAAATGGTAAAAGTAGCCATTTTAGCATACGAGGTAAGTTCATATGTAAATGTTGGTAACATAGTTATTGTTTTAAATGTTTTAATGTTATTTAAATGATATGATAATTATTATGAAATATCATACTTGCGACAATTGTTTGATAATATGTCAAATTATGTGATATACTTGGAAAATGTGAAATACTACCGAGTATCGTATCGACATTCCATAGAAGATGGTTGAGACATATGATTGGGAAAAATGTCCCGTTGAACCTTAGGAATGGATTAGGATACAAGTGACATGTCATTTGGGATATTTGGGCATCCGAACTCGTTGAGTTGAGTCCGAGTTCACTTATGGATGCGAATGTCCGAACTCGTTGAGTTGAGTCCGAGTTCGTGAAATGTAACTAGGCATCCAAACTCGTTGAGTTGAGTCTGAGTTCGCTTATGGGCGGGTTACATGGTAGCTTGGCTACATATGTGGCACTTATGTGCAAACTTTCCATGTATCCGAATTATATTCCGATGTGTTTAACGGGTAAAGTTCTACTGAAATGGAGGAATACTCAAGATGAAAGGGACGTATTGGTAAGTGTTGTGAAATGGGTACTTTGAACAGGTATGTACTTAACCCTCGGGTTGAAAAATCGAAATAACAACAATATGGTAAGATGATAAATGAAAATGTGATATGAATGTCTTGGTGATGATTATGCAAATGATGTTTTATGTTTGCTTATATGGTTATGTTACTTGCTATTTGCATGTGAACTTATTAAGCATTTATGCTTACTCCCTCCTTTTCATTCCTTGTAGTTTTGACAAGCCAGCTCAGAAATCGGGAACGGTCGGAGGCTCGCTCACACTATCCGTATACCATCTTGGCATAATGGCTTGTATATTTTGAGTATGGCATGTATAGCATTATAATCATTTTGTATATATGGTCTTATAATATGGTTATTGAGTGGTATGAAAATGCTTGGTAATGAGTAGCCATTGGAATGGCTAATCATGATCATATTTGGTGTTATGTATGTCAAATTACTAGCTAATCCATGGAAACCATGAAATAGGTAAAATTTACCATAAAATAGATTCAGACAGCAGTAGTGACGTGAATTTATAAAATCACTAAAAATAATAGAAATGGAATTAAATAATGAATAAGTTATGGAATCGAAGCTTGATGAGTCTATTTTCATATGGAAGAAGCGAAACAGGTATATGACCTATATTTTATGAGATATTTAAATTTTTGTGAAACAGGGCCAGAGCGATTTCTGGATCCCCTATTCTGACTTTGGAAATTCACCATAAATTTTACAAAGATAATTAGAAGTCATAATTTATATGTACAGATTAATTATTGAGTCTAGTTTTATTAGAGACAAATGGCATAGTCATTGAAGATCTGTACAAGGAGATATCTGATTTGAAATACACAGAGGTCAGAGTAGTCGAACCCTGAAATAGGGGAGTCTTTAACTAATAGACTGTACTAATTTGCCCAACAAAAAATTCTAGAAACAAATTAGTAGATGGATATATGATTATAGTTTCAGGAAAAATTTACGGAATTGGATTTCGAGTTTCGGAACTCGAGATATGATTTTTAAAGCGACTGTGATGCAGTTAGCCAGCTTGTCTGGAAATTTTAAAATGAATTGTATGAGCTGTTTAAGTAATGAATTAAGTCCGTTAACACCTCGTGTTCAACTCCAGAAATGGTCTCGGGTTCGGGGCGTTACATTTAGTGGTATCAGAGCAGGTTTAGTCGGTTCTCGAACTAACTTAGCATGTGTAAAAGTTTAGCTATACATGCCACTGATCTGTGATAGTGTGATGTCTTCCGACGCGTATGAGTACCGTCTTATTTAGACAGGGTACTCTCCAACCGAGCTGCGCCGACCATGTTCAATGTTATGTGAAGGTATTTGAGTAAAATTATGATTATGATAAGTCTCGATTCAGAAAAGTATGAATAAAAGTTTATGATACATATGTGATAAATATCCATACTTGCTTAACGCTCATATGATGTAGTGTATATGGCTTACTTGATAAGATGAACGGAATAAATAGAAAGTAGTAGAGGTATGAATAAAAGTCATAATATTATGATACGAGTGAAAATGTCCTTGTCTTGATTTGGACGTCGAATGTTGATAAATGTTAATGATATATAATTTTATGAGATAAAGGATTATAATGAAATGAACTTATCTATGTTAAATTGTTGGACTGAATTATATGATTGTAATGATATGTACATGATGATGCACGAAATGAAAGTTGTGATTGTGATGCAAATATCTATGTTTGTTTGGTCTTATATGATGTCATGAGCATGAATTAATTTAATTAAATGAATGGATAAGTAAAGTCATCTAGAAAACATAGAATGTATGCATAAGTATATTGTCTAAATGGGACAATAGGAAAATTGGTGTAAGCCAACATGAATGAATAACATGATTTTGATGGTGTTACTATGATGATGGAAGTTGTGTCATATGTGTATGTATAAGAAAGTCGAGTCGAGGTCCTACAACCCTCCCCTTACCAAGTGGTACTTATAATGGAATTTCATGAGATTTGTATTGAATAAGTTTCCTGTTGAGAACCCAAAGAGTACAGTGATAGAATAATTATAAGTATGATTAGAGATTGAAAATGAGCTGATAAGTAAAGTCGAGCCAGAAAGTATCGGATTGACATAAAATTATTGGAGTTATGCAATCGTCCCGTTAGAAAAGGAATTCTCCTTGGTAAACCGAATTACTCGGTGCAAGGTCGAGAAAAGTGTAAATCAAATTTATTCGAATCGGCCTTCTTTAGTGAGTGGTTTAATATGAAATTTGTGATGGCGTAACTAGTTGGGGAAATGATAATTGAAATGTGAACTATCCGAGTGTGACAGTTATGACCGGACAGATTTAGCAGTCTCTTTTGAGATGTTCTATGTGTTTACCCATTCTCGTAAATATTTCTATGGCTATTGATCTTCGAAGAAATTCTTGTTATATGGGAATGTCTTCTAATTCTAGTGTTGGATGAAAGCATTGGTAGTCTGACTGGTTTATAATTTATATTGCTCTATTTCATCGGGTATTCTATTTCATTTCGTCTAATAAGAATTGATGAAAGAATACGTATGATATTATGATTCTGTTTTTTTTTTCTACTTGATGCTTCATCTGATATATATGTATGGGAAGATATATTGATCTTGTTATATTTGATTTCAGTGGGATTAAATGATGTTTTCTTTTGGACTTTCTTTCTTTGAAGAATTATCGGGCGGCATAGTATCGTATCTTGGGTTTCTTTATCCTGGATCTCTTTATTCTGGATTTCTTTATTCCGAGTTTCTCTATCTTGGATTTCTTTATTCGGTTTTCTTGTTATCTTTGTTCCATAATTTGTCAATTACGACTCATGTTCGAAGTGGGTTATTCAGCTCATGATAATCATGTCAAAAATGACTATACTTCTAATTTGATCTTGGTAATGTGGAGATTTTAGTATTGGGATTTTTTCTAATTTCTATGTAAGGATTTGACATCAAGAAAGGCATAGGTGATAAAAGCGCGAGTTTCAAATTGGTATGGTAAATTATTTATTTGAAAGATTTCATGTGACAATTATGTCAGGATTATTTTTCCCCAAGTCTGATAATAGAATTTCATTTTGTACGGATAAAAGAGTAAATAGTTTGAACGAGAAGTGTATATTTATTAGAAAGAGTTGGATATTAGTTTAAGTCACTACTGAATGATAAGGTTTCCATCTTGTGAAAGCTAAAAGTTTATTACATGTTGATGAGTTCGGATAGATGAGAATATTGGTAACAAGCGTCGAACTAGACTAGTCTACATTGAGCAAAGACTTCCTGACTTTCAGTAATGTATTATTGTATGAATTGTGACGTGTTTCAAGACATTGAGGTAACGTGATAGTTTAGAGCATCCGATGTTACATAAAATCGGAGTTGTTAAAGGGGTTAAAGCTGAGCATTGGGATCTATCAAAATTATCCTTGTCAGTGTTGAAATTGGGATGGAAATGAGAAGGATTATTCTTGAGGCCATATCAGAATTATTTCTATGGCGGAAGAGGAAAATATAATGTATCCTATTGTTAAATGTTTGGCGAGATCTATAAATCATATCTGTATTGAATGAATTCCTACTCATCAGATTCATGAAATTTCAGGTCTCTTTGATTTTTGGATTTCTTGGAATTCCAGTCTCCATTAAATCAAGTTGAGATCCGGGTTTTATGTCATGCTATCATGGGAAACTGAGAAGGGTTGAAAATTTAAGAACAGTTGAGAGTTGAGACTGTAAGCTTTTAGATCATATGAGAAATTGAAGAGATGTATTGGAGGTACAGTCTAAGTGCAAGTTCTTCAGCACCGGATATGATATTAAAAGTGAAGACCACTTTTCTGGTAAGATTTTCGGAGACGAAAATCATTAAAGGGGGGAGAGTTGTAATATCCTGATTTTGGGCCTAATCGGAATAGTGGTTTCGTGACCACAAAATCTGAGATAGAAATAATTATTTTATGATTATTTTAAGGTCTAAGATATGATTGCATGATTGTGTGAAAATTTCGTGAAGAAATTTTATGCATAAAGTGCTTAAATTGAAATTAGGGACTAAATCGAATAATTTGCAAAACTTGCATTCTAGAAGTTTCTAGTATGAAATTGTTTTGAAATATTAATTAGGAGGTCTTAAATAGCAATTTTACCAATTTATAAGTCTGTGGACAAAATTGGACATGGATGGAATTTTGGAAAGTTTAGTAGTAAGGGCATTTTGGTCATTTAGGGTAAAATGAATTAAAATACAAAATTAAAAGCCAATTTTGCTCATCTTCAACCCCATGGCCGAACATAGCAAGGAGAAACCATGGCTAGGGTTTTCAAGCTTCCAAGCTCGATTGTAAGTCCGTTCTAGCCTCGTTTTAATGATTTTACGCTTTTGGAGTCCCTAGCTCGATTTAGCTTATGCTAGCAATAATTTAACCTAGGGTTTATATTTGGAAAAATACCCATAGGTGAAATTTGTGTATTTTGGTGTTTTATGATAGAATATGAGGTTTTAAATTATGTTAGACAACTTGTGCTACTCGGTTTTAAGTGAAAACGAGCAAAAGGGCTTAATCGGTAAAAATACCTAATAGTCATAAGTACATGTTAGAGTGAGAATTTGATGTTGCCATAGAAGGGAAAAATGATCAGCATGTCATAAAACATAAGAAAATAGGCTGAAGTTTAATTTACGAGCTTTGGGGAAAAAGTGTAAATATGCAAAAGTTTAGGGGCAAAATTGTAATTTTTCCAAAATATGATTTTGGGTCAATTTGAATAATGTGAGTCCTAATTAGCCTATATTTTAAATGATAGAGCAAGGAAAACTGAAATTCGGGCTAAAATGGGGGAAATACCAAGTTGTGGACAAAATGGTAAAAGTAGCCATTTTCGCATACGAGGTAAGTTCATATGTAAATGTTGGTAACATAGTTATTGTTTTAAATGTTTTAATGTTATTTAAATGATATGATAATTATTATGAAATATCATACTTGTGACAATTGTTTGATAATATGTCAAATTATGTGATATACTTGGAAAATGTGAAATACTACCGAGTATCGGTATCGACATTCCATAGAAGATGGTTGAGACATATGATTGGGAAAAATGTCCCGTTGAACCGTAGGAATGGATTAGGATACAAGTGACATGTCACTGGGATATTTGGGCATCCGAACTCGTTGAGTTGAGTCCGAGTTCACTTATGGATGCGAATGTCCGAACTCGTTGAGTTGAGTCCGAGTTCGTGAAATGTAACTAGGCATCCGAACTCGTTGAGTTGAGTCCGAGTTCACCTATGGATGTGAACGCCTGAGCTCGTTGAGTTGAGTCCGAGTTCGCTTATGGGCGGGTTACATGGTAGCTTGGCTACATATGTGGCACTTATGTGCAAACTTTCCATGTATCCGAATTATATTCCGATGTGTTCAACGGGTAAAGTTCTACTGAACTGGAGGAATACTCAAGATGAAAGGGACATATTGTTAAGTGTTGAGAAATGGGTACTTTGAACAGGTATGTACTTAACCCTCGGGTTGAAAAATCGATATAACAACAATATGGTAACATGATAAATGAAAATGTGATATGAATGTCTTGGTGATGATTATGCAAATGATGTTTTATGTTTGCTTTTATGGTTATGTTACTTGCTATTTGCATGTGAACTTATTAAGCATTTATGCTTACTCCCTCCTTTTCATTCCTTGTAGTTTTGACAAGCCAGCTCGGAAATCGGGAACGGTCGGAGGCTCGCTCATACTATCCGTATACCATCTTGGCATAATGGCTTGTATATTTTGAGTATGGCATGTATAGCATTATAATCATTTTGTATATATGGTCTTATAATATGGTTATTGAGTGGTATGAAAATGCTTGGTAATGAGTAGCCATTGGAATGGCAAATCATGATCATATTTGGTGTTATGTATGTCAAATTACTAGCTAATCCATGGAAACCATGAAATAGGTAAAATTTACCATAAAATAGATTCAGACAGCAGTAGTGACGTGAATTTATAAAATCACTAAAAATAGTAGAAATGGAATTAAATAATAAATAAGTTATGGAATCGAATCTTGATGAGTCTATTTTCATATGGAAGAAGCAAAACAGGTATATGACCTATATTTTATGAGATATTTAAATTTTTGTGAAATAGGGCCAGAGCGATTTTTGGATCCCCTATTCTGACTTTGGAAATTCACCATAAATTTTACAAAGATAATTAGAAGTCATAATTTATATGTACAGATTAATTATTGAGTCTAGTTTTATCAGAGACAAATGGCATAGTCATTGAAGATCTGTACAAGGAGATATCTGATTCGAAATACATAGAGGTCAGAGTAGTCGAACCCTGAAACAGGGGAGTCTTTAACTAATAAACTGTACTAATTGGCCTGACCAAAAATTCTAGAAAAAAATTATTAGATGGATATATGAGTATAGTTTTAGGAAAAATTTACGGAATTGGATTTTGAGTTTCGGAACTCGAGATATGATTTTTAAAGCGATGTGATGCGCTTAGCCACTTATGTCTGGAAATTTTAAAATGAATTGTATGAGCTGTTTAAGTAATGAATTAAGTCCGTTAACACCTCGTGTTCGACTCCGGAAATGGTCTCGGGTACGGGGCGTTACAAGTACTACTTTTTACTCCCAGATCGATGGTCAGTTTGAGCGGATGATTTAGATTCTTAAGGATATGTTGTGATGTTGCATCCTCAAATTTCAGGGTAGCTGGGAAAAATACCTGCGATTGGTAGAATTCGCCTACAACAATAGCTTTCAAATGAGTTTGAAGATGGCACCTTATGAGGCCTTGTATGGAAGGAAGTGCCGAACTCCATTGTATTGGACAGAACTTAAGGAGAGTCAGATTCACGGAGTTTATCTAATTAAGGAAATTGAAGAAAAGGTTAAAGTGATACATGACTGTTTAAAAGTGGCATCGGATAGGCAAAAGTCATATGCTAATCTGAAAAGAAAAGAGATTGAGTTCCAAGTTGGAGATAGAGTATTCTTGAAAGTATAGAGTATTCTTGAAAGTATCTCCATGGAAAAAGGCGTTGAGATTTGGCAGGAACGGCAAACTGAGTCCACGATTTATTGGACAGTATGAGATCACTGAAAGAGTTGGACCATTAGCCTATCATTTGACATTGCCATCCGAAATGGAAAAGATTCACGATGTGTTTCATGTATCTATGTTAAGACGATATTGATCAGACCCTTCTCATGTGATTTCACCGACAGAGATTGAAATTAGACTGGACATGACTTATGGTGAAGAACCGGTTAAGATTTTGGCTCATGAGGTTAAACAGCTGAGAAATAAAGAAGTAGCTTTGATAAAAGTCTTATGGCATCGACATGGTGTGGAAGAGGCTACATGGGAGCCGTAAGAAACCATGAGAAGCCAATATCTGAACCTGTTTACTGGTAAGATTTTCGAGGATGAAAGTCCCTAAGGGGGGAGAAATATAACATCCTAAAATAGGGCTACCACAAATCCGATGTTGAAATATTTATTTTATGATTATTATGAGGTCTAGAATATGAGAATATGCATGTGTTAAAGTTTCATGAAGAAATTTTATGAGTAAGGTGTCCAATTGGAAAATAAGGACCAAATTGAATAAATTGTAAAACTTGCATTCTAGAAGAAATTTGTATGAAATTGCTTTAGATTATTAATTAGAAGGTCTTAAAGAGAAATTTTCCCAATTTTTATGTTTTTGGACAAAAATGGGCATGTATGGATGAAATTTTAAAGAAAAGGGCTTAAGGGCATTTTGGTCATTTGGCTAATTAATGAAATAAAATGGGAAAATGAATGCAAAAATCAATCATTCTTCTCCCTCATCCAGCTGAAATTCTCAAGCCCTCCATAGCTAGGGTTTTCAACATTTTCAAGCTCAAAAGTAAGTGCTCCCAAGCCCCATTTTTAATGTTCTTTGTATTTTTGAAATCCGGTAGCTTACTCTCTCCATTTCTACCCATATTTTAAGTTAGGGTTCATGTTTGCAAAGTGACCCATGTGTGACATGTTTATTCTCTGATGTTTTATTAAGGAATATGAAAGTTGGATGTGTGTTAAACATCTTTTCCAAGGTGATTTTCATGAAAAACCCCTAAAAGGACCTTTTTGCAAAAGGTGTAAAATATGTGATAGAAATGTGAAATAATGGAAAAATGTGGGCTGCCATAAGAGGGAAGAACATTCGCCTAGGCTTGGGTAAGGTAGAAATTGCATGCATTTCATTATACGAGCCTAGGGACTAAATTGTAAAAATGTGAAAGGTTAGGGAAAAACCGATCATTTTGTCTGGGGGTGAAATTTAGACTCGAAAGGAATAATGTGAGGTATTAATGACTCATTTTTATTGTTATAGACCCTGAGGAACAAATTTCGGAGGTCGATCGAGGAAAACAAAAGGTTTCGAAATAACCAAAATGCGAAATCGAGATGAATATTAGGTAAGTTCGAATAACTTAAAGTAAACTCATAATTTACCTACTTGCATGTTTTATTAATGTATGAATATTGTATGTGACGATGGCATGAAAATCCATGAAATGTGTTATTAATAATGACATTATGATAAATGTCCCGGTTGAGGTTGAAAATGAAGTCTGATGGGTAAACCATGATTTACGTGTGACTTGAGATCCTGCATGTGTTGCAGAAAGGATTTAGCCCAAATATAGAAAGGATCTAGTCTGGATGGGTGTCCCTTGAGTGATCGAGCCTCCCGAAGAATATGTGTGCATTGTGGATTTAGCTCGGACGGGTAATCCGATTAGGGTCTGAATTTAGCCTAGACTGGTAATTTAGATCTGAGCTCATTAAGGGTGTTTATCGTTATGAGTTGATATTATGGGGGATTTAGCTTGGATTGGTAATCCCACCGTAAGATGCGAGATTTGTGGGAGTGCGTACATGAGATGATCGCTCTTATGACTTGATGGTAAATGGGTAATCCATTGAGATTTCTAGGAAACTCAACGAAATTAACATGAGATATAAAAATGAAAACGTTTAATGATGAGCTCATCTTAGACAAGTTACATGGTGCATTGTTATGTGAATATCTTTTTGATTGAGTGCATGTGATAGGGAAACCATTCCGTGCTTATTGGTCTTATTGCCTAATATGGTTGCATGCTAATTAATCGGTAAGTTTACTTTCCAGTTATTCAGGCTTTCTAAGCATGTAAATGCTTACCCCTCTCTTTTTCTTGTCTTACAGAGCTCGAGGACTCGTAAAGATTGGAAAACGGTCAGAGATTCAACACAGTATCATCTTGTCCAGCTTTGGAATATAGATACTTTTATTTTGATCAATGGCATGCATAGAGGTTTTGTTTATTTTGTTATATGTGTCATTTGATTTGTCAATATGAAGGCTTGTAAAGGTATACATGTTCACTTGTATATGGCCATAGGAATTGGCTCATTTTGATGTAGGTTATGACCTACAAATTTGTGCATGTTTATGTTCAATTGTGCTAGTGAGGATGAATATGGCCTACCACATTTCCATACATGTAATATGACCAAATCATATGGGATGACTAGGTCATAATTGGCAATGAGTAATAATAATGAACCAATCTTAAAAGTATTTTAAGGCACAAAAATCCTTAATACAAAGAGATATTCCCTAGCATGTGTGAAACCGATGAGATGAGGTTTACATAAAATGAAGTTTATCAAGGTCATTCAAGATGTATAACTAGGCCTTGTTATGTATTATGGGAACCTATAAGAGTATGGAGTTGATAGAGGGTGACCAAAGGCTTGGAAAATAGCCTAACAAGGTTCATACGGGTAGACACACGAGCGTGTGTCTAGGCCTTGTGTGACAGACGGATCGCCCCATGGGCATGTGGTATGGCCGTGTGTCCCTTGCACCTAAAAATTTTAAGTCAGAATGCATGGTAGTGAACACACGGGTAAAGACACGGCCGTGTGTCTCAACCGTGTGGAGGGCATGGCCTAGCACATGGGCGTGTGTCTTGGCCGTGTGCCCCTAAATTCATGCTGACATCATAAATAGAAAACTCGAGGTTTTGGACACGGGCGACCACACGGGCGTGTCTAGGCCGTGTGAAGGACACGGGCATGTGCTTGGCCGTGTGAAAACCCCTATAGGCTCAAAATGAAAAATAAGTTTTAGAAATTCAACACAGGTGTAGGACACGGGCGTGTTCCAAAGCACACGGGTGTGTGCATTGCCTCCACACAGGCGTGTGAGGCTTAACCTATAAAATCTTCTAAGAACTTTCTTAAGTTCTCAGTCTAGTCCCGGACCCTTTTCAATGTATGATTTGGGCCTCGTAGGCCCATAATAGGGACACTAAGATGTTGTTTGAATGGTTTCAAATTGGAAAGAAAATTTTATAACCCGTATTACCTGAAAATGTTAAAGAACATGTTTGGTAACACCTCGTACCTGGTTTCAGTCTCAGGTACGGGTAAGGGGTGTTACAGACAACAATTCAAACAAGTGCCCAAAACTTACCCTACTACCTCGAACGATTCCGATTATGATTCCGCGAGAGGTGAGTCCCTTTCTTCACTATTCGCTGCTGCCAAAACACAAGTTTAATTCCAACGGAAAGAATTCGACAAGGCTATAAACAGATTTAAGAACAACTCCCTACTCGAGCAAAACATACAACCCTTACCTATCAAATAAATGAACATCGTGAATCGAAACACCAAAGTTTAGAAAATCAATTATGCAAAAACAAAGAAGCAAGAAGGGAGAGAAAAAGGACAGAGAATAAAATTCTGATGGCGAGGAAAAAGTGTAGAGGAGAAAAAAATGTCAGATTCCAAGAGAGAGTTTTTCTTTTGGGAAAGAAACAAAAAAGAAATTTACCCAAATCCCACTACATTCACAATCATAAGCATCTACTACTCAGAATTCTAACACAACCGGAACTCTATAACAAAAACGAGCAAAAATAATACCTAAGTTCGTGCAGGGATTCGAACACTGGACCTCCAACACACCAACTCCCTTACCACTCGAACCAGCAGGCTCATTCTGATATGGATTTACAAATAATTTTATATTAGCCCACTCCACAAGGGTAAGGCTTGGATCAGCAAAATAATAAAATTTGGCAAAGGAGAGACTTGAACCTAAGACTTCTCACACACACCCAAAACACTTAACCACTAAAGCAAATACATATTTGTGTCAGATATTTACAGAATCAGAAATAAAGTATTCAGGGCGTTACAACTCTACCCCATAAAAGAAAGTTTGACCTCAAAATTTACTTGATCAGAACAAATGAGGATACTGCTGACGCATCGAGTCTTCAGGTTCCAACGTGGCTTCCTCAGTGTCATGATTCCGCCACATAACCTTTACTAATGGAATGGACTTCTCCTCAAACCTTAATATCATGATCCAGAATCTGAACCAGCTCTTCCTCCAAAGTCAAATATGATCTAATCTCAATCTCCTCTACTGAGACAAGATAAGATGGATGTAACAACCCTTACCCGAGTCCTACATCAGGACAGGGTACGAGGCGTTACCGGACTTTAACATACACATAAATGCAAAAACCGGGCCATAAAATTTCTTTTAATTCAAAAATTTTCAAACACATGCATGATGTCCCATACACGAGCCTACGAAGCCTTAAACATGTATTGAAGATAGTTAGGGACTAAACCGAGAACCTTAGAAAGTTTTAGGAAAACTAAAAAAAAATTCCATGACACAAAGTCACAGTAACACCCTTAACCCTTATCCGTCACCAGATTGGGGTTACAAAGCATTACTAACAAAACACAATGCCAAACATTTGCATATTCGTATGAATCAAATTCGTACATATGTATAAAGCATGAAGCTGATTTTAATATCAATTGCAATCTTAATCATATTACATATACAAGCCATGCTTCAAAAATTTAACCATATCAAAATCATGCATATAATAAATAAAACAATTTGCATATTTATACACATTTGCATATTAAACCATATCGACCTGTATCACACAATTTTATAAACATTAACTTATAAAACATTAGCTAATATTTTTGTAACACCCCATACCCATATCCTATGCCGGGGCGGAATACGAGGCATTACCTAACTTGAACTCATACTTACAACCAATTCCGAATCTTCATGACTTGGAAAATTTAAAAATTTCTTAAACTTATTGATATATTCTTAATATGGTCTTACGAGGCCTAAAACACACATTGGAAATCATTCGGGACCAATCTGGGTCCTTTTGACAACTATAGAAAAATGTCACTTGACACGGGGGCACACGCCCGTGTGGGAGGGGCAACATGCCCGTGTGACCATTCCAACATGGCCGTGCTAATGGCCCGTGTGTATCACATGGCCTAACCAAAACAGGGACACACCTGTGTCCTCCACCTATGTGGAATTAATTTTAAATGCACACCTACAGGGGTTTTCACAAGGCCTGGCACACAGTTGTGTCCCTGGCTCATGTCCTTCATACGACCATGACACATCCATGTCCTAGCTCGTGTGTACAAACCTAGACATTTTGTTTCTGATGTCAAGATTTCATAAGGGTCACACGTCCAAGGCACACGCCCATGTGCTAGACCGTGCCCTTCACACGGCTGAGACACATAGCCATGTCTCTGCCCGTGTGTTTACTATCATGCATACTGACTTGAAATTTTTACGTGCAGGGGACACATGGCTGGACAACACGCCCATGTTGTTGGCCGTGTGTGACACACGGCCTAGACACACACCCATGTGTCTACCTACTGGGACAAAATCAGGCTATTTACCAAGCCTCTTTGCCACCCTTACTTACACAAAAGCAACCAAAACTAGTACAAAACTATTTCATGCAATAAAATCAGCCACAAAAGACAACATTTCATTTATGCATTCTACTCACCCATGAACATAACACTAGTTGCATATATCAAAATGAATATTAGCCATCATTCAAGGCTTAATACAAATTGAGGAATTTATCCCAAGCCAACACATTTGGCCAAATTAATAACAACACAAAACACAAATTTAGTTCCCTATACATGCCATATTCAAAAATATAAATCAAACTATACCGAATGCTTCGATTGATAGTGTGATTGATATCCTTGACTTTCGTTGATCCTTGAGCTAGATAAACGGCATTATAAGAAAAAGGAAAGGAGAGGGAGTAACCTTAAAGTTTAGTAAGTTGCATATAAATAATTATACAACAATACTTTGCCATTCATCAACAAGTATCATAATACACAAGTGGGCGTAAGCAAAACTTACTCATCAATACTCAATACACATCATATAGCATATAATGTGGCTCATGTTTTATACATACCAAATAGGTACCTGTATCACTCACAACTCGATTATACTTTCCTTATTAACTAGAAATCAGAACTTCCACCGTTGAACCATTCGGAATGCTATCAGATATACCATAGCCTCAAATGTGGGGTAAGATGCCGATGCCATGCCCCAGACATGGTCTTACACTGGCTTACATCTCAAGTCGAAGCCATGTCCTAGACATGGTCTTACACTGACTATCATCTCGTAGCAGACGCATGTCCCAGACATGTCTTACATTGGCTTACGTCTCGAGGCCGATGCATGTCCTAGGCATGTCTTACACTAGCACTTGTCTCAATGCCGATGCTATGTCCCAGAAATGGTCTTACACTAGCTCTCACAAATGACCCCATCGTCATGGCATGAATTTCCGATTTATTTCCTTAGGGTTCCAACGGGAATTTTACTATCTCTATTCTCATCACATTTTCTCATTTCCACAAGTTAAGCAATTCATGCTATAATAATTTCGATACAATTCAAACACATATATCATCAACGTAGTTGTATTATTTACATACAACTTACCTCGGATTACAAAATGTGGCGACTAGTCGATTTAGTCGATTTGCTTGGCTTTCCCTTGGTCTAGGTTCGGATTTGGTATTTCTTGATCTATAATAGCAAAATACACTTATTTAATCATTAAATAAAATTAGAAAATTGAAAAATCACTTCTTTGGTAAAATGACCATTTTGCCCCTAACCTTGACAAAATGACCATTTTACCCTTAGGCTCGAAAAATGATTTTTATCGAATTTCTTTATTTCTCAAGACTAGCGTAAACTCTTTGACTTTTATAGCAACTCCAAATTCCCACTATTTCAAACATTTATTATCTATTTTACAACTTATGCACCTTAGTCCTTTTAGGTGTTTCCATGCTAGCACCTTTCACAAAAGTTGTTTATAAGACACCCAAGACTCATTTTCTTCCATAAAAACTCAGAAAACATCATAAATACTTTCATGGAAAAACCCTAGACTCTTAATCATTTTGCAAAATAGTACCCTCATTTGAAAGCTCATGCTTCAAGACTCTCAAAAGTACAAAAATATTTAAGAAAAGCCATTAGGATCACTTACTTTTGAAGACTTAAAGTTGCTGAAATTTCAAGCTCTTAAAACCCTATTCTTTGGTGAAAATTTCAATGGAGGAAGAAGATGAAAAGCGATGATATCATCCTTCTTTTATCTATTTCTATTTTTGTCAAAATAAGCCACCTAACCTACCAAATTTTAAAATTTTGTCTCCTCTTTGACACTATGGCTGGCTATGCTCCTTTAAAAGGGTCTAATTGCCTTTAAAATCCCCCAATTTTGATTCTCTAAAAAAATAACACCTTTAGCTGTCAAATTAGGACTTTTGTACTTTATGCGATTTAGTCCTTATTCGCAATTTGGCTCACAAACGTTAAAATTAGCTCACCAAATTTTTCATGCACTAATATAAACAAGCTATGACTCTATATTAATAATAAAATAATTTCTATGACTTCGAATTTGTGGTCCCGAGACCACTAGTCCTACTAGCCCCAAAATCAGGCTATTACAATTTTAACATAACTCAATGTACTTTTAATATTACTAAAATATGCACAAATCACCTTGATAACCATAGTTATTATTCGACTTAAATGCCGAACCCATCATACCAACATTGTTGGCTAAACATCATGCCAATATTATATATACCTATCACATGCATTTCTCACTTATTCGACTAATGAAATTAATCACAAAAGTAGTAAAAGATTTTATATTTCAATCTTAAGCTAAAATATGCCATTTTATAACCATATAACTTTACTAATTATGCACATTATGCTGGTCCAAATATTCATTCAATTATGCAAGACATATATATACCCTCCTCGCCATTACAAACCATAACATAAATGCCCAATTCATAAACAATAATATCATAGGCATATTTATATAGGTTTTACCTATTATTAGTCGAATGCAATTACGCACCATTTATCATTTCTAACATACAAATACACAACTGATCCTTAAACCATATATTCGGTCATCAAATTTATCTTCCAAGGATCCAACCAATTTCATAGCTCCAATCAAAACTAATTATACATCATGTCACAATACTTATGCATTCCTTTTTACACTAAAAGTTGAACCATATAACCAATAATCAAAAGCATTCAAATGTCTAAATATTAATCAAACATGTCTCATAAATATATATATATATATTTGTAAGCCTCTATCTCATAAGTAAGTTACTAGTTATATCACACATGTATACCTAAGTACATCCACATATGTCATTATGTCAAGTTACCTTTATGGCATAATATATAATCAAACTTATAAGGATCACAAACATTTATTTTGATGTGCTCAGACCTTATCGCATATTTTACCAAGTTCATACGTATTTCACCATATCAACATCAACCCTTTCCAGACACAAATAACAAGTCATTTCATAACTAATTCAGAAACTAAAAATTACCATATTTAAAATGCAAACATATAACTAAGACACTAATCAAGCTCTAAACACATGGCATATCCATTTCATATGTTACTTCTCACGTTTGATAATCCATATACAAAACCATTTATCACATTTCACGAGCATAAAAGCCAAATCGAATCTAGTTAATATCCATCACTTATATTTTATCACTTAACCAATTTCAAATGTATTTACCCAAACACAAAACTTATATACCAAGTAATAAATATATCACAATAACCTTCTACCTTTTTCAAACATAATCAAATACTCATTGATGCTAAATCACATAGAATACCTTAATTAAGCATGTCAACTGAATTCACATCCCTGTTTATCTATCCAAATATCATAACCAAATCCCCCAAATATACACATCCAAAATCACCAAATCAATGCACAAAAAAGATATCACCACATATATCATTCATCCATGTCACATAGCATAATAACCAAAAGAACTTAAGCCATAAACAACAAAACCGAATTCAAACATAGAAGTTAGGCCATTTTCGCATGGCTTAAAATATACAGAACCAAAATTCAACATTTCAAACTATAATCTAGCCTATACATGCCATAGGTTCGAAAATTTAGCTTATAAAATACTGAAGACAATCGATAGTGTGATAAGCTTTTCTGATGATTCTTGAGCTCGTAACTTGAATCCAAAATCTATAAAACAGAGGTCAACATGAGCACACACAGAGTAAGCTTTCATAGCTTAGTAAGTCATAAGCAACTAAACAATCCAATGATATAATCAACTTAATTAGACTAAACCAATTATAATATCCAAATCACATTTAGTCTTAAACTTACAATTTCATAAATATTGTATATACTTTCATACATAAATACTACCTTGGCCGAATGCTCATATAGTCAAATTATCACATTATCATTCAACTTCCAAAGCCAAATAGTCATTATAAAACCTAGTCCACATATACTCAAATGTATAAGATCATGTATTAAAATATAACTTCATATACATATACTAGTTATGTGGCCGAATACACCTAATCATGTATGAACATAGTTAAGAATCATTTCAATAATACTCAAATTATTTATTCACAGGGCCGAATACGCATACCATATTCGCATATTGTTCATGCACTTCAAACATGATTTGTAACAAATATCAAGTTACTTACTTACCTTATTTCAAGTAGACAACAAGCTAAATCATACCTGGCCATTAGCTCATTTTACACATCCGCTCACAACTTATCTTTGCCTGATGAACCATTTTGAATTGGATAGGACACTTGGATAGTCACACATATCGTACAATGCCAACGTCCCAGACGTGGTCTTACATGTAATCACATATCGATGCCACCGTCCCAGATAGGGTCTTACTTGCACAGATATATCGGAGCCATGGTCTTAGTCATACATCACATATCAGAATCCTATGTCATGACATATGTATCCTAGCTATTCCTAAGATTCATACGGGACCTTCGGACATCTTAACTCGGTCGAAATGAATTCATAATCATGGATGCCAAACTTGTACATATTCGGCTATTAGGTATATATATTCACATATTTAATTTCAGCATGTATAATTTGCATTTAATTAAAATTAACAACGTCTACTCGCTTATAGACTTACCTCGGACAACGATAATCGGGACGGGACGACAAATCGACAACTTTAGTTTTCCCCCAATCCAAATCTGGTTTCATTGGTTCTTGATCTAAACATGTTCATATTAAACTCGTTCAAATATATTTTCATTCAATTTAGTCGAAAAACACATAAATAGGTAAATTACCATTTTACCCCTAACATTTTACACTTTTTCTAATTTAGTCCCTGTTGCACAAAACACAAAATATGCAAAATTTTAATACACCCATGTTAGGCTGAATGTTCCTAGTATTCATAAAAGTCCATATATTTCATTTATTTCAAATTTTAGTCCCTCAATTTATTATTTTTGCAATTTAGTCCTAATTACTCAAAATCATTAAAAACTCCAATAGAAAACATGTTAACCCAAAACATATCTTTCATATTTCATCATCAAAAAAAAAATCACAAGCTTTCAAAAATGGCATAACTCAAAATATTCACCAAAATAAAAAATTCAAGCATGGGTCTTGTAGATAACTTAGCAACGATCTCAAAAACGTAAAAATTATCATAAACCGGGTAGTTACATACCTTAATCAGGATCAACCATGGCCGAAACCTAAGCTTCCTTTTCTTTTCTTTATATTTTCATATTTGGTCAAAGAGAAAAGTATGAACCATGGCTTTTTAATTATGTTATATTATAACTTATATTATCATATTATTTAATTACTTATTGAACCTTTAATATATAATATGGATTCTTTATAATGGTTGTCTACAACCGTCCAAAACCAATATTATGGTCTATTTGCAACATAAAACCTCCATATTAAAAGAACAACAACAATTTGGCCCTTTTACAATTAACCATCAAATTTTCCTTTTACGGGATTAAGTCCTTTTATTTAATTGGACACTCAAACGGCAAAATTAAATCACAAAAATTTCACAGATATTAATTCACACATAATAAACACAAAAATAGTTTTTTAAATATTTTTTTGACTCGAATTTGTGGTCTCGAAACCACCGTTCTGACTAAGGTCTAAATTGGGTTGTTACAACTCTCCCCCTTAGGGATTTTCGTCCTCGAAAATCTTACCGGTGAATAGTTTTGGAAAACATTCCTTAATTGTATCCTCTTGCTCCCACTTTGTTTCCTCAACTTCGTGTTTATGCCAAAGTATCTTAACTAATGAAAATTTCTTATTTCGCAATTTTTTTTAATCTCGCGAACCAGAATGCGAATCAGTTCTACCTCATATGTCATATCAGAGACTTAATGTCGATCTCTGATGGATTTAATCACATGTGAGGGATCAGATCGATATCTACTAAGTATCAAAACATGGAATACATTGTGGATCTTTTCTAGCTCAGTGTCAACGGTAATCCGAATGCAAAATACATCGTAACTTTGTCCTACTTCCACTCAGGTATCATAATCGGGTGAAGCAATCCAGAAGGTACCTGATGCTCGGCTTTTACTTGTTGAAAAACTGGTGAACAGATAACCGATTACTTTGAGCTCCGTTCAAAATCATCTGAATCAAAATCTGAATTTTGCGGAACACATATTCGGTTCCTGAACCTCAGACAACCTTCAACATCAACTCGAAACTCTGAATCAACCTTCGAATCACCTTGGACCTGTTTTGCTAACAAATCATCATCAACTTTTTGAGCATCACAAATTTGCTGAATACATAACGGTCTTGCTTTTAATTCAACTATAATTGAACCATCATCAGACATAGCCATATGTGCATTCATTGCACACAAAGAAAATAGTGATTTTTGGCTTAGAACATCAGTGACAACTTTAGCCTTTCCCGGATGGTAGTCAATCACAAGCTCATAGTCTTTTAACAACTTTAACCATAAGGAATCACAAGTATACTCCATTATTAGAACATACTTCAACCCGTTCATTGAAACATGACTGAGGTTCATAAACTCTTTATTCAATTTAGGCTAAATCAGAACTAATATTTCAGTGGATAATGTCTTCATGCAAAAGAATACTTTAACAATTGAGCTAACTTTAATTTATCACAACATTTCTCAGATAGAATTGTTCCAGTAGACATAATTCTATATCAAGTCCTCAAGAATACAAGTTCTTCTTCCATACTACCCTTCAGATCACACATGTACATTTAAAGTTTATTTCCTATCTAGTGGATAAATTCAAACTCATATAACCCAATTAACTTTCAATCAAATAATTCAAATCAGACTAAACCACTGAATCAGTCTTTTCGAAGAGATCTTTTCTTCTCAATAAAAAAAAAGAGCATAACCCAGACATATCATTATACAGAAGCTACAATCATGAAATAGAAATCATAATGTCATAAATTGACTGACGTCTTACTCGTAACAGTAGATAATATCCCGACTGTTAGTAAAGTATCTGAACCCAGAAGAAAATCAAACATGATTTGAACAACAATCAATATAGAAACACAACTTTATAACTCTGATAACGGTTCTGTAGTATTCCTAAATTTGAAGCAGAAATCAGGATTATAGTAGATATAGCCATTTCCGTCAAATAGAAATCTCTTACAGATAATCACATGGGATCATAACAAAACCGAAATAGAAAAATTTTAATATCTGATGCAACACAGAATATCTGAGAATTACAACGCATATAGAATGATATCATTTCCAATGATATCCCAAAAAAGGTCTAGAAAGAATAATGTTGCTCATAAATACTGAAATCCAAGGTAACAGAAGAAATATAATGTTTACATATTTTCAACATAACAATATCTAATAGAAACAAATTATTACCATTATACAGATTTTACTGTCGATTTTAATATCCATACAATGGAATAAATATAAAAGAAAAATAGAGCAATGTCGAACATAACCCAAACTGACCCACAATATTTTCGTCTGTAAACATATTTAGCTAATATTCTCATAAGGTAAGAATTCCTTCTGAAATTAAACAATTAGATTTCATGAAATTAAATCATTTATTGATAGTATAAGATTTCATTTCCTCGATTGACCTCCGGAATTTGATTTTTGAATGGTTATGTTAATTGCATTTATTGATAGCATTCTATTGTAATAAACATATGGATTCTTTATAATGGTTGTCTACAACCGTCAAACACCAATAAAAAAATGAAAGGAATTCGTTTGAGTGTCCGATTAAATAAAATGACTTAAGCCTAATTATATGATTTTTGAATGAATGATGATTGCATTTATTGATAGCATAAGATTTCATGAAATGCATACCTAATAATGATATGTTGAAAAATTGTCTTAGTTGTGGTTTAAAAGGGAACTCGATGGATAAACCATGTTTTACATGTATAATGGGATCCTACATATGTTGCAGAAAGGATTTAGCCCAGACGGGTAATCCGCTGATCTCAATTATGAAAAGGATCTAGCCCGGACAAGTGTTTCTTTGGATGATTGAGCCTTCCGAAGAATACATGTGCATTATGGATTTAGCCCGAACGAGTAATCCGATCAAGGTCTGAATTTAGCCTGGACTGGTAATTTAGATCCGAGCTCATTAAAGGTGTTAGTCGCAATAAGGGGCTTAGCCTGTACTGGTAATCTCGACATCACCTTATGAATTTACGATATGGGGGCTTTAGCCTGGACTAGTAATCCTGCCATAAGTTGTGAGGTTCGCGGAAGTGCACACCTGAAATGATCATCCTTGTGAATTGACAGTTAATGGATATTCCATTGAGATTTCCTAGACACTCAACATGATTAACATGAAATACATGTACAAAATGAAATGTTGAATGATGAGCTCATTTAAGATAAATTACATGGTGTTTTGTTATATGACTAACTCATTGGTTGAGTGCATGTGATAGGAAACCATTTCATACTTGTTGGTTTCCTTATCTATTATGGATGTATGCTAATTACTTGGTAAGTTTACTTTCTGGTTATTTGAGCTTACTAAGCATGAAAATGCTTACACCTCTCTTTTCCCTATCTTTCAGAGCTCGAGGACTCGTAAAGGTTGGAAGACGATTGGAGAGTCAACACTCTATCAACTAGTCCAGCTTTGGTACATAGATACTTTATTTTGTTCAATGGCATGTATAGGTATTTTTGGGTCATTTTTTCATATTTGTCATTGGCTAGCAATGTAAAGGCTTGAATGTCATGTCTATTCATTTTGTGTATGGCCTTGATAAATGGCCTGTATTGGTGTAGGTTGCTATCCTACTAATCAGGCAATTTTTACTTGTTGAAATGATTACATGGTGTATTATGAATGGATACGCTAAATGTAAGAAATTCATTTGAAATTAGGAGGATCACAGTTGGCAATGAGTTAAAAGACGACCCAAATCTGATACTGTGATTAATGAGACCATAATCCTTAATACAAAAAGGATAACCTAGCATGCGCAAAACCAATGATATGAAGTTTACATGCAATTGACAATTATGATAGAACTTGAGTGCGATTAGGCCATGTTAGATATCAATAGAAGCTATAGACGAGAGTGGGAAATTGAGGGTGGCCAAAGGCTTGAAAAGTATCCTAATAAGGTCCTCACAAGTGGACATATGGGCATGTGTCCAGCCCGTGTGTGACACACGGATCGCTCTTGGGCGTTTGGTATGATCGTGTGCCCCTTGCACCTAAATTTTAAATTAGTGTCGAACACGGGCTAGACACACGGTTGTGTGTCTTGGCCGTGTGAATCTAACAAAATGCTCAAGTTTTGGACACGGGGTGACCACACAGGCGTGTCCCAATGCACACGAGTGTGTGTATGATCTCAACACGGGCTTTTGAGGTATTAAACTATAAGTTTTCCTCAGATCTTTATTTTGGTCTCGAACCTTTCTCAATGTTTGTTTAGGGCCTCGTAGGCCCAAAATTAGGACACTACAATGTTAGTGGATTTATTTTGAGTTGAAACAAAATTTTATAACCTGTATTTTCCGTTTATGCTTGCATATATGTCCATTAAAACCTCGTACTTGTCCCCAATCTCGGTACGAGTAAGGGGTGTTACATTTAGTGGTATCAGAGCCAGGTTTAGTCGGTTCTAAGACTACTGTAGAGAGTATTGGATTTCACTATACATGCAATTATTTGAACATTGATAGTGTGACACCTCCTAACTATTTAAATTGTTTTTGAATATAGTAAATGTCTTCCAATCAAGTACAAGATGAGTCCGAGGGAGCCGAGAGCCATGCTCCAGCTTCCGTACATCAAATTATTTCTGGTAGTAGTAGAAGGTCTATGTTTAAAGGCTGGGAAAAGGCCAAGGCCGCCTTCTTCGAAATGATGGAAGAGTGGTTTGGGGATTACTTGAGGAATCACCGCAACATACCACGAACTCCCCTGTCCCCTAACCAACCTAATGAGGAAGTACCACGAGGTATGGTACCTATAAGAGTTGGTAAAGCCCCTATAGACAAGCTTAGAAAGTTTGAGGCTGAAGAATTTAGAGCTAAGGTTGATGATGATGCCGAAAGAGCCGAGTTCTGGCTTGAGAATACTACACGGGTAATAGATGAATTGTCGTGCACACCTGAGGAGTGCTTGAAGTGTGGCGTATCCCTCCTGAAGGATACTGCATACCACTGGTGGAAGACTGTATCTTTCGTGGTGCCAAAGGAAAACATTACTTGGGAATTTTTCCAAGCAGAGTTAAAATACATCAGTCAGAGGTTCTTAGACTCAAAGCGAAAAGAGTTCCTGGAACTCAAACAAGGGAACAAGACTGTAGTAGAATACGAGAGAGAGTTCATAAGGCTAAGTTAGTACGCAATTGAATGGGTCCAAACTGAGTCAGAAATGTGTAAACGCTTCGAGGAAGGTCTGAATGAGAAAATCAAGTTGTTGATCGGGATTCTTGAGATACGAGAGTTCGCTGCATTAGCTGATCAGGCCAAGAAGGCCGAGAAGCTTAATAACAAAAGGAAGCAAGCTAAGAGAGAAGCTCGAGTTTCAGGCAAGAGGTCCAGCGGTAAGATACTCTCGTTATCCACGAAGAAAGCAAGGAGCCAACATGAACCCTCCACTTCATCACTAGGATATTCGGGTAGAGCGAAAGGCTCTAAACGACGAAGTTAGAAGTCTTCCTCTCTGATGGTGACTAGTGTAGGGAGTGTAGATGATCAAATGTCGAAGTGTAATAGTTGCAACAAATTTCACTTCGGAGAGTGGTGAATGAAAAGTGGCGTGTGTTTTAGATGTGGTTCTCTTGACCACTTTCTCAGAGACTATCCAGAGAGAGTTGAAAAAGAAGTGGAAGTATCCCCAAAGTCGAGTACTCCCATTCCACGGGGTAGACCTCAGAGATACCCTGGGAGTGCTAGTGCAGTCTAGTTGCGACTAAAGACCCTGCAAAGCCAGAGGTTTGAGCCCCAGCAAGAATTTATGTGATACGTGCTCGAGAGGAAGCCTCTACTCCTGATGTTATTACGGGTACTTTTTCTCTTTTAAATACAAGTGTTATTGCTTTGATTGACCCGGGGTTGACGCATTCATATATTTGCATGAGATTGGTGTCTAGTATGAACATACTCGTTGAACCTACAAAATTCATCATTACAGTGTCGAACCCACTAGGCAAATCAGTCTTGGTTGATAAAGTCTGTAAGAATTGTCCTTTGACGATTCAGGGTCATTGCTTTCCGACTAACCTTATGTTATTACCATTTGATGAATTTGATGCAATACTTGGTATGGATTGGTTAGCCCTTCATGATGTAATTGTAAATTGTGGTAGTAAGCATATTAAATTGAAATGCCCAGATGGTAAGATTCTACAGGTTGATTCAAGAGAATTGGGTTCGCCACCGGTTGTAATCATGGAAATGGTTGCTCAGAGATATATGAGGAAAGGGTATGAAGCCTGCCTTGCATTTGTATTGAACACTAAGGAAACAAAGTTGAAGATTGAGTCTATGCCGATAGTATGTGAGTATCTGAATGTGTTTCCTGAGGAATTACCCGGACTACCCCCTGAAAGAGAAATAGAGTTTGGCATTGAATTGATACTAGGGATAGCTCCTATTTCAATTGCTCTATATAGGATGGCACCAACTGAACTGAGAGAGTTGAAAGCACAGTTGCAAGAGCTGACAGATAAAGGTTTTGCAGGGCCGAGCTTTTCACCTTGGGGTGCTCCTGTATTATTTGTAAAGAAGAAAGATGGTTCAATGAGGCTATGTATAGACTATTGTCAATTGAATAAGGTAACTATTAAGACTAAGTATCCTTTTCCAAGGATCGACGATCTGTTCGACCAATTGAGGGGAGCCACTGTATTTTCTAAGGTAGACCTGAGGTCCGACTATTATCAGTTACGAGTTAGAGAATCGAATGTGCCAAAGACAGCTTTTAGAACAAGGTAGGTCACTATGAATTTCTTGTCATGCCGTTTGGGTTGACAAATGCACTGACCGTATTCATGGATCTAATGAATAGAATCTTTTGGCCATACTTGTATAAGTTTGTCGTTATGTTCATTGACGACATTTTGATTTATTCTAAGGATAAGACGGAACATGCGAAGCATCTGAGAACGGTGTTGCAAACCTTACGAGAGAAATAATTATGTGCTAAGTTTAGCAAGAGTGAATTTTGGCTCTGAAAGGTAGGATTTTTAGGTCCCATTGTTTCAGGTGAAGGCATCCGAGTTGATCCAAGCAAGATCTCTGCTATTGTCGATTGGAAACCACCTAAAAATGAAACTGCGGTTAGAAGCTTTTTGGGCTTAGTAGGTTACTATCGAAGGTTTGTAAAAGGATTCTCCATGATAGCAACTCCAATGACAAGGTTGCTACAGAAAGATGTTAAGTTCGAATGGACAGATAAGTGTCATCAAAGTTTCGAGAAGTTGAAAATATTGTTGAATGTAGCTCCAGTCTTAGTATTACCTGAGCTAGGAAAAGAGTTTGTGGTCTACAGTGATGTATCCTTGAATGGACTGGGTTGTGTACTAATGCAAGATGGCAAGGTGATAGCCTATGCTTCGCGGCAATTAAAGCCATACGAGAAGAATTATCCGACACACGACTTAGAACTTGCCTCTATTGTTTTTGCGTTGAAAATATGGAGGCATTATTTATACGGTGAGACTTGTCGTACATTTACGGATTATAAGAGTTTGAAGTATTTGATGACTCAAAAAGAATTAAATTTGAGACAGCGAAGATGGTTAGAATTGATTAAGGATTATGAGTTGATCATCAATTATCACCCGAGAAAGGCAAATGTGGTCGCTAACGCATTAAGCAGAAAGTCCTTGTTTGCATTGAGAGCCATGGATGCTCGATTGGCATTACTCGATGATGGTTCAATTTTGGCAGAGCTTGATGCCAGACTGACTCAAACAACATATCTTTCATAATTCATCATCAAACAACAAAAATCACAAGCTTTCAACAATGGCATAACTCATAATATTCACCAAAATCAAAAATTCAAGCTTGGGTCTTGTAGATAACTTAGCAATGATCTCAAGAACATAAAAATTATCATAAACTGGGCTAGTTACATACCTTAATCAAGATCAACCGTGGCTGAAACCTAAGCTTCCTTTTCTTTTCTTTATATTTTCATATTCGGTCAAAGAGAAAAGTATGAACCATGGCTTTTTAATTTTGTTATATTATAACTTATATTATCATATTTTTTAATTACTTATTTAACCTTTAATATATAATATGGATTCTTTATAATGGTTGTCTACAACCGTTAAACACCAATATTATGGTCTATTTGTAACATAAAACCTCCATATTAAAAGAACAACAACAATTTGGCCCTTTTACAATTAACCATCAAATTTTCATTTTACACGATTAAGTCATTTTATTTAATCGGACAGTCAAACGAAAAATTAAATTACGAAAATTTCATAGATATTAATTCACACATAATAAATATAGAAAATAATTTTTTAATATTTTTCTGACTCAGATTCGTGGTTCAAAACTATCGTTTCGACTAGGGTCTATATCGGGCTGTTACAACTCTCCCCCTTAGGGATTTTCGTCCCTGAAAATCTCACCGGTGAATAGTTTTGGACAACAATCCATATTGTATCATCTTGCTCCCACGTTGTTTCCTCAACTTCGTGTTCATGCCACAGTATCTTAACTAACGGAATTTTCTTATTTCGTAATTTTTTTTAATCTCGCGAGCCAAAATGCGAATCGGTTCTTCCTCTTATGTAATATCGGAGACTTAATCTCAATCTCTGACGAATTTAATAACATGTGAGGGATCAGATCGATATCTACAAAGCATCGAAACATGGAATACATTGTGGATCTTTTCTAGCTCAGGCAACGGTAATCAGAATACAAAATTCATCGTGACTTTGTTCCACTTCCACTCAGGTATCATAATCGGCTGAAGCAATCCAGAAGGTACCTGATGCTCGGCTTTTACTTGTTGACAAACTGGTGAACAGATAACTGATTTCTTTGAGCTTCATTCAAAATCACTTGAATCAACATCTGAATTCTACGGAACACATATTCGGTTCCTGAACCTCAGACAACCTTCAGTATGAACTTGAAACTCTGAATCAACCTTCGAATCACCTTAGACCTGTTTTGCTAACAAATCATCATCAACTTTCTGATCATCACAAATTTGCTGAATACATAACAGTCTTGCTTTTAATTCAACTATAATTGAACCATCATTAGACATAGCCATATGCGCATTCATTGCACACAAAGAAAATAGGGATTTTTGACTTAGAACATCAGTAACAACATTAGCCTTTCCCTGATGGTAGTCAATCACAAGCTCATAGTCTTTTAACAGCTTTAACCATAAGGAATCATAGGATATCTCTGTATACTCCATTATTAGAACATACTTCAACCCGTTCATTGACACATGACTAAGGTTCGTAAACTCTTTATTGAATTTAGGCTAAATCAGAACTAATATTTCAGTGGATAATGTCTTCATGCAAAAGAAAGCTTTAACAATGGAACTAACTTTAATTTATCACAACATTTCTCAGATAGAATTGTTCCAATAGACATAATTTTGTATCAAGTCCTCAAGAATACAAGTTCTTCTTCCATACTACCCTTCAGGTCACACATGTACATTTAAAGTTTATTTCCGATCTAGTGGATAAATTCAAACTCACATAACCCAATTAACTTTCAATCAAATAATTCAAATCAGACTAAACCACTAATCAGTCTTTTCGAAGAGATCTTTTCTTCTCAATAAAAAAAAGGATAACCCAGACATATCATTATACAAAAGCTACAATCATCAAATAGAAATCATAATATCATAAATAGACTGACATCTTACCCGTAACAGTAGATAATATCCCAACTTTATAACTCTGATAATGGTATTGTAGTATTCCGCAATTTCAAGCAGAAATCAGGATTATAATAGATATAGCCATTTCTGTCAAATAGAAATCTTTTATAGATAATCACATGGGATCATAAGAAAACCGAAATCATGATACTCAATTAAGTTATTTTATTTAATCGGACACTCAAACGACAAAATTAAATCACAAAAATTTCACAGATATTAATTCACACATAATAAACACAGAAATAATTTTTTAAATATTTTTCTGACTCGGATTCATGGTCTCGAAACCACCTTTTCGACTCTAAATCGGGCTATTATAGTCACACGCCCATATGCCTTCGTCACGCCCGTGTCCTCTGGCCATGTAACTCTCTCACTATAATGTCAGCAACTAAATTAAACCACACGGCCAAGCCACACACCCGTGTGCTAAGGCTGAGTCCCTCACACGGTTGAGACAGCCCGTGTGGCCAACACTTAGGCTATTTTCCAAGCCTTTTGTTACCATTAATCCTTCACATCTTTACACGCATCAAAGTCATACATCATGGCTTCATTTCAATGGTTTAGCCTATTTCACTAAGGTGTATTCTTAACTTTAACATGCTATCATTCACAAGTTTCACATGCTCATATAATATCAAGTCTAGACACAATAATCCATATTCATTGACCTTGTCAAGTGACCTTATTTAAACATTAAGCATTCATAGTCAATCGTCATCGTCTTATTTCTATATCATACAATTACTTCATGGCTATAACCATTTTGAATTAGTCATGGAGCATTTATCATACACACATGTCTTAACACCAATCATGCATGTCCCACAAGGATAAAAACATCATTGCATCACAAGCATTAGGTCTTATCATGGATAACTAAGCTTACAAGCCACGAATATTATAAGCCACATCTCATGGTTATATACAATGAATCAATATAAGCCAATACATTTAGCTAATCATAACAACATCTATCATAAAACTGAGCCCCTATACATGCCACTCACTTGAAAATGCTAACAAATGTATCAATACTCCAAAGGTGATAGCTTGATAGTGTGATGCTGCCTCCGATGATCTCCAACCCCGAGCTAACCTAACAACACTAAAGAAGTGGAAAGGAAAGGGTACGATTTATAGCTTAGTAAGATCGTATGAAAATAATAAGAAATTATCAACTTGCTCCTCAAGGTAATACAACCATATTGCACTTTTACTTATGCTCGTCAAGCTATTTTCTAGAGTCACAATCACTAAATTACTTATATTTGGAGTTACAGAACTCCAAATTAAGTTCTGCAAATTTTCCTTTAAACTAGACTGACATATCTTCTTACCATAAAATTTTCAGAATTTTTGGTCTAGCCAATAAGTACAACTTATTCCTTAAAGTTACCCCTTTTTTGTTGTCTGACAGTTCCAACCCCTCTTCACTAAAAATAAATTAAATCAGGATACGAGACTCGGATAATGTTTCTGTCTATCTCTTCTGAAAATAGACTCATTAAGAGTTCTAAGAATATAAATTATAACCCATAACTAGTTTTATACAATTTTCAATGATTTTCTCAAATCAGAATAGGGGATTTCTAAATCATTCTAACTCTGTCTCACAACAATTTAAATATTTCATGATATGAAACTCTTTTGCTTACACCGTTTTATATATGTGAAACTAGACTCATTAAGATTTAATTTCATATTTTATTCAGCCTCTAAATCAATTTCCACAATTTTTGGTGGATTTTCAAATTTGGACTACAATTGCTGTCCAAAACTACTTTAATGTAAATTAATGATACTAAGTTTATCACACCTTATTAATTTATTTTCACCACATTGGTAAAAATACATATTTATACATCATAGGTATAGACCTATAATCACAAGGTCATCACAAAATAATTCTCATAGGCATGAATTACCTATTTACATCTTCACCAAATGCGCATCATGAATCGAAATCATTTCTCATGAGCTTGGCATACATACTTGTGTTACTCAACAGGCTCATATTCATTCCTTACTAATCATACAACATCAATTGAGTTCACATCTCCTCAATTTCATGTAAGTGCCTGTACCAGTCACAACATAGCCATAAGCTCTATCATTGTGACTTAAACCGTAAATTTCCTATTGAACCATTTGGAACACTACAGGATACTCACTAAGACTCAAACTTAGGGTAAAATGCCGATGCCATGTCCCAGACATGGTCTTATACTGGCTAGCACATCAAAGTCGATGCCATGTCCTAGACAGGTCTTACACTGACTTTTATATATCGAGGGCGATGTCGTGTCCTAGACAGGTCTTACACTGGCTCTCATCTATCAGTGTCAATGCCATGTCCTAGACAGGTCTTACACTAACACACATCAAGCTGACAATAGGTCTTACACTAGCTTGCATATCTCGAGGCTGATGCATGTCCCAAATATGTCTTACACTAGCTCTCGTCTCAATGCCAATGCATGTCCCAGACATGTCTTACACTGGCTCTCATAATGTGGCTGGTGCATGTCCCAGACATGTCTTACACTAGCACACATATCACTCGAATGTCATGGCATGAATATCCAATCTATTCCTAAGGTTCAACCGGGAGTTTATCACAATAAGTCTCATCTTACCATACGCATAACCACATTCAAGCATTATATGCAAAATCAAGCATTCAATGTGTAATAACGATAAAGTTGTAATATCTACACACAACTTACTCGTTTCAATGGAATATCATATTCCATCAAATTTCCAATGCATTCAATCATTACAAAAATGTTATTAACATTTGGTATCACTTTCTCATAAATAACTCCATCAACGTATAATTCAATACAATTATAACAAAATGGATTTCAAGTATATTAACAATAATATGGATAACTTGCTTATTTAGTCACACGAACTTACCTCGAATGCAATTTCGGCTAATTACGCCATTTTAGTCCATAGCCTTGTACTTTCCAATTTAAGCCCGAATCTCGGTTCCTTGATCTAAAATGATGAAATTCACTCATTTAATCACTAAATAAATTTAGACAATAAAAAATTCACATTTTTGGCAAAATAATCATTTTGCCTGTGACACCCCTAATGTGACCCTAGTCGGAGAGTGGTTTCGGGACCACGAAACCGAGTCACAAGAATAATTAGGTGTTATATTCCGTGCTTATTGTATGTGGAATTTGTATGCGTAAATATTTCGTGTCTCGATTTTTATTAATTAGGTGCAAATTTATAAGAAAGGACCCATGTGCTAGGACTTGAAAATGTGATAGGTGTATTTTTAAGTGGCCTAATAATGCATGAAGTGAAATAAATGGAGTTGCATGTCAATTATCCCATTTCCTAAGGTGGATGGCCGGCCATGACAAATTATGGGCAAGGGGAAACATGTTCCCAACATGTTTTACTAATGGATGATGTTAGAAATAATAAAATAAGAGTATGGAAAAAAATTAGTGTTAGTAGGATGAGAAACAAAAAAAAGTGTTCATCTTTCTCCATAGGCTTGGCGAATATCCTAAAGAAAGAAAAGAAAAAATTTGTTCATCCTTTCTCATCTTCTTGGCGAAAATACTAAGGGAAAAGGGGAGGATTTTTGCTTCGTGCTTGGGTTGGAAGAGATCTAGAAGGAGATTTGGCTAAGTTTGCATCAAGATTAAGGTATGTATGAGGTTGTGTTGGGAGTTTCATGCATGTTTTGGTTGCTAACTTGATGTGCATGTTAGCCATGGCTCAAATCTTTGTTATGCCATGGAAATGGTATTTGGCCAAAGTTGTTATGGTGATAAAGCCATTGCATGCTAAGGGTGAAGCTTGATGATGATGCATGCAATGATGGATTGTCTACTCTTGAGTAAGATTTTGAGTTTTCTTTTGTTTAATCATGATTGAAGTTGAAAAGGGCATGATTGTCATATTCGCCATGATGCATTCATGAGCATGGTTCATGCTTCTTGCATGTTAGTTAAAATTTGTATTTTGGATGGCTATGGACACCTTGAAATTCGGCCATGCTCATATATGTATATATATGATTGCACATTATGTTTTGGGCTATGAAGTAAGTGATGAATATGTTTGTTTAAAGAAGAAGATGTTGAAGAATGCTTGTGAAATTGCAAGCACATTCGACTAGCACACATATGAGTGCTTGATGCTATATTATAAGTTTTGAGCTACAATATGCAAAGCATTAACTAGTAAATGCATGCTGTTTTTGTGAGGTATTAAGTGCCTAATTGGCCTTAACATGTACATGAATATTCGGCCTTGGGTAGCCTATTGAAGGCCTTAGCATTTCCTTGATGCTCGAATAAATTGTATTGAATTGCTTGATGTAGAATAAAATGTGCATGACCATTGTGTATTCAAGCTAAAGGGTGGCCATATGACCATTTAAACTCCTTGTCATATTCGCCATAAGCTAGCACAATGAGGTTTTAATAAATTGAATTTGTTTGAATTAGCTCAAGAGCTTAGAGGGCCACAATTGGACAAGGGGAAGGAGAAAGTGATCGAATAGCCAAAAAAAGCCGTTCGACAACATCCGAGGTAAGTCCTCAAGAAGTGACCCCACTTGAATTATGTGAAATAAAGTATGGATGTGTATTGATTATTGATTATGTGTGCATGAGTATTTGAATTCTACCGGGCTAAGTCCCGGGCGAATATGCTTGTGACTATAATTGCGTTTGAGCCTTAGTAACGAAAATGAAATATGTATGTCCAATGATAATTGATGTATGTGTTCATGGGAAATTGAATGATATCCGGGCTAAATCCCGAAGACAATTATGCTGGAAATTATATCCGGTTAAGACCGAAGGCAATTGTACTAGTGGCTACATCCGGCTAAGACCAAAGGCATTCGTGCGAGACATTCTATCCGGGCTAAGACCGACGGCATTTGTGCACATGGTTATATCCGGTTATATTCAAGAATCTTGGGCTGGAGGTGAGTGTTGGTTGCTGTAATAAATTCAATGAGTACACTCGAAAAGCCCAAAGAATGAGGTGCGTCTATATGTGCATTGGAAAGTCGACATGTTTGAGCAACATTCGCTCAATCGACTAATGAATTTCAGTTATTGAATTGATTGATACTTTGTGAAATTATATAATGATAAAGTGTGAAGTAAGAATGTGTATTAATGAAATGATGCATTTGGTTATGTGAATGTATTGCTGTAATTAGAGTTGATTATATTCCTTGAGACTTACTAAGCATAAAATGCTTACCCGTTGCTTTGGCTCTCACTTTTCTAGATTTCGCTCAAGCAATCGGATTTGGGATCGTTGAAGTCAAGTCATCCACACTATCAAGCCTCCATTTTGGTATAAATTTTGGTTGAACTTGAAATGGCATGTATAGGACTACCCTTGTTGGTTAAATATGTTGTGATGTATATATGTACGGCCATGCGAAAATGGCTCGAAAAAGGAAGCATGAACTTAGACTATTTGTGGTTTGTATGTATATATTTGGTGTCATGATGTGGATATGGATTGGAAATGGGAATGTTGGTCACATGATCAGCCATTGGCATGGTTAAAATGATCATATATGAACCTATGTATGGCAAGACTAGTTGGTTCATGGAGACTACCAAATAGGTAAGACCTACCTTAAAAACAGATGCTGCCAGCTGCAGTGATGTGAATGTGAAAAATCACCAAAATTTGTAGGAATGGTATTAAATAGTGAATAAGCTATGTAAATGAACCTTGATGAGTCTATTTTCATATGGAAGAAACGAAATGGTCATAGGAGTTACATGTTAAGAGATATTAAGGCTATTGTGAGACAGGGCCAGAACGGTTTCTGGGTGCCCTGTCGCAACTTTAAAAATTTGCTATAAATTATCCAGAAATAATTAGGAGTCATGCCTTATATGTACAGATTCCATTTTGAGTCTAGTTTCATTAGAAGCAAATGGAACCAGAATTAAAGTCCTGTACAGTTAGATATTCAAGTTGTAACACGCAAAGGTCAGAGCAGTCGATCCCTGTAACATGGGTGACTTTAACTAATAAACTGTACCAATTGGCCCGACCAAAAATTCTAGAAATAAATCCATGGATGGATATATGAGTCTAAATTCAGGGAAAATTTACAAAACCAGTTTCCGAGTTTTGAAACTCGAGATACGATTTTTAAGGCGACGGTGACGAAGTTTTCCAGCCTGACTGGAAATGTCAAATTGGTGGGCAAAACATGTGAACTTGGCTTGTTAACCCCTCGTGTCCGACACCGACGATGGTCTCGGGTTCGGGGTGTTACATTGCCCCTAAACTTTCACAAAATGACCATTTTATGCCTAGGCTCGAAAATCGATTTTTATCGAATTTCTTCATGTCTTAAACCTAGCCGAACCCTTTTTACTCTTATAGCAGCCCAAAATTTCCATTATTTCACCACATTACTATCTATTTTTAGGTGTTTTTCATGAACACTTCACAAAAGTTGTTTATTAAACAACTAAGATTCATTTTCTTCCATAAAATTTCAGCAAATATCACAGATGCTCTCATGGTAAAACCCTAAACTTTCATCCATTTTGCAAAATAGTCCCGCTTTAGTTAGCTTATGCTACCAGGGTCCCAAAAACACAAAAATCATCAAAAATGATCATCAAAATCACTTACTTACAAGGGATGAAAGTTGCTGAAATTTTGAGCTCTCAAAACCCCTATTTTGCTGGTATTTTCAGTGGAGGAAGGAAGAAAGATGAAAAGATGACATCGTTTTCTTTTTTGTTTTATTTTAATACCAAATAAGCTTACCTAATACCCACCAATTTTGACTTTTCAATTTCTTCCTCTCTATGGCCGGCCAAGTCTTTTCTAAGGGTCTATTTGCACTTTAAACATCCTAAATTTTGGTTCTCTAGCTATTTAACATGTTTAGCTAGCAAAACAAAACTTTTTCCCTTTATGCGATTTAGTCTTTTTTCGCAATTAAGCATGAAATCGTTAAAATTATTTCACCAAAATTTTCATGCACTCATATAATCATGCTATAACACATAAAATAACTTTAAAAATAATTTCTCCAGCTCCAGAACAGTGGTTCCGAAACCACTGTTCTAACTAGGCCCAAAATTGGGCTGTTACAATGGATCAGACCGATATCGCCTCAACATCGTACGTGCAACACATCATGGATATGGTCTAACTCTGGAGGTAGCTCCAACTGATAAGCGACTGGACTCACACGCTTCAGAATTTGATACGGCCTAATGAACCTAGGGCTCAACTTGCCATTATGACCGAATCTCAAAACTTTCTTCCACGGAGAAACCTTAAGAACGAAGTCCCCCACAGAGTACTCAATATCTTGCCTCTTCAGATCTGTATAAGATTTCTGTCTATCAGAAGCCGCCTTCAGATGATCTCAAATCAGTCTAACCTTATTTTCGGTCTTAGAAACCAACTCAAGACCCAGAACTCGATGCTCACCCAACTCAGTCCAACATAGCGGAGTACGACACTTACGATCATACAAAGCCTCATAAGGTGTCATCTAGATGCTAGATTGGAAACTATTATTGTAGGCGAACTTAGCTAGTAGTAGATAATCCTCCCAACTACCTTGAAAATGTAACATGCAACTCCAAAGCATATCCTCCAAAATTTAAATCACCCTCTCAGATTGACCATCGGTCTGAGGATGGAACGCAGTATTGAAGTCCAATCTCAAACCTAGAGCCTCATGCAACTTCTTCCAGAATCGAGAAGTGAAGTGAGGATCTCTATAAAAAATAATCGAAACAGGAACCCCATGCAGCCTTACAATCTCAGATATATAAAGCTTCACTAACTTTTGCAATGAGTAGTCCGTCCGAACTGGAATAAAATAAGCAGACTTGGTCAATCGATCCACAATGACCCAAATAGAATCCTTCTTATCAGGTGTCAAGGGCAACCCAATAACGAAATCCATTATTACTCGTTTCTATTTCCACAAAGGAATCTCAACGGGTTGTAGCAAACCCGAAGGCAACTGATGCTCAGCCTTAACTTGCTGGCACGTCAGACAATGAGCAACGAAATCATAACCTTATGTTTCAAACTCGGCCACTAGTATAACTCACATAGATCGTGATACATTTTATTACCACCGGAATGTATAGCATAAGGGATACTATGCACCTCTCTCAAAATCGAATGTCTTTGTAACACCCTAAACCCGGCCTAGACGTTATGGCCGAATCTGGTGCGTCACATCAAACCATTTTTCAAATTTGATCTTTTCGGTGAAAATCCATTACTGAATCTAAATTTATTAAACCACAGTTCCCATTAAAACGTTTACCAATTTGTTTGCCTTTGGTATATTACCTCATTTAAACTCGCAAAAGCATTTTGAAAACTTTGTTGTTGGAAGCTCGTATTCCTTAGAAAAATCATGCCATTTTGAAATCTCAAGTTTTCCTAGACTAGCAGTTTAGTATAAGAAATCACAATCCAAATTAAATTATTTAAAACCCACCAACGACCTTGTTACATAAAAAAAACCCCAAAACGAAATCTAATTGCAATTAAAAGAAACAGAAACAGTAGTGTGGCCATCTCTGAGCCCCTCGCAGCTCCGATCCATCTAAGGCTAGAAATTACCTGAAAGGTTAATAAACGGGGTGAGTTTATGAAAACTCAGTGTGTAATCCCCAACAACAAACAAACAGTGAATAACACAGTGTCAGTACAATCTGGGCCAAAGCCCTATTCACTAACAGTATAGTCTGGGCCTTAGCCCTTAAACAATAGCAGTATGGGCCTAAGCCCTAATTCAGTCTCGACATATACTGGGCTGAAGCCTTTTCATAAATCATATCACTGGCCGAAGCCTTTACTGTAAGCGGTATCGCCCATAGGCCCATTTCAATATCACATGTAATATCAATGAATGTATGCAAGCCCATTTGGGGAGACTACTCAACCCACCATCCGCTACTCTCCACCCTTACCAACCAACACACCATGTGGGGAATAACTCAACCCACCCAACCAAACTCTCCATTGGCAACATAGCTCCTTTATCATATAACTGGAGGCCTAGCCTCTTTTAATAACTGGGGCAAAGCCCTTTTTGATAAACTGGGGCAAAGCCCTTTTCGGTAAACTGGGGCATAGCCCTTTTAGCACTTCCTCCATTTATAAAACCCAACCCATGCAACATGTCATGTATGCAGAATGTCATGCCCATATTTGAATCAAACAATCACAGTCAAGTCATTCATATCACCAACATATATTCACAATCAAATCTATCAACCACACAGTCCAAGTCAATCACTTGCCCACAAGGGCAAAACAGTCATTTTTCATATTATAAGGGTAATTTCGTAATTTTACCAAATATCAGGGTTTTCCATGTTTATTAACAATTATCAATATTTCCGAGTGTTTAAACAATGATCTTTAACCCACTTTATCAAATTCGGGCTTTTGGGCCCAAAACCCTTAATGGGCCCTACGAATGTTGATTTAGCCCACTAAGCCTGCTTAATCCAAAATTTACAATAGTACTAACCGTGTTAACATGCAACTTTTCCAGATTCCATTTTCTATCAGTTTTACCCAAATGGGCCTGAAAGCCCATTGGGCCCGATTCCAGCCCATTGGGCCCGACTTACCATCATGCACAAAATTGTGCTCTTACCTACTCCATCGATCCAAACATCGATTATATCGTATCTATCGCATCTTTAAGAAAAGGCAAAATCACAAGTTCTCGAAATGCCGAAATTTTAGCATTTCGGCTTTTCGGCGAATATTAATCTAAGCTACTGCGAGGGTTATTACACACCTGTTTTGGGTTGAAGTTGAAACGTTTCCAAAATCAATCACCTACGATAACCACCACCTATCACTCAAACTTAACTAATCCAATATCAATATATGTAAATCCTAAGCACATCAGTCATACGGAACATAAGGGCATATTCTTCATTTTACCATACAGGGGTATTACGGTCACTTTACCCTACAGGGGCTTTATGGTCTTTTTACCTATTAGGGGTATTTTAGTCATTTCATCCTACAAGGGTGTTTTGGTAAATCTACAAACCAAGGGTATTTCAGTAATTTTGTAAACCAATGGTATTTCTATAATTTTTAGAAAGTCAAGGGTATTTTTGTAATTTTGTAAATCAGGGGTATTTTGGTAATTTTACAAATTGAGGGTATTTTGGTAATTTCACAAACAAGTGGTATTTTGGTAATTTTACAAACTAGGGGTATTTTGGTAATTCTACCCTATAGGGGTATTTTAGTAATTTCACAATCGAGCGTAAAACGGTAATTTTGTAAATCGAGGGTAAAACAGTAATTCTGTAAATCAAGGGTAAAACAGTAATTTTATAAATCGAGGGTACTTTGGTAATTTTACAAGTTGAGGGCATTTCTGTAATTGGTAAACTAAAGTATTCTAAATAGGAATAACAATACGAATGGCCCTAAAGCCCATTCTCGGCCCAAATTGGCCCACACGCTCGTGTGGCCCTTTTAGCCCAAATCTATCCACAAATATGAGATTCACCTAGCCTAGTCCAATATTTACTACACAATCAAACAACTTATCCAATTGGGCTCGTAGGCCTATTGGGCCCACTGGCCCCTTTTGGCCCATCGCAGCCCGAAATAGCCATCCTACAACTAGAGTAGTGAGAAATACACACCTGATAAGAGACTGGAGTTAATCCACGCTCTGAGCACTCTTAGCCGACGCCTAACCCAAACGAGCACGCCATACAGCGAAAGGGATCAGCCAAGAAAGGTACCTTTACTCTCCTCATGGTTCTCTCTATTTAAAGCCAGCTTCGCATCCACTCTTATGTTAGCTTTCCGATGTGGGATCCTTCCAACATCAGAGTTTAAATTCAACACCAACTCTTGCCACCCCCTGTTAGCAAAATAAATGCTCTTTGATTGCCATGAGTTTCGGACCTTGGACCTCCTTGCCAACTCTATGACGCCACCTTGCCACTTCACCACAGGCTCTTTTTGTGTCATATTTTATCCCCAATTAATTATTAGGTCTAAAGGCCAAAGTCCAGGTTCCTTAAAAAAAAAAGAATAAATTACAAGAGCCAAGGCTTGAACCCAGGCTCCCATACAACTTTAATGACGCCGCAACCACTAGACTACAAGCTTCCTTGTGTCATTTATTTAACATAATAATTTAAAAACCCTCATCCAAGCATCCAGGTTTTTTTTTTCACTTAATACCAAAATTTTTGCCAAAGCCCAAGTTTGAACCCAAGATTTCTCCAACACTTTTCAGAGCCATTAACCACTAAAGTAAACATTTAATTGTGTTATTTCTTTTCACAATTAAATACCTATATACAACCTCCTTACGGACCCGCACTCAAGGCCCAATACTTCTAGGCCCAAATTTGGGGTGTTACAGTCTTAGATCAGAATCATTTGGCACACAAATTCGACCTCGAAAACAAAGAACCCCATGCTTATTCAGCCCAAAATCCGAAGTATTGGCACTTTCAATTTAACAAAATTGCAAACCTAGAGACTCATCCCCTAACTGCTTATCTCGAATCTGATAAATCCAAGTCAGCTTAACTTGCAACTCAGCTAATAGACCCCCATCATCGAACAGACTAAGACGAGCGAACATCGCTCTCGAATTAGTCATCGCTCTACGACTTAGAGCATTGACCACATAGTAGCCTTACCAGGATGATACTGTATTGTGCAGTCGTAATCTTTGAGCAACTCAATCCATCGATGCTGTCTAAGATTCAACTCCTTCTGAGAAAGGAGGTACTTGAGGCTCTTGTGATCAGTGTATATGATACACCTCTCACCGTACTGATAATGCCTCCAGATCTTCAACACAAAAACCAAGGCAATTAATCATGCTCATCATGCTTATGCTCGGTCTTAGAGTAAACCAAAATATCATTGATGAAAACCACGGTGAACTGATCCAAATATGGTTGAAAGACTCGATTCATCAAATCTATGAATGCAGTTGGAGAATTCGTCAGACCAAAAGGCATAACTAGGAACTCGTAGTGTCCATAACAAGTCCTAAATGCAGTCTTATGAACATCAGCTTCCTTAACTATAAGCTGATGGTAGCCAGAACGGAGAATCTTTGAAAACACTGAAGCCCCTTAGAACTGGTCAAACATATAGTCGATCCTCAGAAGTGGATACTTATTCTTCATAGTTAGTTTATTCAGCTGCCGATAATCAATACACATCCTCATGATCCTATCTTTTTTCTTTATAAACAAAACTGATGCCCCCCACAGGGACACATTAGGGCAAATGAAACCACAATCCAAAAGCTCTTGAAGTTGAGCCTTAAGCTCTGTAAGCTCCTTCGGTGTTATACGGTAGGGAGCGATGGACACTGGAGCTGTACTCAGAAGAAGATCAATGCCAAACTCAACTTACCGATTCAGAGGTAAATCCGGAAGCTTCTCAAGAAAGACATCCGGAAAGTCCCTCACTGTAATGATATCCCCATATAAGAGTTCCTGTAACACCCCTAACCCTTATCCATCGCTGAAATAGGGTTACAAGGAATTACCATATAAAACAATTTATTCAAGTACATTTATACATTCATAATCCAAAATCCATACAATTCATGCACAATGTCCCTTATAAGGCTCAACAAGACCTTAAAACATGTTTAGAAGTGGGTCGGGACTAAACTGATAACATTTGTAAACTTAGGGAAACTTAGAAAATTTTTCCACATTTAAGGGTCACACTCCCGTGTGAACAGGCTCTGTGCCTCACACAGCTACTAGACACACCCATGTCACAGGCTGTGTGAAAATAGAGCATACATACTGACTTGTACTGCACGGCTGAGGACACGCCCATGTGCCATGGCCTTGGGAAAACTAGGGAGGTTACTGACTTGGGTCACACGGCCAGGCATAAGCCCATTTGCCAGCCCGTGTGTCTTACACGGCCAGTAGACACGCTCGTGTGTCTAGGCTGTGTCAAAACTGTAAGGTATACTGCCTTAATTTGAAAGGGTACCCTAGAGGACACACGCTGTGTAACATGACTGTGTGTCACACACAGATGAGACACACGCCCGTGTCTCTACCCGTGTGGAAAAAAATAAGCCATTTGTAAAGCCAATTTGCCACCCTTTCCACAAGCACATAGAGTAGCCAAAATATCACCATTTCAATACATCTATAATAAACCAAAAACATGCCAATTCATTCTCATGTCATGCCATCTATCATCAACCAATTCAATTACTCAATTCCACATTCAAAACCTATCAAATCATTATGCTAAAATTCAATACAACTTGCATATAAGTTTTATATGCATTAATTCATCATATTATCATCTATTTCATATCACAAAACACATCATTAAACTATATCAACAACTAAGGCCAACATACCCAAAACAAGCCAATATATATAAGGCATTATGCACATTACTTAGGCTAACTTAAATGACCAAATACATACCAACATTTTCAACAAAAACTAGCCAAATCTCATGGCTATATCACATCCCAAATCATATCATCAACTCACTAGCCTATACATGACATACACCATATTTACAAGCATCAAAAAATACCAACAAGTAGTCGGTAGTGTGATGATGGTTCCTGATGATCCCTAATGTCTAAACTAGCTTCGATTATCTATAAAACGTGGAAAGAACACACAAGTAAGCTTTAAAAGCTTAGTAAGCTCGTACTAAATATACTCAACAGTTCATAACATACAATTCATCAATTTGAACTAATTCATATCTAAATCATGATGACCAACAAACTTTTCTCATACTTACTCAAGTATTTATGAACAAGTTCATTATTTCTTCCATTTGGATTTCATTCTTTATATGTACATACCTGTACAAATTCATACCGAACTCATACCTTTATGTGATACTGTCGAAATACTCGATATCTTGCACACTAAGAGCCAAAGCATAGCCAAAGCTATTATAATCTCGCACACTAAGTGCCTTTCATAGCCAAAGCTTTCTCAACCTCGCACACTAAGTGTCATATATAGCCCAAGCTATTCCAATTCACACACTAAGTGCTTTATATAGCCGAAGCTATTTCGAAATGCACACTAAGTGCCAAACATAGTCGATTTGCCATCGTATGCAATCGTAGTCATATATATACAATTTATGGTTATTAAAGCATTAAAAACATAATTGTAACAATGTTTGTCACGTATGAACTTACCTCGTACTCAGATTTGACGAATCAGATCGATTACTCGACAACCTTCGATTTTCCTAGATCCAAATCTAAATTCTTTCTTTCTTGATCTATATGTATTCAAAATTAACTCTTTTATTCCTCAATTCATTCAATTTCATCCAAAACACACAATTTGGGACATTTTACACATTAACCATATAATTTCACATTTTCTTAATTTAGTCCCTATTTCATAAAAACACAATTTACAACAATTTCAACTAAACCCAAGCTAACCGAATATCTATAGGCTCCATAATAGCCCATACTTATCAATATTTTAGACAACCACACATTTTACACATTTCACAAATTGATCGCTTTTATGTAATTTCGCTAAAAATCACTTTACAAAACATGATAATCTATCAACAAATACTCATTTTCTATCATCAAACATTCAAGATCACATGAATTAATCAATGACAGCTTTCAAAATCCTCAACACTTTCAAAAATTGAGGTATGGGCTAGCTAGTACTCAAAACAACGCTCACAAAAACATAGAAATCATCAAAAATCAAGCTAAAACCGTACCTTAATCGAGATGAACAAGCTAGCTAAAATATTAAAGGTCCCAAGTCCTATTTTCTTGTCAATTTTTAGGTAAGAAATGTAAAGGATGAACACAAAATCACTTTGATTTTGTTTAATATTCATTAATACATAGATTTCCATTTTATCCTTGATTATTAAACCATTTTATTATCAAATATAAGACCATTTATGTCTATTCCAAATATCAATGGTCTATTTACAAAATAAGGACCTTTCATTTAATAAGCCATTGCAAATAGACACCTTTAACAAATAGAATGCAACTTTTTCATTTTACACGATTTAGTCCTTTTCCCAAATTAACCACTTAAACGATAAAATTATTTAACGAAACTTTCACACATATATAATCACATGGTGTAAACACCAAAAATAATATTAAAATAATTTTATGACCTCAAATTTGTGTTATTCTGATTTAGGTAAAACCGGGATGTTAAACTCTCCCCCCGTAGGGATTTTGGTCCCGAAAATCTTGCCAGTGAATAGGTTTGGATATTGCTTTCTCATAACATCCTCGGGTTCCCACGTAGCTTCTTTAACCCTGTGTCGATGCCACAATAATTTCACTAACGCTATTCTTTTATTTCTCAGCTCTTTGATCTCACGAGCTAAAATTCGAATCGGTTCTTCACTATACGACAAATCTGACTAAATCTCAACTTGATCGGATCAGTGTTGTCGAAGTATTGATACATGAAACACATTATGAATCTTTTCTAACTTACATAGCAATGCTAGTTGATAAGCCACTAGTAAAGGTCGCTTGATAATCTCATACGGCGCGATAAATCTCGGACTTATCTTTCCTTTTCTGCCGAATCTGAGTATTTTCTTCCATGGAGATATTTTCAAAAATACTCTATCCCTAATTTGAAACTCAATATCTTTTCGTTTCAAATCTACGTAAGATTTCTGTCAATCTGACGCTGCTTTCAAACTATCACGGATCACTTTCACTTTCTCTTCTGTTTCTCTAATCAGATCAACCCCGTGAATCTTAATCTTGCTTAGCTCAGTCCAATACAACGGTGTTCGACATTTACAACAGTATAGAGCTTCGTACGGTGCCATTTTAATGCTCAATTGAAAACTATTGTTATACGTAAATTCAATCAATGAAAAATACTTTTCCCACGTACCTTCAAACTAAGAATACAACATCTCAACATATCCTCACGTATCTAAATAACTCGCTCGGATTAACCATCCGTTTATGGGTGAAATGCGGTATTGAAACCTAATTTTGTACCTAGTGCGTCTTGCAGTTTCTTCCAAAACCACATGTGAACCTTGGATCTCTATTCGAAACAATAGAAACAGGTACTCTGTGTAATCTCACAACCTCAGATTTATACAACTCAGCTAACTTTTCAAGCCAATAATCTATTCGTATCGGAAAGAAATGAGATGATTCTATCAATCTGTCGATAATAACCTAGATTGCATCTTTTTTACTTGGAGATAGGGGCAATCCCGACACAAATCCACAGTCACTCTATCCCATTTCCACTCAGGAATCATAACTGACTGCAATAAACCAGATGGTACCTGATGCATAGCTTTAACTTGCTGAAAAATCAAACATTTAGAAACAAATTCTGAAATGTCACGTTTCATACCATGCCACCAATAAAGTCATTTCAAGTCATTACACATTTTCATGCTTTCTGGATGAACAGATAAACGACTACTATGTACTTCTTTCAAAATCATTTAAATTAACCCTAAATTTCTCGAAACACTTATTCGACCTCTAAATCTCAAACAATCATCTGAATCAACTTGAAACTTTGAATCAGGGTCCGAATCACACTGATCTCATTTTGCTAACATTTCATTATCAACCTTCTGAGCTTCACAAATCTGCTGAAAAAACAATGGTCTTGCTTTCAACTTAGCTACAATCGAGTCATCGTCAGATAAAGACAACTGAGTATTCATTGCACTTAGATCAAACAAAGGTTTCTGACTTAAATGCACAGCAACAACATTTGCTTTTCCTAGATAATAGTCAATCACTAGCTCGTAATCTTTTAACAATTCTAGCCATCTTCGCTGTCGTAAATTCAAATCTTTCTGAGTCATCGGATATTTCAAACTCTTTTGATCTGAATAAACATGGCATTTCTCACCGAATAAATAATGGCACCAAATCTTCAATGCAAACACAATGGCTGCTAACTCTAAATCATGTGTCGGATAATTCTTTTCATACGACTTCAAGTATCTCGAGGCATAAGCTATGACTTTGCCTTTCTGCATCAAAACATAGCCCAGACCATTCAATGATGCATCACTATAGATCACAAACTCTTTACCCGATTCTGGCTGTACTAACACTAGAGTTTCAGTCAAATGTGTTTTTAGCTGATCAAAACTTTTCTGACATTTCTCAAACCATTCGAAATTTACATCTTTCTGAAGCAATCTCGTCAACGGAGTCACAATCATCGAAAAGCCTTTTACAAATCGTCGGTAATAGCCAGCTAGTCCCAAAAAATAGCAAACTTCAGATGCATTTCTTAGAGACTTCCAATCCATAATCGCAGAAATCTTGCTCGGATCGTGATAAACCGTAAATTATACATATTTTTACCCCATGTTTAATGCATTTTATAGATGATTTCTCATTAGAATTGGTGAATTCGATACTCCTAATGCTTTAATTCCATGTTTTGTACTTAAGAGAGCACCAAGAGTCAAAAGGAGCCAAAAACGAGCCAAAAAGGGACAAAACGGATCAAATCGAAAAGATGACATGGCCTAAGCCTTGCCATTTGGGCAGTTCACACGCTCGTGTCTTTCGAGGGTGTCGACTAAGGCTTTCATGATTCACACGGCCTGGCCATTGACCCACACGGCCGTGTGCAATTTAACGGATAGAACACGGCCTAGTAATCACGTCACACGGTCGTGTCACACGGGCGTGTCCCTGCCAAGCCCAAGTTAAGTCCAATTCAGAAAAGGCCACTTTGGAGGGTTTCTAGGCATTCCAAAGCCCATAAATACACACTAAAGGAGGAGGAAAAGGGAGGCGGAGAAGAGGGGTAAGGAATTACCCCAAGGAAGCCGACTGATCCATCTTAGAAGCCGAATTCATCATTAAGACTGAAGATCTCTCGTCAATTCCCCTTCAGGAGTTTTGGGTTTTCTTTATGTTTTGTATTCTTTATTCTTCTGATATGTTTCCTTATTTAGTTATGAACTAAATCCCCTAAATACCTAAGGGGAATGAAACCTAAGACGAATCTTGTTATTATTTTCTGAATCGTATGATAAATATTTAACTTGTTCTTAATTATGTGTTCTTATTTCTTGTTTTGATATCCTAGGATACTAATTCAAGACACGCTCTTATTTAGAGGAGGAATAGACCCTGTCTAAGAGTACATTTGCCATAATTAAGCGGAGTTGATTGCGCACCTAGAAATAGGGTGACAAGATTTTGCCGAATTAGGGTGAAACCTAATAAGGGATCATTAGATCGAGTTAATGCAACCCTAGAGTGTTAATTAGAGAAAACTCTCGGTTAGTCAATCTAGGGATTAGACATTATTAGTCTTGAATAGGGATAATAACATAACTTAGGGATCTCTACGGAACAAGTTGAATGAATAAATCGTCCGATTCAGAGCCAGATTAACAAGTAAAGCCTAGGTGGATTTTTCCTTAGTATCGTCTCAAGTCAATCGATTTTCCCAAAAGCAATTCCCCAATTCTTTTCTCTGTGCGTTCTTAGTTTAAATAATTAGTTAATTAAAACAAACCTCTTTTATTCTTAGGCTAGATAATAAAAAGATAGTTATTACTAGTACTTTTGGTTCCCTTGGGTATGATATCCCGGTCTTGCCATTACTATACTATTGTTCGATAGGTGCGCTTGCCTTTTTGTCTTGATAATAGTTAGTCTAGGTTTGATCTTCATTATAAATATTTATTACTTGTTACGAATCACGGGATCAAGTGTTTGGTGTCGTTGCCTGGGAACTGAAATATTAGGAACACTAAATTTTTATTACTTTAGCCATTTATTTTTCTTGCAATTTTATTTTATGTTATTATTTCTTAATTTACTTTTTCTCTCTCTTGGCAGGTTTTTATAGTTTATGACTAGAAGAAACCCGTCAGGACCATTACTTTTTGACGAAGAAATCGATCGTACAGTTCGTAGAAATCAAAGAAAAGTAAGGCGTAGTTTACAATACAAGGAGAATGAACGAGAAGACGATACTCAAACCCCAACCGACGAGATGGCTGGAAATCCAGGCGATCAGCTGTCTCCTGCAATTGCAGCTAATCAAAATCCTGCTCCACATACTATGTATGATTATGCTAAACCTTCTTTAACAGGAGCTGAGTCTAGTATAGTTAGACCTGCTATTGCTGCGAATAATTTCGAACTCAAACCTAACACAATTCAGATGATACATTAGTTTGTTCAGTTTGATGGTTTGTAGGATGAGGATCTCAAAACGCATTTGGCGAATTTTCTTGAATTTTGTGATACATTCAAAATCAATGGCATTTCTGATCATGCCATTCGTCTTCGGTTATTTCCCTTTTCACTGAGAAACAAAGTTAAACAGTGGTTGAACTCATTACCACGAGGGTCTATCACTAATTGGGAACAAATGACCGAGAAATTTTTACTAAAATATTTTTCGCCGGCTAAAACAACTAAATTACGTAATGATATCGCTTCTTTTGTGCAGATGGATTTAGAAACACTTTACGATGCATGGGAGAGATACAAGGACTTACTGAGAAGGTGCCCTCACCATGGGTTACCGCTTTGGCTACAAGTTCAAACGTTTTACAATGGTGTGAATCCCTCGACAAGACAAATGATTGACGCAGCTGCTGGCGGAACCATGAATAATAAAACACCAGAAGATGCCTATAAATTCATAGAGGAGACGTCACTGAACAACTATCAGTGGCAAGTTATGAGGACAAAGCCAATGAAAACAGCCAACGTCTATAACATCGATTCAGTCACCATGCTCTCTAATCAAGTAGAACTTCTCAATAAAAAGATTGACTGTTTACTTGGTTCTATGCAGGTACATCCAGTAATGAGGTATGATGCAAGTGGCGAAGGTGTGCATATAGGATATCAATCCTTCAATCCCACAACCGAAGAGGAACAAGTCAACTATATGGGTAACAATAACTTTAGATCTCAAAATAACCCATACAGTAATACTTATAATGCAGGTCAGAGATACCACCCAAATTTCTCCTGGGGTGGTCAAGGGAATCAAAAGCCACAAAATTCTCAAGGTTTTCAACAGCCACCTTATCAACAAGAGAAGAAACAGAACCTTGAAGAGATGCTTTCTAAATTCATCTCGGTGTCAGAAACCCGTTTCCAAAATACCAAGATAGCACTTAAGAATCAACAAGCATCGATCCATGGACTAGAAACTCAGATAGGCCAGCTGTCCAAACTAATCTCCAAATGACCACAAGGTAACCTACCAAGTAATACTGAACCTAAACCGAGGGAACACCTCAATGCAATTAGCATTCAAGATAAGGAAGGATTCATTGCACCTGAGCCAGAAATACAGCAAGACAATGCGATGAACAAAGGATGAGAAGAGGTAAAAAATAATGATCCCAAATAGGTAAGTACAAATTATGAACCTCGTGTGCTGTATCCTAAAGCGATGACGAAATACAGAATAGAAGAACAATTCGGTAAGTTTGTCAAACTCTTAAAGAAATTACATATTAACTTACCCTTTATTAAAGTTCTTTCGCAAATGCCCAACTCAGCAAAATTCTTAAAGGAACTTCTGAGCAATAAAAGGAAATTAGACGCTACATCACATGTGGAACTCAATGCAGTCTGCTCAGCTATTCTAAAGAATGAGCTACCTAACAAATTGAAAGATCCAGGGAGTTTTACAATTCCTTGCTTAATTGGTAGTCTATCTGTGAATAATGCTTTAGCTGATCTAGGGGCAAGTATAAATGTTATGCCATATAAAATGATTAAACGACTAGGTCTCGGTAAACCCAAATAGACTAGGATGAGCATACAGCTGGCTGACAAAATAGTTAGATTTCCTAAGGGTATTATTGAAGATGTTCTCGTTAAAATTGATAAATTTATTTTCCCAGTAGACTTCGTTGTCTTAGACATGGATGAGGATAACGAGGTACCTTTAATTTTAGGACAACCATTTTTAGCAACTGCTAGAACCATTATTAATGTAGGCACAGGACAGCTAACACTTCGTGCAGGTGACAACGTAGTAACACTCCAAGCACGCGACTCAGTCAAAACCTCTAAGACTCAAAATAATGCTATAAAACCTGTCAATGATAAAACTAATATTCAATCGTCCTTGTAGGAACTTCCTCGAACCTAGACAACAGAGACAGTGTGCTACTATCATGAAGAGAACAAAGACATCCATGAAGAACGAAGATTACGGATAGAGGAGCTAGACGAATGGTGAGAACACAAACTGAGAATACATGATAAACCGAAACTATGCCAAAACAAACCCGATACCTCTCCTAATCAACTTAAGGTTGGCGATAAAGTCTTACTAGATGCTGTTGATCCTCACATTATCCCGACCACACAGAATGAGGAAATCTCTCTTACGATACTTAATATTTTTCCATTCGGTACAGTGGAGGTGAGTCATCCCAAGTTCGGCACTTTTAAGGTAAACAACACCCGAATAAAACCTTATTTCAAAATTGATAGCAGGAATGAGAAGTATGAACTCCGCAAACCACCATGATAAATCAACAGAGAGGTAAGTCGAGCTTAGACTATAAATAAGCGCTTCTCGGGAGGCAACCCGGGTACTAACATATTTTGATTTTTTTGTTTTTAACTTCTCACACTTCGAATCAATTAACTTAGTCTTTGAATTGCAAAGTTTTTCAGCACACACAGCCAGGCACACGGGCGTGCCTACAGCTGTGGCCAAACAAGGGAAGAAACATGGCTGTGCGATACGGCCGTGTTGAAGCATGATATGATTTCCCCAAAACACGGGATGCGATAAATCCCCACTACCGTATGACATGGCCGTGGGTGAACTTGATAGGTACACGGGTGTGGGAATAGAAACCCACGGGCGTGCCAGGGACAAGGCTCGATTCTGTATCTTCGAAATGGGCGTGAGACACGCCCGTGCCGTTAAGCCGTGGATAACAATATACGGGTGTGGTACCTTAACATGGGCGGAGAGAGAAGCGAACAATGCTAGGCACGTCCGTGCGATATGGCCGTGTACCACATACGCCCAAGACACACGGGCGTGGGAGAATAGCCAAGCACGACCTAAAATTGCAAAATTCGAAACACACGGGCTCACCCGCATAAGTACACGGACGTGGCCTTAGGCCGTGTGGCCCTCCCCTATATAAGCAAATCACGGTTCATTTTCTTCTTCCTTTCAAAAGCCCTAGCCGAAATCTCCCCTTCTCCACTCCCTGATCCTTATTCTCAGCCACCACTACCCTCTCGTCCAGTTCATGTGGCAGCTTCATATGCTAACATCTCTGAGCACCTCACCCGATTCGAGCTTCAGTGTTTTCAACAATTTGACAACATTGATGCTACTCTACAACAGACTTGTCAGCACCTTCCCATCTCATCGCCATCCTTCCATGAACCATCCAAAGAATGAAAATGTTTAGAAATATTTATTTATTATTTTACTTTTTACTTATTATTGAAACTATTTCTATTATTTTATTAGATTTTAGAATTTTATTTTTATTCTTTATTAGGTTATTTCTTTTGAATCCTTATACTTCCTAATATCTCCTAAAAAGTTCCTAATTTTATCACAGTTATATAGAACTCCTAAGCTCATCATCACATAGGAACTACAACTCCACCGGGGAAGGTTCTCCATGACTGCCATGTCCTACTTGACCACGACCATAGTTACCACTAAATATAATATTCTTTTGGCACAGGACTTATGACCTAATGAACCTTTACGACTGCCGGAGTATCCTCCTCCACTCTCAAACCGATCACCCTCCAAAACTCTAAGTTCTAGGAATTCATCATACAGGAAGTTTCACTTCTTTCTCTATCTTATTTTTATTCTCTAACATCTATCATTGTACATTGAGGGCAATGTACATCTTAAGTGTGGGGGAGTATTTATTTCACTATCAGAAAAAAATTCCTGAATAATCACCTTGTTCTCATGAAAAACTCGCATATCATATTTAGGATAAATTTTAATTGATTTATGATTTTGATTGATATACCTTGAATTAAAACGTAGGGATTTATGCATTGATTATTTAAACTTTAAGACATTAGAGAATCAAGCATGATAAGTTGATTTTTAAGAAATTAAATTATAGGTTGTTTCCCCAAGTCTAGGTATTACTTTGAATTAGAATTCAGGAGTCTAAACATCAAAAAGCCATAAATTTAGTGAGATTTTTGAGCCTTTTGAGCATCTATTCATCCTTTCATGCTCACTTTTATTATTGCTTTGAGTCGTCGATCTTGAATGTTATTCTAGAACTTGCACGATTATGCATGTCGAGACCACACCATTTGATTTGATATGTCAAAATGATTAAGGCACCTAGGATTAACCCACTCATGCCATGAAAAGCCTACCTCCATGATTAACCCCTAGTAAACCCCCTTGAGCCTAACAAGCCATTTCTTGTATTACCCTTAATATTAACCTTTAACCCATTGTTGTTGAAATCCCCTAAATTAATCCTTATTTTTGTCGAGATTTGAGTTGAATGGATTGCCTAGCTATGTTTTGTTCTTGATATTTAGTCTATATTATTTAACTTGTTCTTAAAAAAAAACACAACTATGTATGCATATTTGTAATTTCATATTCTGAGTGAAGCTCTGTTGTATGCAAGTGAAGATTAACTCTTTTTCTAGTTAGGCAACTTTTCAATTCAATCTCGATTCTAACCATTTCTTTCAGCTTGTGACCACACCCCCTAACCAAGCCTTATTACAACCTTCTAAAGACCTTTTGATTTATGTATCATCCTAAATTACAGTGGTGGAGATTTGATTTTCATGCAAGCCTATGGTAATGACTTTTCATTATTGACTATTGAGTGCTTCATTTATTGTCCTTAAACACTTGATTTGAGTGAATCTTTAGTAAGGATGTGAAACTCTATGATATTCAAAATCAAGGATAATTACTTAGATGCAGAGAGACACTTATGTTTGCATGATTAAATACTCAAATTGGAATGTTTGAAACTTTTATGTTCTTTTAGTTGGATTCTCAATGTATGATTACCTATGGATAATTTTGAGATATTATTGATAACAATTATAAGTTGAGAAGGATTTATTCTGATTATGAGTTGAGAATTTTGCTTGAGGACAAGCAAATGCTTAAGTGTGGGGGTATTTGATAAACCGTTAATTATACATATTTTTACCCCATGTTTAATGCATTTTATAGATGATTTCTCATTAGAATTGGTGAATTCGATACTCCTAATGCTTTAATTTCATGTTTTGTACTCAGGAGAGCACCAAGAGTCAAAAGGAGCCAAAAATGAGTAAAAAAAGGGACAAAATGGACCAAATCTAAAAGATGACACAGCTTAAGCCTTGCCACACGGGCAGCTCACACGCCCATGTCTTTCGAGGGTGTCGACCAAGGCTTTCACGATTCACACGGCCTGGCCATTGACCCACATGACCGTGTACAATTTAACGGATCGAACACGGCCTGGTAATCACGTCACATGGCCGTGTCACACGGGCGTGTCCCTGCCGAGCCCAAGTTAAGTCCAATTCAGAAAAGGCCACTTTGGAGGGTTTCTAGGAATTCCAAGCCTATAAATACACACTAAAGGAGGAGGAAAAGGGAGGAGCAGAAGAGGGGTAAGGAATTACCCCAAAGAAGCCTATTGATCCATCTTAGAAGCCGAATTCATCATCAAGACTGAAGATCTCTCCTCAATTCCCCTTCAGGAGTTTTGGGCTTTCTTGATGTTTTGTTTTCTTTATTCTTCTGAGATGTTTTCTTATTTAGTTATGAACTAAATCCCCTAAATACCTAAGGGGAATGAAACCTAAGACGAATCTTGTTATTATTTTCTGAATCGTATGATAAATATTTAACTTGTTCTTAATTATGTGTTCTTAATTCTTGTTTTGATATCCCAGGATAATGATTCATGACACGCTCTTATTTAGAAGAGGAATAGACCCTGTCTAAGAGTACATTTGCCATAATTAAGCAGAGTTGATTGCGTGCCTAAAAATAGGGTAATAAGATTTTGCCGGATTAGGGTGAAACCTTATAAGGGGATCATTAGATTGAGTTAATGCAACCCTAGAGTGTTAATTAGAGAAAACTCTCGGTTAGTCAATCTAGGGATTAGACGTTATTAGTCTTGAATAGGGATAATAACATAACTTAGGGATCTCTATGGAACAAGTTGAATGAATAAATCGTCCGATTCAGAGCTAGAATAACAAGTAGAGTCTAGGTGGATTTTTCCTTAGGTATTGTCTCAAGTCAATTGATTTTCCCAAAAGCAATTCCCCAATTCTTTTTTCTATGCATTCTTAGTTTAAATAATTAGTTAGTTAAAACAAACCCCCTTAGGCTAGATAATAAAACAATAGTTATTACTAGTACCTTTGGTTCCCTTGGGTACGATATCCCGGTCTTGCCATTACTATACTATTGTTCGATAGGTGCGTTTGCCTTTTGGTAATGATAATAGTTAGTCTAGGTTTGATCTTCATTATTAATATTTATTACTTGTTACGAATCACGCGATCAGATCAACTCGAATACTCGATGTTGACACATTATGCACCAGAAAACCAGCCTCAAACAACCAAAATTCACATTTACTGAACTTTGCATATAACTGTTTATCACGCAGAGTCTACAATACAATTCTCAGATGCTCGGCATACTCAAATTCATCTCGGGAATATATCAATATGTCATCAATAAACACAACAACAAATTGATCTAAGTACGGTATGAAAATACGATTCATTAACTCCATAAAGACAGCGGGTGCATTCGTTAGTCCAAAAGGCATAACTAAAAATTCATAATGTCCGTGCCTCATTCTAAATGCAATCTTTGGTACATCAGAATCTCTAACTCGCAACTAGTAATAGCCCGATCTCAAAACTATATTTGAAATCACTATTGCCCCTTTCAATTGGTCAAACAAATCATCAATTCGCGATAGATGATATTTGTTCTTGATCGTCACTTTATTAAGCTGTCGATAGTCTATACACATTCTCATTGTGCCATCTTTCTTTTTCAGAAACAACAAAGGACCACCCCAAGGTGAGAAACTCAGTCCTGCAAATCCTCTATCGGTTAACTGAGCTTTTAATTCTTTTAATTCCGTTAGAGCCATTCTGTACGGAGCTATCGATATAGGTGTTGTACCCGAGCACCTCTATCACCACTCACATTTCCAACATTATGGGATGGTCTCCCTCTAACTATAGTGTTACTCGACCTCATGTTATGAGCATTATCTGTAACGCCCCCATGCCCGAAACTGTCACCGGAGTCGAGCTTGAGGAGTTACCGAACATAATTTATCAAATTAAGAACTTCAAATCTTTTGTTTCTACATTCACAGCTTTCTAGCTACTCGCGTCACATTTACAAGAAAAATCATATCTCGAGTTATGTGACACCCCGAATGTGACCCTAGTCGGAGAGTGGTTTCGGGACCACGAAACCGAGTCACAAGAATAATTAAGTGTTATATTCCGTACTTATTGAATGTGGAATTGGTATGCGTAAATATTTCGTGTCTCGATTTTTATTAATTAGGTGCTAATTTATAAGAAAGGACTTAGTAGTAAACTTTGAAAGTACGATAGGGAAATATGTGATGACTAATTAAAGCATGCATGCAAAATAATGGACTTGCATGTCAAATTCCCCCTTTTTACAAGTAATGGCCGGCCATGACAAAGAAATATGGGTTAAACATGTCATGAAACATGTTTTGTTGGGCATTAGGGAGAAAATCATAAACAAATAAGCATGGGTGAGAAAAGAATGAAAAAAAAATGTGTGTGAGAGAGTAGCATTCCCCCCCCCCATTGCCGTGCAACCAAGAGGAGAAAACAAAAAAAAAAAACTTGTTCATCCTTTCTCATCTTTTTAGCCGAAAAAGCCGTTCGACAACATCCGAGGTAAGTCCTCAAGAAGTGACCTTACTTGAATTATGTGAGATGAAATATGGATGTGTATGATTATTGATGTATGTGTGCATGAGAAATTGAATGATATCCGGGCTAAGCCCGAAGACAATTATGCTGGAAATTATATCCGGGTTAAGACCCGAAGGCAATTGTGCTAGTGGCTACATCCGGCTAAGACCAAGGCATTCGTGCGAAGTTATTCTATCCGGGCTAAGACCAAGGCATTTGTGCACTTGATTATATCCGGTTATATTCAAGAATCTTGGGCTGGAGGTGAGTGTTGGTTGCTGAAATGAATTTAATTAGTACACTCGGACAGCCCAAAGGATAAGGTACGTTATATGTGCATTGGAAAGTCGGCGTGTTTGAGCAACATTCGCTCAATCGACTAATGAATTTCAGTTATTGAATTGATTGATGCTTTGCGAACTTATATAATGATGAAGTATGAAGTAAGAATGTGTATTAATGAAATGATGCATTTGGCTATGTGAATGTATTGCTGTAAATTATAGTTCATTATATTCCTTGAGACTTACTAAGCATAAAAATGCTTACCCGTTGCTTTGGCTCTTAGTTTTCTAGATTTCGCTCGAGGCAATCGGATTTGGGATCGTTGAAGTCAAGTCATCCACACTATCAAGCCTCCATTTTGGTATAAATTTTTGTTTGAACTTGAGATGGCATGTATAGGACTACCCTTGTTTGTTAAATATGTTGTAATGTAAGTATGTACGGCCGTGCGAAAATGGCTCAAAAGGGAAGTATGAACTTAGACTAATTGTGGGTTGTATGTATATATTTTGTGTCATGATGTGGCTATGGCTTGGAAATGAGAATGTTGGTCATATGATCAGCCATTGGCACGGTTAAAATGATCATATATGAACCTATGTATGGTAAGGCTAGTTGAATCATGGAGACCACCAAATAGGTGAGTCCTATCTTAAAACAGATGCTGCCAGCTGCAGTGGCGTGAATGTGAAAAATCACCAAAATTCATAGGAATGGAATTAGATAGTGAATAAGCTATGTAAATGAACCTTGATGAGTCTATTTTCATATGGAAGAAATGAAACGGTCATAGGAGTTACAGGTTAAGAGATATTAAAGCTATTGTGAGACAGGGCCAGAATGGTTTCTGGGTTCCCTGTCGCAACTTTAAAATTCACTATAAATTATCCAAAAGAATTAGGAGATATATCTTATATGTACAGATTCCATTTTGAGTCTAGTTTCATTAGAAATAAACGACACCAGAATTAAAGCCCTGTACAGAGAGATATTCAAGTTATACCGCGCGAAGGTCGGAGCAGTCGATCCCTGTAACAGGGTAACTTTAACTAATAAACTGTACCAATTGGCCCGACCAAAATCCTAGAAATAAATCCATGGATGGATATATGAGTCTAAATTCAGGAAAATTTACGAAACCAGTTTCCGAGTTTTGAAACTCGAGATATGATTTTAAAGGCGACAGTGACGCAGTTTTCCAGCCTGACTGGAAATGTCAAATTGGTGGGCAAAAACATGTGAACTTGGTTTGTTAACCCTCGGTCCGACACGGCGATGGTCTCGGGTTTTGGGGTGTTACAATTTTATTGGTATCAGAGCCACGGTTTAGTCGATTCTAGGACTACCGTGATGTGTTTGGGGTCTAGCTATACATGCCATTAAATGATGAATCGATAGTGTGATGAATTCTGACAATTTGACTTCATGTTTGTTTATAGCAATGGATCCCGATCCCAACCGAGCGATAGCTGATGATGTGGAGAGTGTGCCGCTTTGCTCGCAAGAAGGGACAGCGCCAAGGACTCTCAACCTATGGCCAGTAATCCTAATGATGAGGCTAGGCAAGCCTTTTATAGTGTGATGAGCGAATGGTTTAATCAATACATTCGAACCAACACTACTGTTCCACCACCTCCATTCCCGACGAATGCAACCCCAAGACCTCGATACCTCCGTGATCGACCCAATAAGGTCGGGTAAGCCCCAATCGATAGGATTCGAAAACATGGGGCCACTGAATTTAAGGCTACGGATGATGATGATGCCGAAGCGAGCTGAATTATGGTTAGATAACACTATCCGGGTGCTTGATGAGCTATCCTGACACCGATGAGTGCTTAAAGTGTACCATCTCCTTGCTACGCGAGTCCGCCTACTATTGGTGGAGTACTCGACTTGTGGTGCCTAGAGAGCAAGTGACTTGGGAATTCTTTCTAACCGAGTTCAAAAAAGTATATCGATCGAGATTCATCGACCAAAAGCGGAGGGAGTTCCTTGATCTTAAGCAAGGTTCTATGTCCGTTATCGACTCTGAACGAAAGTTTGTGAGGCTTAGCCGATCTGCGAGAATGCATTTCGTCCGAAGCTATTATGTAAACGCTTGAGGATGGGCTGAATGATGATATAAGGATGTTTGTTGGCATTCTCGAGATACGAGAGTTCGTAGTACTTGTTGAGCGAGCTTGTAAAGTCAAGAGCTTAGAAAGGAGAAACAAAAAGTCGATGTGGGATTGGAGAATTCGAAAGAGGTCCTCGGAAAGTCTCATCAACAAGCATCGAAGAGATTTCGAGATGATGCGAGCCGTCTAGAGGCGTTTGGGCTTTTCTAGACGAGGACGCGATCGACCCCTGTGACCACACGAGTCACCTCGATCGCGGTGGCGGAAATGATCGCCGAGAGAGGCGGAGTGTCCACATTGTGGCAAATGGCATTCGGGAGCTGTTGGTTTCGTGATCGCCCTCGCTATAAGTGTGGATCGGCCGACCACTTTATGAAGGATTGCCCGAGGATGCACGAAGAATGCAAGTCGAGTGCAAACCCGGTGCTACCATCGCTCTAGGTAGACCACCTAGAAATATGGGCAATGTCGATTGGCGGTCGAGAGGATCTAGAGATGCTACCATCGATCTCGAGGCTCGTGCTCTGCTAGGACTTATGCCATACGCGCACGCGAGGATGCCGCCTCTCCGGATGTTATTACCGGTACTTTCACTCTTTTCAATACAAATGTAATTGCTTTGATTGACCTGGTTCTACTCATTCATATATATGTGAAACCTTAGCATCCAAAGAAGACTTTGCCCATTGAGTCTCTCGAGTTTGTAATTCGGTGTCAAACCCTTGGGTCATTACGTGCTTGTTAACAAAGTGTGCAAGAAAAGTCCCTAGTGTTCCGAGGTTCTTGTTTTCCGTGGACTTGATGCTTTTGCCGTTCGATGAGTTCGATGTTATTCTTGGTTTGGATTGGTTGACCATGCACGATGCGGTTGTAAATTGCAAGAGCAAGACTATCGATTTGAGGTGCGAATAATGAAATAATTCGGGTTGAGTCCATGGACTTAAAAGGGTTGCCACCGTAATATCGCGATGTTGGCCCGAAATATGTAAGAAAAGGGTGCGGCGTACCTTGCGTCGTGCTTTCGATGACAAGGAATCGAGAAGAAACCCGAATCTGTGCCGTGGTTTGTGAATACCGGATGTTTTCCCAAGAATTACCGGGTTTACCACTGTTCGGAAATAGAATTTGGCATCGAATTGGTACCGGTACCACTCCAATTTCGATAGCTCCGTGTCGTATGGCCCCAACGGAATTAAAGGAGTTGAAAGTTCGATTGCAAGAATTGGTGGATAGAGGTTTTGCTCGCCCGAGTTTTTCGCCTTGGGGTGCGCCGGTCTGTTCGTGAAGAAGAAGGATGGAACCATGCGATCGTGCATCGACTATCGTCGACTTAACAAAGCGACGATAAAGAACAAATATCCGCTGCCACGTATTGATGACTTGTTCGATCAATCAAGGGAGCCTCGGTGTTCTCGAAAATAGATTTGAGATCGGGCTACTATCAATTGCGAATCCGAGATTGACGTGCCCAAGACCGCCTTGAGCGAGATATGGTCACTATGAGTTCCTAGTGATGCCGTTTGGGCTCACTAATGCCCTCGGTATTTATGGACTTAATGAATCGGATCTTTAGACCATATTTGGATCGATTCGTAGTCGTGTTCATTGATGACATCTTGGTCTATTCAAGAAATGAGACCGAACATCTGAACACCGCGGTTAGTCTGCAAATTTTATGGGACAAGCAATTATATGCTAAGTTCAAGAAGTGTGAGTTCGGTTAAGAGAGGTTAGCTTCTTGGGTCATGTGGTATCTCAGATCGGTATTCGAGTCGACCGAATAAAATTTCAGCCATACTTAATTGGAAACCTCCAGAAATATTAATGAGGTTCGAGCTTTTTGGGGCTTGCTTAGGTTATTACCGACGATTTGTAAAGGGTTCTCAACGATAGCCACGCCGATGACGGCTTACTCCAAAAGGATGTTAAGTTCGAATGGACGGAGAAATGCCAAAAAGCTTCGATCAACTGAAAACTTATTTGATGAAGCCCCAATTCTAGTGCAACCCGAGTCCGCAAGGAGTTTGTTATCTATAGCGACGCCTCTCTACTTGGGTTAGGTTGCGTATTAATGCAAGAAGGTCGAGTTGTGGCCTGTCGTCGAGGCAATTAAAGCCACATGAGAAAAATTATCCGACTCATGATCTCGAATTGGCGCTATCGTATTCGCCTTAAAGATTTGGCGACATTACTTATTTGGTGAAAGGTGCCATGTATACTCGGATCACAAAAGTCTCAAATATTTGATGACCCAAAGAGACTTAAATCTGCGACAAAGACGTTGGCTTGAGCTGTTAAAGGATTATGAATCGATCATTGATTATCACCGGGAAAGGCGAATGTGGTTGCGGATGCCTTGAGTCGTAAATCGTTATTCACTTTACGAGCGATGAATGTGCACTTGTGCATCCGATCCGACGGTGTGTTAGTGGCTGAATTGAAAGCCAAACCACTATTGACACACCAAATTCGAGAAGCTCGTAAAGTCGACGACGAGTTGGTTGCAAAACGGCTGCGTGTGTTCGAACAAGGACTCGGAGTTTCAAATCGACGATGACGATTGTTTGAAGTTCAAAAGTCGTCTGTGTGTCCCAAGGAATTGAACTCATTTCGATAATTCAATGAAGCCCATTGTAGCCAAATGGCAATCCACCCGGGAGTACAAAGATGTACAATGATTTGAAACGTCGATTTTGGTGGCATGGTATGAAGCGAGACATCTCCGACTTTGTTTCAAGATGTTTAATATGTCAACAAGTGAAAGCGGAACATCGGTGCCTTGAGATTACTTCACCAATCACGATACCCGAGTGGAAATGGGATCGAGTCACAATGGACTTTGTATCCGGACCGCCATTGTCGACAAGTAAGAAGGATGCGGTTTGGGTCGTGGTAGATCGATTGACTAAGTCGGCCCACTTTGTCCCCGTGACGTACGGATTTTCAATGGACAAATTAGCGGAATTGTACGTTTCTCAGTTGTGAAATTACACGGGTGCCTATTTCTATCGTGTCGGATAGAGATCCGAGATTTACCTCGCGGTTTTGGAAAAAGTTGCAAGAAGCTTTGGGTACCAAGTTGCATTTCAGCACCGCCTTTCACCCCAAACCGATGGTCAATCCGGCGGGTAATTCAGATACTTGAGGATATGTTAAGATGTTGCGTCCTCGAGTTTAGTGGTTCATGGGAGCGGTATTTGCCGTTGATTGAATTCGCTTACAACAACGACTTTCAATCGAGCATTAAGATGGCACCTTATGAGGCTTTGTACGGGCGTAAATGCCGTACACCATTGTTTTGGACCGAGCTTGGTGAAAGCAAGATTTTCGGTGGATTTGATTAGGGATGCTGAATGAAAGTGAAAGTAATCCGTGAAAGTTTGAAGATAGCCTTCGATCGTCGAAAGTCGACGCGGATATGAAGCGTAAGGATATCGAGTATCGGTGGGTGATAAGGTGTTTCTCAAGGTATCGCCTTGGAAAAAGATACTCGAGTTCTACCGTAAGGGCAAGTTGAGCCCGAGGTTCATTGGGCCATATGAGATATCGAGCGAGTCGGTCCGGTGGCATATCGTTTGATTTTGCCCCGAACTCAAAAGGTTCACGATGTCTTCCACGTGTCGATGCTTGACGTTATAGATCCGATCCATCGCACGTGATTAGTCCATCGAAATTGAAATTCAAGCTAATATGAGTTATGAGGAAGAACCAATTCGTATCCTATCACGAGAAGTGAAAGAGTTGCGAAACAAGCGGGTTCCGCTAGTGAAAGTGTTATGGCTCAAGCACGGGATAGAAGAAGCTACTTGGGAGACCGAGAACTCTATGAGAGAGCGATATCCGAACCTATTTACGGTAAGCTTTTCGGGACGAAAATCTCTTGAGTGGGGAGAGTTGTGACACCCCGAATGTGACCCTAGTCGGAGAGTGGTTTCGGGACCACGAAACCGAGTCACAAGAATAATTAAGTGTTATATTCCGTACTTATTGAATGTGGAATTGGTATGCGTAAATATTTCGTGTCTCGATTTTTATTAATTAGGTGCTAATTTATAAGAAAGGACTTAGTAGTAAACTTTGAAAGTACGATAGGGAAATATGTGATGACTAATTAAAGCATGCATGCAAAATAATGGACTTGCATGTCAAATTCCCCCTTTTTACAAGTAATGGCCGGCCATGACAAAGAATATGGGTTAAACATGTCATGAAACATGTTTTGTTGGGCATTAGGGAGAAAATCATAAACAAATAAGCATGGGTGAGAAAAGAATGAAAAAAAATGTGTGTGAGAGAGTAGCATTCCCCCATTGCCGTGCAACCAAGAGGAGAAAACAAAAAAAAAAAACTTGTTCATCCTTTCTCATCTTTTTAGCCGAAAAAGCCGTTCGACAACATCCGAGGTAAGTCCTCAAGAAGTGACCTTACTTGAATTATGTGAGATGAAATATGGATGTGTATGATTATTGATGTATGTGTGCATGAGAAATTGAATGATATCGGGCTAAGCCCAAGACAATTATGCTGGAAATTATATCCGGTTAAGACCGAAGGCAATTGTGCTAGTGGCTACATCCGGCTAAGACCAAGGCATTCGTGCGAAGTTATTCTATCCGGCTAAGACCAAGGCATTTGTGCACTTGATTATATCCGGTTATATTCAAGAATCTTGGGCTGGAGGTGAGTGTTGGTTGCTGAAATGAATTTAATTAGTACACTCGGACAGCCCAAAGGATAAGGTACGTTATATGTGCATTGGAAAGTCGACGTGTTTGAGCAACATTCGCTCAATCGACTAATGAATTTCAGTTATTGAATTGATTGATGCTTTGCGAACTTATATAATGATGAAGTATGAAGTAAGAATGTGTATTAATGAAATGATGCATTTGGCTATGTGAATGTATTGCTGTAAATTATAGTTCATTATATTCCTTGAGACTTACTAAGCATAAAAATGCTTACCCGTTGCTTTGGCTCTTAGTTTTCTAGATTTCGCTCGAGGCAATCGGATTTGGGATCGTTGAAGTCAAGTCATCCACACTATCAAGCCTCCATTTTGGTATAAATTTTTGTTTGAACTTGAGATGGCATGTATAGGACTACCCTTGTTTGTTAAATATGTTGTAATGTAAGTATGTACGGCCGTGCGAAAATGGCTCGAAAAGGGAAGTATGAACTTAGACTAATTGTGGGTTGTATGTATATATTTTGTGTCATGATGTGGCTATGGCTTGGAAATGAGAATGTTGGTCATATGATCAGCCATTGGCACGGTTAAAATGATCATATATGAACCTATGTATGGTAAGGCTAGTTGAATCATGGAGACCACCAAATAGGTGAGTCCTATCTTAAAACAGATGCTGCCAGCTGCAGTGGCGTGAATGTGAAAAATCACCAAAATTCATAGGAATGGAATTAGATAGTGAATAAGCTATGTAAATGAACCTTGATGAGTCTATTTTCATATGGAAGAAATGAAACGGTCATAGGAGTTACAGGTTAAGAGATATTAAAGCTATTGTGAGACAGGGCCAGAATGGTTTCTGGGTTCCCTGTCGCAACTTTAAAATTCACTATAAATTATCCAAAAGAATTAGGAGATATATCTTATATGTACAGATTCCATTTTGAGTCTAGTTTCATTAGAAACAAACGACACCAGAATTAAAGCCCTGTACAGAGAGATATTCAAGTTATACCGCGCGAAGGTCGGAGCAGTCGATCCCTGTAACAGGGTAACTTTAACTAATAAACTGTACCAATTGGCCCGACCAAAATCCTAGAAATAAATCCATGGATGGATATATGAGTCTAAATTCAGGAAAATTTACGAAACCAGTTTCCGAGTTTTGAAACTCGAGATATGATTTTTAAGGCGACAGTGACGCAGTTTTCCAGCCTGACTGGAAATGTCAAATTGGTGGGCAAAAACATGTGAACTTGGTTTGTTAACCCTCGGGTCCGACACCGGCGATGGTCTCGGGTTTTGGGGTGTTACAAGTTATGAAACTGAAAATCAGGATCCGTAAATTTTCCCTAAATCTGGACTCATATATCTATTTATTGATTTTTTTCTAGAATTTTTAGTCTAGCCAATTAGTACAGTTTATTAGTTAAAGTCTCCCCTGTTTCAGGGTTTGACTACTCTGACCTCTGTGTATTACGAATCAGATATCTCCCTGTACAGAGCTTAAATGACTATGTCGTTTGTCTCTAATAAAACTAGACTCAATAAGGAATCTTTACATATAAAGCATGACTTATAATTATCTTTGTAAAATTTATGGTGAATTTCCAAAATCAGAACAGGGGATCCAGAAATCGCTCTGGCCCTGTTTCACAAAAATTTAAACATCTCATAAAATATAGCTCATATACCTGTTTTACTTCATCCATATGAAATATACTCATCAAGCTTCGATTCCATAACTTATTCATTATTGAATTCCATTTATACTATTTTTAGTGATTTTTCAAATTCATGTCATTGCTGCAGCAATATTCTGTTTTAAGGCTAATTTCATCTTTTCATGAGTTACTATGAACTAGATAACCTATTAAACTTCCATGATATCAAACATGATCTAAATTTAACCATCACCATGACTTATCAATATCAAACATTTTCTCAACCAATCATGGCCATATCATAAAATTATTTACACAAAATAAATATATTGCTATACATGCCATACTTAAGTTTTACAAGCCATTTACCTAGATGAAAGTCCTTTGGATAGTGTGATCGAACCTTCGACCCGTCCCGATTCCCGAGCTGGCTTGTTCAAAACTACAGTAAATAAAGAGGAGGGAGTAAGCATTAATGCTTAGTAAGTTCATATGTAAATAACAAGTAACATAACAATACAAATATACCAAACAACTTTAGCATGGTATCACCAAAACATATATCATATTTCTAAACATCATTCATCATCTTACTACCTTATCGTTGTTGTATCTATTATCAACCCGAGGGTTAAGAACATACCTATCCAAAGTGTCCATTTCACAACACTTACCAAAATGTCGCTTGCATCTTAAGTGTTCTTTCATTTCACTAGAAATTTCACCCGTTGGACACATCGGAATACAACTCAGATACACGGATAATTTGCACATAAGTGCCTCATATGTAATCAAGAAATCATGTAACCCGCCCCTAAGTGAACTCAGACTCAACTCAACGAGCTCGGGCGTTCGCATCTATAGGTGAACTCGGACTCAACTCAACGAGTTCGGATGCCTAGTTACATTTCACGAACTCGGACTCAACTCAACGAGTTCGGACATTCGCATCCATAAGTGAACTCGGACTCAACTCAACCAGTTCGGATGCTCAACCATCCTAGTGACATGTCACTTGTATCCTAATCTATTCCTAAGGTTCAAATGGGCTTTTTTCCTCGATCTCACATTGCCGTCTTCCATGGAATATCGGAACCGATACTCGGTAGCAATTCATATTTATCAAGTAGTAAACATAATTTGCATATTACTCAACATTAACCACAAAGCATAATATTTCACGATAAAAAAATCAGCATATCATATAATTAACATCAATAACTTAAAAATAACAATTATGCTACATTATTTACACATGAACTTACCTCGTATGCGAAAATTACTACTTTTACCATTTCGTCCACAACTTGGTATTTTTCCATTTTAGCCCGAATTTTAGTTTTCCTTGCTCTATCATTTAAAATATAGTCTAATTACGACTCACATTATTCAAATTGACCCAAAATCATATTTTGGCAAAATTACAGTTTTGCCCCTAAACTTTTGTATATTTACACTTTTGCCCCAAAGCTCGTAAATTAAACTTCAGCCTATTTTCTTATGTTTTATGACATGCTGATCATTTTTCCCTTCTATGGAAACATCAAATTCTCAATCTAACATGTACTTATGACTATTAGATATTTTTACCGATTAAGCCCTTTTGCTCGTTTTCACTTAAAACTGAGTAGTACAAGTTGTCTAACATAATTTAAAACCTCATATTCTATCATAAAACACCAAAATACACAAATTTCACCTATGGGTATTTTTCCAAATATGAATCCTAGTTTGAATTATTGCTAGCATAAGCTTAATCGAGCTACCGGGACTCCAAAAACGTAAAAATCATTAAAAACGAGGCTAGAACGGACTTACAATCGAGCTTGAAAGCTTGAAAAACCCTAGCCATGGTTTCTCCATGCTATATTCGGCCATGGGGTTGAAGATGAGCAAAATTGGCTTTTAATTTTGTATTTTAATTCATTTTACCCCTAAATGACCAAAATGCCCTTACTGCTAAACTTTCCAAAAATTCCATCCATGTCCAATTTTTGTCCATAGACTTAGAAATTGGTAAAATTTCTATTTAAGACCTCCTAATTAATATTTCAAAACAATTTCAGACTAGAAACTTCTAGAATGCAAGTGTTGCAAATTATTCGATTTAGTCCCTAATTTCAATTTAAGCACTTTATGCATAAAATTTCTTCACGAAATTTTCACACAATCATGCAATCATATCATAGACCTTAAAATAATCATAAAATAATTATTTCTATCTCAGATTTTATGGTCACGAAACCACTATTCCGACTAGGCCCAAAATCAGGATATTACAACTCTCCCCCCCTTTAGGGATTTTCGTCCCCGAAAATCTTACCAGAAATGTGGTCTTCACTTAGATTCCTCAATTTCATATTCGGTGCTGAAGAAATTTCACTCAGGCAGTGCCTCCAATATATCTCATTAATTTCTCATATATTCTGAAAGTTTACGAACTCATCTCTTAATTGTTCTTAAATTTTCAACCCTTCTCCGTTTCCCTTGTCATCTTGACATAAAACCAGATCTCAATTTGGTTAATGGAGACTAGAATTCCAAGAAATTCAACAATCAAAAAGACCTGAAATTCCATGAATCTGATGAGTAGGAATTCATTCAATACTGATATGATTTATAGATCTCGCCAAACATTTAACAATAGGATACATCATATTTTCCTCTTTCCGCCATGGAAATAATTTTGATATGGCCTCAAGAATAATCCTTCTCATTTCCATCCCAATATCAACACTGGCAAGGATAATTTTGATAGATCCCAATGCTCGGCTTTAACCTCTTTAACAACTCAGATTTTATGTAACATCGAATGCTCTAAACTATCACATTACCTCATTGTCTTGAAACACATCACAATTCATACAACGGTACATTACTGAAAGTCAGGAAGTCTTTACTCAATGTAGACTAGTCTAGTTCGACGCCTTGGTTACCAATATTCTCATCTATCTGAACTCATCAACATGTAATAAACTTTTCAGCTTTCACAAGACGAAAACCTTATCATTCGTAGTGACTTTAACTAATATCCAACTCTTTCTAATAAATATACACTTCTCATTCGGACTATTTACTCTTTTACCTGCAAAAATGAAATTCTATTATCGACTTGAGAAAAATAATCCGACATAATTGTCACATGAAATCTTTCAAATAAATAATTCACCATACCGATGAAACTCGCGCTTTTATCACCTATGCCTTTATCGATGTCAAATCCTTACACGTAAATTAGAAAAATCCCAATACTAAAATCACCACATTACCAAGATCAAATTAGAAGTATAGTCATATTTGACATGATTATCACGAATGAAGAACGACTTGAACACGAGTCATAATTGACAAATTATGGAACAAAGATAACAAGGAAACCGAATAAAGAAATCCAAGATAGAGAAATCCAGAATAAAGAAATCTAGAATAAAGAAACCCAAGATACGATACTATACCGGAGAATCGAAATGTGACACCCCTAATGTGACCCTAGTCGGAGAGTGGTTTCGGGACCACGAAACCGAGTCACAAGAATAATTAGGTGTTATATTCCGTGCTTATTGTATGTGGAATTTGTATGCGTAAATATTTCGTGTCTCGATTTTTATTAATTAGGTGCAAATTTATAAGAAAGGACCCATGTGCTAGGACTTGAAAATGTGATAGGTGTATTTTTAAGTGGCCTAATAATGCATGAAGTGAAATAAATGGAGTTGCATGTCAATTATCCCATTTCCTAAGGTGGATGGCCGGCCATGACAAATTATGGGCAAGGGGAAACATGTTCCCAACATGTTTTTCTAATGGATGATGTTAGAAATAATAAAATAAGAGTATGGAAAAAAAAAATTAGTGTTAGTAGGATGAGAAACCCCTCGTGTCCGACACCGACGATGGTCTCGGGTTCGGGGTGTTACACTTATCACATATATATACACTTTCACATTCATCACATTGGCCATTAGGCCTTATCACATGTATATACACTTTCACATTCATCACATTGGCCATTAGGCGTTATCACATATATATACACTTTCACATTCATCACATTGGCCATTAGGCCTTATCACATATATATACACTTTCACATTCATCACATTGGCCATTAGGCCGTATCACATATATACATCTCATACATATTTCATATTTTTCTTGTACATCAATTTCAGCAATAGCTCATAAGCAACTCAAATAATTTCATCAAAGTTTACAACAAAATCACCTATTCACTACAAGCAGTTTTCTTTTCCTGAGCAACAGTCACTAAATTGTTTATAACTGAAGCTACAAAACTCAAAATCAATTGCCGTTAATTTTCCCCGAATTTATACTCATGTATCTTTTATCCATAAAATTTTCAGAATTTTAGGTTCGGCCAATCAATACCAGATTTTTCTTAAAGTTTCCCCTGTTTCACTGTTTGACCAATCTGACCACTCTTCACTACGAATCAAATTTTTCATTGTACAGAATTCATAATGTGTTTTATTTGATTCCATTTGAAACTAGACTCATTAAGGAGTCTAAGCATATAAATCTTATCTCATAACCATTTTTGTACAAATTATAATGATTTTCCAAAAACAGAACAGGGGATTTCGGAGTCATTCCGACACTGTCCCGCACAACTTTAAATATCTCTTTATAGGAAATTCCTTTGCTTCCACGGTCTCTTTTATAAGAAACTAGACCAACTAAGCTTTGATTACATGTTTTATTCAGCCTATAATTCCACACCAACAATTTATAGTGATTTTCTAAAATCACATTACTGCTGCTGTCCAAGCAATTTATTACAATTTGCTCTTAACTTTCCAAGTCCAAACACTTATGAACTTACCATTTGGGCTTAAGACATATCATGGCCACATCATATCTTATCAAATCAACTCATTATGTCCTATTATGATTGAATTTAATCAACGATTAATCGCTTAAAACTTACCTCGGATGTGGTCGAACGATTTCAAGGGCTATTCGATCACTTCTTCCCTTCCTTATCCAACTTGATCCTCTAGGCTCTTGAGCTTAATTAAACAAGCAAATTGACTTAATCATTTGAGCATCGAAAAGAGGAATACAAGGCACTTAGCCCATATTTATACATTAGACATTAAAGTCACATACATGTGAAATCATGCATCAACTCAACAATTAACTCACATCCCTTTTAGTTTTTTCCTAACCAAGATAAAGGCATCAATATGCTTGCCTCTAACCGAAAGCATGCAACACTAATCTTCTCATGTGGCCGAGTATGCATGTATATGTTGAGGCCAATTATGCTCAATACTTCCTACAAGTATGGTTACTCAGATTGATTATATCTCGTTTCATTTCAAATTCAAAACTCGCTAATACGCATTTATACACTAGAAAGCAAATACTAACATTTTGCATTTCATCTTACTACCATGGCGAATGCTCCTTCCACACCATTTACCTTCACAAAGCATAAATTTCATCATCCAAATTACAAGCTTACAACCTCATGAAGTTTAACCTCATAGTATCTATCAAACTCTCACTCATTAGCTTCTATCATAATCTCCAACAACACCAAATAAACATATACTTCGTGGGTCTATGGTAGAACCAAGAAAGGAACTCATAGATATTAAGATGTAAGCAACTACCATTATTTTGGTCATGATTAAATAAAGAACTCAATGTCTTACTCAAAAATACTAAAAAGAAAGTCCAAGAGCCATCAATCCACCATCACATATATCATTAGCAAGCTTCATATTTAACATGCAATGGCATTAACACAAAATCCACCTTGGCCAAATACCATCCCCATGATATAACAAAGGTTTGAACCATGGGCTAACAAGAGCATCAAGCTATCCACTAGAAACATGCATGAATCTCATGGCACAACCTCAAACATACCTTAATCTTGATGCAAGTATAGCCAAACCTCTTCCTAATCCTCTTCCAAACCAAGCATGAAGCAAAATTCCTCCCTTCCCCTCTAGTATTTTCGGTCAAGAGAGAATGAAAATGGATGAACAATTTTTTCTTTTCTCTTCCTCAATGCACTGCAAAGGGGGGTTCACTCACACATTTTTTTTTCTTTCTTTATTACCCATACTTATTTGTTTATTGTTTCTCCCTAATGCACCAACAAAACATGTTTCATGACATGTTTAGCCCATACTCCTTGTCATGGCCGCCACCTCCTATAAAAGAGGGATATTTGACATGCAAGGCCATTGTTTTGCATGCATGCTTTAATTAGTCATCACACATTTCCCCATCATACTTTCAAAGTTTTCTACTAGGTCCTTTCTAGTGAAATTCACATTTATAACTCTAAATCAAACATCAAAAATGTCACACACAATTAACACATATCATAAGCATCAAAATGAGCATTAAATTATTTTTATGCCTCGGTTTTGTGGTCCCGAAACCACATTCCGACTAGGGTCAATTTTGGGCTGTCACATTATGTGCGTTAAAAATAATTGATGATTTGGGTGGTATCTATGGTTGATTCGGTTATGGTCTTTGCATAAGTAAAAATATACATATGGAAATGGTTGTATTTTTAGTTGATATTTGTGTTCAAAATGGTTCAATTTGTTTTAGCCACATGTGCATAAACTGTAATAAATCTGCTTGGGACAGCAGCTGTAATGTGATTTTGGAAAATCACCATAAATTGTGAGAGTGGAGTTAGAAGATGAATAAACTATGTACTTAAAGCTTAATGAGTCTAGTTTCAAATGAAATCAACGAGAACATATTTTGACTTCTTTACAATTAGAAATTTGATTCGTAATAAAGGGTGGTCAGAGTAGTCAAACAGTGAAACAGGGGGAAACTTTAAGAAAATTCTAGTATTTATTGGCCAAACTAAAAATTCTTAAAATTTTATGGATAAAATAGATATGAGTCTATTTTCAGGGAAATTTTATGGCAATTGATTTGGAGTTTCGTAGCTCCAGTTATAAATGATTTAGTGACTGTTGCTCAGGAAGACAGCTTGCAGTGAAATTATGATTATGTGGTAAACATTGACAAAAATTTGTTAATGAGTTGCTTATTGATTTCTTATAAGCTTACTATGATCAGTAAGTGTGAAAGTCGAATATATATATATATATATATTATATTTATAAAGTGATGCTTGAATAATCGAATAATGACTAGTTTAAAATCTTTGAATTTAAGCTCAAGAGCATAGAGGACAAATTCGGATAAGGAAAAGAGAAAGTAATCGAATAGCCGTTGTAATCGTTCGGCAACATTCGAAGTAAGTTCTTAAGTGTTTAAGCTTGATTCCTTTTTATATTCCTAAGAGTTAAATTAATATGGCAAAGAGAATGTAAATTTTATTTAGTTAATGTGCCGAATATGTAATGATTTAAGGCTATAACCCGATTATGGCTATTATGCTTAATTGAATTGGATTTGGAAATTTGATGCACTAAATAAGTGTTACAATGAGTAAACTATGCCGTATATGTGTTGGTAGAGATATCACGATTTGTGATTATTAAATATCTAAAGGAAACCATGATGTGTATAAAATTATTATTATTAGTCCTTTGTGGTAGCCAAATATGGCTTGGCACTAAAGTGATTAAATGTGAACTTCGATGACGTAAACTATTAAAAGTGTGGTGCTTTAAGACTATGGGCTAATACGATATGTGGATTCGTTCCGTAAAGTAAATTATTCAGGTACGAATAACCTAATTAAGTATATGTGAATTAAATGAATTTGATGATTGATGTGAATCGAACATATAAGAAATGGTTTCATGTTTATGTTCAACTATGAGACTTTGTTTTAAATCGACAATCGATTTCGTTCAATACATTAAGTTGGTCAGGTATGCGATATGTACTTATGCATGTTAAATCGATTGGAATTGAATCATGAATGTGAATTGAGAAGCATAGGTAAAAATGCCTATGTCATATATGTGAGTAAGGGTAAAATCATCGTAAATTATCGATAAGGATGGGCTATGTGCGGAACCAACTTATAATTGCTAATTTGAAAGGTTGTGTATGAATCGGTGAGCAATATGTATATATTAGGTGAATTGTGACCTTTTGGTTCTACTTGAATTAAGTTGTGCGATAAATAATTTATGTATATGACTTATAGTCGAATGGTCACTATGGGTTAAGTTTGAATGGTGAAATGGATATGTGATATTTATGTATGACTTTTGAACTGAAATGTAAATGATGGTGTTCATATGGAGCTTATATCCGAATGTAGCAAATGACTACTAATGTGATATGTTGAATGAGATATGTTAATATATGATTAAATATGCATGATATTTGATGTGTATCCGGGCTTAAAGACCCGCAAGCTATATGCTGGAATTATATCCGGGTTAAATCCCGCAGGCTTCGTGCTGGTAATATATCTGGGTTAAATCCCGCAGGCCTAGTGCTGGTATTATATCTGAGTTTAAAGTCCCGTAGGCTTCGTGCTGGTGTTATGTTGGGGTTTTATGCCTCGCAGGCCAAGTGTTAGTGAATTTGATAAAGTATATGACTACGAGATCCTATGCTAAGATGATAAATTGAACTCATATTACACATTAAGTGATTCAGGTATGTGATATATATATATATATATATTATATGTGAGATTGATCTGACGGGAATTAAGAATTTGTAATTAGAAGCATATGAAAAGATGTTGTAAATTCATATGTATATTTGTATATGTGTGCATTCAGTTATTATGCAAAGTTACAAGATAGTTTTCGATATGCTATTTATCTATGAATATTGAAAGTAAGTGTGGGTAAGAAACGATACACTAGTGAAATTTGAAAGAATTAAAGTTAATCCGGAAGCTTGTAAATACTATGTTTATATGAGTTTGAGTATAAACGGAGTAAAATGATATGTGTTTGTGCATAATCAGCCAAATAGTATTGTACTCAGAAAGTGTTATGTGCTTTCGAACATTTGGTTTGTTTTTAAGTTCAACTGTTTAAATTGCTTAAGACTTACTAAGCTTATGAAAGCTTACTTTGAATGTTATGTTTCTCTGTTTATTTTTGTAGATCGTTGACTCTTACTATTAGCTTGGGGATCGTCAACACTTCGTCACACTATCTACTATTGTAGTAATCATGTGATTTGGACTTAGCTTATGGCATGTATAGGATAGACTATAAATAGAATGATATTTTGACTATTGTATATAAGCCATGCGAATATGGCATCTTATGGAAGTTTACTTTTATAAGTTTTGAATTCGATCCTTGTTTGTGTCTATTAGTTATATAAATAAATGATCTTTTATTTAAGAAAAGGTTCAAAATTTTACTGTTCTGATCCGATTCCTAATTTCTGGTAACGTCTCGTCCTATTCCGGCGACGGTTACGGGATAGGGGTGTTACAAAAATGGACACATTTCATTTTACAAGCTAGGGGAAAAATTGTAATTATGTAAAAGTTTGGGGGCACAACTATAATTTTGCTAAAATATGATTTATGGTCTATTTTGAATGGTGTGGTTACTAAATAAGTGAAATTTTCTATTATAGATCTAGAAAAATTGAGTCCGGGCCTAGACTGCGGAAAAAGCAAAATCTTGGAAAGTTGAATTGATTGTCCATTTTTTTTTACTGAGGTAAGCTTGTGTGAAATTGATATAGCATTTTATTATGTACTTAACACTTAATGTTCCATGAATTGTATAATTGTCCTTATGAATATTATTGATGTTGTTTGACAAAAAATTGAGGTGATGAAAGACGATTGAACCTTAGGATATGGCATATCTGGGATATGGCATCGAAATCGTTATGTGATCATGTAAGACAATATCTGGGATATGGCGTTGATATGAGATTTAGTGTAAGACCATGTCTAGGACATGACATCAAAGTGAGATTTCGTATAAGACCATATATGGGATATGGCATCGATGTGAGATCCCATGTAAGACCATGTCTGGTACATGGCATTGGCATCTTATTATGTATGGTAATTCCGAGTGTCCCTAGTATTCCAAGTGGTTCAACGAGTAATCCAAGGATTTTTCAAAGAAATGACAAGGTATGAATATGTTAAAAGGGTACACGTATGTATGCCAAGCTTGTGTTATTGAGATAATAAAATGATGAAACTTTGGTAAGATGAGAATAAAGAAATTATTATTTCGAGTTCTATTAAAGAAATTACGATCTCTAGTTCTATTGAACTGTAACACCCCAAACCCGAGACCATCGCCGGTGTCAGACACGAGGGGTTAACAAGCCAAATCCACATATTTCACCCACCAATTTGACATTTCCAGACAGGCTGGAAATCTGCGTCACTGTCACCTTAAAAATCATATCTCGAGTTTCAAAACTCGGAAACTGATTCCGTAAATTTTACCTGAATTTATACTCATATATCCATCCATGGATTTATTTCTAGAATTTTTGGTAGGGCCAATTGGTACAGTTTATTAGTTAAAGTCACCCATGTTACAGGGATTGACTGCTCTGACCTTCACGCGTTACAACTTGAATATCTCTCTGTACAGGGCTTTAATACTGGTACCATTTATTTATAATGAAACTAGACTCAAAATGGAATCTGTACATATAAGGAATTACTCCTAATTCTTTCTGGATAATTTATAATAAATTTTTAAAGTTGCGACAGGGGACCCAGAAACCGTTCTGGCCCTATCTCACAATAGCTTTAATATCTCTTAACATGTAACTCCTATGACCATTTCGTTTATTCCACATGAAAGTAGACTCATTAAGGTTCATTTACATAATTTATTCACTATTTAATACCATTCCTACAAATTTTGGTGATTTTTCAAAACCACACCACTGCTGCTGCCAGCATCTGTTTTCAAAGTAACCATTACCTATTTCATGATTTCCACGATTCAAATGGCCCTTTTGCACACATAGCACAAAGTGTGATTATGATTAACCATTCCAATGGCTAATCCTTTCAAACAATTTCATACCCCATAATGATTATCATACAAACTATTATAGAATCATACTAAAACGATACAAGCCATTTTCGCATGGCTATCCAAGCTTACACAAAACCGAAAGGTACATGACCTTCAACATTAGGGTAGTCCTATACATGCCATTTCAAAGTTCAACCAAAATTATACCAAAATGGAGGCTTTGATAGTGTAGATGACTTCGACTTTAATGATCCCGAATCCGATTGCTACCGAGCAAAATCTATAAAACAGAGAGCCAAAGCAACGGAGTAAGCATTTTTATGCTTAGTAAGTCTCAAGCAATAAAATCAGCTTTAACCAAAGCATTACATTCACATAGCCAAATGAATCATTTCATTAATACACATTCACATAATCATACTTACTTCACCATCCCAACTCTTATGTTCATACACAAATAACGGCTTCGTTAAGGCCGATAACTCATTCCATCATAGGAGCGAATATTCATACGCTCTTACTCCTAGCGCATAAGCACACACAACACATACCTTGTTATTGGGAAGTTTCACAAGTGCATTAGCTGAAAATTTTCCAGCAAGCTTGTAATTTTCAAATCACATACCTTCGAGTTTAACCGGATATAGCTACTGTTCAAACGCCTTCGGACATAGCCCGGTTATGGTAACCAACACAAAGGCCTTCGGACTTAACCCGGATTTCACAATTTGCACAAATGCCTTGGGTCTTAGCCGGATGTAGTCACTAGCACAATTGCCTTGGGTCTTAACCGGATGTAATTACCAGCATAAATGTCTTGGGACTTAGCCCTGATATCATTCAATTGCTCATGCACACATATACATCAATAATCATTTCCCATTCATATTTCATTTTCAGTTACTAAGGCTCAAACACAAACATATCACTAGCATAATCGCCTTGAACTTAGCCCGTATCATTCAAATACTCATACACACATAAATCAATAGTCATTACACATCAATTTTTTATTTCACATAATTCGAGTAGGGTCATTTCTTGAGGACTTACCTCGGATGTTGTCGAATGGCTTTGACGGCTATTCGATCACTTTTTCCTTCCCCTTATCCAATTGTGGCCCTCTAAGCTCTTGAGCTAATTCAAACAAATTCAATTTATTAAAGTCTCGCTTGCTAGCCTTGGCCGAATACACATATCATTGATTTAACATCACATAACTAAGCACTTTAGTCAATTTTCTTTAATTACGCACACATTCGGCCTTAGCTCACAACAAGGTAGCCGATTACCTAAGTCAAGAATAGGCATCATTAAGCTTGCCTCTAACCGAATGCATGCACAATAATTCCCTCATGTGGCCGATTATGCTTAGTCATTCTTGCATAAAATCAAAATAAATTGCAAGATTTTCACATCATATGTGTACTAGGCCGAATGTACATGCAAATTTCACAACATTCTTCAACAAACTTCTTCTTTAAACAACATATTCATCACTTTCTTCATAATCAAAATATCATGTGCAATCATATATATACATATAAGTGCAAGGCCGAATTTCAAGGTGTCCATAGCCATCCAAAACACAAATTTTAACTAACATGCAAGAAGCATGAACCATGCTCATGAATGCATCATGGCCGAATACATCACAATCATGCCCCTTTCAACTTCAATCATGGTTAAACAAAAAAAAACTCAATGTCTTACTTAAAATTGGTACAAAGAAGTTTCAAGAGTAGTCAATCCATCATTGCATGCATCATTAGCAAGCTTCACATTTAGCATGCAATGGCTTTAACACAATAACAACTTTGGCCAAATGCCATTTCCATGGCATAACAAGGATTTGAACCATGGCTAACATGCACATCAAGTTAGCAACCAAAACATGCATGAAACTCCTAACACAACCTCATACATACCTTAATCTTGATGCAAATTTAGCCAAATCTCCTTCTAGATCTCTTCTAAACCAAGCATGAAGCAAAAATCCTATCTCCTCCCTTAGTATTTTCGGCCAAAAAGGAAAGAACAAGGATGAACAATTTTTTTCTTGTTTTTCTTTCACTTGCACGGCAATGGGGGAAAGGATGAGCTATTTTTTTGATTTTTTTGTTTCTCATCCAACATCATTAATTATTTTATCATTTAATTCATCATGCATTAACAAAACATGTTTCAACATGTTTTCTTTGCCCATAAACCATGTCATGGCCGGCCACTAGCTTGTTTTGGGGAAATTTGACATGCAAGTCCATAGTTTTGCATGCATGCTTTAATTAGTCATCACACATTTCCCTATCGTACTTTCAAAGTTCACTACTAAGTCCCTTCTAGTGAAATTCACCTTTATAACACTAAATCAATCATTAAAAATTGTCACACATGAGCACACACATATTATAGGCATCAAAATAAATTTTAATTATTTTTTTATGCCTCGGTTTTGTGGTCCCGAAACCACATCCCGACTAGGTTCAATTTTGGGCTGTCACAACTCTCCCCCACTTAAGAAATTTTCGTCCCCGAAAATCTTACCGGTAAATAGGGTTGGGTATCGCTCTTTCATAGAGTTCTCGGTTTCCCAAGTAGCTTCTTCTATCCCGTGTTTGAGCCATAACACTTTCACTAGTGGAACCCGCTTGTTTCGCAACTCTTTCACTTCACGTGTCAGGATACGAATCGTTCTTCCTCATAACTCATATTGGCTTGAATTTCAACTTCTGATGGATCAATCACGTGCGATGGATCGATCTATAGCGTCGAAGCATTGAAACATGGAAGACGTTGTGAATCTTTTCGAGTTCGGGGGCAAAATCAAACGATACGAAATCGGGCCAACTCGTTCGGAGATTTCAGACGGCCCAATGAATCTCGGCTCAACTTGCCCTTACGGTAGAATCTGAGTATCTTTTCCACGGCGAAACTTTAAGAAACACTTTATCTCCCACCGATACTCAATGTCCTTTCGTTTCAAATCCGCGTCGACTTCGACGATCGGAGGCTATTTTCGACTTTCACGGATTACTTTTACTTTGCTTCAAGATCTTTAATCAAATCCACTCGAAAATTTTGTTTTCACCGAGCTCGGTCCAAAACAATGGTGTACGGCATTTACGCCGTACAAAGCCTCGTAAGGCGCCATCTTAATACTTGATTGAAAACTATTGTTGTGCGAATTCAATCAAAGGTAGGTACCATTCCATGAACCATCGAACTCGAGGATGCAACATCTCAACATATCCTCAAGTATCTGAATTATCCGCCGGATTGACCATCGGTTTGGGGGTGAAAGGCGGTCTGAAATGCAACTTGGTACCCAAAGCTTCTTGCAATTTCTTCCAAAATCGCGAGGTGAACCTCGGATCTCTATCCGACACAATGTAAATCGGTACCCGTGTAATCTCACAATCGAGAAACGTACAATTCAGCTAGTTTATCCAATGAAAAATCCGTGCATACGAGGATAAAGTGAGCCGACTTAGTCAATCTATCAACAACAACCCAAATCGCATCCTTCTTACTTGCTGACAATGGCAGTCCGGACACAAAGTCCATTGTGACTCGATCCCATTTCCACTCGGGTATCGTGATCGGCTGAAGTAATCCTGAAGGCACTTGATGTTCCGCTTTCACTTGTTGACATATTAAACATCTCAAACAAAGTCGGAGATGTCTCGTTTCATACCATGCCACCAAAACCGACGTTTCAAATCGTTGTACATCTTCGTACTCCCGGGTGGATTGCCATTCGGCTACAATGGGCTTCGTTCGAAATTATCGAAATAAGTTCGAATTCCTTGGAACACATGAGACGACTTCAACCTCAAACAATCATCATCATCAATCAAACTCCGATTCCTTGTTCGGAACACACTCGACCCGTTTTGCAACCAACTCATCGTCGACCTTTTGAGCTTCACAAATTTGATGTATCAATAATGGTTTGGCTTTCAATTCAGCTACTAACACGTTGACGGATCGAACGGACAAGTGCACATTCATCGCTCGTAAAGCGAATAATGATTTACGACTCAAGGCATCCGCAACCACATTCGCCTTTCCCGGTGATAGTCAATGACCAGCTCATAATCCTTTAACATACCGAGCCAACGTCTTTGTCGCAGATTTAAGTCTCTTTGGGTCATCAAATATTTGAGACTTTTGTGATCCGAGTACACATGGCACCTCTCACCAAACAAGTAATGTCGCCAAATCTTCAAGGCGAATACGATGGCGACCAATTCGAGATCATGGGTCGGATAATTTTTCTCGTGTGGCTTTAATTGCCTCGACGATAGGCCACAACTCGACCTTCTTGCATCAATACGCAACCTAACCCAAGTAGGGAGGCGTCACTATAGATGACAAACTCTTTGCCGATTCGGGTTGCACTAGAATTGGGGCTTCATCAAATAAGTTTTCGATTGATCGAAACTTTTCGACATTTCTCCGTCTATTCGAACTTAACATCCTTTTGGAGTAACCGTCATCGGCGTGGCTATCGTTGAGAAACCTTTTAAAATCATCGGTAATAACCTAAGCAAGCCCCAAAAAAGCTCGAACCTCAAGAATATTTCTGAGGCTTCCAATTAAGTATGGCTGAAATTTTATTCGGTCGACTCGAATACCGATCTGAATACCACATGACCCAAGAAGCTAACCTCTCTTAACCGAACTCACACTTGTTGAACTTAGCATATAATTGCTTATCCCGTAAAATTTGCAGCACTAACCTCGGTGTTCAAAGATGTTCGGTCTCATTTCTTGAATAGACCAAGATGTCATCAATGAACACGACTAGGAATCGATCCAAATATGGTCTCAAGATCCGATTCATTAAATCCATAAATACCGCAGGGCATTAGTAAGCCCAAACGGCATCACTAGGAACTCATAGTGACCATATCTCGCTCAAGGCGGTCTTGGGTACGTCCAATCTCGAATTCGCAATTGATAATAGCCCGATCTCAAATCTATTTTCGAAAACACCGAGGCTCCTTCGATTGATCGAACAAGTCATCGATACGTGGTAACGGATATTTGTTCTTTATCGCCGCTTTATTAAGTCGACGATAGTCGATCTACGACCTCATGGTTCCATCCTTCTTTTCACAAACAACACCGGCGCACCCAAAGGCGAAAAACTCAAGCGAGCAAAACCTCTATCCACCAATTCTTGCAATCGAGCTTTCAACTCCTTTAATTCCGTTGGTGCCATACGATACGGAGCTATCGAAATTGGAGTGGTACCGGTACCAATTCGATGCCAAATTCTATTTCCGAACAGTGGTAAACCCGCAATTCTTCGAGGAAAACATCCGGTATTCACAAACCACCGCATCGATTCGGGTTTCTTTTCGATTCCTTGTCATCGAGCACATACGCAAGGTACGCTTCACACCCTTTTCTTACATATTTCCGCCAACATTGCCGATATTACAAATGGTAACCCTTTAAGTCCGTAGACTCAACCCGAATTATCTCGTTATTCGTGCACCTCAAATCGATAGTCTTGCTTTTGCAATTTATAACCACATCGTGCATGGTCAACCAATCCAAACCAAGAATAACGTCAATTCATCGAACGGCAAAAGCATCAAGTCCGCCGGAAAACAAGAACCTCGGAACACTAGGGGACTTTTCTTGCACACTTTGTTGACAAGCACGTAATGACCCAAGGGTTTGACACCGAATTACAAACTCGAGAGACTCAATAGGCAAAGTCTTCTTTGGATGCTAAGGTTTCACATATATAAGAATGAGTAGAACCGGGGTCAATCAAAGCAATCACATTAGTATTGAAAAGAGTGAAAGTACCGGTAATGACATCCGGTGAGGCAAAGATCCTCGCGTCTTGCGTATGGCATAAGTCCTAGCAGAGCACGAGCCTCGGATCGATGGTAGCATCTCTAGATCCTCTCGACCGCCACTAACATTGCCCACATTTCTAGGTGGCCTACCTCGGCGATGGTAGCACCCGGGTTTCTACTCGACTTACATTTTGTTCAAGCAACCTCGGGCAATCCTTCATAAGGTGGTCGGCCGATCCACACTTATAGCAGAGCGATCACGGAACCAACAGCTCCTCAATGCCATTTGCCACAATGCGACACTCGCCCTCTCTCGGCGATCATTTCCACCACTGGCGATCGAAGTGACTCGTGTGGTCACAGGGGGTCGATCGCGTCCTCGTCTAGAAAAGCCCGAAGCGCCTCTAGACCGGCTCACATCATCTCGAAATCTCTTCGATGCCTATTGAAGAGACTTTCCCGAGGACCTTTTTCGAATTCTCCAGTTCCCACATCAACTTTTTGTTTCTCCTTTCTAAGCTCTTCGGCTTTACAAGCTCGCTCAACAAGTACTACGAACTCTCGATTTCGAGAATGCCAACGAACATCCTTATATCATCATTCAGCCCATCCTCGAGCGTTTACATAATAGCTTCGGACGAAATGCATTCTCGCTGCATCTGGCTAAGCCTCACAAATTTTCGTTCATAGTCGATGGCGACATAGAACCTTGCTTAAGATCAAGAAATTCCCTTCGCTTTTGGTCGATGAATCTCGATCGATATACTTTTTTGGAACTCGGTTTGAAAGAATTCCCAAGTCACTTGCTCTCTAGGCACCACGTAAGTCGAGTACTCCACCAATAATAGGCGAATCGCGTATCAAGGAGATGGTACACTTTAAGCACTCATCGGTGTACAAGATAGCTCATCGAGCACCGGATAGTGTTATCCAACCAAAATTCAGCTTGCTCGGCATCGCCGCTATCCGTAGCCTTGAATTCAAAGGCCCCATGTTTACGAATTCGTCATTGGGGCTTACTTGACCTTATTTGGTCGATTCACGGGAGGTATTGTAGGTGCGGGGTTGCATTAGTCGGAAATGGAGGTTGTGGAACAGTAGTGTTAGTTCGAATGTATTGGTTGAACCAATCATTCATCACACTATAAAACGCTTGCCTAGCCTCATCATTCGGATTGCTGGCCATAGGTTGAGAGTCCGGCGCTGTCCCTTGCGCGAGCAAGCGCCACACTCTCCACATCATCAGCTATTGCTCGATTGGGATCGGGATCCATTGCTATAAACAAACACAAATTCAAATTGTCAGAAATCTCCACACTATCAATTTATCACTTAATGGCATGTATAGCTAGACCCCAAACATATTACGGTAGTCCTAGAATCGACTAAACCGTGGCTCTGATACCAATAAAATTGTAACACCCCAAACCCGAGACCATCGCCGGTGTTGGACACGAGGGGTTAACAAGCCAAATCCACATATTTCACCCACCAATTTGACATTTCCAGACAGGCTGGAAATCCGCGTCACTGTCACCTTAAAAATCATATCTAGAGTTTCAAAACTCAGAAACTGATTCCGTAAATTTTCCCTGAATTTAGACTCATATATCCATCCATGGATTTATTTCTAGAATTTTTGGTCAGGCCAATTGGTACAGTTTATTAGTTAAAGTCACCTATGTTACAGGGATCGACTGCTCTGACCTTCGTGCGTTACAACTTGAATATCTATCTGTACAGGGATTTAATACTGGTGTCGTTTATTTCTAATGAAACTAGACTCAAAATGGAATCTGTACATATAAGGCATGACTCCTAATTCTTTCTGGATAATTTATAATAAATTTTTAAAGTTGCGACAGGGGACCCAGAAACCGTTCTGGCCCTATCTCACAATAGCTTTAATATCTCTTAACATGTAACTCCTATGACCGTTTCGTTTATTTCACATGAAAGTAGACTCATTAAGGTTCATTTACATAATTTATTCACTATTTAATACCATTCCTACAAATTTTGGTGATTTTTCAAAACCACACCACTGCTGCTGCCAGCATCTGTTTTCAAAGTAACCATTACCTATTTCATGATTTCCACGATTCAAATGGCCCTTTTTGCACACATAGCACAAAGTGTGATTATGATTAACCATTCCAATGGCTAATCCTTTCAAAAATTTCATACCCCATAATGATTATCATACAAACTATTATAGAATCATACTAAAACGATATATAAGCCATTTTCGCATGGCTATCCAAGCTTACACAAAACCGAAAGGTACATGACCTTCAACATTAGGGTAGTCCTATACATGCCATTTCAAAGTTCAACCAAAATTATACCAAAATGGAGGCTTTGATAGTGTAGATGACCTCGACTTTAATGATCCCGAATCCGATTGCTACCGAGCAAAATCTATAAAACAGAGAGCCAAAGCAACGGAGTAAGCATTTTTATGCTTAGTAAGTCTCAAGCAATAAAATCAGCTTTAACCAAAGCATTACATTCACATAGCCAAATGAATCATTTCATTAATACACATTCACATAATCATACTTACTTCACCATCCCAACTCTTATGTTCATACACAAATAACGGCTTCGTTAAGGCCGATAACTCGTTCCATCATAGGAGCGAATATTCATACGCTCTTACTCCTAGCGCATAAAGCACACACAACACATACCTTGTTATTGGGAAGTTTCACAAGTGCATTAGCTGAAAATTTTCCAGCAAGCTTATAATTTTCAAATCACATACCTTCGAGTTTAACCGGATATAGCTACTGTTCAAACGCCTTGGGACATAGCCCGGTTATGGTAACCCGCACAAAGGCCTTGGGACTTAACCCGGATTTCACAATTTGCACAAATGCCTTCGGTCTTAGCCCGGATGTAGTCACTAGCACAATTGCCTTGGTCTTAACCGGATGTAATTACCAGCATAAATGTCTTGGACTTAGCCCGGATATCATTCAATTGCTCATGCACACATATACATCAATAATCATTTCCCATTCATATTTCATTTTCGTTACTAAGGCTCAAACACAAACATATCACTAGCATAATCGCCTTCGGAACTTAGCCCGGGTATCATTCAAATACTCATTCACACATAAATCAATAGTCATTACACATCAATTTTTTTATTTCACATAATTCGAGTAGGGTCATTTCTTGAGGACTTACCTCGGATGTTGTCGAACGGCTTTGACGGCTATTCGATCACTTTTTCCTTCCCCTTATCCAATTGTGGCCCTCTAAGCTCTTGAGCTAATTCAAACAAATTCAATTTATTAAAGTCTCGCTTGCTAGCCTTGGCCGAATACACATATCATTGATTCAACATCACATAACTAAGCACTTTAGTCAATTTTCTTTAATTACGCACACATTCGGCCTTAGCTCACAACAAGGTAGCCGATTACCTAAGTCAAGAATAGGCATCATTAAGCTTGCCTCTAACTGAATGCATGCACAATAATTCCCCACATGTGGCCTATTATGCTTAGTCATTCTTGCATAAAATCAAAAATAAATTGCAAGATTTTCACATCATATGTGTACTAGGCCGAATGTACATGCAAATTTCACAACATTCTTCAACAAACTTCTTCTTTAAACAACATATTCATCACTTTCTTCATAATCAAAATATCATGTGCAATCATATATATACATATAAGTGCAAGGTCAATTTCAAGGTGTCCATAGCCATCCAAAACACAAATTTTAACTAACATGCAAGAAGCATGAACCATGCTCATGAATGCATCATGGCCGAATACATCACAATCATGCCCTTTCAACTTCAATCATGGTTAAACAAAAAAAAACTCAATGTCTTACTTAAAATTGGTACAAAGAAGTTTCAAGAGTAGTCAATCCATCATTGCATGCATCATTAGCAAGCTTCACATTTAGCATGCAATGGCTTTAACACAATAACAACTTTGGCCAAATGCCATTTCCATGGCATAACAAGGATTTGAACCATGGCTAACATGCACATCAAGTTAGCAACCAAAACATGCATGAAACTCCTAACACAACCTCATACATACCTTAATCTTGATGCAAATTTAGCCAAATCTCCTTTTAGATCTCTTCTAAACCAAGCATGAAGCAAAAATCCTATCTCCTCCCTTAGTATTTTCGGCCAAAAAGGAAAGAACAAGGATGAACAATTTTTTTCTTGTTTTTCTTTCACTTGCACGGCAATGGGGGAAAGGATGAGCTATTTTTTTGATTTTTTGTTTCTCATCCAACATCATTAATTATTTTATCATTTAATTCATCATGCATTAACAAAACATGTTTCAACATGTTTTCTTTGCCCATAAACCATGTCATGGCCGGCCACTAGCTTGTTTTGGGGAAATTTGACATGCAAGTCCATAGTTTTGCATGCATGCTTTAATTAGTCATCACACATTTCCCTATCGTACTTTCAAAGTTCACTACTAAGTCCCTTCTAGTGAAATTCACCTTTATAACACTAAATCAATCATCAAAAATTGTCACACATGAGCACACACATATTATAGGCATCAAAATAAATTTTAAATTATTTTTATGCCTCAGTTTTGTGGTCCCGAAACCACATCCCGACTAGGGTCAATTTTGGGCTGTCACATGAACATTATGTAAATTGAATGAGATAGGATATGACTACAATGATTACTAAAAATGAGATGAGTCAGGTTACGTTATGTATGTGTACGATAATGCATATTATTATTGCTTATTAAGTACATGCAAGCTTACTAAGCTTTATGCTTACCCCCCTTCTATTCCATTTTCTTATAGTATCGTCAAGCTAGCTCAGGGATCAAAAGGGCGTCGGAGACACGTTCACACTATCGATTGGATTAATTGGGTATAGTTAGTCTCGACATTTTGAATATGGCATGTATAGGGACTTGGTCTAGTTGTTATATGTCATATTTGTCTAGCCAAATGTATTGGCTTATAATGATAGTTGATTCATTTTGTGTATGGCAATGAGAAATGGCATCATAATGTTTATTGGGTTGTAAACCTATTCATCCATGTATGTATGTGCCAATTTTATTATGATATGGGTTATGGTTATTGATGATTGAATGTTGATGAATGTCGTGTGTGTGTGTATAAGATAGTATGAAAATGCATTTCTAAGAAATATTGCTTATTTGTATATGTGTGTTGGTAAGATTTGATTTGTCATATTAGGGAGTCTTAAACAGGTATGATGTGATGGGAAATTGTCATGCATAATCTATGTTTATGAATGTTAAGGTATCACTGAAGCCATATATGTGTTTGTACAAAAAAAGGTGGTAATTGGCTTGGAAAATAGGCTTAAAGTTTCCCACACGGGTGTATGTCTAGACCGTGTGTGACACACGACTTGCCCTATGGGTGTATGATCTGGCCGTGTGTCCCTTGCACCCTAATGAATGCAAAACAGAATGTCCAATAGTAAACACACGAGAAGAGACACGGCAGTGTGTCTCAGTCGTGTGAGAGACACGGCCTCAGAAAATAGGTGTGTGCCCTGGCCACGTGAAGTCTGCACCTGATTTTGAAATTTAATTTGCTACACAGCCTAAGGAGACGGGCATGTGCCTTAGCCTTCTGAACTTATTAGTTGATGATGCCATACTCAGAGAGTTACACAGGCTAAGGACACAGGCGTGTCCCAAGCCACATGGGCGTGTGTGACCACACGGCCTACCCATATGGGCGTGCGACTCCCTAAAACATGAAAATTTTTTTAAGTGTTGTAAAACTTCAGAAGTTCCCAGTTTAGTCCCAAATCTTTTCTGATGCATGTTTTAGGCCTCATATGTGACAGCCCTAATTTGACCCTAGTCGAAAAGTGGTTTCGGGACCACAAAATCGAGTCATAAAAATAATTAACCGTTATATTCTATGTTTATTATATGTGTAAATGCATGTGTGAAAGTTTCATGCTTTGATTTTGTCAGTTGTATGTGAAATTTATAAGATAGGACTCATGTGATAAGATTTGAAAATGTGATAGGTAAATTTTAAAGTGCCAAATAATGCATGAACTATTGACATGGGGGACTTGCATGTCAAATGGACCACTTTTAATATAGTGGCCGGCCATAATGATGGTCGATGGATAATATATGTTTTATTTAAGTATTATAATAAGTAATGGCATTATTTTGAAATAAAAATAATTAGTAAAATAAGAAAACGATGATAAAATAATGGGTGTTCATCTTTCTTTCTTCATTGCCGAAATTGAGAAAGAAAAATGTTGAAGAAGAAGCCAAGGCATTCAGCCATGGTTATCTCAATTTAAAGCTCAAGAGCATAGAGGGGCAAACTCAGATAAGGGAAAAGAGAAAGTAATCAAATAGCCGTTGTAATCGTTCAACGATAACCGAGGTAAGTTTTGAGTAGTCGCCTTTAGTATAAAAATTTATGATGCCTTGATATGTGTATATTAGATGAATTGTGACCTTTTAATTCTACTTGAGTTAAGTTGTGTGATAAATAATCTAAGTATACGAACTATAGTCGAATGGTCAATACGGGTTAAGCTTAATTAATGAAATGTATATGGAGCTTATATTCGCATGTAGCAAATGACTACTAATATGACAGGTTCAATGAGATGTGCTAATATATGATTAAATATGCATGATATTGAGGAATTGTATCCGGGCTTAAAGACCAGCAGGCTATATGCTGGAATGTTATCCGGGCTTAAAGACCCGCAGGCTATGTGCTGGAATGTTATCCGGGCTTAAAGACCCGCAAGCTTCGTGTTAGAATGCTATCCGGGCTAGAGACCCGCAGGCCACGAGCTGGTATTATACCGGGTTTAAATTCCCTCAGGCTAGTGCTAGAAATTTGTTTCAAGTTTTAAGACTTGACAGGATTGATGCCGGTAAATTAAGTAAGATTACGACATTGAATATCCGCGGAAAACCACCGTCGAGTAAGTACTATATATTTAACATGTTAAGGTACGTATTATGTACTCATATGTGAAATGATTTTAAAGTGAATTATTAGTATCAAAGAATGATATATATATATATATATATATATATATATACGTATGGATGAATACAGTATTTAAGAATAAGAGAATGACCTATTTGGTCAATGTATGTCATTATATGAAAGTATGTGACTTAAAGTAATTGTATGAGCCATATACTATAGTTAAATATGTGCTGAAAATTTCTTGTGTACTCATATATATATATATATTTGACCAATAGGCTTTATAATTAGTGTACTTGTGTATATTCGGCCAAGTAATATATAATTAGAATACGAGTTCTGTGATACTTAATGTTCGATTTAAATGACAAGTTTTAATTGTTTGAAATGCTTAAAACTTACTAAACCTCGAAAGCTTACTCTGTTCCTTATTTCTCTATTTTATAGATTGTTGATTTTGGCCACCGACTCGGGGATCATCAGCAATTCATCCTACTATCGATCTTTTTGGTACAGTTTTATTTTTGTCCTAATATGCCATGTATAGGTTAGGCTGAAGATAACTATGTTTTGTAATTGTAAATATTTTGGCCATATGAAAATAGCATATATATAACACAAAGATCAATATGTATTCAGCTCGATCTCTGTTTATGTTAGTTAATGTGGATGAGAAATTTAATGTTTAGCTCGGTAATACCTATTTAGCCTAAATCCGGCGATTGGAATCGGGTTAGGGGTGTTACGTTTATTGGTATCAGAGCTACGGTTTAGTCGATTCTAGGACTAATGTAGAGTGTTTGAGTCTAGCTATATATGCCATATAGTATTAATAAGATAGTGTGATGAATTCTGACAGTTAAAAAAATGTGTTTTCATTTAGTAATGGATCCCGATCCCAATCGAGTGGTAGCTGATGATGTAGAGAGTGTAGCGCCTGCTCCCGTGCATGAGACAACACCGATGGACTCTCAACTTATAGCAAGCAATCAGAACAATGAGGCAGACAGGCTTTTTATAGTGTGATGAATGATTGGTTCAACCAATACATTCGAACTAATACGGCTATTCCACAACCCTCACTCCCGAATAATACACCCCCTGCACCTACAATACCTCCGATAATTGATCAGATGAGGTTGAATAAGCCCCGGTTGATGTAATCAAAGCACGGCTCTTGAATTTAAGGCTACAGATAGTGATGATCTTTGAGCAAGTGTTTAATTTTGGTTGGACAATACTATCTGAGTGTTCAACGAACTGTCTTGCACACCCGATGAATGTGTAAAATGTGCTATATCTTTGCTACGTGATTCTGCCTACTATTGGTGTAATACGCTGATTTCTGTTGTGCCTAGAGAGAGAGTCTTGCACACCCGATGAATGCGTAAAATGTGCTATATCTTTGCTACGTGATTCTGCCTACTACTTAGGAGTTCTTCCAAACTGAGTTCCGGAAAAAGTATATCAGCCAGAGATTCATCGATCAGAAACGGAAGGAATTTCTTGAACTTAAACAGGGTTCCATGTCAGTTACTGATTATGAACGAAAATTTGTAAGACATAGCCGGTATGCTCGAGAATGTGTTTCTTCAGAAGCTATAATGTGTAAACGTTTCGAAGATGGATTGAACGAAGATATAAAACTATTTGTTGGCATTCTTGAAATCAGAGAGTTTGTAGTACTTTTCGAGCGAGCTTGCAAAGCCGAAGAGCTCAGTAAAGAGAAAAGAAAAGCTGAAGATGGAGCTAGAGAGTTCCATAAAAGATCTTTGGGAAAGCCCTTTCAGTAGTCACTGAAGAAATTTCAAGATGATCCGGACCGATCTAAGAACACTTTGGGCTTTTCCAGACAAGACCGTGATCGACCCCCTGTGAGTACGCGAGCCACTTCGGTTGCCAGTGTTGGAAACGATCGTCGACCGAGTGCAAGTATTATGGGAAATGGCATTCAGGGCGTTGTAGATTTCATGACCGCTCCTATTATAAGTGTGGATCAGCCGACCACTTTATCAAGGACTGCCCGAGATTGTCTGAACAGAATGTGAATCGGAGTGGTAAATCGGGTACTACTACAACTCGAGGTAAACCCTCTAGGAATACGGAAAATGCTAGTGGTGGTCTGAGAGGGTCTAGAGATGCTACGACTAGATCTAAGGCTCGTGCTCCTGCTAGATATTATGCTATACGCGTACGCGAGGATGCTTCTTCACCTGATGTTATTACCGGTACTTTCACTCTCTTTGATACTATTGTGATTGCATTGATTGATCCTGGTTCTACTCATTCATATAAATGTGAGACTTTAGCATCTAGTAAGACTCTACCTGTTGAGTCTACTGAGTTTGTGATTCGAGTATCAAATCCCTTGGGTCGATATGTGCCAGTTGACAAAGTGTGCAGGAAATGTCCCCTAATAATCCGAGGTTCCTATTTTTCGGCTGATTTGATGGTTTTACCGTTTGATGAATTTGATGTTATTCTCGGTATGGATTGGTTGACTGTGCATGATGCAGTTGTGAATTGCAAAAGAAAGACTATTGACTTGAGATGTGCAAATGATGAAATAATACGAGTTGAGTCTGCTGGCGTAAACGGGTTACCCGCAATGATATCCTTGATGTTGGCTCAGAAATATGTAAAAAGGGGGTGTGAAGCATATCTTGCGTACGTACTTGATAGTAAAGAATCAGAAAAGAAGCTTGAATCAGTACCAGTGGTTTGTGAGTATCCAGATGTTTTTCCCGAGGAATTACTTGGGGTTACCACCGCTCGGGAGGTAGAGTTTGGCATTGAACTTGTACAGGACTACACCAATTTCGATAGCTCCGCATCAGTATGGCACCAACGGAATTGAAGGAATTCAAAACTCAGTTGCAAGAGTTGACGGATAGAGGTTTTGCTCGACCGAGTTTCTCACCTTGGGGTGCACCAAGATTGTTTGTGAAAAGAAAGACGTAACCATGAGAATGTGCATCGACTATCGCCAATTAAATAAAGTGACAATAAAGAACAAATATCCGTTACCGCGTATTGATGATTTGTTTGATCAGCTGAAGGGAGCCTCAGTGTTTTCAAAGATAGATTTGAGATCGGGTTATTATCAATTGTGAGTTCGAGACTCAAGTATACCTAAAACTGCTTTCAAAATGAGATACGGTCACTAGAGTTCTTAGTGATGCCGTTTGGGCTCACTAATGCCCCTGCGGTATTTATGGATTTGATGAATCTAATTTTCAGACAGTATTTGGACCGGTTTGTAGTTGTGTTTATAGATGACATATTGATTTATTCACGCGATGAAACTGAACATGCCGAGCTCCTAAGATTGGTATTACAGATTTTACGAGACAAGCAGTTATACGCAAAATTCATTAAATGTGAATTCTAGTTAAGAGAAGTTAGTTTTTTGGGGCATGTGGTATCTTCATCCGGTATTCGAGTTGATCCGAGCAAAAATTCAGCCATACTTGATTGGAAGCCTCCGAGAAATGTTACTGAAGTTCAGAGCTTTTTGGGACTTGCCGGTTACTACAGACGGTTTGTAAAGGGTTTCTCGATGATAGCCACACCAATGAAGAAACTACTTCAGAAAGATGTTAAGTTTGATTGGTTAGAAAAATGTCAGAAAAGTTTCGATCAATTGAAAACTTATTTGACTGAAGCTCCTGTGTTAGTGCAGCCCGAATCCGGTAGAGAGTTTGTCATTTACAGTGATGTGTCCTTACTTGGGCTGGGTTGTGTATTGATGCAAGAGGGTCGAGTTGTAGCTTACGCATCGAGGCAATTGAAGTCACATGAGAAAAACTATCCGACCCATGATCTCAAATTAGCTGCCATCGTATTCGCTTTGAAAATATGGCGACATTACTTGTTTGGAGAGAAGTGTCATGTATATTCGGATCACAAAAGCCTCAAATATTTGATGACTCAAAGATATTTGAATCTGCGACAAAGACGTTGGCTTGAGTTGTTGAAAGATTATGAGCTCGTCATTGACTATCACCCGGGAAAGGCTAACGTGGTTGCCGATGCTTTAAGTCACAAGTCACTGTTTACTTTGTGAGCGATGAATGTACACCTTTCTGTTTCATCCAATAATGTGTTAGTAGCAGAATTAAAAGCCAAACCATTATTGATTCATCAAATGCGTGAATCTCAGAAAGTCGACGATGAATTGGTGGCTAAACGAGCTGATTGTGTCTCAAAGATGGAATCAGAGTTTCAAATTGACGACAACGATTGTTTGAAGTTCAGGAGTCGATTGTGTGTTCCAAGAAATTAAAAACTTATTTCATTGATTTTGAGCGAGGCTCATAGTAGCCGAATGTCAATCCACCTGGGTAGTACGAAAATGTACAACGATCTGAAACGTCAGTTTTGGTGGCCTGGTATGAAACGAGACATTTCTGACTTTGTTTCGAAGTGTTTGATATGTCAACAAGTGAAAGCGGAACATCAAGTGCCTTCAGGATTACTTCAGCCGATCATGATACCTGAATGGAAATGGGATCGAGTCACGATGGATTTTGTATCCGAGTTGCCATTATCGTCAAGCAAGAAAGATACGATCTGGGTTGTTATTGATAGATTGACAAAGTCGGCTCATTTTATTCCCGTACATACGGATTATTCACTTGAAAAGCTAGCCGAGTTGTATGTTTCTCAGATTGTAAGGTTACACGGGGTACCTATTTCTTTTGTGTCGGATAGAGATTCGAGATTCACATCGCGATTTTGGAAGAAATTGCAAGAAGCATTAGGTACCAAGTTGCATTTTAGCACCGCTTTTCATCCCCAGACTGATGGTCAATCCGAGCTGATAATTCAGATACTCGACGATATGTTGAAATGTTACATCCTTCAGTTTAGTGGTTCATGGGAACAATATTTGCCTTTGATTGAATTCGCTTACAATAATATTTTTCAATCAAACATTAAGATGGCACCTTACGAGGCTTTGTATGGTCGTAAATGTCGTACACCGTTGTTTTGGACCGAGCTTAGTGAAAGTAAAATCTTCGGGGTTGATTTGATTAAAGATGTTGAGCAGAAAGTAAAAGTGATCCGTGAAAGTCTGAAAGCAGCTTCAGATCGTCAGAAGTCGTATGCGGATTTAAAATGAAAAGACATTGAATATCAGGTCGGAGACAAAGTGTTTCTTAAAGTTTCACCTTGGAAAAAGGTGCTCAAATTTGGCCGTAAGGGAAAATTGAGTCCGAGGTTCATCGGGCCTTATGAAATATCAGAACGAGTTGGGCTGGTCGCATGGGGGACTTGTATGTCAAATGGACCACTTTTAATATAGTGGCCGGCCATAATGATGGTCGATGGATAATATATGTTTTATTTAAGTATTATAATAAGTAATGGCATTATTTTGAAATAAAAATAATTAGTAAAATAAGAAAACGATGATAAAATAATGGGTGTTCATCTTTCTTTCTTCATTGCCAAAATTGAGAAAGAAAATATTGAAGATTTCTTGTGTACTATAGTTAAATATGTGCTGAAAATTTCTTGTGTACTCATATATATATATATATATATATATTTGACCAATAGGCTTTATAATTAGTGTACTTGTGTATATTCGGCCAAGTAATATATAATTAGAATACGAGTTCTGTGATACTTAATGTTCGATTTAAATGACAAGTTTTAATTGTTTGAAATGCTTAAAACTTACTAAACCTCGAAAGCTTACTCTGTTCCTTATTTCTTTATTTTATAGATTGTTGATTTCGGCCACCGACTCGGAGATCGTCAGCAATTCATCCTACTATCGATCTTTTTGGTACAGTTTTATTTTTGTCCTGATATGGCATGTATAGGTTAGGCTGAAGATAACTATGTTTTGTAATTGTAAATATTTTGGCCATATGAAAATAACATATATATATATATATATATATAACACAAAGATCAATATGTATTCAGCTTGATCTCTGTTTATGTTAGTTAATGTGGATGAGAAATTTAATGTTTAGCTCGGTAATACCTTTTTAGCCTAAATCCGGCGATCGAATTCGGGTTAGGGGTGTTACATCATAGGCCTGTATAAGGTATGTTAAGTATATGTTTGAATGACATTATTTGGAATAAAATTTTACGGTTTGATTCTTGTGTGTTCGATTGCGTTCAAGTACAGTAATGCCGCATACCCTATTTCAGATTTTAGTACTGGTAATTAGTGTTACATTTAGTGGTATCAGAGCTATAGTTTAGTCGATTCTCAAACTAACGTAGCGTGTGTCTGAGTCTAGCTATACATACCATAAATATGTTGTGATAGTGTGATGACTCCTGATCTTTTAATTATGTTTTTATATAGTAATGGATCCCACTCGAGCTGAAGCCAATGACGTAGAAGGTAACACGCCTGCTCCCGCTGAAGGGACACTACCGCAAGATATTAGACCTCCCACAGTTAGTCAGGGAGGAGGAGAAAAGGCTCGGGAAGCCTTTCTCCACATGATGGACGCTTGGTACACGAAGTTCGTTTAGATGAACCTGAATGCTCAACCCCCTCCTCCACCACATATCCCTCGACTTGTTCCTGTAGCACCTCAAGACATGGATTTTATGAGACTAAATAGACCTCTGGTGGATAAAATTGGAAAGCAAGGAGCTGAAGAGTTTTGAGCTAGCATTGATGATGACCCGGAGCGAGCAGAGTTTTGGCTCGAAAACACCATCCGGGTTTTTGAGGAATTCTCATGCACACCGAAAAATGCATGAAATGTGTGGTATCACTACTTAGAGATTCGGCTTACCACTGGTGGAAGACATTTGTCTCAGTTGTACCAAGAGAGAGAGTAACATGGGAATTTTTCCAAGAGGAGTTTCGGAAAAAGTATATCAGTTAGAGATTTGTCGATTAGAAAAAAAAGAGTTCCTTGAGTTGAAGCAAGGTAGACTGATCGTAACCAAATAATAGTGTGAGTTTGTAAGACTCAGCAAATACACTCGAAAATATGTGTCGATCGAAGCCATTATGCGCAAGAGGTTTGAGGACGGATTAAATGAAGACAATTGAATGTTTGTTGGTATGCTTGAGCTGAAGGAGTTCGTTATACTCATTGAAAGAGCTTGTAAGGCCGAGGAATTGGCCAAAGAGAAGAGAAAGGTCGATTCTGAGGCTAGGGATTTAAAGAAAGGATCTATGGGCAAGTTATTTCAGTCCACATAGAAGAAGTCTGGGGACTTCCATCCTCATTCAAATGTTTCTATTGAGTTTTCAAATAGAAATAAACGTAAACAGTATTCGAATACTAACGCCCAAACCACTTCGATTGCTAGTGTTAGTAATGCTCGACCGAGTAGATCGAAATGTCCCCAATGTGGTAGATGTCACTTCGGTGAGTGTCGAGGGAGTGACAAGACCTATTTCAAGTGTGGTTCCCCCAACCACTTTATTAGAAAGTACCTCGAGATGGCAAAAAAGGAGAGATACCAAAGTGCAAGATTGAGTAAGACTGCTAGTCTAGGTAGACTGTAGAAAAATTTGGGTAGTGGAGCAAGCAGTAAGAATGCCTCTAAAGAGTCTACTGTGAGACCTGAGGGCAAAGCTCCTATGAGGACATAGACCATTCGTGCACGCGAAGAGGGTTCATCCCCGGATGTGATTACGGGTACATTTTCTATCTATGATGCTACTGTTATTGCTTTGATTGGTCCGGGATCTACCCATTCCTATATTTGTATGAAATTGGTGTCTAGTATGATTATGCTTGTCGAATCTACGGAATTTTTAATAAAAGTGTCAAACCCATTAGGCAAATGTGCGTTAGTTGATAAAGTATGTAAGAATTGGCCTTTGATGATTATAGGTCACTGTTTTTCGGCTAACCTTATGCTATTGCCGTTTGATGAGTTTGACGTAATTCTTGGTATGGATTGGTTAACTGTTCATGATGTAGTAGTAAATTGTGGGAGAAAATTTATTGAACTGAAATGTGAAAATGGTGATATTCTCCAGGTTGAATCAGATGATTCAAATAGCTCGCCTGTAGCGATTTCTTCTATGATCGCTCAAAAGTGTGTAAAGAAGGGTTACGAAGCTTATCTTGCTTTTTTGTTGAATACAAAAGGGTCAGAGTTAAAGATTGAGTCTGTACTAGTAGTTTGTGAGTATCCGCGTGTTTCCTAAAGAATTATCTGGATTGCCTCCAATGAGAGAAGTAGAATTTGGTATTGATCTAGTTCCGAATACAGCACCCATTTCTATTGCTCCATATAGGATTGCTCCAATTAAGCTAAAGGAGTTGAAAACCCAATTGCAAGAGTTGACGGATAAAGGTTTCGTGAGACCTAGTTATTCACAGTAGGGTGCACCGGTTTTATTTGTAAAGAAGAAAGATGGTTCGATGAGACTATGCATTAACTATCGACAATTCAACAAGGTAACGATAAATAATAAGTTCCCTTTGCCAAGGATAGATGATTTATTTGACCAATTGAAGGGAGCCACAGTATTCTCCAAGATAGACTTAAGGTCTGGTTACTATCAGTTGAGAGTTAAAGACTCGGATGTGCCGAAAACTGCATTTCGAACGAGGTATGGTCACTATGAATTTGTAGTGATGCCTAATGGTTTAACGAATGCTCCTGCAATTTTCATGGGCTTAATGAACCAAATTTTCTGACCTTATTTGGATAAATTTTTTGCAGAGTTTATTGATAATATCTTGATTTATTCTCATGATGAATCTGAACATGCCGACCACTTAAGAACTGTTTTGCAAAATTTGAGAGATAAGCAGTTGTATGCTAAGTTTAGCAAAAGTGAGTTTTGCCTGAGAGAAGTCAATTTTTTTGGGCATATTATATCAGGTCATGGGATCCGAGTTGATCCGAGTAAGATCTCAGCCATTGTTGATTGGAAATTTCCGAGAAATATGTCCGAGGTTAAAAGCTTTTTGGGCTTAGCCAGCTATTACCGAAGGTTCGTTAAGGGATTTTCCATGATCTCCTCTCCGATGATAAAATTCTTGCAAAAAGACGTCAAGTTTGAATGGTCAGAAAAGTGCCAACAGAGTTTTGAGAAATTAAAGCATTATTGACTGAGGCTCCGGTATTAGTGCAACCCGAGTCGAGAAAAGAATTTGTGGTTTATAGTGATGCATCCTTAAATCGATTAGGTTTTGTGCTTCTGCAAGAAGGCAAAGTGATAGCCTATGCTTCGAGGCAATTGAAACCACACGAGAAAAATTATCCGACACATGATCTAGGGCTAGCTGCCATTGTGTTTGCTTTAAAGATTTGGAGACATCACTTGTACGGTGAGAAGTGTTGGGTATTCACTGATCATAAGAGTCTAAAGTACTTGATGACTCAGAAAGATTTGAATTTGTGACAACGGATGTGGCTGGAGTTGGTAAAAGATTATGAGTTGGTGATTGACTATCACCCAGGCAAGGCGAACGTGGTCGTCGATACCTTAAGTAGGAAATCCTTATTTTCCTTGAGAGCTATGACTACTCAGTTGATTTTTTTCCGATGATGGTTTGATACTAGCAGAGTTGAGAGCTCGCCCTACATTTCTCTAAGAGATCTGTGAGGCTCAGAAAAGTGATAGTGATTTGCAAACCAAGAGAGCTCAATGTAAGTCGGATGTTGGGTCAGATTTTCAGATTGGTTCCAATGGTTGCTTGATGTTCCAGGAAAGGATCTGTATACCTAGAAATGACAAGCTTATTGGGAAAACTATTTACGAGGCACATGGTAGTTGTATGTCAATTCATCCAGGTAGTACCAAGATGTATAATGACTTGAAGAGATTGTATTGGTGGTCGAGTATGAAAAGAGACATCTCAGAGTTTGTTTCCAAATGGTTAATTTTTCAGCAAGTGAAAGCCAAGCACCAAGTACCTTCGAGTTTGCTTCAGCCTGTGATGGTTCCCGAGTGGAAATGGGACCGAATTACCATGGATTTTGTGACGGGATTGTCGTTGTCACTGAAAAAGAAAGATGTTGTATGGGTCATAGTTGATCGATTAACAAAATCAACTCACTTTATTCTGGTACGTACAAACTACTCACTCGATAAGCTATGTAACACCCCAAACCTGGCCTAGACATTATAGCTGAATCTAGCGGTGTCACATTGAAGTGTTTTTTGAAACCGTGATTTCATTAAAAAACCCTTCTTACTATTTAAAACTTGTGTAAATCTCAATTTGTGTTCGTTTAATTTCAAAATGTGGTTCATTGGAAACTTAATCACTTTTAAAAAATGTTATTAATTTCGTTGAAAATCTCTTACAGTTGCGGAAGTTAATTTAAATTAAAGAAGTTTAAAACATATGTTTTTAGAAAAAGTAATTGGTTTGAAAACTCATCTTTTTTTAAACTAGCAGTTTAAAGTGAGTAATCAAAAGCCCAATTAAAAGAAAATCCCACAAATGGTCTTATTACAAACTAGAAATCCAAAATAAAAAATACGAGTAAGCAATTTAACGTTGCAGTAAGAGCAGTCGTATGGCCATTTCCGACTCTCTCGCAGCACCAATCCACCTAACGCTGGGGACTACCTGTACAATTAAAAATGGGGTGAGTTTACGAAAACTTAGTATGTAATCCCCCTACTAGAGTAACAGTCATAATACAAAAACAAAAACAGTCTAGGCTAGAGTCCTTTAACAGTAACAGTTCAGTCCAGTTCAGAGCATAAGTGGGCCAAAGCCTATTACATTATCATTTAGGTCACAGCCCATAACAAAATCAATTGGGCCTAGCCCATCTTAGTAACAAAACAGAATGTGTGAATGCATGGATGCATGCTATCCCATCCAACCCTATACTTGCCTCCGTCCAACCCTGCACTACCTGTGGGGAATAACTCACCCACGCCATCCCTACACTTACAATGTTAGCACCAAAAAGATTAATCGAAATCGCAAACAAAGTCGCTAGTACATATTCGACTTTAAGCTTTCAATGTGATATTATAAGCGGCACAAAGCCATCGATGAATCGTAATAAGTTCAAGCACACGACCATCGATGTGATAATATAATCGACACACAGCCTTGGGTAAATATGATCGACACAGAGTCATCGATAAATATGATAGGCACATAGCCACTAGTAAATATGATTTGCACAAAGCCATAATCAACATAGCACAGAGCCATATTTAGGTTGGCACAGAGCCATAATCAACATAGCACAGAGCCATATTTAGATTGGCACAAAGCCATAATCAGATTAAGCAGCACTAAGTCGTTCATCGGTCCACAATCGTCTCCTGCGACCCGTGCGACCTTAACAGATTAATACTAGTTCCACAGTCGTCTCATGCAACTCGTGCGATCCTATTGGAACTTCCTCTGTATCAATGTCCCAACTCCATGCAATATGTCGTGTATGTCATGCTCAATCATCACATGTGTATGCAGAATGGCCATGCTTATTAACAGTCATTTAAACATATATTAAAAGCAAATCAGTTTTACAACCACAGTCAAGTCAATTAAAACACAGTCATACAATCACAGTCAAATCAGTCAAATTCATAGTCTAAGTCGGTCATTTACCCACAAGGGCAAAATAGTCATTTTACCCTACAGGGGTTTTTTGATAATTTTACACTACAAAGGTATTTCGATAATTTTACAAATCAAGGGTATTTTGATAATTTTACAAACTCAGGGTATTTCGGTAATTTTATAAATTGGGGGTATTTCAGTAATTTTACAAACCGAGGCTATTTCGATAATTTTACAAACCAAGGGTATTTTAATAATTCCACAAATTGGGGGTATTTCGGTAATTTTACAAACTAAGGGTATTTTGGTAATTTTACAAATAGGGGGTATTTCGGTAATCTAAATAATTTGGCCTAAACATGCTTATCAGCCCATCCAAAGGTTTACAGTCTCCCCGAGTGACTTTTACAACCCAAATGGTCCTATCAGTTAAAATGGGCCCAAAGCCCATTATTCGGCCCAAATAGGCCCACACGCTCGTGCGGCCCAATTAGCCCAGGATTAGCCACGGCTATGCATACTACACAGCCCAGTCCAAGGTTTGTCACTCATCAAGGATTTTATCCGTGCGGGGCCCACGAGCTCATTCGGCCCATACAGCCCACTTCAGCCCATTAAGGCCCATAATGGCCTATGCCATGTGCGCGACATGACAAGCCCCACTATTTTCCACCTAATAGTCAGATTTATAGAAGCGGGCCCATTGGGCCCATTTTGCCCATTATGGCCTAAGCCCATGAATTCGTTCATGGCGGCCTTTTTCTGCCGTACACCCACATTTCGTGGGCTCGGTTTACCATGCATGCGATCGCATGCTCTAAGCCCCTCCTTTCGACTTTTTGACTTCTCGGTATTTCGGTATTTCGGCATTTTTCGACCTATGGTCAAATCAATGTGTGTGGCTTCACACACTCTTTCGGCTTTTGACCGATTATCAAATACAAAATGACACACACCTGGTGTGATTTGCCGCGGACAATTCTGTAAAGACCCAATACCAACATCAGTTCATATTTCATATCCAAGGGAAAAAGAAAAAACTTTCCTTTAACATCACCAAATTATAGCCACTTTACCTACCAATCGCGTAACAGTAGAGTCACACTACTCCAACGCTAACCGAGTCGTTCCAACCCCTAACCTTCGCAAATAGAACAATTAATCAATTCACCAAAAATCCATAAACGAAAAGGATAATTCACAGTTGCGACACTTACCAATAAAGCAAGAATCCAAAAAAAAGGTGGCAAGTTTCGACAATGAAAACCAAGGGTTAAGGAATGAATGACTTATAAGGAAAATCCAAAGCTGTGAGAAGAAAGAAAAAGAAAGTTCAATAGGTAGTTGGCAGAAACAAAAGAAGACAATGAAAAATAGGCAAGGGAGAAGGAGGGTGCAAATGTTGCCGTAGAAAAGAACAAAACAAAAAGGGAACCGAAAGAAATTGCAAAAAACCATCTAGCAAAAATCGGCAAAGAACAAAATGGTAGACTTGAGAAGTAGAGGAAAACTATCGTCTATAATTTTTTTTGTGAAAAGAATGGGAACCGAATTCTTTGAACACAAGATAACAATAACCCACATAAAATCCCATATTTTCCTTCTTAAATCTCTCCATAACTCACTCCTTAATTTTCTCCTAATATCTCTCCATGATACACTCCATAAATCACTCCAACCTCCCATTCAAACTCTATTCAAACTCTCATGACCAATTCAACCTCAGAGTCTCAGTCCAAATCCACTACTTACACAGCTCAAATAGCAAAATAAATACTCCATTGTGTATCCTAAGACTTGAACCTCAAACCTCACAGTTACGCAACATGCCACATTGCCACTCCACTACAGGCTCTTTCTGTGTCATAAATAATCCACAATTACTTATAAAGCCTACATGCCAGAGCCATAGTTCATCCCTTAAAAACCAAAATTTTTCAAGAGCCAAGGCTTCAACCTAAGACTTCACAGACACTTCCCAGAATACTTAACCACTGAAGCAGATACATAGTTGTGTCATTCACTTGCACAACTAAATTTCAATTCCTCCGATACACAAAGCCCATTTCTTCTAGGCCCAAAAGTCAGGGAGTTACAAGCTAGCAGAGTTGAATGTTTCTGAAATTGTGAGACTTCATGGAGTACCTTTGTCGATTATTTTGGATAGGGATCTGAGATTCACATCGCAGTTCTGGAAAAAGCTACAATAAGCTTTAGGTACAAAGTTGAATTTTAGTACTGCTTTCCATCCACAAACCGATGCTCAGTCAAAGAGAGTAATAAAGATACTTGAAGACATGCTTCGGTGTTGTGTTCTTGAATTTCAAGGTAGTTGGGAAAAGTACTTGCCATTGGTAGACTTTGCATACAATAACAGCTTTCAGTCAAGCTTGAAAATCCCGCCTTATAAGGCATTGTATAGGCGTAAGTGCCGAACACCATTATATTGGACTAAACTTAAAGAGAATCAGATTCATGGGATCGACTTAGTCAAATAAGCTGAAGAGAAAGTAAAGGTGATTCGAGATTTCTTGAAAGCAGCTTCGGATAGACAGAAATCCTACATGGATTTAAAAAGAAGAGAAATTGAGTTTCAAGTAGGTGATAAGGTATTTCTAAAAGTGTCCCTATGGAAGAAAGTTCTCAGATTTCATCGGAAAGGCAACTTGAGTCCGCATTTTATTAAACCGTACGAGATTACCGAAAGGATAGGGCTGGTAGCATATCGGTTGGCTTTGCCATCTGAATTGGGAAAGATCCATGACGTGTTCCATGTATCTATGTTGTGCCGATACCGATCAGACCCTTCACAGGTGATTACACCGACAGAGTTAGAGATACGACCGAATATGACTTATGGTGAGGAACCGGTTAAGATTTTGGCTTGGGAAGTCAAGAAATTGAGAAATAAAAGTATTGCTCTTGTGAAAGTCTTGTGGCAAAGGCATGGGGCTACATGGGAACCTGAGGAAACCATGAGAGCACAATACACAAACCTCTTTACCGGTAATATTTTCAGGGACAACAATCCTTAAGGGGGGAGAGTTGTAACATCCCAATTTTGGGCCTAGTCGGAACAGTGGTTTCGGGTGTAACATCCTAAATTAGGGCCTAGTCAGAATAGTGGTTTCAGACCACAAATCTGATGTAAGAAAATTTATTTTTATTATATTTTTATAGTCTACAATTTCACAGAATGATTTCCTGAAAATTTCGTTCGAAAATTTCGACGTTTAGGCACTTAATTTGATCAAAAGGACTAAATTATAAAAAATGCAAAAGTTGAGTTCTACATGTTAAAGGTGACTAACTGTTATGAAATTTTAAATGGGAGGTCCTTAAATGGTAATTATACCATTTTATAATTTGTTGAACAAAAATGGACATGAAATGGGTGAAATAGAATATTTTTAAGTTAGGGGCATTTTGGTAATCTAGTCATTAAAATGAATTAAAAACAAAATAAAAGCCAAAATTTCTTTTCCATCTTCTTCCTTGGCCAAATATGACATGAAGAAACCATGGCTAGGGTTTTCCAAGCTTCCAAGCTCGATTGTAAGTCCGGTTTTGCCCCGTTTTTAATGATTTTTACATTTTTGAAATCCTCGTAACAAGATCTAGCTATTTCTACCATTTATTTGAGCTAGGGTTTGTGTTTAAAAATTTACCCATGAATTATATGCATGTATTTTTATGTTCAATGGTAGAATATGAAAGCTCAGTGTGTAATAAACAACTTTTGCTAAGTTATTTTCAGTAAAAATGCTTAAAAGGGCTAAATCGTAAAAGTTATAAAATTAGTCATAAAAGGGTGATTTAGTGGAAATTGGGGGCTTCCATAGTTATGAAAATGATTCGTCTAGGCTTGAAATGCAAAGAAATTGAATAAAAATCATTTTACGAGCATTGGGGCAAAAGTGCAAATATGTGAAAGTTTAAGGGTCAAAATATAAATTTGTAAAAATATGATTTTTTGACCCATATGAATAATGTGACTAATTATTTGGCTAAATGTGATATTATAGATCAAGAAAAACAAGATTCGAGCTTAGAACGAGGTTGAACAAGGTTAAGCACAAACTCGAAATAAATAGTCGTACTCGAAACCGAGGTAAGTTCATATGTCAATGATAATGCAATGATATTATTGTTCATGCTTGAACTCAAATTGATGTGTCAACATTGTGTAATGAATATTTATATAGTTGATATGAAGATTATATATTGTGACAAATGCCTAAATATTATTATGTGCAATACCATGTTTATTTCATGGACTAATGTCCAAATAAACATGAAAATGTGTTGAATTGAATGTACATTGCATGATCAGCTATGCTTATTAGTATACTTGGTGAAAAAGAGAAAATCCCGGTTGAATAAAAAGGGATATTTGATGGATACGTTATTCTTACATGATACGAGATCCTGTATGTGTTGCAGAAAAGGATTTAGCCCAGACGAGTAATCCGTTGATCTCGGTATAGAAAGGATCTAGCCCGGACGGGTGTTCCTTGAGTGATCAAGCCTCCTAAAGAATATGTGTGCATTATGGATTTAGCCCAGACGGGTAATCTGATTAGGGTTTGAATTTAGCCTGGACTGGTAATTCAGATCCGAGCTCATTAAGAGTGTTTGTCACTACAAGAAATTTAGCCTGGACTGGTAATCCCGACATCACTCTATGAGTTTATATTACGGGGGATTTAGCCTGCATTGGTAATCCTGTCGTAAGATGTGAGGTTCACGGGAGTGCTTGCTTGAAACCAATCACTTGTATGACTTGACGGTAAATGAGCTATCCATCCAGATTTTTGAGAAACTCAACGGGTATTATAATGAATAATACGATGAAAACCCCGAGATGGGCATGGTGATAAAGGTAAAGTTAATTGATATGCTACGGATATGTACAAGTATGTACATTATATTCATAAATGACGCCTGTAATGCCCCCGTACCCGAGACCGTTGCCGGAGTCAAGCATGAGGTGTTAACGGACTTAATTCATTAATTAAACAGCTCAAACAATTTATTTTAGAATTTCCAGACAAGCTGGCTAACTATGTCACAGTCGCTAAAAAATCCATATCTCGAGTTACAAAACTCTAAATCCAATTCTATAAATTTTTCCTAAAACTAGATTCATATATCTACTTACTAATATTTTTCTAGAATTTTTGGTCGGGCCAATTAGTACAGTTTATTAGTTAAAGTTTCCCCTATTTCAGGGTTCGGCTACTCTGACCCCTGTGTATTAAAAAATCAGATATCTCCCTATATATAGTTTCAATGACAATTCTGTTTGTTTTTCATAAAACTAGACGGATTTCATAAATGTAAGGTAAAACTCTTAATTGTTTTTTTACAATTTATGGTGAATTTTTAAATTCAGAACAGGGGATTCAGAGATCGCTCTAACCCTGTTTCACCAAAACTTAAATATCTCATAAAATATAACTCATTTTCCTTTTTCGTTTCTTACATAGGAAAATAGACTCATCAAGCTTCGATTCCATAACTTATTCATCATTTAATTCCATTTATAATATTTTTAGTGATTTTTCAAATTCACGTCACTGCTGCTGTCTAATTCTATTTTGTGGCCAATTTTACCTTTCCAAGGATTTTCACGGTTTAGTTAAAACATAAAGCATACATGTTATCATATACCATTCCAATAGCTAATCATTCTCAAACATTTCCATTCCATCCATGGGCCATATCATAAGATTATACACACAAAATGATTGGAATGCTATACATGCCATATTTCCAAAAATTTCAAGTCATTATACCGTGATTGTCCAGTGATAGTGTGAGCATGCCTCCGACCGTCCCGATCTCCAAATTGACTTGTCAAAACTAAAAAGAATGAAAAGGAGGGAGTAAGCATAGATGCTTAGTAAGTCCACATGCAAATAACAAACAACTTAACAAAGCAATTATACCAACCAACATTAGCATAATATCACCAAAACATGTATCACATTTCTATTCATCATTCATCATCTTACCATATTATTGTTGTCGTATCAAGTCTCAACCTGAGGGTTAAGTACATACCTGTCCAAAGTGCCCATTCCACAACACTTACCAATACGTCACTTGCATCTTGAGTATTCTTCCATTTCACTAGAATTTTACCCGTTGAACACATCGGAATATAACTCAGATACTTGGAAAGTTTGCACATAAGTGCCATATATGTAGCCAAGCTACCATGTAACCAGCCCATAAGCAAACTCGGACTCAACTCAACAAGCTCGGGTGTTCGCATCCATAAGTGAACTCAAACTCAACTCAACGAGCTCGGATGCCTAATTACATCTCACAAACTCGGACTCAACTCAACAAGCTCAGACATTCGTATCCATAAGTGAACTCTGACTCAACTCAACGAGCTCGGATTCCCAAGTATCCTAATCTATTCCTAAGGTTCAATGGGACTTTTCTCGTTCATACTCCTTTACCATTCTCCTTGGAATACCAATGACGATACTTCGGTAGTCTTTCACATTTTTCCCACAATTCATAAAATTTTTGCATGTTGTCCAACAATGACCACAAAGCATAGAATTACATGATAACAATCATAATATCGTATAAATAGCATTAAATTATTTAAAATAACTGTTATATTACAATATTTACATATGAACTTACCTCGATACAAAATAAGAATAGTCGAGCCTATTCCTCGTAAACTTTATTTTTCCCCCGATCTCGACTCGAATCTCTTTTCTCTTGATAATCAAGGCTTAAAAGTGTTGAAACCCTAGCTATGGTGGAGAGAAAAATTCAGCAACTTATGGAGAAGATGATCTTTTTTGTGTTATTTTTCCCATTTTATTTCATTTAATATCCAAATGACCAAAATGCCCTTCCTTACTAAACTTTCAAAAATTCCATCCATGTCCAATTTTTGTCCATAAACTTAGAAATTGGTTAATTGCTATTTAAGAGCTCCTAATTAATATTTCAAAGCAATTTCATATTAGAAACTTCTAGAATGCAAGTTTTGCAACTGATTCAATTTAGTCCCTAACTTCAAATTAAGCACTTTATGCATAAAATTTCTTCACGAAATTTTCACATAATCATGCAATCATATCATAGACCTCAAAATAATCATACAATAATTATTTCTATCTCGAATTTTGTGGTCCAAAAACCACTATTTCGATTAGGCCCTAATTCGGGTTATCACAACACCTTATTGAAATGTGATAAATGATGAGTAAGCAAACTCATGCATATGTATGTGTATACATGATAAACAAGTAAAAAGGATTGAAAGATGAACCATCCTTATGCTTATGATTATGAATTGTGTTGTAATATCATGTTAACTTACATTGTGTAATGAGATATGGGTTTCATGAAATGATGAGTCCATGATCAATGAGCTTATGATAGTTACTATGAATTTGCACTAAAACAGTTTTGGACAGCAGCAATGGTCCAAATTTGAAAATCCACCAAAAATAGTGGACATTGAGTTAGAGGCTGAATAAAATATGAAATTAAAGCTTATTGGGTCTAGTTTCAGATAAAGAGTAAAGGAATCTCATATGATGAGATATTTTAGTTCTTGTGAGATAGAGTCAGAATGAGTTCAGAATCCCCTGTTCTGACTTGGGAAAATCACTAGAAATTGTACAAAAATAATTATGAGTTAGGAATCATATGACTGAAATCCTTAATGAGTATAATTTCAAGAGAAAGAGACAGGAACATTATTGAGTCCCGTAATATGAGATATTTGATTTTTAGTAGATAAAGGTCCAAGCTGTCAGACAGCGAAATAGGGGAGAATTTAAAGTATAAACTGTACTTATTGGCTAGACCAAAAATTCTAGAAATTTTATTGTAAGAATATAAATGAGTCTAGTTTAATGGAAAATTAACGGATCTTAATTTGGGGTTCCTTAGATCCATATATAAATAAATTAGTAACTACGACTCGAGAAAACAGCTTAACCAAAATATGAGTAAAAGTGTCATTATGGTTGATTGCCTAAGAAAACATGTTGTTATAATGCTTATTATTTTCATATGGACTTACTAAGCTTTAAGCTTACTCCCTCCTCTGCATTTCCTTAGTGTTCTCAGGTCGGCTCGGGGTTGGAGATCGTCGGAGGCAGCATCACACTATCAAGCTATCAATTCCAGAGTATTATCATACGTGTATTAAACACTTTTAAGTGAGTGGCATGTATAAGGACTAGTTTTTATATTAGATGTTGTTATGATTAGCCAAATGTATCGGCTTATATTGATCTATTGTATATATCCATGAGATGTGGCTTATTATGGTTATGGGTTGTAAGCCTAATTATTCCTGCTATGGGTTAATGCATGTTGTGTGATTATAATTGGTTGATATGAATAATTAGTATAACACATGTACACGATGAATGCGCTAGAACCATTCGAGGTGGTCGTGGCCATAGAATGAATATGTGGCCTGGTAGTAAGTTGATAATGATTAAACATGGACAATTGTAGAATGTGTAGAGATTAAGTGTTGGGTAATAAACACTTGTAAGACAACATGCAAATTATTTAATTGAATCTTTCTCAAGGTCGATTAATTATTAAATTGATGCTATAATTTGGGTCCATGATGTGTAAAGTATGAGAAAGAATTAAGGGCAACATAAGGCAATGTTGGCCACATGGGCAAAGACACAGCCATGTGTCTCAGCCGTATGGGGGACACGGTCTAGCACACAGGCGTGTGACTTGACCGTATGGATCAATTTGTTTGGCTGATGTCATAAACAGAGAGTTACACAGGCAGAGTACATGGGCGTGTCCCAAGCCACATGGGCGTGTGTGACCACACGGCCCAACCCACACGGGCGTGTGACTCTCCAAAGCAAGAAAACTGGTTAAGTTGTCCAAAGTTTATCGAAAGTTCTCGGTTTAGTCCCGAACCACCCCGATGTATGTTTTAGACCTCGAAGGCCTGTATAAGGGACAATATGCATGTGTTTGAGATGTTTTAATTTTGGGAAAAAATTTTGTAGCCCGATTTTGCATGTTGTGAATGTTTAAGTCTGGTAACGCCTCGAACCCTATCCCGACGTCAAATATGGGTAAGGGGTGTTACATCGGGACCACAAATCCAAGGTTATAAAATTTATTCTAGTATTATTTTGAGGCCTACAGCATGATAATATGATTGTGTAAAAATTTTGTTCAGAAACTTTATCGTTTGAATGCTTAATTTGTGAAAAAGGACTAAAACGCATAAAGTGCTAAAGTTGTGTGTTACTAGGAAATGGGCCAAATAGATATAGAAATTAAAAGTTGAGGTCCTTAATAATTAAATAGGCCATTATATGTGTAAATAGATGTACATGGAGAAGAAAAGTCAAATTGTCAAAGTTGGTAGGGTTGGTATTTGATGACAATAGCTAAATGAATAAAATAAAGAAAAATGGTCATTTTTCTTCTCCATCTTGTATCCACCAAAAATTGAAGAAGCAAATACTCCATGGAAGCTTAAAATTTTCTACATAATAAACCCCCTACATGTAAGTCATTTTGATGTTAGCTTTTGATGTTTTTGAGATCCTTGAAGCATGATATAATTCTTTCTACCATTATTTTGAGCTATGGTTTATGTTCAAAATTTTACCCATGTGTGTCATGAATGTATTTTGATGATTAATGGAGGAATATGGAAGTTTGGTGTTAGATGAACATCTTCTTCTAAGTGATATGGAAGTTTGGTGTTAGATGAACATCTTTTTCTAAGTGATTTTTAAGAAAACACCTAAAAGGACTTGTTTGTAAAACATGTAAAAATAGGTGTTAAAAATGTGATTTGATGAAAAATTTCAGCTGCTATAAGAGGGAATATGAATTGGCTAGGCTTGGGTAACCAAGAAAATGGACACATTTCATTTTACGAGCCTAGAGGCTGAACTGCAATTATGTGAAAGTTTAGGGGCAAATTTGTAATTTTGTGAAAATATGATTTATGGGTTGTTTTGAATAATGTGGTAACTAAATAAGTGAAATTTTCTATTATAGATCTAGAAAAACAGAGTCTGGGCCTAGATCGGGGAAAGAGCAAAATCTTGGACTAAGTTGAATTGACTATCCATATTTTTGTACCGAGGTAAGTTTGTGTGAAATTGATATAGCATTTTATTATGTACTTAACACTTAATGTTGCATGAATTGTATAATTGTCCTTATGAATATTATTGATGTTGTCCGACAAAGAATTGAGGTGATGAAAGCCGGTTGAACTTTAGAAATACTTAGGGTACAACTATCACGACATTTGGATCAATGAGATCTCGTATAAGACCATATCTGGGATATGGCATCAGCATCGGTATGTGATATCATGTAAGACCATATCTGGGATATGGCGTTGATATGAGATCGTGTAAGACCATGTCTGGGACATGGCATCGAAGTGAGATTTCGTATAAGACCATATTTGGGAAATGGCATCGATGTGAGATCCCATGTAAGACCATGTCTGGGACATTTTGGCATCTTATTGTGTATGGTCATTCCAAGTGTCCCTAGTATTCCAAGTGGTCCAACAGGTAGTCCAAGGATTTGTCAAAGAAATGACAAGGTATGATCATGTTGAAAGGGTACAGGTATGTACTCCAAGCTCGTAGTTATTGAGATTATAAAATGATGAAACTTCGGTAAGATGAGAATAAAGAAATTACGATCTCGAGTTCTGTTGAACATTATGTAAATTGAATGAGGTAAGATATAACTACAGCGATTACTAAAAAAGAGATGAGTTAGGTTATGTTATGTATGTGTACGATAATGCATATTATTATTACTTATTAATTACATGTAAGCTTACTAAGTTTTATGCTTACCTCCCCTTTTTTTTCCATTTTCTTATAGTATCGCCAAGTTAGCTTGGGGATCAAAAGGGCGTCAGAGGCACGTTCACACTATCGATTAGATTAATTAGGTATAGTTAGTCTCGACATTTTGGTTATGGCATGTATAGGGACTTGGTCTTTTTGTTATATGTCATATTGGTCTAGCCAAATGTGTTAGCTTATAATGAAAGTTGATTCATTTTGTGTATGGCCATAAGTATGGCATCATAATGATTATTGGGTTGTAAATCTATTCATCCATGTATGTATGTGCCAATTTTATTATGATATGGCTTATGGTTATTGGTGATTGAATGTTGATGAATGTTGTGTATGTGTGTATAAGATAGTATGAAAATGCATGCATGCATTTCTAAGAAATATTGCTTATTCATATATTAGGGAGTCTTAAACAAGTATAATGTGATGGGAAGTTGTCACTCATAACTATGTTTATCAATGTTAAGGTATCATTGAAGCCATATATGTGTTTGTACAAATAAAGGTGGCAATTGGCTTGGAAAATAGCCTTAAAGTTGCCTACACGAGTAGACACACGGGCATGTGTCTAGACCGTGTGTGACACACGGCTTGCCCCATGGGCATGTGATCCGGCCGTGTGCCCCCTGCACTCTAATTAATGCAAAACAAAATGACCAGTCGTAAACACACGGGCAGAGACACGGCCATGTGTCTCGGCCGTGTGAGAGACACAGCCTCAGAACATGGGCGTGTGCCCAGGCCGTGTGAAGTTTGCACCTGATTTTGGAATTTAATTCGCCACACGGCCTAAGGAGACGGACGTGTGCCTTGGCCGTGTGACCTTATTTGGTTGATGACATCATAGTCAGAGAGTTACACGAGTTAAGGACACGGGCGTGTCCCAAGCCACACGGGCGTGTGTGACCACACGGCCTACCCACACGGGCGTGCGACTCCCCAAAACATGAAAATTTTTATAAGTGTTGTAAAAGTTCTGAAAGTTCTTGGTTTAGTCCCAAATCTTTTCCAATGCATGTTTTGGGCGTCGTAAGCCCATATAAGGGATGTTAAGTATATGTTTGAATGACATTAATTGGAACGAAACTTTATGGTCTGGTTCTTGTGTGTTCGATTACATTCAAGTACAGTAATGCCTCGTCCCTGTTCCGACATTGAGTATGAGTAAGGGGTGTTACACTTGGTACTATGGCCAAATGCTTCAAATTATAACAATGGAGATTTTTCTCTTATTTTTCAGTGGACAAAGCATTAAGGAAGATGATAACTTTGTGTTTTAATTATTTTACTTAACTTATTTTATAAATTACTATCTTAACCTTGTTAATTAACCATTAAAACCATATAATGCATGTCCATCTTTGTCCAATCACAATTAAAATGGTCTAATTACAACATAAGGACCTGAACTTAAAGGTTCTATGGCTATTAGATACTTTTAGCTAATAGAACTCCACTTTTACGCTTTACTCGATTTAGTCCTTTTTTATCAAATTGACCAACCAAACGATAAAATTAGCTCATGAAATTTTCACACATATCAAGTAACATGCTGTAAATACCAAAAATAATATTAAAATAACTTTTTGACATCAAATTTTTGGTTTCAAAATCACTATTCTGATTTAGCTAAAACCATGCTGTTACAGATTATTAGTCCTAGATGATAAATAAACAAGTTTTGTAAAGTGAATTTTGATGAAAATTGCAATAAGGGACTTGTTTATAGTAAAATTTCATATTAAATTTATGAAATGGTGATTGTTATGGGTTGGTTTAAGTCCCTAGAGATATTGGTTAGCTTGAGAGGAGGATTAAAATGCTTAAATTTCAATTTATGAACTTATGGACTAAATTGTGAAAAGTTAAAATGTTAGGGGAAAATAGTAATTTTTCATAAAATATGAAATCTGGACTAAATTGAATACTAGGGTTATCAAATGGATTGAATTTGTCTATTTAGATCAAGATATACCACGTACGGATTTAGATCAGTGAAAAGCTAAAGCCTTAGATTAGTTCGACTTTGTTTCTACGCCTTAGTCGTCGAGGTAAGTTCATATGTACGGATTACTATATTCATGTAAATCCAATTGTAAGTTATTATGTATTTGTAATGCTATTGAAAAATGTATATCCAAAGCAGTGTTATGATGATTATTGAGTCCCGACTGAACCTTAAGAATTCATAGGATACAAATCACATGCCATTAGGGATTTCATATTTCGAGTACTGGTCCTGAATGTCCTACTAATGGCTAAGGTCTTGCATTTGTTGTAGATACTCCATAGCTTGTATGAACAATGATGTAAAGGAAAGGTTACGGTTACATGTTTAAGTACACTTCGTGTGAACTTTCCTGAGTATCCAATGATATTCTAGATGGTTCAACGAACAAGAAAAGGATTGAAATGGTAAGTTTCCAAATGGAGCTATGGACATGCTCATGAAAATAATGAATGAATCAAATGATGTATGTTCATATGGAAATGAATTATTATACGTTTAATTTAAGTGAATTATGTATAAATGCACTAACTTGTATATTGATGATGATGCTTAGGCTTGTGTCAAGCTTATGTTTGGATTATATTATGCTTATACTTAATGTTATATAGATGAAATGGTAAGTTATATTTCATGTTCTACGAACTTACTAAGTGTAACACCCCTTACTCGTACCCGAGATCAGGATAGGATACGAGGCATTACCGAACACATACACATTCATTCATGCAAAAACTGGTCCATAAAATTTTCGTCCAAATTAAAATTTTTCAAACACATGTATATCGTCCCTTATACGGGCCTTCGACGCTTAAAACATACATCGGGGTGGTTCAGGACTAAACTGAGAAATTTCGATAAACTTTGGGCAACTTAGCAAATTTCTTGCTTTGGAGAGTCACAAACCCATGTGTGTTTAACCGTGTGGTCACACACGCCCGTGTGTATTGAACCGTGTGGTCACACATGCCCGTGTGGCTTGGGACATGCCCGTGTTCTCAGCCCGTGTAACTCTCTATTTGTGACATTAGCAAAACAATTTAAAAGACACGGCCAGACCACACGCCCATGTGCTAGGCCGTGTCCTCCACATGGCTGAGACACATGGCCGTGTCTCTGCCTGTGTGGCTAACATTTAGGCTATTTTCCAAGCCTTCATGTTTTTCAAAAACCCTTACAACCTTATACACATCAAAATCACAACTCATGGCATCATTTTAGTGATTAAACACCCTTTATTAAGACATATTCAACATTAGCTTGTCATTATACATATGTTCCACCTACTCATGATAAACTAGTCTAGCCACATTATTACACATTTATTTCACCATGTCATCTCATTAATCACTTATGCCGTTAAACTATGATTACTAACTTATACATAAAACATCCATGTTCAAGGCACTATCATCACATCATATGCATTAAAACGTAACATGATTAGCTAGACTTGTAACACCCCGAACCCGAGACCATCGCCGGTGTCGGACACGAGGGGTTAACAAGCCAAGTTCACATATTTTGCCCACCAATTTGACATTTCCAGTCAGGCTGCAAAACTGCGTCACTGTCGCCTTAAAAATAATATCTCGAGTTTCAAAACTCAGAAACAGGTTTCGTAAATTTTCCCTGATTTAGACTCATGTACCCATCCATGGATTTATTTCTAGAATTTTTGGTCGGGCCAATTGGTACAGTTTATTAGTTAAAGTCACCCATGTTACAGGGATCGACTGCTCTGACCTTCGCGCGTTGCAACTTGAATATCTCACTGTACAGGACTTTAATACTGGTGCTGTTTATTTCTAATGAAACTAGACTCAAAATGAAATCTGTACATATAAGGCATGACTCCTAATTCTTTCTGGATAATTTATAGAAAATTTTTAAAGTTGCGACAGGGGACCCAGAAACAGTTCTGGCCCTGTCTCACAATAGCTTTAATATCTCTTAACATGTAACTCCTATGACCATTTCGTTTCTTCCATATGAAAATAGACTCATCAAGGTTCATTTACATAGCTTATTCACTAATTAATACCATTCCTACAAATTTTGGTGATTTTTCACATTCACGTCACTGCAGCTGGCAGCACCTGTTTTTAAGGTAGGTCTTACCTATTTTGTAGTCTCCATGAACCAACTAGTCTTGCCATACATAGGTTCATATATGATCATTTTAACCATACCAATGGCTGATCATGTGACCAACACTCCCATTTCCAATCCATAATCACATCATGACACCATATATATACATACAAACCACAAATAGTCTAAGTTCATGCTTCCTTTTACGAGCCATTTTCGCATGGCCGTATACATATACATCACCACATTTTTAAACCAACAAGGGTAGTCCTATACATGCCATTTCAAAGTTCAACCAAAATTTATACCAAAATAGAGCGTTGATAGTGTGGATGACTTGACTTTATTGATCCCGAATCCGATTGCTATCGAGCGAAATCTATAAAACAGAGAGCCAAAGCAACGGGGTAAGCATTTTTATGCTTAGTAAGTCTCAAGGAATATAATCAGCTTTAATTAAAGCAATACATTCACATAACCAAATACATCATTCCATTAATACTCATTCACATAGTCATTCTTACTTCACACTTCATCATTATATACTTTCACAAAGTATCGATCAATTCAATAGCTGAAATTCATTAGTCGATTGAGCGAATGTTGCTCAAACATGTCGACCTTCCAATGCACATATAAACGTACCTTATTCTTTGGGCTTTTTGAGCGTACTAATTGAATTTATTACAGCAACCAACACTCACCTCCAGCCCAAGATTCTTCGTAATATAACCGGATATAACCACGTGCACAAATGCCTTCGGGTCTTAGCCCGGATAGAATGTCTCGCACGAATGCCTTCGGGTCTTAGCCCGGATGTAGCCACTAGCACAATTGCCTTCGGGTCTTAACCCGGATATAATTTCCAGCATAATTGTCTTCGGGGCTTAGCCCTGATATCATTCAATTTCTCATGCACACATACATCAATAATCATTGGACATACATATTTCATTTTCGTTACTAAGGCTCAAACACAATTATAATCACTAGCATAATCGCCTTCGGGACTTAGCCCGGGTATTATTCGAATACTCATACACACATAAATCAATAATCAATACATCCATATTTCATTCCACATAATTCAAGTAAGGTCACTTCTTGAGGACTTACCTCGGATGTTGTCGAACGGCTTTTACGGCTATTCGATCACTTTTTCCTTCCCCTTGTCCAATTGTGGCCCTCTTAGCTCTTGAGCTAATTCAAACAAATTCAATTTATTAAAACCTCATTGTGCTAGCTTATGGCGAATATGACAAGGAGTTTAAATGGTCATATGGCCACTCTTTAGCTTGAATACACAATGGTCATGCACATTTTATACTACATCAAGCAATTCAATACAATTTATTCGAGCATCAAGGAAAAGCTAAGGCCTTCAATAGGCTACCCAAGGCCGAATATTCATGTACATGTTGAGGCCAATTATGCACTTAATACCTCACAAAAACAGCATGCATTTTACTAGTTAATGCTTTGCATATTGTAGCTCAAAACTTATAATATAGCATCAAGCACTCATATGTGTGCTAGGCCGAATGTGCTTGCAATTTCACAATCATTCTTCAACATCTTCTTCTTTAAACAAACATATTCATCACTTAGTTCATAACCAAAACATCATGTGCAAACATATATATACATATATGAGCATGGCGAATTTCAAGGTGTCCATAGCCATCCAAAACACAAATTTTAACTAACATGCAAGAAGCATGAACCATGCTCATGAATGCATCATGGCGAATATGACAATCATGCCCTTTTCAACTTCAATCATGATTAAACAAAAAAAGAAAACTCAAAATCTTACTCAAGAGTAGACAATCCATCATTGCATGCATCATCATCAAGCTTCACACTTAGCATGCAATGGCTTTATCACCATAACAACTTTGGCCAAATACCATTTCCATGGCATAACAAAGATTTGAGCCATGGCTAACATGCACATCAAGTTAGCAACCAAAACATGCATGAAACTCCTAACACAACCTCATACATACCTTAATCTTGATGCAAACTTAGCCAAATCTCCTTCTAGATCTCTTCCAAACCAAGCATGAAGCAAAAAAATCCTCCCCCTTTTTCCTTAGTATTTTCGGCCAAGAAGTGAAAATGGATGAACACAACAATTTTTTCTTCCTTCTTTCTCAACTCACGGCAAGGGGGGGAATGCTACTCTCTCACACACATTTTTTTTTCATTCTTTTCTTACCCATGCTTATTTGTTTATTATTTCTCCCTAATGCCCAACAAAACATGTTTCATGACATGTTTAGCCCATATCTCTTTGTCATGGCCGCCATCACTTGTAAAAGGGAATTTGACATGCAAGTCCATTATTTTGCATGCATGCTTTAATTAGTCATCACACATTTCCCTATCGTACTTTCAAAGTTCACTACTAAGTCCTTTCTAGTGGAATTCACCTTTATAACACTAAATCAATCATCATAAAATGTCATACATGAGTACACATATTATAGGCATCAAAATAAATTTTAATTATTTTTATGCCTCGGTTTTATGGTCCCGAGACCACATTCCGACTAGGGTCAATTTTGGGTGTCACAACTCTCCCCACTTAAGAAATTTTCGTCCCGAAAATCTTACCGTAAATAGGTTTGGATATCGCTCTTTCATAGAGTTCTCGGTCTCCCAAGTAGCTTCTTCTATCCCGTGCTTGAACCATAACACTTTCACTAGTGGAACCCACTTGTTTCGCAACTCTTTCACTTCTCGTGATAGGATACAAATCGGTTCTTCCTCATAACTCATATTAGCTTGAATTTCAATTTCTGATGGACTAATCACGTGCGATGGATCGAATCTATAGCGTCGAAGCATCGAAACATGAAAGACATCGTGAACCTTTTTGAGTTCAGGGGCAAAATCAAACGATATGCCACTGGACCGACTCGCTCGGATATCTCATATGGCCCAATGAACCTCGGGCTCAACTTGCCCTTACGGTAGAATCGAGTATCTTTTTCCAAGGCGATACCTTGAGAAACACTTTATCACCCACCGATACTCGATATCCTTACGCTTCAGATCCGCGCACGACTTCGACGATCGGAGGCTATCTTGAGACTTTCACGGATTACTTTCACTTTCATTCAGCATCTCTAATCAAATCCACCGAAGATCTTGCTTTCACCAAGCTCGGTCCAAAACAATGGTGTACGGCATTTACGACCGTCTGAGCCTCGTAGGGTGCCATCTTAATACTTGATTGAAAGTCGTTGTTGTAAGCGAATTCAATCAACGGCAAATACCGTTCCCATGAACCACTAAACTCGAGGACGCAACATCTCAACATATCCTCAAGTATCCGAATTATCCGCTCGGATTGACCATCGGTTTGGGGGTGAAAGGCGGTGCTGAAATGCAACTTGGTACCCAAAGCTTCTTGCAACTTTTTCCAAAATCGCGAGGTAAATCTCGGATCTCTATCCGACACGATGGAAATAGGCACCCGTGTAATCTCACAATCGAGAAGCGTACAATTGGCTAGTTTGTCCATTGAAAAATCCGTGCGTCGACGGGGACAAAGTGAGCCGACTTAGTCGATCTATCTACCACGACCCAAACCGCATCCTTCTTACTTGTTGAAAATGGCGGTCCGGATACAAAGTCCATTGTGACTCGATCCCATTTCCACTCGGGTATCGTGATTGGTCAAGTAATCTCAAGGCACCGATGTTCCGCTTTCACTTGTTGACATATTAAACATCTCAAACAAAGTCGGAGATGTCTCGTTTCATACCATGCCACCAAAACCGACGTTTCAAATCGTTGTACATCTTCGTACTCCCGGTGGATTGCCATTCGGCTACAATGGCCTTCATTCGAAATTATCGAAATGAGTTCAATTCTTTGGAACACACAGACGACCTTTGAACCTCAAACAATCGTCATCATCGATTTGAAACTCCGAGTCCTTGTTCGAACACACTCACCCGTTTTGCGCCAACTCGTCGTCGACTTTCCGAGCTTCTCGAATTTGATGTGTCAATAAGGGTTTGGCTTTCAATTCAGCCACTAACACACCGTCGGATCGAGCAGACAAAGTGCACATTCATCGCTCAGAAAGTGAATAATGATTTACGACTCAAGGCATCCGCAACCACATTCGCCTTTCCCGGTGATAGTCAATGACCAGCTCATAATCCTTTAACAGCTCGAGCCAACGTCTTTGTCGCAGATTTAAGTCTCTTTGGGTCATCAAATATTTGAGACTTTTGTGATCCGAGTACACATGGCACCTTTCACCAAATAAGTAATGTCGCCAAATCTTTAAAGGCGAATCGATGGCGCCAATTCGAGATCATGGGTCGGATAATTTTTCTCGTGGCTTTAATTGCCTCGACGCATAGGCCACAACTCGACCTTCTTGCATCAATACACAACCTAACCCAAGGAGGGAGGCGTCACTATAGATGACAAACTCTTTGCCAGATTCGGGTTGCACTAAAATTGGGGCTTCAGTCAAATAAGTTTTCAGTTGATCGAAACTTTTTTGGCATTTCTCCGTCCATTCGAACTTAACATCCTTTTGGAGTAACCGTCATCGGCGTGGCTATCGTTGAGAAGCCTTTACAAATCGTCGGTAATAACCGCAAGCCCCAAAAGCTTGAACCTCGGTAATATTTCTCGAAGGCTCCCAATTAAGTATGGCTGAAATTTTATTCTGCCGACTCGAATACCCGTCTGATACCACATGACCCAAGAAGCTAACCTCTCTTAACCGAACTCACACTTGCTGAACTTAGCATATAATTGCTTATCCCGTAAAATTTGCAAAGACTAACCGCGGTGTTCAGATGTTCGGTCTCATTTCTTGAATAGACCAAGATGTCATCAATGAACACGACTACGAATCGATCCAAATATGGTCCAAGATCCGATTCATTAAATCCATAAATACCGCAGGGGCATTAGTGAGCCCAAACGGCATCACTAGGAACTCATAGTGACCATATCTCGCTCAAGGCGCCTTGGGTACGTCCGAATCTCGGATTCGCAATTGATAATAGCCCGATCTCAAATCTATTTTTGAGAACACCGAGGCTCCCTTCAGTTGATCGAACAAGTCATCAATACGTGGCAACGGATATTTGTTCTTTATCGTCGCTTTATTAAGTCGGCGATAGTCGATGCACAACCGCATGGTTCCATCCTTCTTCTTCACGAACAACACCGGCGCACCCAAAGGCGAAAAACTCAAAGGTGAGCAAAACCTCTATCCACCAATTCTTGCAACGAGCTTTCAACTCCTTTAATTCCGTTGGTGCCATACGATCACGGAGCTATTGAAATTGGAGTGGTACCGGTACCAATTCGATGCCAAATTCTATTTCTCGAGCAGTGGTAAACCCGGTAATTCTTCGGGAAAACATCCGGTATTCACAAACCAACGACACGATTCGGGTTTCTTTTCGATTCCTTGTCATCGAAAGCACGACGCAAGGTACGCTTCGCACCCTTTTCTTACATATTTTCGGCCAACATTGCGATATTACACCGGCAACCCTTTAAGTCCGTAGACTCAACCCGAATTATCTCATTATTCGCGCACCTCAAATCGATAGTCTTGCTTTTGCAATTTACAACCGCATCGTGCATGGTCAACCAATCCAAACCAAGAATAACGTCGAACTCATCGAGCGGCAAAAGCATCAAGTCCGCGGAAAACAAGAACCTCGGAACACTAGGGGACTTTTCTTGCACACTTTGTTGACAAGCACGTAATGACCCAAGGGGTTTGACACCGAATTACAAACTCGATGAGACTCAATAGGCAAAGTCTTCTTTGGATGCTAAGGTTTCACATAAATGAATGAGTAGAACCGGGGTCAATCAAAGCAATCACATTTGTATTGAAAAGAGTGAAAGTACCAGTAATGACATCCGGAGGCAAGATCCTCACGTCGCGTATGGCATAAGTCCTTGCAGAACACGAGCCTCGGATCGATGGTAGCATCTCTAGATCCTCTCGACCGCCATTGTCATTGCCCATATTTCTAGGTGGCCTACCTCGGCGAAGGTAGCACCGGGTTTCCACTCGACTTACATTCTTCATGCATCCTCGGCGATCCTTCATAAAGTGGTTGGTCGACCCACACTTATAGCGGGAGCGATCACGAAACCAACAGCTCCCGAATGCCATTTGCCACAATGTGGACACTCGCCTCTCTCGGCGATCATTTCCACCATCGGCGATCGAAGTGACTCGTGTGGTCACGAGGTCGATCGCGTCCTCGTCTAGAAAAGCCCAAACGCTCTAGACCGGCTCGCATCATCTCGAAATCTCTTGATGCTTGTTGAAGAGACTTTCCGAGGACCCCTTTCGAATTCTCCGGTTCCCACATCGCTTTTTGTTTCTCCTTTCTAAGCTCTTCGGCTTTACAAGCTCGCTCAACAAGTACTACGAACTCTCGTATCTCGAGAATGCCAACGAACATCCTTATATCATCATTCAGCCCATCCTCGAAGCGTTTACACATAATGGCTTCGGACGAAATGCATTCTCGCGTCTGGCTAAGCCTCACAAATTTTCGTTCGTAGTCGATGGCGACATAGAACCTTGCTTAAGGTCAAGGAATTCCTTCGCTTTTGGTCGATGAATCTCGATCGATATACTTTTTGAACTCGGTTTGAAAGAATTCCCAAGTCACTTGCTCTCTAGGTACCACAGTCGAGTACTCCACCAATAGTAGGCGGACTCACGTAGCAAGGAGATGGTACACTTTAAGCACTCATCGGGTGTACAGGATAGCTCATCGAGCACCCGGATAGTGTTATCCAACCAAAATTCAGCTCGCTCGGCATCATCATCATCCGTAGCCTTAAATTCAGTGGCCCCATGTTTTCGAATCCTATCGATTGGGGCTTACTTGACCTTATTTGGTCGATCACCGGAGGTATTGTAGGTCTTGGGGTTGCATTTGTCGGGAATGGAGGTTGTGGAACAGTAGTGTTAGTTCGAATGTATTGATTAAACCATTCATTCATCACACTATAAAAGGCTTGCCTAGCCTCGTCATTCGGATTGTTGGCCATAGGTTGAGAGTCCGCCGCTTGTCCCTTGCGCGGAGCAGCGCCACACTCTCCACATCATCACTATCGCTCGGTTGGGATCGGGATCCATTGCTATAAACAAACACAAAGTCAAATTGTCGAAATCACCACACTATCGATTCATCATTTAATGGCATGTATAGCTAGACCCCAAACACATCACAGTAGTCCTAGAATCGACTAAACCGTGGCTCGATACCAATAAAATTGTAACACCCGAACCCGAGACCATCGCGGTTATGGGACACGAGGGTTAACAAGCCAAGTTCACATATTTTGCCCACCAATTTGACATTTCGGTCGAGTGGAAAACTGCGTCACCGTCGCCTTAAAATAATATCTCGAGTTTCAAAACTCGGAAACTGGTTTCGTAAATTTTCCCTGATTTAGACTCATGTACCCATCCATGGATTTATTTCTAGAATTTTTGGTCTGGCCAATTGGTACAGTTTATTAGTTAAAGTCACCCATGTTACAGGGATCGACTGCTCTGACCTTCGTGCGTTGCAACTTGAATATCTCACTGTACAGGACTTTAATACTGGTCCCGTTTGTTTCTAATGAAACTAGACTCAAAATGGAATCTGTACATATAAGGCATGACTCCTAATTCTTTCTGTATAATTTATAGAAAATTTTTAAAGTTGCGACAGGGGACCCAGAAACCGTTCTGGCCCTGTCTCACAATAGCTTTAATATCTCTTAACATGTAACTCCTATGACCATTTCGTTTCTTCCATATGAAAATAGACTCATCAAGGTTCATTTACATAACTTATTCACTAATTAATACCATTTCTACAAATTTTGGTGATTTTTCACATTCACGTCACTGCAGCTGGCAGCACCTGTTTTTAAGGTAGGTCTTACCTATTTTGTAGTCTCCATGAACCAACTAGTCTTGCCATACATAGGTTCATATATGATCATTTTAACCATACCAATGGCTGATCATGTGACCAACACTCCCATTTCCAATCCATAATCACATCATGACACCATATATATACATACAAACCACAAATAGTCTAAGTTCATGCTTCCTTTTACGAGCCATTTTCACATGGCGGTATACATATACATCACCACATTTTTAAACCAACAAGGGGTAGTCCTATACATGCCATTTCAAAGTTCAACCAAAATTTATACCAAAATAGAGGCGTTGATAGTGTGGATGACTTGACTTTATTGATCCCGAATCCGATTGCTATCGGCGAAATCTATAAAACAGAGAGCCAAAGCAACGGGTAAGCATTTTTATGCTTAGTAAGTCTCAAGGAATATAATCAGCTTTAATTAAAGCAATACATTCACATAACCAAATACATCATTCCATTAATACTCATTCACATAGTCATTCTTACTTCACACTTCATCATTATATACTTTCACAAAGTATCGATCAATTCAATAGCTGAAATTCATTAGTCGATTGAGCGAATGTTGCTCAAACATGTCGACTTTCCAATGCACATATAAACGTACCTTATTCTTTGGGCTTTTTGAGCGTACTAATTGAATTTATTACAGCAACCAACACTCACCTCCAGCCCAAGATTCTTGAATATAACCGGATATAACCACGTGCACAAATGCCTCCGGTCTTAGCCCGGATAGAATGTCTCGCACGAATGCCTTGGTCTTAGCCGGATGTAGCCACTAGCACAATTGCCTTGGTCTTAACCGGATATAATTTCCAGCATAATTGTCTTGAGGCTTAGCCGGATATCATTCAATTTCTCATGCACACATACATCAATAATCATTGGACATACATATTTCATTTTCGTTACTAAGGCTCAAACACAATTATAATCACTAGCATAATCGCCTTGGGACTTAGCCCGGTATTATTCAATACTCATACACACATAAATCAATAATCAATACATCCATATTTCATTCCACATAATTCAAGTAAGGTCACTTCTTGAGGACTTACCTCGGATGTTGTCGAACGGCTTTTACTACTATTCGATCACTTTTTCCTTCCCTTGTCCAATTGTGGCCCTCTTAGCTCTTGAGCTAATTCAAACAAATTCAATTTATTAAAACCTCATTGTGCTAGCTTATGGCGAATATGACAAGGAGTTTAAATGGCCATATGGCCACTCTTTAGCTTGAATACACAATGGTCATGCACATTTTATACTACATCAAGCAATTCAATACAATTTATTCGAGCATCAAGGAAAAGCTAAGGCCTTCAATAGGCTACCCAAGGCCGAATATTCATGTACATGTTGAGGCCAATTATGCACTTAATACCTCACAAAAACAGCATGCATTTTACTAGTTAATGCTTTGCATATTGTAGCTCAAAACTTATAATATAGCATCAAGCACTCATATGTGTGCTAGGTAGAATGTGCTTGCAATTTCACAATCATTCTTCAACATCTTCTTCTTTAAACAAACATATTCATCACTTAGTTCATAACCAAAACATCATGTGCAAACATATATATACATATATGAGCATGGCGAATTTCAAGGTGTCCATAGCCATCCAAAACACAAATTTTAACTAACATGCAAGAAGCATGAACCATGCTCATGAATGCATCATGGCGAATATGACAATCATGCCCTTTTCAACTTCAATCATGATTAAAAAAAAGAAAACTCAAAATCTTACTCAAGAGTAGACAATCCATCATTGCATGCATCATCATCAAGCTTCACACTTAGCATGCAATGGCTTTATCACCATAACAACTTTGGCCAAATACCATTTCCATGGCATAACAAAGATTTGAGCCATGGCTAACATGCACATCAAGTTAGCAACCAAAACATGCATGGAACTCCTAACACAACCTCATACATACCTTAATCTTGATGCAAACTTAGCCAAATCTCCTTCTAGATCTCTTCCAAACCAAGCATGAAGCAAAAATCCTCCCCTTTTCCTTAGTATTTTCGCCAAGAAGTGAAAATGGATGAACACAACAATTTTTTCTTCCTTCTTTCTCAACTCACTGCAAGGGGGAATGCTACTCTCTCACACATTTTTTTTCATTCTTTTCTTACCCATGCTTATTTGTTTATTATTTCTCCCTAATGCCCAACAAAACATGTTTCATGACATGTTTAGCCCATATCTCTTTGTCATGGCCGGCCATCACTTGTAAAAAGGGGAATTTGACATGCAAGTCCATTATTTTGCATGCATGCTTTAATTAGTCATCACACATTTCCCTATCGTACTTTCAAAGTTCACTACTAAGTCCTTTCTAGTGGAATTCACCTTTATAACACTAAATCAATCATCATAAAATGTCATACATGAGTACACACATATTATAGGCATCAAAATAAATTTTTAATTATTTTTATGCCTCGGTTTTATGGTCCCGAGACCACATTCCGACTAGGGTCAATTTTGGGCTGTCACAAGACTTACAAACCATAATCAATATGAGCCACCTCTCATGGCCATATACAATAGCTTGATATAGGCCAATACATTTAGCCAAATCATAATAACACATGTCATAGAACTAGGTCCCTATACATGCCACTCACTTAATATTTCTAACATATGTATCAATACTCCAAAGGTATTGGCTTGACAGTGTGATGCTACCTCCGACAATATCAAACCTCAAGCCTACCTGACAACACTAAAAGAAATGGAAAGGAGGAAGTAAGTTTTACGTTTAGTAAGCTCGCATGAAAAATAATAAGCAATGTATTAACATTTCATTTTTCAATTCATCTCGACTGCCACTAGCACTTCCAGGGTATCTCGAAGGTCTACCTCGTAGAATGGGAACACCTGACTTCGGAGTTATTTTCTCATCTTTTTCAGCTCGTTCTGGGCATTCTCTGAGAAAGTGATTAAGGGAACCACATCTGAAACACGCGCCGCTCTTCATTCGGCACTCTCTAAAGTGAAATTTGTTGCAGCTCTTACACTTCGGTTTTTTATCATCTACACTCCCCACACTAGTCACCATCGGGGAGGAAGACTTTTGACCTTGTTGTTTAGAGCTTCTCAATCTATCCGAATATCCTACTGATGAAGTGGAACGTTCATGCAGGCTCCTGTCCTTCTTTGTGGAGAACGATAGTGTTTTACCGCTAGACCTCTTGCTCGCAACTCAAGCCTCTCTCTTAGCTTGTTTTCTTTCATTATTAAGTTCCCCGACCTTCTTGGCTAAATCAGCCAGTGCGGTAAACTCTCGTATTTCTAAGATCCCAATCAACAACTTGATGTCCTCATTCAGACCCTCCTCGAAGTGTTTACACATTTCCGATTACGTTCAGACCCATTCAGCTCGGTACTGACTTAGTCGTACGAACTCTCTCTCGTATTCCGCTACAGTCTTGTTCCCTTGTTTAAGTTCTAGGAACTTCTTTCGCTTCGAATCCAAAAATCGTTGGTTAATATATTTCTTCCTAAACTCTGCTTGGAAGAAATCCCAAGTAATATTTTCTTTCAGCGCTACCAAGGATACGGCCTTCCACCAATTGTATGCAGTGTCCTTCAAAAGGGACACAGCACACTTCAAACATTCCTCGGTGTGCATGACAAATCATCTAGCACCCGCGTAGTATTCTCGAGCCAGAACTCAGCTCTTTCAGCATCATCATCAACTTTAGCTCTGAATTCCTCAGTCCCATACTTTCTAAGCTTATCTACAGGGGCTTTACCGATTCTCACAGGTGCCATACCTCGTGGCACATCCTCATCAGGTTGGTTAGGGGGCGGGGGAGGTCTTGTTATATTGGGGTGATTTCTTAGATAATCCCCAAACCATTCATCCATCATATCAAAGAAGGCATCTCGGGCCTCTTCTCGGCCTTTTGACATCAGCCTTCTACTTCTACTAGATACAACTTGTTGTACGGAAGCTGGAGCATGGCTCTCGGCTCCCTCAGACTCATCTTGTGCTTGCTTGGAAGATATTCACTATATTCAAAATAGTTTAAACAATTAACAGACATCACACTATCAACATTTGAATAATAGTATGTATAGCGAACTTTAACATCCTCTACGGTAGTCCTAAAACTGACTAAATCATAGCTCTGATACCAATAAATGTAACACCCCTCACCTATATCCAACACCGGGACAGGGCTCGAGGCATTATTGGAACTTTACACTTTCAGTATACTAACTCAGGTCACAAAATTTCACTTGAAATTAAAACTTTTTAATCATGAATATCTCGTCCTTTGTATAGGCCTTCGAGACCTATAACATACCTAAAGGCAATACGGGATAAATTTGGGCACGTTCGATGAATCTTAGTCTCCTCAAAAAATTTTCCTTAACATAAAGGGTCACATGCCCGTGTAGATGGGCCATGCAGACTCACACGCCCGTATGGCTTGGGGCACGCCCATGCCCTTCAACCATGGGCAACACTGACTTATTAACACGGCTAGGACACACACCCGTGCTGCTTGCTCGTGGACGACACTGTCATTTGAACACGGCCATGGCACACGCTAGTGTAGCCTACCCGTGTACAACTTTAAGCTAAAATTTTAAGTGCAGGGGACACACAGCCATAGCACACACCCATGGGAGAGAACCGTGTGTCACACATGGCCTAGACACATGCCCGTGTGTCCAACCATGTGGACTCTAATAGGCTATTTTCCAAGCCTTTAATCACCCCTTTCTACTACTTAGGCTTAGTGGTCCAAATTTGAGAGAAAATATGATTTTACAATTGTAAATAATCTTAATAAAGCCAGTTATATAGAAATCTCATATCATTGGTTTCTCACATGGAAGGTTATTTTCCATTTAGTGTTATGGGTTCCCACGTCACTTTAAATCATCCAAAATTGGCTCGTTCATGTGACTCATTTCCAATTGGTAACAACCCATCACTTGTAATTAAAACCATGCATAATTTTTTAGGTCATAGCCTACTTCAATTAAGCCAATTTTCATGGCCATATACAAAGAGATAAACATATTTTTACATGCCTTCATTTGGAAAATCAAATGACACATATAACAAAATACTAAAAAATACTATACATGCCATTGAACAAAATAAAAATGACACATATAACAAAATACTAAAAAATATTATACATGCCATTGAAAAAAATAAACTAAGTCTTTATACCAAAGCTTGTCTAGTTGATAGTGTGTTGACTCTCCATTCGTCTTCCAGTCCTTATGAGTCCCCGAGCTCTGCGAGATAGGAAAAAAAAGAGGGGTAAGCATTTTCATGCTTAGTAAACTCGAATAACTGGAAAGTAAACTTACCGAGTAATTAGCATACATCCATACTTAAATCATGAAATCATCAATTATTAAATGATTTCCTATCACATATACTTAATCAATAAGTTAGTCACATAACAAAGCATCATGTAATTTATGTAGATGAGTTCATTATTCATCATCTTATTGACATACATCATATTAATCCCGTTGAGTTTCTAGGAAATATCGACGGAATACCCATTATCCGTCAATTCTTAGGAATGTTCATTTCACATATATGCACTCCCACGAACCTCACTTCTTATGGTAGATTACCATTCCAAGCTAAATCCCTCATATCATAAACTCATAAGGTGATGTCGGGATTACTAGTCTAGGCTAAATCCCTTATAGAGACAAACACCCTTAATGAGCTCAGATCTGAATTACCAGTCCAGGCTAAATTCAGACCCTAATAGGATTACACGTTCGGGCTAAAACCTCAATACATATATATTCTTCGGGAGGCTCGATCATTCAAGGAACACCCGTTTGAGCTAGATCCTTTCCATACTCGAGATCACAGATTACCCGTCCGGGCTAAATCCTTACTGCAACACATGTAGGATCTCTTTACACATATCAATAAGGGTTTATCTATCGAATTCCCTTTGTCAACCTCATCCGAGACATTTTTCACATGTTACCATCAATTATGCATTTCCATGATATTTCATGCTAATAATAAATGCAATCATCATGCATTCATAAATCATTCAATTATGCATATTAGGGGTTTACTTTAAGTTATCCGAACTTACCTGATATTCTTTTCGGTGTTGTGTTTCGATTATTCTGAAACCTTATGTTTACCTCGATCAACCTCCGAATTTGTTCCTCGGGGTCTATAACAGCAAAATTAACTCATTAATACCCCACCTTATGCATTTCAAGTTTAATATCTACCCACAGTCCAAATGACTGTTTTGCCCCTAACCTTTCACATTTTTTTCGATTTAGTCCCTAGGCTCGTATAATGAAACACATGCACTTTTTATCTTACCCAAGCCTAACTGAACACTTTTCCTTCTTATGGTAGCCCACATTTTCCATATTTTTCTCATTTCTACCACACATTTACATCTTTTGTAAAATAGTCCCTATAAGGGTTTCTCATGAAAACCAACTAGGAAAAGATGTTTAATACACATTCATCTTTCATATTCCTCCATAATCCATCAAAATACAAGCAACTCATGCATGGGTAAATTTGTAAACATGAACCCTAGCATGAAATATGGGTAGAAACAGAGAGAACAAGCTACCGGGATTTCAAAAATACAAAGAACATTAAAAATGGGGCTTGGGAGCACTTACTATTGAGTTTGGAAAGCTTAAAACCCTAGCTATGGAGAGCATGCAAATTTCGGTAGCTATGGAGAAGAAGATAAATAAATTTTGCTTCCTTTTTCCCTTTTTATTTCATTTATTACTAAATGACCAAAATGCCCTTCCTTAATAACCTTTCAAAATTTTCCATGCATGCCCATTTTTGTCCAAAAACTTAGAATTTGGGAAAATTGCTCTCCAAGACCTTCTAATTCATAATCTAAAGTAATTTCATACGAATTGCTTCTAGAATCCAAGTTTTTCAATTTATTCAATTTAGTCCCTAATTTCCAATTGGACATCTTATACTTAGAATTTCTTCATGAAACTTTAACACATGCATATATTCATATTCTAGGCTTTATAATAATCATAAAATAAATATTTTGATGTCAGATTTGTGGTCTCGAAACCACTATTCTGACTAGACTCTATTTCGGGATGTTACACTATATGGCTTCATTGTTATTGAACTTGAGATAAATCCTCCAATAGTACCCCCTTCCCAAGTGCATGGCTTGGTCTAACAACGATCCTTGATCTCCACTCCATCTGGCTTGGTCTCACCTTGAAGTCCTCGACCAACCTTGCAAGTTCTGTGAATATCGTGGAAACTGTTGTAAGTTTAAATGAACTTAATGAGTTCATTTACTACCCTATACATTAAATCCTATCATGCAAGGATAAAAAATATAAAATGACTAAATATAAATTTATGAGGATAACGAATATAAAATGACTAAATATAAATTTATTCCCTACTTGCTCAAGGCGTGTATTCGTTATTAGGGTGTTGAACTCTATAACAGCTTATTTTTCAATGGTGACGGAACAGTGGTTTAGGGACCAAAAATTTTCATAGTGTCAACTCATAAATATTATTTGTAGAATATTTATTGAGTCATTAGATTCGTGTTAAAATTTGGTTAAGAAATTTTAACATTTAGGTAGTTAATTAATAAAAAAGGACTAAATCAAAAAAGGTGTAAAACTTGTTGATTATTGCAATTAGATGATCAAATGGCTTAATTATTAACTATGGGAGGGCCAATAAGGCAATTAGACCTTAAAATAATTAAGTGGAAGGTATAGTATGGTTTTTAATGAAATTTTAGTTGATTTTAAAGGTTGAAAACATAAATAATCATTAAATAAACAAAAACAAAACATGAAATTATCATCATCTTCTTTAATTTTTCATGTTAAAATCGAATAGCCATGGTTTCTTAAGCTTGGAGAATCGACCAAGTTCAAAAAATTGCAGATCAAGACCTTGTTGATTTACATAGAAAAGAAAAAATTACAGAATAGTCCCTAAACTTCTACAACTATTACAACTCAGTCCAGGTAAGTTCATACGGATTGTAATTTAATATTTATATGAATTATATGATGATTTGATATGAAATAGTAGATATAAATTATACTATCGATGATGTGAATTGTTTGGCGAAAATGTAATTGATATCAATAATTGGGTCGGATGAACGTGAGATAGAGTACAATTAAATGATGGAGTGTTATGCGAATTTGGAATGGAGATTGATGAGGAGAGCTTTATACATTTTTCCTGAGTATACCGAGGTTCAGCATTTGTTGCAAACTTTTATGTTTTATTTGGCGTGTTATAGGGGCGGATGTATAACCTATGGGCTAGGCACTTAGTGCCATGGCGTGTTATTGGATGGATTAGCTCTTATGAGCATTTGGCTTGTTTTTGGTTGGATTACTTGTGTACTCGTATCTGTAAGTCATTTATTAGGTCGTAAATTGTTGTATTACAACTTATGTAATGGTTTTGAATGGCATGGCATGTATTTGACATCTTGAATTGACTTCTTTGTGAATATATAAGTTTTCCCGAAAATTACCATTTGAGCTTTAAATTGAATTATGCAATTCATCAGTTCGACTTTATGAATGATAGGAAACACTTGCTGTTGAGTTATTTTTGATTGAATTGTTATATTTAATTCAGTAACATATATCATTTTCGTACGTCGAACTTACTAAGCTTCAATAAGCTTACTTGTGTTAATTTTTGTTTCTTGTAGATACTTTTGAAGGTTGGGCGATTGGATCAACACTCAAGTCATACTATCCATCTGATTCGATAGATTATGAACGTTTATTTTGGATTATATGGCATGTAATAGGTTTGTTTTGTCATTACTTTTGTTTTGGTATGTATATATATGTAAAGAGTGATCCTAAGTGCAAGTTGGTAACATGAGTATCACTACAAAGTTCTTGATGTTTACTTGAAAATGTTAAGTTAATGACTTGTTATGAATTATGAATGATGGAAGGCATTTTTTATATTAACTTGTAGTATATATGTAACTAAAAAGTCAATTTGATTTGTTGTGATTTGAGGTACCTATGATAGGCATATTGGTTAGAAGCTAAGTTGTGTGAATTAGTATGTTTTGGTTGATGATTTATATTATTGTATAAGTGTGTATACTTGTGGTACCAATGAAGGTACATTGGTTAGACACTTAAGATTGTTGATTTAGCATGATTTGAGCTTGATTAATGTCATTTTGAATAGGTCTAATGGCTGGTAAATGGATTACTTAGGATCCAAGAAATCTTGAAATGGTAAACTTGATGTTTAAGGTTAAATTAGGTGCACACAGCCTAGGACACATCCGTGTCACTTAGCCGTGTGCCACACACGGTCTGAGACATGACACGGCCGTGTGACCTAGCTAAGTGAGTTACATGGGCAGGGACACGACCGTGTGTCCCTATTTCAAAAGTTACACGGCCTGCGACATTCCACAGGGCCATGTGTTCCCTATTTTTGAAATTTTTCATATTTCCCTAAAATTCCTGATTTGTTTCAAATTAGTCTCTGAGGGTTTTAAGATTAATTCTTTAGTCCCTAGGGCTCGATTTAAGACTCGTAAATGTAGGTTATTATCATAATTCAATTACTTTATTGTATTTGAGAAATTATATTGAAATGATCATGATTTTACTTTTTAAATTATTGCAGCATTCTTGTAACCTTATTCTTGTAACAGATACGGGTTAGGGGTGTTACAAACTCCACCCGATCTTCCACGCTACATTGCTCACTATAAGACTTTCCTTAGTCAGAATATCAATTTGATCGTATCTTAAACACCTTGCCACATCTACGAGTTTGATCCTTACTTTTTGTCTCTCATTCATTTGTTACACCTACATATAGGGTGTTTGTTGACCTCTAACCTACTTGGTTATACGCATGTTTCTCATCTTGTACCTCTTTGGTAGTGCTCTCTTTTCTTTTCGCCCAAGGGTCATTAGGTCCTACCTATCTTGACGGACTTTCGTGGTTAAACCAATCCTATAGCGGACCCCATCCTACCTTACTCTAGTCCCATAGGATTTGTTGACCTTTTTGTATTGTGCTGACTGTCATCATAACTTGCTAATCTGATGAACTCATGCCAGCTCCACCTTAAAGTTCGCAGTGGAGAATTACTTTCAATAATCCGCCTTGTGCACATGACTAACCTAGAAGTTCATTTGTCCATGTAATGAACAACTAACTTATCATCTTATGGCTATACGAGTCTGCCATCCTACTTGCTTGTTTCCTCTCTACGGGCTATTATTGCGGTGGTGTACCCGCAATAGACTTTCCTCATAATGGAATAGTTTTAACAGACATTCTGTCTCTTGGACAGAATCCTTATGCTGGGAGTGGAATTATCATCCCTCTCACGAAACTTGCTTCTCGTGTATCTTTTCATTAAGCTCCTTTCTGGTGGCTCTCCATGTCGGATCATTGTTTACTATCCTCGAATAATTTCTCTTTTTCATTTCTAAGAACAAGCCAGCTCTCACATGACCTATCTTCCTCTAATTCTTGTTGAGTCTTCACCTAAGCCTCATTAGCTTTCATATCTATCCTTACTTCTTTCTTTTAACTTTTCCTCATTCTTTGCGTCCCATCGGACTTACCCCGTGTTTACTGTCCTAGTGGATGTACCTCATGTTTACTATCCTGGTGGACTTTATCTTTGTTCTGTGTTTACTGTCCTAACAGACTATCTCTGTTCTATGTTGCTGCCCCAGTGAGTTATTTCTGTAGATGCCATAGAGTCTTTCATCCATGGTCTTACTCATCATACATGGTTGCCATAACATCTTTCATTTATTGTCTATACCTTATACATTGTACCATGTCGCCATGACATCTTTCATCCATGGTCTCATGCTGTATACTTCATGCCATATTACCATAACCTGTTTCATCTTTGGTCTTATGCCATATACCATCGTCACGGTGTCACCCTAAAGGACCAGCCGATACTGCCATTGCAGTAAATACCTTTTTATGATTTCATTTTTTGAATCCTCTTCCCATTACCTCTTTTACACCACCTAACATTAATGCTCGAACACCGCAATGTTCCCTTTGCAAGGTCCGAAGTTTTCCCGATACGGTATCTAAAGGTTCACTTCCCATTTTCCATCCTAACTTCATCTATTCCCTTGAGGTTTATCCCATAGTCATGCAATACATGCTCATATCATCATATTTCATGCTTATGCAAACATGGCATACTTAGACAGTATAAACTATAATAACAGGTTTGGAGTTTGAAACTCACCTGAGACTTCATTGTTTCCACAACTTATTCCTTCTCTCGAATACTAGAGCTTCCATTCTCTAAGCAATAGCTTGCAACCAAAAACCTACTAGTTAACTTACGCTACATCTTAAAAGCTTAAACTTTTATGAGCATGCAAAACCCCTAAAATGGTTCTAAAGGTCCGTAATCATATTTACCTTTCTTACATACACAGAAGGGTTAAAAACATTACCAACTTGCTGGTTTCCCTACTTTTCCAACTCCATCCTTGTGAAGTCTGCTTCTATGCGAAACCTTCCATAACTACTCTTTCTTTGAGCTACCAAAGAAGATGAAGAATCAAAAAAATGAAACAAGTCGAGAAGAAAATCATTATTGAGAAGTCTTTTCCTAGCTATTTATAACCTTTCCGGCGCTATTACCAACCTTAGGAGAACCATGCATTCACAATCATTATGTTTCCCACATTGGCATCGGGTGGTTCCTTTTTAACCAAAACAGAATTAGATCTCAATCATGTCCAATTTGGTTTCTAGCTTTCCCGTTTCTTCCAATAGAGGCTTCCAAACTTGTAGTCTATTTCAATTTAGTTACTTAATTAACCTAAATTTCTAGGTTATTAAGAGACTGGTTGTTACAGTATTTTAGATTGATATGATAGAGAGAGTAGATCGGTTCGAAAGTTTACATGCATGACAAGTACAAGTACAATTATATTTATAAACTCAACAATTGAATTGTTAAAAGATTAATTGTACAAAGAGATATGAGAGAGTATAAAAATTAATTTTATACTAGTGTAAGTGGGTCCCTCCCCATAACACAATATTAGCCAAAAACACTTACAAATTTACTATCAAGAGATTTTTCATTTACTAATATATACAAATTGAAGAATTTTAATAACTTACGACAAATTTAATAACACTAATAACATAAAAATAGAATAAAAAACACTTACTATTATAGAAAAATTAATAAAACAATAAATAAAAGTCGATAAAAATACAAGAGAATTTTTCTCGTCATATTTTCACTTACAAGGTGCTATTTATAAGCTCCTTTACATTCAATTAATAAATGTATTACATTTAATGAACTAAGTTTTCTTAATTACTTCATTTAATGATTTCGATTATAAATGAAGTAAAAGTTTCATCTCATTACTTTAATATGCTTAAGGGGTTATAGACATTCATTTAATTTACAACACTCCCCCTTGGATGTCTTTTAAATAAGAATGTGCCTCATTAAAACCTTTATTAGGAAAAATCCTATGGGATAAAAACCTAATGAAGGAAAAAAAGTACACAATCTCCTATTACAAGTTGTCTCATTAAAAACCTTTACCAGGAAAACCCAGTGGGACAAAACCTTGGTTAAAGGAAAAGAGTACAACGTGTTTTAGACTCCCCCTAATGGCGACATCACATTATATCTTTGAGTCGACGCATTCCAATCTTATTTCGTAGTCTTTCAAATGTTGAAGTTGGTAATGCCTTGGTAAAAAGATCTGCTAAATTATCACTAGAATGAATTTGTTGAACTTCTATGTCACATTTCTTCTCAAGATCGTGAGTGAAGAATAATTTTGGTGAAATATGTTTTGTTTTGTCACCTTTGATATAACCACCCTTTAATTGAGCTATACATGCTGCATTATCATCGTATAAAATAGTTGGCATATTTTCCTGTAAAGGCAAATTACATATCTTCTGGATATGTTGGGTTAATAACCTTAACCAAACACACTCTCAGCTTGCCTCATGCATTGCAATTATTTGAGCATGATTTGAAGAGGCAACAACTAATTCTTGCTTTGTCAACGCCATGATATGGCAATACCTCTACATGTAAATAAATATCCCATCCGATATCGACCTTTATGTGGATTCGATAAATATCCAACATCAGCATAACCAACTAATATGAATTTTGAATCATTTGAATAAAATAACCCCATATCAATGGTCCTTCTAAGATATTTAAATACATGTTTAATTTCATTCTAATGTCTACGTGTTGGAGAAGAACTAAATCTTGCTAACAAGTTTACAGCAAAAGCTATATCAGGTCTTGTGTTATTTGCAAGATACATCAATGCTCCTATGGCACTTAGATATGGTACTTCAGGACCAAGAATCTCTTCATCATTCTCACAAGGACGAAATTGATCTTTATTCACATCTAACGATCGTACAACAATCGGGGTACTCAATGGATGTGTTTTATCCATATAAATTTATTTAAGATCTTTTTTGTATAAGTTGACTGATGGACATGAATTCCATCTTTTAAATGCTCGATCTGTAGGCCAAGACAAAATTTTGATTTTCCGAGATCTTTCATCTCAAATTCATTCTTTAAAGAATTTACTACATTTTGAAGCTCTTCAGGAGTTCCAATAATATTTAGATCATCAACATAAATAGCAATTATCACTTATAAAAACACATGGGCAGATTGGATCATTTTTATAACCTTCTTTTAACAAATATTCACTAAGACGATTGTACCACGTATGTCCAAATTGTTTTAATCCATATAAACTTTTCTTTAATCTGATTGAGCAATTTTCCCAGGAAACTCTATATCCTTCAAGGATTTTAAATCTTTTTGGGATTTTCATATAAATTTCACTATCAAGTGTACCATACAAATAGGTTGTAACAACATCCATTAGACGCATGTCAAGTTGTTCACATACTTCTAGACTAATAAGGTATCTAAACGTGATTGCATCCACCACAGGAAAATATGTCTCTTCATAATCAATGCCGGGTCTTTGTGAAAATCCTTGTGCTACAAGTCGTGATTTATATGTTACGACTTCATTTTTCTCATTTCATTTTCATACAAATATCCATTTATATCCTACCGGCTTTACATATTTAAGGGTTTGGACTATAGGTCCGAAAACCTCACATTTAGAAAGTGAATTTAATTCTGCTTGAATTGCGTCTTTCCATTTTGGCCAATCTTTTCTATTTCTACATTCTTCAATAGATTTAGGCTCAGGATCCTCATTTTCTTTTGCTATTTTAATAGAAACATTATAAGCAAAATTGTTGTCGGCAATTATATTTTTTCGGTTCCATCTTTTTCCTGAAGTAATATAACTTATTGAGATTTCTTCATTATCACCATTTCAGGTACTTGAACCTCTTCTGGGGCACTTGCCTCCACAATATTACCATCTTGAATAATTGCTCATTTCCTTTTACGAGGATTTTTATCTTTGGAACCGATTGGTCTTCCATGCTTCAGACGTGCATTACTTTCTTTTGTACTAACAATTTGTCTTATTGGGATATCAATTCGTATTAGAGCATTTTTAGCTGGTATGTAAGCTTTTGTAATTCTCTTCAAGTCGGTAAATGAATCTGGCAGTTGATTGGCAATGTTTTGCAAATTTATAATCCTTTGAACTTCTTGTTCACATTGACTTATACGAGGATCTAATTGAGATAATGATGATCCATTCCATGTAATTTCTTTTACCAGTTGTATTTTCTCTTCCCCTAATGTTGGGAATGTTGTTTCATCAAAATGACAATCAATAAATCATGCAGGAAATAAATCTCCAGTTAATGGTTCAACATATTTAATTATAGAAGGAGATTCATAACCAACATATATTCCCAACCTCCTTTGAGGACCCATCTTTGTGCGTTGTGGTGGAGCAATTGGAATATATACTGCACATCCAAAAATTCTAATATGGGAAATATTTGGCTCCTGACCAAAAGCCAATTGTAATGGGGAGTACTTATTATAACTTGTTGGCCTTAAGTGCACAAGTGCTGCTGCATACAAAATAGCATATCCCCAAGCTGTAACAGGGAGTTTTGTTCTCATGAGTAATGGTTGAGCTATCAGTTGGATGCATTTGATAAACGATTCAGCTAAATCGTTTTGTATATGAACATGAGCTACAGGATATTCAACTTTTATCCCAATTAACATACAATAATCATTAAAAGCTTGGGATGTAAACTGTCCTACATTCCATTTTGTCTCTGTGGACCGAGGAGAAAGGGGGCTCAGCGGGAAGAGGATTGTACCATAAGAGAAGCAAGGAGGTCAACCTCTTTCAAATATACAACATGGATTCTGGCAATGCAATGGAGTTGGGCTTTCATGCGGATCCGAATGAATCATCTTTTCCACGGAGGTAAATCCTTGCCCGCTAGGCAAGAGGATAGCAAGTTACAAATTCTGTTTCGGTAGGACATGTATTTCTATTACTATGAAATTCATAAATGAAGTAATTAATCGTGGGGTTACCATTATCCTGTTTGTAGTGACGAATCTTGTATGTGTTCCTAAGAAAAGAAATTTGTCAAAATTTCGGGGTCTTAAAGGGTCGTGGAAACACATAAGAACTCTTGAATGGAACTGGAAAAGAGATGTAACTCCATTTCCGACTCACTAGCATTATCAAGACGAATAGTTTTGATTGCATAATCTGGAAATTGTGCTCTTAATCGAATTATTTGAGCAAGTAGTCTCGCAAACTCCAGGTTGCGAGTCAATAATAAACACACATGTGACCACCTACTAGATGCATCTATTAATACAATAAAATATCTGAATGGTCCACATGGTGGATGAATCGACCCACATATATCACCTTGAATACATTCTAGAAATTCAGGAGATTCAATCCCAGCTTTAGCTGGTGATGGTCTAATAATCAATTTTCCTTGAGAACAAGTGACACAAGATAAATCCTTGAATTCAATAATCTTTTGGTTCTTTAATGGGTGTCCAATTGAATTCTCGATGATTCTTCGTATCATAATAGATCCGGGATGGCCTAATCGATCATGCCAAATAGTAAAAGTATGTGGTTCTCAAACTTCTGGTTTGTAGTAACATGTTACTCAATTGCACTAATATGTGTATAACATAAACCTGATGAAAAAGTAGGTAGCCTCTCCAAAACATATTTCTTTCCACATTCAACATTTGTAATATATAGATATTCAACATTTTTCTCATTCATAGTCTCAATATGATATCCATTAAGATGAATATCTTTAAAACTCAAAAAATTTCTTTGAGACTTAGTGGAATATAAAGCATCATCAATGATAAATTTTGTACCTTTAGGTAATAATATAATAGCTCTTCCAGAGCCTTCAATAAGTTTTGAACTACCCGATATTTTATTAACAAGGGCATTACTCATTGTCAAATGAGAAAAATATTTTTTATCTTTTAGTATCGTATGTGTTGTAGCACTATCTACAAGACACACGTCTCAATTGATTTTGGGTCCACCGAAATTTTGTTGAATATTCATATTCTTCATAAAAACAAACAAAATATAATATGAGAAACATTGCAAATATTTATTAAATATAAATTATTCTTTATGCAATAAAATAAAATATACTTAAAAAGAAATTAAAATGTCAAAATAACATCATTTTTTCTAATGATTCTCAAAGAAATCTGCCACATCTAGGTGAGTTATATTATTAAGGTCATTAAATTTATCACTCTCATAGGCATGGTCAGCTTTAGTATTATAGTGAACATCTTCATCTTTTGCCTCCATTTCATCATTTTGGGATATAAAATTTGTCTCCATATGCTTTCCTTTCCTTTTAATGGATGCTTGATAAAGTTTCAATAAATGCTCAGAATTACGACAGGTATGTGACGAATCCTTGATATATTATTCTTTTCTCTATTTAAAATATGGTTTAAATTCAATTTTCTAACTTTTAAAATTGTCATTTATATATTTTTTTAAATATATACATTTTCTCTTTAAAAATTGAGTTAATTTTATTATACATCTTCAAGCTATAACCTTGTATTTCAAATCGGTCTTTAAACTTTAAAATATTCTAATTATATCCCTAAACTATCGAGGTTATGTTAATATGGTCCTTCCATTATTAAAATCATTAATTTAACCATTAAATGAGATCTTGGATCACATGTGACATATTTTTAAATGAAAATTGTAAAGAAAAATTAATATTATAAAATGGATATTGTAAAAACTTTGGTTTTGAGGTTTTGAAACTTTTACAAAAGCTTTATAGTTCACTTTCTCTTTTTCAATTTTATTTTATTTTTATTTTTAACTTTTAAAAGTTATGCGGTAACGTTTTACTTTTCTTTAAAATTTTATTTTAAATTATCCCACGTAAGATTTAACGTGTCATTTAATAGTTGATAATAATTTTAATAATAAAAGGACCTAATTAATACAACATTGATAGTTTGAGGACGTAATTAGAATATTTTAAAATTTAAGACCAATTTAAAATAAAAATCAAGTTTAAGGATATCTAGTTGAGTTAACTATTAAAATTTAACATAACTATATATTTTCACATCTAAAAGAAAGTGTTGTTAAAGAATTATAAAAGCAACAAATTTAACATATCTATATATTTTCACATCTAAAAAAAAGTGTTGTTAAAGAATTATAAAAGCAACAAGGTCAAGGTTGGATAACTTGTGAAAATAAATGACATAAATAAATAAATGAATACTACCAATCATATCCAAGGCATCAAACCAGCACATAAATAAATGACATAATTTTTAACCCACAACTTTATAAAAAAATATTTTATCCTTCATTTATTTTTTCATCTTTTTATTTTTAAACTTTTATTTTTTATCAAATTACCTTTAAAAAGTTAATATTTATTAACTTTGCTGATATAATATACACGTCGATGACATGTTAACATTTAATTAATTTTTAACATTTTTATAATTTTAATAATTTTAATTTTAAAAATAGTTTTTGAATTTTAAATTTTAAAAATTAATTGAATGTTGATGTGTCATCTAAGTGGCAATCCACGTGTATGCTACATCAGAAAAATTGAAAAACATTAACATTTTTATTCATTTTGGGGTGATTTGACAAAAAACGCAAGTTTAAGGACTAAAAAGATGAAAAATTAAATTGAAGGTTAAAATAATTATTTTTATAGAATTAGAGGGCTAAAAGATTATTATACCTAAATAAATTAATTTGATTTCCGAAGGCAACAAACTAGTGCATAAAAATGAAGAATAGAAAAAACTAGGAAATCAGTGGATGGAATGAGAAAGTAGAAAGTAGTTTTGTTCCTATTGTTCATTTTTTTAGAATAACTGTGGGCTATTTGAACAACACGTAGAATTTCTTTTTTTTTCTAGAACACATTAAAATTACATTACTTTTCTAAGCAAGTTGTTTTATGCTTGACTTTTATATTCATCAAGCAATAATTTTTATAAAAACATAAACTTAAGGGTGTAAAATTCTTTTTAACTTTTTTAAAATATATATATATATATATATATATATTTGCATTTGGTTAGTTATTTAAATTATCAAAATGTATCAAAAGATCCTCCGATCGTTAAAATTAATAGTCTTTAGTTTTTTTTTAAGCAAAATCACCTCATGTTATACTGTGATTGTGACACGTGACAAAGATGCTAAAAATAAAATAAATAAAATTTATTAAAATGTAGAAAAATACTATACCCTTGTAAAATTTTACCATATTCTACTCGTAATGTCCTAGATATTATTTTTTATAAAATTTTATATTTTTACGATTTTTATAAATTTTTACAACTTTTATAATTCTTTTATGATTTTATTTCTATAGTTTTCTATATTTTTATTTTATAATGATTTTTATATTTTTATAATGTTTATACATATTATATTCTTAATAAATTTAAAACATTTTTCTCTATTTTAAATAAATTTAAAATAAATTTAAATTTTTTAATAATTTTATAACTCTTATTGATTTTATTTTTATCACTTTTGCTACATGTCGATCACGATATAACACATAATAAATTTAACTAGAGAAAAAATTAGGAACATTAATTTTAACGAATAACAGTTAAAAAAATTATACATTTTCACAATTCAAATATCTAATTAAATAAAAATTTTAATTACTTTTTAAAAAATATATGTTTGCGTAATGAATCGCAGGTGCAGTTATAAAGCATGACTTGATTTAATCAACCAAAACCAACACTTTTCCAATCAAATTATGAGGTAAGATTAGGTAATAAGATGAAGAATGTCTCATTTACTCCTTAATTTCTATATTTTCTCTTTTCCAAGAAAAGCAGATAGTTTCTTATACGTATTTATATTATTTATTAAGTGATTTATTAAGTTTATGTCACCATTAATTTGGTCATAAAAATATGATAATTAAACTTAAACTAATTATATTAGTAAAATATTTAATTTATTACTTAATTAAAGCTTTATTTTAGTATTTTATAGGTTTCAATTTTTATTATGCATACTTTATTACCTCCATCAATTATATATATTAATACATTTCATTGAGTTGACGTCACAAGTTAACTCAATATTAACTCAAGATTAATGACAATACCATGATAAACAATTTTAATCTAATTTTTTTCATTCTAACATCATACATATTCTATATATTATTATTTATTACTTTCAAACAATACATTTACTGTTCGTTAATTTTAAACATATTTTTATTCTAAATTTACGATTTTCACACTGTAATAAAATTTTTAGTAGAAATTAATTACTTAAAGTCGTACATGCGCACCTGCGTACATACAATTATTATTATTATTTATTTATTTAAATTAAGTCAAAGCTTTTGAAAAAAAGAAAAACATATATTTAGTGGTTTATTCTTTTGAGGATTTCATTTTCTGCCGTCTCCATTCATGCCCCCATCTTTATTATTATTATTATTATTATTATTATTATTATTATTATTATTTCTGCAACTATTTTTTAATTTTAAATTCATTGTAGGATTAAAATAGGTAAAAAAACAATAAATTGTAATAATAATTAGGAAATTAAATTAAATTAAATTATTATTTTTAGTTATAAAATACAAAAATAAAAATAATCGAACATTGCCTCGTAGTAATGAGTTAAGTTTTGATAAGATAGTTCTTAAATTAAATCTACAAGATTAAACTCCAAGTAATTATATGATATATAGCTTGTAGAGTTCTTAGGCTCAACATGTTAAAAAATATGACAAGTGGTTGATTTGTTTTTATATTAAATTGTTTTTCATTTTTTTATTGTACCATATAGAATACAAGTCACACTCTTGTGGAGTATAAAAAATTAGATAAATTACCTTGTTAGTCTCTCTAATTAAGGGTCGTTCCTATTTTGGTCACCTCTATTTCTTTTTGATAATTTGGTCACTCAAAAAAGAAATTAATCAAATTGCCACTCCATCATTAAATGATAATGGAATGTTGACTATGTATTTCCTATTTTAGTCACTCTAAATAGGAGTCATTTCTATTTTGGTTACACTAAAATTAAATTAAACTACCCTGTTAGTTACTCTAAATAGGAGTTGTTCCTATTTTGGTCACAAAAAATAATACATGAAAATGCACGGTTAGTCTTTCGTTACCATTTGCACGATAAAGTGACCAATTTGATCAATTTCTTTTTTTTGGTGACCAAATTAACAAAATAAAATTGGGGGTGACCTAAATAAGAACAACCCTTATTTAGAGTAACTAAGGGAGTAGTTTACCTTAAAAAAATTCATTAGCGATGTATGGGATGATTTTCCTGAAACTAAATAGTTAACTATATTGAATTAAATTTGTAACACTAAACTCATATCAACATATGCATTTGCCAAGGATGGGTCTTTCCGGTTCTTCATTTTCTATGTTTTGTATTGGTTGGATTTTGTCTTGTAGCTATTCGTACTTACATTTATAATTGCATTTTACTTGTTTTTATATTGTATTCTTTGTTTCCTTTAGGCCGAATGTATTTAAAGGCCATAGTATATTTCCCTTCAAAATCTTAACATATCACTTTATGTTGAAGGGTCGATCGATACCAACCCAGAGAGTCACTAACGATGGGAACGAGATCATATTTCGATTGATTTCTATAAGAGTAAGTGCTTATCGGAGTGTTATTAAATTGGCTTATGCCATAAAACATTTAAAATGACCTCCCTAATGAAAGATCACTTTGGTTGATAAGTAGGTAACTTATCGATTAGATCCAAGTGTAGTGTTCTTAGAGTGGTGTATTGATTTGGATCTACAATCAGGTGTGGGTTAACTTACTAGAAAAATTATGTATGAGATTTGTTGCCAAATAAAATATATTTATTTATAATTGAAACCTTGTTAAAAATCTTCATAATATAAAATGTTGAGAATACACTATGTATTTAAAAAAGGATGCTACATCTATAAAAAGGGTGATACTCATATAAGTACTTTGAATTGATCGTGTAACTCCCCAAAATTTATATTTTTGTTTCTATGAATTTATGACATAACTATGTATCTACTTCATTGGTTAAGTGTTCTGGGTGTGTCTGAGAGGTCCCAAGTTCAAGCCTTATCTTTCGCAAATTTTGGTATTTTCTGAATAAAGCCTTAACCTTGTTCAATAGGCTTATATTTAAGTATTTGTAGAAGCATATTAGAATGGGCCCGCTAGTCTGGTGGGTAAGTGGAGTGCTAAAGTGTTAGAGGCTTTGTGTTTGATTCCCTACGTTGGCTTTATTTTTGTGTGGTTACGGGGAAGAGTTTGAGTTGGATCAGAAATCTGAGTAATGGAGAGAATTAAGGAGAAAAAACACTGGGGGGTTAACAGTTTTTGTGTTTTACTGCTTTCTTTTTGGCAAATTCAGCTACCCCTTCTCCCTTTCCTCTCTTTTTGCTGTTTCCCCTCTATTATACTCCTTGTGCTGCTGAGATCCCTTTGTTCCCTCATTGTTCGACTATTCATTCTTTCGTGCTTGCAATCGTCTTGCTTATTCACTGTTGGGTCGCGTGTGGTAAGTTTCGATTCACTAACTCGAATGTTACTTTGATTAAGTGTTTTATTAGGGTTTTGGTTGCTGTTTAGGAGTAACTCATAAGGCTAGTATTAGCATTTCGCCGATTGGATTCGGAGTAGTGTTCGTTCTGTAGCGGTAAGTCGACTTTTTTTCTTTCGATTAATCGATTTAGACTCATTTTTGGGTTTCTAAAAGGGATGAAATATACTGATTTTAGGTCACTAGAGGCTCGGAAGTGTTTGCAGCAAATCGAAACCAGGTGTGTACCTAAAAACATAGAAAACGAGAATCAATAAAAGTTGAAAAGTGAAATTGTCGATGCCACATGAGCGTGTGGTCACCCGTGTGGCAGTACACGACCATGTGAATGACAAACCAGGCCATGCGCGCGTGACATGGGCGTTTGACACGACCGTGTGAGGACTGGCGAGGTCGTGTGTGAGACACGGGCTCGACCAGGTTGGTCGTATGGGCCACACGGGCTTGTGGGCCCACACAGGTGAACCACACGGGCGTATGGGATTCTGGGACAGGTCGTGTGATCTACATGGCCAAGGCCAATTTGCGTCGTATAGGCCACACACGGGCTGACAACATGGGCGTGTGAGCCCAATTTTTCTGAAATACTTTGAAAGGTTGTGTAATAGCCCGATTTTGGGCCTTGTCAGAACAGTGGTTTCGGAACCTCTATTTTGGGGTCGGAGAAATTATTTTAATGTTATTTTATGTGTTATAGTATGATTATATGAGTGCATGAAAATTTTGGTGAAATAATTTTAGCGATTTCATGCTTAATTGCGAAAAATGACTAAATCGCATTAAGGGCAAAAGTTGTGATTTGCTAGCTAAATATGTTAAATTGCTAGAGAACCATAATTGGGGGTGTTTAAAGTGCAAATAGACCCATTTTATAGGCTTGGCCGGCCATAGAGACAAATAGGAGTAGAAAAGTCAAAGTTAGGTGTATTTAGTAGCTTAATTTTGACTAAAAATAAAACAAAAAGAAAAGGGATGTCATCTTTTCATCTTTCTTCCTTCCTCGACAAAATACTAGCAAAATAGGGGTTTTGAGAGTTCAAAATTTCAGCAACTTCCATCCCTTTCAAGTAAGTGATTTTGATGATCATTTTTGTTGATTTTTGTGTTTTTTGGAACCCTTGTAGCATGAGCTAACTAAAGGGGGGCTATTTTGCAAAATAGATGAAAGTCTAGGGTTTTACCATGAGGGCATCTATGAGATTCGCTGAAATTTTATGGAAGAAAATGAATCTTAGTTGTTTAATAAATAACTTTTGTGAAGTGGTGTTCATGAAAAACACCTAAAAGGGACTAGTTTGTAGTAATTGTAAAATAAATAGTAATGTGGTGAAATAATAGAAATTTTGGGTTTCTATAAGAGTAAAAAGGGTTCGGCTAAGGGGTAAAATGGTCATTTTGTGAAAGTTTAAGGGCAAAATGGTCATTTTGTAAAAAAAATGAATTTTTGATTGTCTAAATTTATTTAGTGATTAAATGAGTGAATTTCATCATTTTAGATCAAGGAATTGAGATTCGGGCTTAAATCGAAAAGTACGAGGTTATGGACTAAAATGACGTAATTAGCCTAAATTGTATTCGAGATAAGTCCGTGTGATTAAATAAGAATGATATCCATGCTATTGTTAATTTACTTGAAAATTTATCTTGCTATAATTGTATTAAATTTTATGTTGATAATATTGTATATGAGAAAGTGATGCCAAATTGTTAATAACATTTATGTGTTGATTGAATGCTTGGAAATTTTATGGAATATGATATTCCATTGGAACGAGTAAGTTGTACGTAAATAATGCAAATTAAATGTTATCATGTATTATATCATTAGTTCAACATGAATTGTTGAGTTGTAATGAGAACGTGAATTATGAGAATTAATGTAACAAAGACTTCCAGTTGAACATTTGGAATAGACTTGATTATTCATACCATGACATTGGGTGAAATGTGTGCTAGTGTAAGACATGTCTGGGACATGCATCGGCCACATTTTGAGAGCCAGTGTAAGACATGTCTGGGACATGCATCGGCATTGAGACGAGAGCTAGTGTAAGACATGTCTGGGACATGCATTGGCCTCAAGATATACAAGCTAGTGTAAGACCTGTCTGGGACATGGCGTCAGCTTGTTGTGTGTCAATGTAAGACCTATTTGGGACATGGCATCAACACCGATAGATGAGAGCTAGTGTAGGACCTGTTTGGGACACGTCATCAGCCTCGATATATGAAAGTCTGTGTAAGACCTGTCTGGGACATGGCACCGACTTTGATGTGCTAGCCAGTGTAAAACCATGTCTAGGACATGGCGTTGGTATCTTATTCCATGTTTTGGGCTATTGAATATCATGTAGTATTCCAAATGGTTCAACAGGAGATGTATGGTTTATATCAAATGATAGAGCTTATGGCTATGTTGTGAGTGGTACAGGCACTTACATGAAATTGATGAGATGTGAATCTAATTCATGTTGTATGATTGATAAGGAATGAATATGAGTAAGTATATGAGCATGTCGAGTAACACAGGTATGTATGCCAAACTCATGAGAAATGATTTCGATTTATGATACACATTTGGTGAGGATGTAAATAGGTAAGTCATGCCTGTGAAAATGATTTTGTGATGACCTTATAATTATAGGTCTATACTTATGATGTATAAACATGTATTTTTACCAATGTGGTGAAAATGAATTAATAAAGTGTGATAAACTTAGTATCATTAACTTACACTAAAATAGTTTTAGATAGCAGCCATAGTTCGACTTTGAAAATCCACCAAAAATTGTGGAAATTGAGTTAGAGGCTGAATAAAATATGAAATTAAATCTTAATGACTCTAGTTTCACATAAAAGAAACAATGTAAGCAAAAGAGTTTCATATTATGAAATATTTAAATTGTTGCGAGACATAGTTAGAATGATTTTGAAATCCCCTTTCCTAATTTTGAAAAATCATTAAAAATTGTAAAAAAAATCATTATGGGTTAAAATTTATATGATTAGAATCCTTAATGAGTCTATTTTCAAATAAAACAAACAAGAACCTCATTTGAATCTGCTGTGAGGAGTTAATTAATTTTTAGTAAGGAAAGGTGGAAGCTGTTAAGCAGCAGAATAGGGGTGAATTTGAAGAATAAACTGTACTAATTTTATATACAAAAAATTCTAAAAATTTTATGGTAAGAATATATATGAGTCTAGTTTCTGGTAAAATTTTCAGATCTTAATTTTGAGTCCCGTAACTCCAGATATAGGTAATTTAGTGAATGTGACTTGAGAAAACAGCTTAACCAGAACATAGGTGAAAAAAAACAATTATGATAGTATTACCTTGAGATCATGTTGTAAGAATTGGTGGAAGCATATTGATAAATTACTTATTATTTTCATACGGTATTACTAAGCTATAAAGCTTACCCTCTCCTTTCCATTTCTTTTAGTTTTGACAAGTCAACTCGGGGTTGGAGATCGTCGGAGGCAGCATCACATTGTCAAGTCACTACCATTGGAATAATGAAGCATATATTAGAAATTTCAAGTGAGTGGCATGTATAGGGATCTAGTTTATTGACATGAATTATTATGCTTTGGCCAAATGTATTGGCTTATATTGAGTTATACGTATATGGCCATGAGATGTGGCTCATATTGATTATGGCTTGTAAACCTAGCTATTCGTGACATGTCTAATGTTTATGATGTGATTATGTTTGTTTGCCATGCATGGTTGGTAATCATAGTATAATGGTAGAAGTGATCATCAAAATGACAAGTCCTATGAATGTGAATTAAGGAATCTAGACTTGGTATTGCATGAGTAGATGCATTACTTGTAAGAGAACATGTTAATGTTATGAATATGTCTAAATAAAGAGTGTTTAATCAGTAAAATGAGGCCATGAATTGTGGTTTTAATATGTATAAGGTTGTAAGGGTATATGGGTAACATGAAGGCATGGAAAATAGCCTAAGTTTTGACTACACATGCTGAGACATGGTCGTATGTCTCAACCGTGTGAGGAACACGGCCTGGAGACACGGGCGTGTGGCTCGACCGTGTGGACATATAGACTAGTAAACAAGGCAACTCATGAGGTTGAAAAGGGTGCTTTATAGGATGCTAACTACTTGATTTTTAAAACTATTTCTGGTATTGTGCATATTTTAGTTTCAAATTCTCAGTCAAATGTAAATAATGAAGCTAAAGCGCATAAGCTTGAGTTTATGGGATGAAGTGTTAGTAATTCTTCACTTATTCTGTTGCTTTGACTTGTCTTTGAGTAAAAATATTTGGTTCTCCTTAAAAACGAAATTAACTTAGCCATAAAAATAAAATCATAAATTAATAAAAAATTTAAATCTATAAAATCTTTGTGTGCGATTGAATAAATAAAGGCAATAAAAATCTAAATTTATCCTCTTCTCTTTTTCTTTTTTTTTTTTTTTTTTTGCAAATAATTCATATAAATAATCATAAAACTTTTTTTTTCAAAATAAAAATAAATAAATATATTGATTATTCATATAACAATTATTTGCAAAAAGGAAAAAGAGGAGAAATTTGGATTTTATTGCCTTTATTTATTCAATCGCACACAAAGATTAATGTTATTGATTATTTATACGACAATTTCTCCATTTTAGCCTCATTAATGTTACTTCTGTTATTAGCTTTGCATTTGTTGCTATTTCTTAATACTATGTAATCTGACTTGGTTCATAATATCAAATACAATTACAATAGTTATTAAATAGTATAAGTGAACTGATAAAATCTAAAAATATAATGGAAAGTGTGCATTGCTTAGATTTTGATATACATATTTGAAGCTCAAGAAAGAATAAATAAAGAAAGAATTTAGATTAAGCTTTTATATGTTGTATTATAGATGGAGAACTTAGAGATGCTTAAAGAGGACAAGCTCTTGAAATCATGGTGTACATCATCATCATCATCTAGCTTTGTCAACTAAAATTCTGCCTCCACAAGAGTGAGTGTAAACACTAAGGAACTAAGAAAGCATAGCAAAGCAGTAGAAAATGAAATATACGAATAAAGTTACCTTAAAAAGAAACCAGTCAGGAAATTAGATGTATTTCATTTCTTAGGCAGGCATGCATCATCAACATCATTATCTATACTGAAAATGAGACTTCAACATACATAAAATCATCATTATCATCATCTTCTGGGAAAAGGGCTGATTGAAGTGGAGCTTAGACTCTTCCTAACGCCTAAAAGGAGCAAATAGAAGACAATTTAGGAGGATATATGTCAACAGGCCTACTAATCTTCATCTACCATAGCTAATGAGAATTAAGCTAAAGAGCTCTGAGGTTTACATACTTGTTGAAGGCTGTGTAGAGTCTGTTCTTAATGCCTTTAACCCTTGTGTTGGTTTTTGTAAGTCAAGTCTTTGATGCTACAAAATTAGAATATATGAGATATAGATTAAAAAATGGAGCACCTTATAAATGGAATACAGCAATTAAAAAATATTGAACAAATGTGATTGAAAGAAGGCTTACATCTGTTTGCAGCCTAAAATGAAGAAAAGCACTGGAACAAAGTTTCCCCATATCAAATTTATGTTATCTGCAAACCCAGTAAAGCTAGTTGTCACTTCTAGAATGTAACTTCAGATGTAAATGCAGTGACATTTTATGTTTAAGAAGAAAACTTTTAGTACTCAAACAGTAATGGGTTGAAACTTTGCAGTTTAGCTTGCTTCGATGTAAATGAAAGGAGGCAAAATATGGTCTAAAATACAATCACTTTTGGAATCTCATTAGAATAAAGAATGTGATCACTTTTGGAATCTTAATGAAATTGAATAGCAAACTATAAAATTATCAATGAGTCCTGAGGAAAAAGAGAAGAAAGAATACTCAGTTGCCCAAACTTATGCCTTTAGGAAAAAGTGTGTATTACAGATGAGGCATCAATTTCTGTACACATAGAAAGAACAACATTAGATATTTCTTCAGTAAACTTCTCTTCATCCAAGGACTGCAGGGAAACCAGCCTTAGGATGCTTATTCTCACTGTGAACAATTTTCACAATCCGAAACTGCTTTCTCAGTATGTCCTTGGCCTTTTCCATTGGACAGTTTTCGGCTTTCATGAGGAAAGACACATATGGAATACAGGAAGAACCATACCTCAATGAGCCTGTTCCTTGCTGCTCACAGTTGCTGCTGCTGCGGTATCCGTGGTTTTAGATCTCTTAGTGATTTCAACCGCCTGATCTCCTCATCCTTTTCAGCTATTTTGTCCTTAAGAGATGCCATCTGCAGAGCCAGTTAAAACATAATGCTATGGAGTAACAGTACCTTATCCTATTACGCATGGTTCTCGTAAACATTTAAAGGAAACTAAATAAGAAGATATCTACTGAAATGAAATAAAATACAATGAGTATGCATACTTCTTCATCATGTATGTCTGACTCCAGTTGAGTTTAATATTGGAAATTGAAACATTATAGAAGAAAAAGTTATGATTGTAGGAATTTCTTAAATTAAGCAGATTTTCTACATTAGTGCTAGGAATTTCCTTATACTATTAGCCATAATCAAATTACTAATTTTTAGGGATAGGTTAATTTCTAGAGATTATTTCCTTTTTTATTTTTCCTGCTATTCTTTAAAAGGCTGTATTCAGATTAGAAGTAATAAGAGAGAATCATTCTTCTTCCTAAAACTTGTTCATGGTATCAAGAGCATCAGGAATCCATTTGATCCTGCTCTTTCTTCTCTTCTCTTATTCTGTTTTTTCTCTGTTAGAAACCCTACTCCCATAGGTGACACCGAAAATTTCTCTGAGACTGAGATCTCACAAATAACTCAAACTCACAGTCAAGGAATCCCACAAGGTGACCTTAACTCTTCTCTTATAATCACAAATCATCGATTAGATGGAAAAATTTCTGCAATGGTCACAATCATCCTTATGGTTCTTCGTGGCGAGGAAAAATTGGGTACATTAATGGACAAATTCCTCGACCAGCATCAACAGACTCGGTTATGCAACTTGGGAGCTTAACAACTCAATGGTTATGGCTTGGCTTATAAATTCGATGGAAGGTCATATAAGCGACGTATCTTTTTTCAAAACGCCAAAGAAATGTGGGATGCAATCAAGGAGAATTACTCGGATCTTGGAAATACTTCCCAAGTATTCGAGATCAAATTAAAGTTGAAAGATATTCGACAAGGAACACTTGAAGTCACTCAATATTACAACAACCTAAAGATCTTATGGTAGGAGTTTGACATGTATTATGAAGTTGATTGGGGCAAGGGCTTGGAACACACCAAGTTCATGGATCATCTTAACAAAGAACGTCTCTATGAGTTCCTAGCAGACTAAATCGTGATCTTGATGAGGTCCGAGGATCGAATACTAGGCGTAACCACACCGCCAACCATAGGAGAAGCATTTGTGAAGTAAGGAGGAAGAGAAACGACGTCTTATTATGTTGGGAGACGCAAGAGAATTAAAACCATTGACCATAGCTGGTCATCATCCTTCCGAGAACTCGCTCTTATTTCAAGAGGCCCTCAATCTCAAAGGTTCAAAGATGGAATTGATTCGGTTCAAAAAGCCATAGTGTAGCCATCAGAATCGGGTTGGGCATACCAAGGAGAAATGCTTCAAACTCCATGGCTATCCTGAAGAAAAAAACAGAAGAAAACAAGGCAAGCAATGATATCTACTATCAAGAAGATGCTCGAATGTTAGGCTAACCAAAACTCAACTTGAGGCTCTTCATAAACTACTCGGGACTCCTACAGCCAGGTGGGTCACTAGCTATTCAAGGTATTGCTTTAAATACTACACACGAACCTATCACAACTTCCTGGATACTAGACTCGGGTGCATCCGACCACATGACAGGTAATCTAAGTTTGTTTCACACCTATTTACCTTGTCATGATCACTCTCAGATTCGCATTACTCGCCGGTGGCTGGAATGGGGACAGTGAGACTTACTGAAAATTTTTCCCTTGATAAAGTTTTATATGTTCCAAATCTTTCCTGTAATTTACTCTCAATTAGCAAGCTTACCCAGGATGAAAAAGTACTTGCTGAATTTTCTGCTTTCGGTTGTGTGGTTCAGGAATAGGAATCAGGGAAGATGATTAGCACTGCTAAAGTTAATGATGGCTTATATGTTTGGAACAAAAACAGTTCAAAAGAAGGGATGGCCTTATCTACATCAAAAGACGATTCTATCATGCTATGGCATCGTAGACTAGGACATCCGAATTTCATGTACTTGAAGAAACTGTTTCCTCTACTATTTCTAAATAAGAAAATTAGTTCATTGAACTGTGAAGTTTGCCAACTGTCTAAACACACTTGTGTCCCTTATCCTTTGAAACCTTATGTTCAATCTCAACCTTTCCCTTTAATTCACAGAGATCTATGGGGAGCCAGTCGAGTAAAAAACATCACAGGGGCTAGATGGTTCATAACTTTCATTGATGACCACACTAAAGTTTGTTGGGTCTATCTCCTTAAAGAAAAATCCGAAGTCTCTAGAGTCTTCAAAAATTTTCATTCAATGATTCGAACTCAGTTCAATTCAAATATTCACACCCTTAGAACTGATAATGGAAGAGAGTACTTTAATTCTATCCTAAGTCCTTATCTTTCTGAGCAAGGAATCATACATCAAAGTTCTTGTCCTGACACCCCTCAACAAAACGGGGTTTTCGAGAGGAAAAACAGACACCTGGTAGCCGTGGCTAGTGCCCTTATGTTTACTATGGGTGTACCAAAGTATTTATGGGGAGAAGCTGTCCTCATTGCTTGTTATCTTATAAACCGACTCCCATCAAAGGTATTAAACTTTCAAACACCTTTACATACATTTCAAAAAAAATTTCCCTTGTTTCGTGTTCCTAATCTCCCAACCAAAACATTTGGTTGCAAAGCATTTGTCCACAACCATCAACCTAACCGATCTAAACTTGATCCTAGAGCTCACACTTGTGTCTTTATTGGTTACTCACCTGCACAAAAAGGGTACAAGTGCTACTCTCCAACCTTACACCGGATGTTTGTGTCCCTTGATGTTACTTTCTTCGAAAACGAGCCATATTTTTCAGCCTCTCATCTTCAGGGGGAGATACTTAGTGAAGATGAGACCTTGAGCAATCTTCTCATTATACCTCAAGACTCTATCAGCCCTAACACCACTACAAAACCTGCTGAAAATCCTACAGCTATTGTTATTCCTGTTTTGGAACCTGTCAGCCCTACCACAACTACAAAACCTGCTGAAAATTCTACAGCCACTGTTATTCCTGTTTTGGAACCTATTTTTCCTATCTCCACTGTTCAGCAATAAGAAACAAGGGTGATTAACCATACTAATGAAGAAAAATAGCCCACTCATTCTGAAAAACAACAAGGAAAAACTCGGGGACTTCGTGTATACTCTGGAGACATCAACTGCTGAGACCAAACAACAATTGCCTATGCCATCTTTACCCAAGGACCATCCCGAGGAAGAAGTTTCACCTCCTTCATCTTCCATCCATCTTCTAATTGCAGAAGAAAGGGCACTAGGAGCTGCACTCAACATCCGATTTCTCGGTTTGTATCCTATGGAAACTTGTCTAAATCCTACAATGCCTTTGTTTCTAATGTTGACTCTGTAGAAACTCCAAAGAACATAGACAAGACTCTATGGAACCCAACCTTAAATTAGGAACCGATAAGGATGGAGAAGAAGTAGACAGGGGAGATATCAACGGAGAAACATTTGGAAGCTGCCTACAGGATATTGAGATACTTAAAAGGGACTCCTGGTAAGGGGTTGCATTTCAAGAAAAATGTTCGAAGAAATTATGGGCAAGCTGGGTTTGATTCACATCTACACTCCAGCTTGAGGGGGAGTGTTGGAATTCCTTAAATTAAGCAGATTTTCTACATTAGTGCTAGGAATTTTCTTGTACTATTAGCCACAATCAAATTACTAATTTTTAGGGATAGGCTAATTTCTAGAGATTATTTCCTTTTTTATTTTTCCTACTATTCTTTAAAAGGCTATATTCAGATTAGAAGTAATAAGAGAGAATCATTCTTCTTCCTAAAACTTGTTCAATGATAAATGGAAGAGGAATATAAAAATTGCACCTGCTCCAGTAGCTCCCTAACATCCTTCTCCTCTTTGCTACTTTGCGCAACACCTAGCTCAACTCCAGAAACTCATTCGGCGAACTTCAAAGTACTCATACTTTCAGAAAAGGAAGTGGCATCAGGATTGAGCTGCACAAGCATGATGGTCTTTGCCTGGCCTCCTGTAACATACAATATCATAGAACTTATGAAACAAGTAAAAATTTAGACAAACCATAACTTCAGCAATCTTTGAGTGATTAGAACACGTTTTTAGTACTCTAAAACCCGGAGAAGGTTTCTGTAGTTTAAGAATAAAGATGAAAGACGTACCAAGAGAGCTTTGAAGTACTTGAGTAAGCTTGCTATTTCTGTAGGGCACATGAGGACTCTTTTTTGCAAGAGCGAAAATTACATCTCCTAGGGAAGATAATGATTTGTTTATGTGTTGTGCTTCCCTAAGCCTATGACCAGTTACCTCAGATCTATCTACTCTTTCACTGCCTGCTAGGTCTATCAAATGAAGATTACCATACAATACAGTTCCAGTCTTTACATTCCTCCCACGAACATGAACAGTGACAATGCTGCAGCCATAACTCTAAATCATGTCACTGGGGAAATATTCAAATGTAATTGAAAATATTAAATATACAAACCTGTGAGAGCGACTGCTTCTTGCATTAAGAGCAGTAGCACTAACAGCTCGATTCTTGAATCCGATATCCATTAAATCTAAAACATCGGAGGTCGATATAACAGGGTGCATGCAAGCCTCAGGTACAGCTAACCCATTAAGTTGAGTGATAGTTGTAATCCCAACCGTGTGCAGATCAAGGATAACAAGGATAAGTAGACTATAACTAAATCATGAATAGTATTCAAGCATCCAAAGAAAAACACTTCAAAAAGGGTAATATACAAACACATACACACACGCACATATATATATGAACAGGTTAACAAACTTCTATTTAGCAAGTCTATCTTGTTTAAAATAAGGATATCTCTTCGGAGAACCATCACTGGATAATAAATCGCGCACTTGTTCGTTGTATATTTCAACCATTTGAACCGCTACTTCATAGACCGTGTTGCTTTTTCTATCTTGAGAGACTTTGAAGAGATGGTTCAAAACTAGATAATTAACACCCCATTCCTCTTCAGTTGCCCCAGTTGGACCAGTCTGGAAATGTATAAAAGAAATGTTGAAAGGAATTGTTCAAAAATGTTTGTGCAACTTCATAAAGCTTAAGGGAAGGGATTCATACCATTGTATAGGTTTTCCCAGAACCAGTTTGACCATAAGCAAATATACAGACATTATATCCATTAACTACTGATTTAACAAAGGGTTGGATATCTGCAAACACCTCCCCTGCCATTGTTTAAAAAGAGTTCTAATGATTAGACATTGCAATGCTTCACAAAGCAAATAGATTCAAGTTCATATTGCAAGGAATGTGATAGAAGAATGAAAACCTTGAGTAGCATCTGGGCCAAAGACCTTATTAAACTTAAACGACCGTTGGCCATCTTTTCCTGGCTTGGAGGGATTTGCAATAACCAACTGTCCATTTTCACTGATATTTTCTATAGTCGACAGTTTTACGGTTTGTCCAGGCAGAAAAAGCCTTATTTGACAATAAATTCTAATGTTCCCTGTAAAAAATTTAAAAATATTAAAAGGAGGAGATAAACAAAAACATAGAATCCACTAGGAAGAAGCAACTTATAGGCACCTTTCAGATCCTGTAGCTCACTAAAAAGCTTATGATTTTCTTTAAGAACTTCATGATAGTTCCCTGCCGCATCTGTACTGCTTTGAGCTTTGATTCTGAACAAAAGAAAAGAAAAAAGAAATATCATAATAACATTTATCACAAACAAAACAAGATAACAAAACTTTCCAACCATAATCCCACCTAAGTGATTAAATTCAAAGGAGTATCTCTTCTGTGTTTCCAAAACTTCTTGCTTAATGGCTTCAGAACTTGACCTCAATTTCTGAATACTTGCACAAATTAGTAAAATGAATTATGTTGGAGATAAAAATTTAAAAACTAAATTATGACAGAAACCTATATATACCTGCATTGCTTCAAACTGAAAATCAATAAAGCTTTGGTAGATTTTCTCCTTCATGGTCCAACTCTGGCATTTTGACTCGAAACTTGCTTCAAGCTCTTTCACCTTATTATTTGAATCAGCAAGGAGGCACTCAAGCTCTTTTATCTTCAGTTGAAGTATTGCTATAGCAACCTTTGCCTCTGCTTCCATTTCCAAGGAGCAAAACTTGTGCACCATTCCAACAATATCTAGTTCTTGTCTCATTGCCGCAAGTTCAAGGATGTTTTTCTCATTTTCTCTCACCAACTTCATCAGCTCCTGCTTCTCAACTTCCTGTTCTTCCAATATCGAGTTTGCAGTCTGCAAGTGGGCAAGAATCCAATGAGAAAAATAGAATGAAATGTACCCGTATTTCATGAGATTGCAGATTCAGAGGCAGAAAAGACTCTCAACAAACAACTCATTTGAGATTTTGCAATAAGTAATTCATAAACAATGTGTAAAATAACATCTACATAATTATGCCTGTGAGGTAGGCCGGAAGCATTTCAAGAGTGTTGAAGCTGAAAACCAAGAAATGTTCTTTTTTCTTTGAGTTCTTATCTGCTGAGGCAGGACTGTGACATGCTGCAACAAATAAGTTCATTGAATACACAAGTTAGCTTCTAAAAGAGAAATGCACTTTTACTTTTTGCTTCATTAGTTCATGCACCTTAGTCTCTTTACGAGACACAGATACAAGGGCCTCAAGTTCTTTGATTTTTGATCGGTGCTTCTCCTCATGAGCTCTATACAGATTGTTTTGCTGCAGACAACAGTACAACATAAAAACCTATAGTGAGAACTGAGAAGAAAGCATTCAAAGCAAGATTAATAGAATAGGTTTTACAGTTCTTAGATGATCTGCTTGTGTTGATAGACGCCGTCCCATCTCCTGCACAGCTTTTCTCAAGAGACAAGCCACATGCTGATCAAGAAAGTTAATGTCATCATCTTCTCATAACATGATATCCATGTATATGAACATGCATACAAATGTATATATGTAAAAATATGAACATGCATACAAATGTATATATGTAAAATGTTAAGTCCAAATGTGCACATCAGGCATAAATAAATTATAGCCATTAGTTCATCATATACCATACATGAGGTATTTTGCCGTTCATTGTTTCAGCAGTTTCATCCAGAATTCCATACACAACATTTAAAAGTGCCTGAGTTGGGGCATCTGCATACATGAAATGTGAAAAAACGTCAAACACACACCATTAAATAACAAGTTTTTGGAGGATTAAACAGTAGAAGAGTAGCCAAAACAAATTGTAAAACATAATAAACGTTGACAACTTACTTCTAAACTGTTTGACTCCATCATCTCTAAAATTTTTGTCACGGGGAGATCAGCATAACATGCTTGTTTCAACTGAAACACCTCATGGAACTTGTGTCCAACATGCTTCAATACTGCAGGGGATGGTTCTGCAGAATGAGCAAAAAGCACAAGACATAAATTGGAGATAAGATCTGCTAATGCTTGTATATTTTGGGTGCACAAATGAACCATCAAACTGAATAGCCAGTTAACTAAAATCTCCTCTAATCTGCACTTTCCGCAATTTTGCCATTGAAAGCATTTAAATCCTTCGAAGTATCCCAGATACAACATTAATGATCACACACAAGGAGGCACAAAGACATACCTGAAATAACTTGATTGTGCATGGCACACTGCAATTTTAATCCTGGGAAAGCGTTCCTCATTTCTTCACCAAAAAATTATTGAGGAGAGCCAGGGGACGATCCATCATCATCAGTGCTTTCAGCTTTAGTAATAGTACTTAAGGTAGATAACTCCTCTCCAGATGATATGAAATGTAACTTTAGTGATAAAAGGCAGTAGACAACAGTCTTCATAGATCCCTGAAGAAGAGAGAAAGAGGATCATCAAAAATTTAAATTCTACCAGGTTCATAAATGAGGAAGCTATTTGCATGTGGCTAAGAAATCAAATGTTCATTTAAATATTCATCACTGTAAATTTTCTTATTATTAATGGATATCTTCTCTAGGTCTGACACCTCAAATCTGGGTATCCCTAACTCATCCATAGTGGCTAAAAATCTTTTAACATTTTCTGGCTGCGATACTGAAGAATTTTCAGAACTTTCCTGGAGAAAAAATGAAAGTAAACAAATCAGCAAACTCATATTAAGATTTAATTAAAAGAATCCAAAATGAGTTTTAAACAACCTCATTTGGAGAACTAGGACTAAGCCTGTTCAAGATTCTACATAGGACAGTGCCATCAATCAAGCAAGCTCGCAACTCTTCATCTGAGGCTTCTGTTGGCAACCTGAGATCAGGAAGAATAGTGTTCAACCACTGAATCACAATCTCCCGTTGCTTTGCTGCAGAGGAGGAAAAAGACAAAAAGGCAAACACACTTTGTTAAACAACTGGAAAATGATAAGGACATGTTGCCTTATAATTACTGCTCACCATTAGGTCAAAAACATGGAAATGCAGTTACATTAGAACAGCCAAATCCTCCATAGTTTTTTTTTTTTTTTTTTGGCTTACATTGAGTTACAAAGGTGCTTTGTGGCTTAATTATGAACATTTGATGTCAATAACTTGATTCAATTCGATATCAAGGTACCTACATGTTTTGCATATTGAAATGTACACATTCACACAGACAATGATAACCGGCAGACTCCAAATGCATTAAGCAGTTGAACCGAAATTTGTGATCTTCAAATAAAACTGCATTAAACTTTTACACCCTTTAACAGGATTGATTTGGAAAAACAGCCATTATGAAATTTGTAATACTGAAATGCAAAGAACAAAGAAGCTAACAATTTAATAAAATACAGCTGACATTGATGATTTTACAACCTTGTTGAAATCTGGGTATGTCTTGCAAATATATACAAAACTGAACATTATACCATCCAAAGACTAGGACATAATCATTCAACATTGTTAAAATAGAAAAACTAGCAACAAAATTTAAAATGAAAACATAAATGACATGATAGGAAAGGTTACCATAAGATTGCGGAGACATGACAAAGGCAAAGAACCCAACCCTAAGAAGACAAAGAGATGATGTGGAGATGCGCACGTAGAACAAAGGTTCAAGGAATCTTTGTTAAATGGCAAAGTACTGTATTATGTCATTAAAAGAATTTTCCTTTTCTTTTCCTTTTTTTTTGTTGAAATTTTTGGGTTTGAAACATTTTTTTGATTGTTTGGCATTCGCTCTACCATTGGAGTAGAGGGAGTTACGAGACTCCAAATTGAGAACCACTAATTTTTTTAGAAACTAGACTCATATATCTTCTTACCATAAAATTTTCAGAATTTTTGTCTAGCCAATAAGTACAATTTATTCATTAAAGTCACCCATGTTTCACTATCTGACAATTCCAACCCCTCTGCACTAAAAATTAATTATCTTTTCTTACAAGATTTGGATAATGTTTCTATTTGTTTCTTTTAAAAACAAACTCATTAAGGATTTTAAGCATATAAATTATAACCCATAATTATTTTTTTTCAATTTTTAATGATTTTCCCAAATCAAAATAGGGGATTCTGAAATCATTCAGGCTCTGTCTCACAAAAATTCAAATATCTCATAATATGAAATTATTTTGCTTACACTGTTTCCTTTGTATGAAATTAGACTCAATAAGATTTTATTTCATATCTTATTCAACTTCTAATTTGATTTCCACCATTTTTGGTGATTTTTCAAAGTCACACAACTACTACTGTCCAAAACTGTTTTATTACTAAATTTCACTATTTCATGTTTTCTTTGTAGTAACTTTCATTGTAACACTTACTCCATATCAATCTTACCAAAGTTCGCTCAGCTATCAAGCACATTGCTCATAAATTTCCACAAACATATACCTGCGCTTATTCATCACATAGTCATGTTCACATGTATTTTTACTTAGTCGATTTCCCCCTGAACTAATCAGAATAATAGCAGATACACGGTTGCCTGCACATATTACCACCCTTGTAACTGAAGCTATCTGGTACGCATAGTAGCCTGTACTTAGTACTACACATATGACCAACAATCGGGTACATGTAGTAGCTTGCAATTAGTACTACACACGTGACCTAACCTCTGATACACGTAGTAGCCTACTGATACATGATATTCGTGACATGTTTTAAATATTTATAATGAATCATTCTTGAAACTAACTACTATCACGATGAAGGCAAGTGTACCTATCGAACAGTAGTATAGCTTTAGCAAGACCGAATTATCGAACCTAAAGGAACTAAAAGTACTAGTATCAACTTTCTTTTTATTATCTAGCCTAAAAAATAAAAGGGTTTTGTTTATCTAACTAATTAATTAAACTAAAAAATCACAGAAAAGAAATTTGGGGAAAATACTTTTTGGAAAATTCAATTGATTAAGATAATACCTAAGGAAAAATCCACCTAGACTTCACTTGTTATTTGACTTTGAATCGGACGATTTATTCATTCAACTTGTTCCTTAGAGATCCCTAAGTTATATTATTATCTCTCTCGAGACTAACAATGTCTAAACCTAGATTGAATAATTGAAATCTCTTTCTAATTAACGCCCTAGGGTGGCATTAACTCGATCTATGGATCCCCTTATTAGGTTTCACCCTAATCCGGCAAAATCTTGTCACCCTATCTCTAGGTGCGCAACCAACTCCGCTTAATTATGTCAAAATCATGGAAAGAATAATACTGACTTGACTTTATTAATGACGAGAGAGGTATATTTATAATACGCTTGTAGAAAGTAATGACTAGCTAACAGACTTCAACTAATCAACTGCTAACAGACTTCAACTACTTTCTGTTATGCCTAACATTCCTCATGCTACTCAACTCCTGGCCGGGAATGTCAACACAACGAGAGATGACCCGTAGCCGATCCCGAAACTTGTGAAACGCCCCTGTTGACAATGGTTTTGTCAACACATCTGCAACTTGATCATGACTTGGAATATGGCCAACTTGGAAAACACCTTGAGCAACTTTTTCTCGGACAAAAAAGAGATCCAATTCAACGTGTTTGAATTTTGAATGCATTACTGGATTCCCAGCGACAGCCACAGTTGCGTAGCTATCACACTAGATTAGTGCTTTGCCTGGAACAGACACACCTAACTCAGACAACAATGACTGAAGCCAAACAATCTCCGTGGTGACATGAGCAAGGCTGCGATATTTGGCCTTAGCAGTAGAACACGAAACCACCTGCTGCTTTTTAGAGCTCCAAAAGACAGGATTACCTCTAAGGAAAACACAGTAACCGGAGATAGAGCGACGATCATCACTGTCAGAGCCCCAACTAGCATCAGAGTACCCTTCAAGCAGAAGCTTTGGACTCTTAGTGAACTTGACGCCATAGTCCAAAGTTCCTTGTAGATAGCGCAATATATGTTTAACAGCTTTAAAATGGAGTTCTGATGGTTTATGCATAAACTGGCAGACCCTGCTGACTGAAAATGCGATATCAGGCCTTGTAATGACGACATATTGCAAGGCACCAACGATGCTTCGAAACAAAGTCGCATCCGCAACAAAAGGTCCTTCAGTAGCTGTCAAACGACAAGTGGTTGTCATGGGTGTAGGGGAGTCGTTCGACTTTTCCATGGAAGCCCGTTTAAGAAGATCCAAGATATACTTTCGCTGACTAAGAAAAATTCCATTAGGAGTATAATTGAGCTCAATACCGAGAAAGTAACTCAACCTACCAAGATCTTTAAGAGAAAACTGGACATCAAGCTCCTTTACAAACCGATCTATAGCCTGAGAATCTGTCCCGGTGATTATTATGTCATCGACATAGACAAGGACATAGAGTAGATGAGAGCCTGACCGATGAATAAAGAAGGAATTATCAGCTTTGGAGACAGCAAAACGAGCAGTGACTAGAAAATCCCTCAGCTTGTGGAACCAGGCTCGTGGTGCCTGCTTAAGTCCATAGAGAGCTTTCCTGAGCTTGCAGACCGATGGAGTACCCCTATCTCCTTGTTGTTCAAACCCCAGTGGTTGTATAGATATCTTCCTGCAAGTCACCGTTCAAGAGCGCATTGTTGATGTCGACTTGTCGAAGAGACCAGCCCATGGAAACAGCTAGGGCCAGAACGACACGGATGGTTGATGGTTTAACCACAGGGCTAAATGTCTCCTAAAAATCAACCCCAGCCTCTTGAAGATAGCCTTGTACAACTAACCGACCCTTGTACCGAGCGATAGACCCATCAGTATGTCTTTTAACTTTGAAAATCCATTTGCAACCGACAGCCCTCCGACCTTCGGGTAAGGGAATAAGATCCCAGGTGTGATTGGCAAGCAAAGCCTCATACTCAGTGTGAGCGGCAGCTTTCCACTCTGTACTTTGAAGAGCTTTAAAAATAGAAGAGGGTTCCTGTTCTGACAAAGAGGAAGTAAACACCTTTGGTTTGAAGATGCCACTCTTTGATCGAGTGCGCATAGGATGAATATTCCCTGGAACAGGAGGTTGAGCAGGACTTGATGGAGGAGCTGTAAGAGGGGTAGTAGCATGAGAGGATGAGGACCTAGATTCTGAGTAGGAGACTGATGGGCAGAGGATGAAAATGACTAGTCCATAGGACAAGAGACGAAAGGATCAACTAGAGGAAGATGGGCAGTATGTGAGGCAACTACCAATGGAAGCCGAGACATGTGATGCCTATAAGTGTTTGAGCCAACAGTAGACTTGAAAAAGGACCCAGTCTGAAAGGGAAACAAAGCTTCATCAAAAGTAACATGGTGAGATATAAAGAGGCGACCATCCGGAGCGAGACATTTGTAGCCCTTATGATTGGGAGCAAGACCAAGAAACACAGATTGACTGGACCTAAACTAGAGCTTGTGCTGCTGATAAGGCCTTAAGCAAGGAAAACAAGCACACCCAAAGACTTTAAGATGAGAGTATGTATGTCGTGTGTTATAAAGTACCTCATAAGGGCTCTTCTGTTGTAGAGTAGGAGTAGGAAGGCTATTCAATAAGTGGACAGCATGAGAAAAAACGTGAAACCAGAAACCCAAAAGTAACGACGCTTGCACCAGAAGAGTCAACCCCATGTCAACAAGATGGTGATGCTTCCGTTCAACCACCCCATTCTACTCGGAGGTGTGAGGACAAGTAGCACGATGCTGAATTCCAAGACGTGACAACTCTGTTGTCAGAGAATGATATTCACCTCCCCAATCGGTTTGAAAACTTTTAATAGTGCAGCCAAATTGAGCCTAAACCATAGCATTAAACTGAAGAAAACACCTAAGAACCTCGGATTTCGACCGGAGAAAATATACCCAAGTGTACCTACTAGAAATGTCCACAAAGGAGACATAATACACATAACCATCAGATTTGAGATGAGCAGGGCCTTAGACATCAGATTCAACTAATTCAAAAGGCTTTGAATACAACGTTTTTGATGAATTGAAGGGTAGTTTATGAGCCTTGCCTAACTGACAGGCTGAACAAATAGTAGATAAATCCCTACGTCAAAAAGAAATATTACAACTTTGTAAAACATTAACAAGAACATTGTTACATGGATGACCTAGTCGACTATGCCATACTGCAGTGGAAGGTACAAGTTGAAAGGTGTACAAGCACGTCAAGGGAGGCTGAGAAGTGGAACCATGTTTATGAGGAAAGAATCCAGAAGCATCGAACCTGTAGAGACCATTATGCATGCGACCTACTAGGAGTGTTTTCCTGGTTTGAATATCCTTCACAAAGCAAAATAAGGGGTGAAACTCAAAGTATACAGCATTATCTTTGGTAAATTGGCCTACTGATAGCAAGTTTTTGCATACAGTGAGAACATGTAGTACATTCTTTTGGCGAAGAAGCCTAAAACCAGCCTGCATGCTGGACAACCCAATGTTGGCAATTGAAACTGACTCACCATTACCCATAGAAACATGCTGCGTACCTGTGTAAGAAAAGACGGAGGAAAGATTTTCCACATCAGGAGTGATGTGATTAGTGGCTCTAGAGTCAGGATACCAAGCCTGATCATTAACAGTAGAGGAAGGCTGGTGAGGAGAGGTAACAGCCGTTTGACATGAAGGAGTACAAGTAGAGGAACCTCCCTGATCACGAAGTTGATGATAGTTAACCGTCAGAGTCTGGTTGGAATTCACACCCGAAAACATTTCATCAAAACGATGATAACATGTCTGAACTAAATGACCTATCTTGCCACATAATTGGCATTGCGGGCGTAATCTTAACCAACTCCTACCAGAACCATGAGCCCTACCACGAGACCATCCACGGCCTTGTCCTCTGTGGCCATATTTGTACTCTTGATTACAACAATGAGAAGAAGGGGGATGTTTAGAAAGCATACTACCACCCTGCTTCTGATGAGAAGCCAAATTAGCTTGCAAGGAGATCTAAGTCAAAGAAGCCAATTGTCGTGCTTCACAGTCAAGAAGCATCTCGGTTAACAACTCGAGAGACATCAGTGTGGCGGATGCAACCACCCGAACAGACTCATACTCCAATAAAAGACCAGCTAAGATGATGCTCACCTGTTCTTGCTCCGTGACAAGACTACCAGCAGTATTGAGATTGTCACTGAGAGTTTTCACCTTAGACAGATACTCTTTTATAGTAAAACTCCCTTTCTTGAGTGAATATAGTGCATGGCGCATGCTCGACAATTTGACATTGGATTTCGCTCCAAATCTTCTTTCAATAATAGACCATATATCAAAACTGGTTTTGGCAGAGGTTAGATAAACCAGAATTTCATCAGTGACAGTGGAAAGTAACCGAGAAGTGAGAAGTTTGTCCTGCTTTTTATAAACCAAAAACAACGAATTATCAACATTCTGTCCATCAGGGCCAGGAAGATGAGAGGATAGAACAGGGGTTGTGCCAAGAACAAATCCTTCAAGATCATAGCCTTCAAGAATCAACAAGATCTGATGTTTCCATAGCAAAAAAATTATGCTCTCCAAGTTTGATGGTGTCGTGCTTAGAATAATAATGAACATTCGGCAGAGAGGTAGTATTAAGACCTGGGGAAGGATGCACGGCGTCAACATTAGAAGAATGACGGGGTGTATCACCCGAGGTACAGTGTCAGTCGCCATGAGAAAAGAAATTGAGAGAAGAAAGAACAAGAAAGAAAAAAAAACGAGCTATCCCAAGAAAAACCTTAGCTCAGATACCATGTCAAAATCATGGAAAGAATAATACTGACTTGACTTTATTAATGACGAGAGAGGTATATTTATAATACACTTGTAGAAAGTAATGACTAGCTAACAGACTTCAACTAATCAACTGCTAACAGACTTCAACTACTTTCTGTTATGCCTAACAAATTATGACACATTTACTCTTAGACAGGGTCTATTCCTCCTCTGAATAAGAGCTTAACTTGAATCAATATCCTGGAATATCAAAACAAGAATTAAGAACACATAATTAAGAACAAGTCAAATATTTATCATACAATTCAGATAATAATAACAAGATCCGTCTTAGGTTTCATTCCCCTTAGGTATTTAGGGGTTTTAGTTCATACTAGTGAAAGAACACATCCCAAAAGAATAAAAATAACAAAATATAAGAAAACCCAAAACTTCTGAGGGAATCTGAAGGGAGATCTTCAGTCTCGATAGTGAATCCGGCTTCTGAGATGGATCAATCGGCTTTTCTTGAGCAATTCCTTGCTTCCTCCTATCCATTCCCATTTTTCCTCCTCCTTTAGGGTGTATTTATAGGCTTTGGAATGCCTCAGAGCCCTCAAAAGTGGCTTTTTTCGAATAGGACTCTACTTGGGCTCAACAGGGACACGCCTGTGTGTGATTACTTCAGGATGTGGTAAAGCCTGTTAAATAGGCATAGGCGTGTGGTCTACCCGTGTGAGTCGTGCTTCGATTCTTCCAAATTGACATGGCCATGTGGTCTGCCCATGTGAGGTAGTCCAGGCCGTGTTGATTTCGTACGTTGGCCCATTTTCTCCGTTTTTGCCCCGTTTCACATTCCCTTCACTCTTTTATGCTCACCTAAGTATAAAACATGAAATTAAGGCATTAGGAGCATCGAATTCACCAAATTTAAGGAAAAATAATCAATAAAATGTGCTAAGTATGGGATAGAAATATGTATAAATTATGGTTTATCAAATACACCCACACTTAAGCATTTGCTTGTCCTCAAGTAAAATCCTCAACTCATAATCAAAATAAATTCTTCTCAACTTATAATTTCTATTGATAATATCTCAAAATAATCCATAGGTAATCATACATTGAAAATTCAACTGGAAGAACATCAAAGTTTCAAACATTCCAAGTTGAGCATTTTATCATGAAAACATAGGTGTCTCCCCTCATCTAAGTGATTACCTTTGATTCAAAATATCACAGAGTTTCACATCCTCACTAAAGATTTACTCAAATCACTCAAGGTGTTTATGGATAATAAATGAAGCACTTAATAGTCAATAATGAAAAGTCATTACCATAGGCTTGCATGAAAATCAAATCTCCACCACTATAAATTGAGATGAAACATCAATCAAAAGGTCTTTAGAGGGTTGTAACGTGGCTTTGGTTAGAGGGTGTGGTCACAAACTGAAAGAAAGGGTTAGAATCGAGATTGAATTGAAAAATTACTTAACTAGAAAAATGACTAGTCATCAATTGCGTACAACAGAGCTTTTTCTCAGAATATAAAATTTAACTTCTTTAGCTCAGAAGATCACTACTACTAATATGTACACAGGTATATATATATTTAAGAACAAGTCAAATTACAAAATAGAATAAAACATAGCTAAGCACTATTCCAACTCAAATCTCGACATAAATAGGGATCAAATTAATTTAGGGGATTTCAACAATAATGAGTTATGGGTTAATATTGAGGGTAAATTAATGAATGAGTTGTTAGGCTCAAGTGGGTTAAACCTAAGTACCTTTATCATTTTGACATATCAAATCAAATGGTGTGGTCTTGACATGCATAATCAAGCAAGTTCTAGAATAACTATTCAATACTGACGCACTCATAATGAAAGTGAGCATGAAAGAAATAATAGATGCTCTAAAGGCTCAAAATCTCACAAAAATTATGGTTTTTTGATGTTTAAACTTGTGAATTTCAACTCAAGGTAATACCTAAACTTGGGGGAAACAACCTAAAAGTTTTTAATTCTTCAAAAATCAACTTATCATGCTTGATTCTCTAATGTCTTAAAGTTTAAACAATCAATGTATAAATGCCTATGTTTTAATTCAAGACAAATCAAAAAATCATAAATTAATTAAAATTCATTCTAATAGTGATATGAGTAATTCACGTGAGAAGAAGACAATATTCAGGGGTTTCTTAATGGTGATATAAAAGACCCCCCACACTTAAGATGTACATTGCCCTCAATGTACAAATATAGATATATTGACAATGATAGGTTTATAATCATAAGATAGGGAGAGAAGTGAAACTTCCTGAATGATGAATGAATTCCTTGAACTGGAGTTTTGGAGAAAAATCGGCGTGAGAATGGAGGAGGATACTCCGGTGGTGGTAGAGTTTCATTAGTCCATAAGTCCTACGCTAAAAGAATATTATATCTAGTGGTAGCTATGGTTGTAGTCAAGCAAGACATGACGGTCGTGGAGAACCTTTCCTGGTGGAGTTTTTAGTTCCTATGTGATGATGAGCTTGATGAGCTCTTTATAACTGTGACAAAATCAGGATGTTTTTAGGAAGTATAAGGAAGCATAATTACTCGTAATGGAATAATCGAAGTTGATAATTATAAAATAAAAATTATAAAATCTAATAGAAATAAGCTTAAAGAAAAATAAAAAGTAGTCTTAAAATAGAATAAAAATAAAAACATAAAATAATAAATAAAATTTTTTAAACATCTTCATCGCTAGGTGGTTCACGAGGTGGAGGTGGCGATAAGATGTGGAAATGTTGACAAATCTGCTGTAAAGTAGCATCAATGTTATCAAAGCGCTGAAAACACTGTTGCTCAAATCGGGTAAGGCGCTTAGAGATGTCAGCGTATGAAATCGCCGCATGAACTGGACGAGAGGGTGGTAGTGGCTGAGACGGCGGGCCCTCATGACGTGGAGGGACACCATCAGTAATGTCCTCAGGGTCTCCCTCCTTGCCTAATTGGGCGAGGCGATACTGAGGAGGGTAGGTTCCTCGGTGCTTCTCGATCATCCTCATACTAAGCATGCTCGAGATGCCTTGTGGGGACATCTGGCCAATAAGAGTAAGTGAGGATGATTGGGCTGCTGTGTTGAGGAGCCCGAAGAGTCATGCCAGTCAAGTCACATAGGGGCTAATGGAGATGACCCCCCTCCGATGCTGCTCCATCTGGTGGCGAATGGCGAGGGCAATAAAGTAGGAGAGGTCAAGTACATGCCTGTTCACCATGCTCCATAGAAAATAGGCATCATGAGTGTTGACGATGATGGTGCTCTCTCGATGTCCTATCAAAGTGTGTGCCAAGATGGCATGTAGGTACCTCAAAGAGGGAGAGAGAGTCGATGCCTTGGAGCAGCTCGGGTCGTAGGTGGCTGAACCGGGGACCAAAGTGTACCAGCACTTAGAAGGAGAGTAGTGGATGTGAGGACGGAGAGTGTCGAGGTCGTTCTCATCCATGAACTCCTCTGTGTACAGGCCCAAAGCTATACCAAACTCGAGCACACTCAACTGGCGGACTAAACCGCCAAGATGGAACCGGACTGTTCTAGGATCATCAAAGTTGGTCATAACATCTTGAACATGGAATGTCGAGCAAATTTCAAGTGTGACCTCAATTTTTGTCGACTCGATGATCGCAAAGAAGAGGTCCCATGGATCAGTTGTCAGAAGTGCTCGTACATCGTCAGCCAACTGGACTTGTTCAAGTGCTGTCCAGTCAATGCAGTGACCCACACCTAAAGGTCGTGCCCGTAGGATTTGGAATAGTTCCTCTTGATTGCCGGGTGGAAATTAGAGGTATGGGTGGCAAATTTCTGTGGTAGGGCCTGAGGAAGACGCCCCTTTCCACTTTTTCGAAGCGGGAATGACAATTATTTTACAACGTGAGCTTGACATGGTATACCCGCAAGAAGAACAAATAATATAACATAACTAACTAACTCAAGAAGTAATCATGAATATAGTTAAACTAACCAGTCCAACCAACAATGCTCAGCAGTTTAATCTAAATGATAGAAGTTTATATAGTATTTGACATAATAAAAGCATGATTATTTTCAACATTTAATGACTGAACTAGACTCTTATGGGAACACAAGAAAAGAATGAATGTATCAAAAAGCATTGACTAAAATGGCAAAGAATAAATGTATAATCATGACTATTGTGAGAACTATGAATATAAATAAAAAATCTGCCAAATAAAACCATAAGAATCATAAAATTAGTAAAAGGGATGAAGAAAATAGATAGAAAAGAGTAAACAAACGCTAAAAAGATGAGAATGGGTGTCGAAAATAGAGTTGGAGGCGGCGCACGAGCGTGGTAGAGAGGCCGTGTTGTAACACCCCTATCCCGTAACCATTGCCAGAATAGGTAAGGGGCATTACCAGACTTGTAACTCACGTCAGAACAGTAAAATTTTGAACTTTTTCTTGAATTAAAGATCGTTCATTTAAATAAGTACTAAGCACAGTCAAAGGTAAAATTTAAACTTCACTAAGTAAACATTCAAAAGATGCCATTTTCACATGGCTTATATACATTAACCAAAAATATTCTTCCGCCACTAGTCTATTCTATACATGCCATAAAATAGTTCTAAACATAGCAGTAACAAGCGGTGGATAGTGATAGTGTGACTAGTTGCTGACAATCCCTGAGCCTGCAGCTTCGCAATGAGACCTATAAGACAGAGGAAACAGAGTAAACGGAGTAAGCATTACAATGCTTAGTAAGTTTTAAGCAGTGTCAACAGATAACAATCAAATTACAACATAGTTGTTCGTATTTTTTTTTTCACTCTTCCTTCGGGCATACCATCCCTTTACCGAATATGCACATCTCATCATATACAATAGGCAGATAAACTCTCACATAAAAGTGAGCTCATGTGACATAGATATATCGTATGATTTCACATAACCTCTCACACTAATCCGATGTCACATAATCATAGGAATAGTCCCATAGATTGCTCTCGTATGCATCATATATAAACTTGGAGTACATACCTGTTTAACCTTTCGCATTGAATATATTTATAAGCAATTCTTATTACGAAGTCTTATAGCTTTAACCTCTACTCAGATTATCGGTGAGACCTTTAGCTCGCATTTAAATCTCCACACGGTTATCGGGTCTTACCGGACATACTCTCCACACGTAGTCATCGGGTCTTACCGGACATAATCTCCACACGTAGTCATCGGGTCTTACCTGACATAATCTCCACACGTAGTCATCGGGTCTCACCCTAATATATTTCAAGTTTCATGTACATTTAATCGCATGTTACAACATTCACATTAGCCATTCGGCTTTACCACATATTCATATCTCATACATATTTCACATTCGCCATTCGGCTTTACGACATATACATATCTCATATATATTTCACATTAGCCATTCGGCTTTACCACATATACATATCACACATATATTTCACATTAGCCATTCGGCTTTACCACATATACATATCTCATATATATTTCACATTAGCCATTCGGCTTTACCACATATACATATCTCATACATATTTCACATTCGCCATTCGGCTTTACCACATCTACATATCACACATATATTTCACATTAGCCATTCGGCTTTACCACATATACATATCTCATATATATTTCACATTAGCCATTCGGCTTTACCACATATACATATCACACATATATTTCACATTAGCCATTCGGCTTTACCACATATACATATCTCATGCATATTTCACATTCGCCATTTGGCTTTACCACATATACATATCACACATATATTTCACATTAGCCATTCGGCTTTACCACATATACATATCTCATACATATTTCACATTTGCCATTCGGCTTTACCACATATACATGTCTCATACATATTTCACATTCGCCATTCGGCTTTACCACATATACATATCACACATATATTTCACATTAGCCATTCGGCTTTACCACATATACATATCTCATATATATTTCACATTAGCCATTCGGCTTTACCACATATACATATCTCATACATATTTCACATTCGCCATTCGGCTTTACCACATATACATATCACACATATATTTCACATTAGCCATTCGGCTTTACCACATATACCTATCTCATACATATTTCACATTTGCCATTCGGCTTTACCACATATACATATCACACATATATTTCACATTAGCCATTCAGCTTTACCACATATACATATCACACATATATATATATATATTTATCTTGTACATCAATTTCAGCCATAGCTTATAAGCAACTCAAATAGTTTCATCTATGTTTACAACAAATTCACATATTCACCACAAGCTGTTTTCCAGAGCAATAGTCACTAAATTATTTATAACTGGAACTACAAAACTCAAAATCAATTGCCGTTAATTTTCCCTTAATATAGACTCATATATCTTCCATCCATAAAATTTTCAGAATTTTAGGTTTGGCCAATACCAGATTTTTCTTAAAGTTTCCCCTATTTCACTGTTTGACTAATCTGACCACTCTTCACTACGAATCAAATTTTTCATTGTACAGAATTCATAATGTGTTCTATTTGATTTCATTTGAAACTAGACTCATTATGGAGTCTAAGCATATAAATCTTATCTTATAACCATTTTTGTACAAATTATAATGATTTTCCAAAAACGAACAGGGATTTTGAGTCATTCGACACCGTCCCACACAACTTTAAATATCTCTTTATAGGAAATTTATTTGCTTCCACGGTCTCTTTTATAAGAAACTAGACCAGCTAAGCTTTGATTACATATTTTATTCAGCCTATAATTCCACACCAACAATTTATAGTGATTTTCTAAAATCACATTATCGTTCTTGTCCAAGCAAATTATTACAATTTGCTCTTAAATTTCCAAGTCCAAACACTTATGAACTTACCATTTGAGTTTAAGACATATCATGGCCACATCATATCTTATTAAATCAACTCAATTAAATCAACTCATTATGTCCTATTATGATTGAATTTACTCAACGTTTAATCGCTTAAAACTTACCTCGGAAGTGGTCGACGATTAGATGTCCACGGCTATTTGTTTACTTTCTCTTTTCCCCTATCCGACTTTGATCCTCTTTGCTCTTAAGCTTAAGTAAAACAATAGATTTGCTTAAGTACTTAACTAATATTATTCACTTAACAATCACATTTGGCAATCACATATCATTTAATCTTTGATTGACCAATTTAACACATACCAAAATCCAATCATACATCTAACCTTTATCTCAATACCAAACCGAGTTATAAGATCATACATTATACTAAGCATATCATTAAACATACCTATTCAATTTAGCTAATTTCATAGCCGATTAATCACCTTACCCCACATTACTCAATGCCGAATATTAACCCAACATCACAAGCATAATCACCATGAAACTTACCTTAATACACATTTTATCCCATTGCTTAATATATATATATATCATCAAACAAATCAACTAGTTTAGCATTCAAATTCTTCTAACCCTTCCTCAATCATTTACTCAATGAACAACAATCCAAGCACATCAAAGCATAGTCGAATGTATCATTCTTCTTAAATTCAAAAATAAATGCATGGGCTAACTTCAAAATCTATTTAACAACTCAACTTTATAAACACATATTCGGCTAGGAAGAAAGATTGATAATTTAACAACCTTAGCTTAACATATAATTTGTTGTGACACATCTTTAAGCATTCTTTTATTCCATCAACTCAAAACACATTCATCCCTCTCAATAACTAAACTCATATTCGGCAATGGCCTCCAATATAGTGACCGATTCTTCTCAACTAGCACCTAGTGTACACACATGATCATTTGTTTGATTCAAGCACCTATCCACCAAAAATTCATCCAAATTAACAAGAACAACAACCACATTCTTTGTTATCTACCATGACCGAAACCCATATTCATTCACCAAATATCAAAAATTTATCATCAATTTGACATATAAGGACATAACCAAATGTTTCTTGCAACACAAACTCAAAAATTAACACATGGGTCATGTTATGAGCATCAAAACAAACTCAACTTCACAAAATTCCAAAAGAATCACATGATATCATACCTTAATTCCCCCACACAAGATGGCCGAATGCCTTAGGTGTGCTTTCTTCCATTTCTTGGTTAATTTCGCTTGAGAGAGGTAGGAGAAGAAGATGAACATTTTTTTCTTTTCTCTTGTTTTCTTTCTTCCATTCACGGCAATGGAGGGGGCAACCACACACATTTTTTTTGTCATCATTTACCTTCCCATTATTATTATATCCTTTCTCACATAAACCATTAGCACAACATGTTTTATGACATGTTTTGCCCATCACCCTTGTCATGGCGGCCACTAGTAATTAAATGGGGAAATTGACATGCAAGTCCACCCTTTGATTACATGCACTAATAGATCCTTATAGATTAACCTATCACATTTCAAAAGTGTCACACATAAGTCCTATTGACTAAATTCACATGCAATTTACTAAATCGAAGCTTAAAACTTTCACACATTCATAATCACATATTTTAGACAATAAATATCATATTCAAATAATTTGGTGACTCAGTTTAGCGGTCCCGAAACTGTTTTCCGACTAGGGTCACTTTAGGGCTGTCACACGTGTAAACTTGTAGCGGCTAGGGTTAGGGATTTTGGGTGAAGAAGATGATGAATAGTGAAGGGTATTTATAGATTTTTGGGCACACGGCCAGGGGACACGCTCGTGTTCCCCAATTTTCGCCTGTGTGATTCGTGAATTTTGAATTTGGGCACATCTGACATTTGGCCCATGCTCGTGTTCCTTGGGCTTGTAGGTGCACACGGTCGTGTCACACGGCCGTGTCTATCTTCGTTTGCTTCTTCCACGCCCATGTATGTAGGCCCACGCCCGTATTAATCTGACAGGTTCGACCACGGGTTCTAGACACGGGCGTGGCTAATGTCCGTGCTATTTTCTCAGGCTCAACTGCGATTCTACGACATGGGCGTATTGCACGCCCGTGTTGTTTTTGCAGATTCAGCCACGGTCCTAACGTACGACCGTGGTGACTGATCACATCCCGTATTGGGGAAAATTTTGCCCTATTTTCACACAGCCTAAGGCACACCCGTGTGCTTGGCCGTGTGTGGTTTAGAAAGCCTGCGTTCCATGAGTCGGTTAGTATGTCAGATGTAAAAACTAAAATTTAAAGAAATTAATATTGTTAGTGCTCGGGTTGCCTCCCAAGAAGCTCTTATTTATAGTCTAAGCTCGACTTACCTCCCCATTGAATGGTCATGGTGGTTCGAGGAGTTTATACTCCTCATTCCTGCTATGAATCCCATCAAAACAAGGTTTTAGGCGGGCATTGTTTACCTTGAAAGTGTCGAATTTGGGATGACTTACCTCGACTGTACCAAATGGGAAAATGCTAAGTACCATGAGAGGAATTTCTTCATTCGGTTTGACAGTGTCAATGTGAGGATCTGCGGCATCTAATGAAACTTTGTCTCCAACCTTAAGTTGATTTGGTGAGGCATTGAGCTCGTTCTGGCGTAGTTTTGGTTCATCGTGTTTTCTCGATTTAAATGTCATCCATTCATCTAACTCCTCGATTTGTAACATTCGTTCTTCATGAGTAGATCCTTTGTTATGGATTGAACATGGCTCATGTGTGTCCTTTGAACTTATTTCCTGCAAAATAGGTTGCACCGTATGATCAGTCTTAGCAGAACAATTTGTACAATCACCTTCAATTTTCGATGTGTTGTTCGGGTTGCGAGCTTGAAGGGTGATTGTTTTGTTTCCTACACGAAGTGTGAGTTCACCTGTGCAAACGTCAATAATTGTTCTAGTAGTTGCTAAAAAGTGTCTTCCCAAAATTAAAAGAACGTTAATATCCTCTTCTATGTCTAAAACAACAAAATCAACTGGGAATATAAATTTGTCAATTTTAATGAGTACGTCTTCAATAATACCCCTAGGAAATCTAACAGTTTTATCTGCTAATTGAATGCTCATCCTAGTTTGTTTGGGTTTCCCTAGACCTAGTTGCTTAAACAATTTGTAAGGCATAACATTGATACTAGCCCCTAGATCAGCCAACGCATTATTAACATCTAAACTACCAATTAAACAAGGAATCGTAAAACTCCCTGGATTTTTTAGTTCGTTGGGTAGCTTATTCTGAAGAATGGCTGAGCAAACCGCGTTTAGCTCTACATGCGACCTTTCATCAAACTTTTGCTTATTTGCTAGAAGCTCCTTTAAAAATTTGACTGCGTTTGGCATCTACGAAAATGCTTTAATAAACGGTAAGTTAATATGTAGTTTCTTTAAAAGTTTAAGGAATTTACCAAATTGTTCATCTGAGCGGTCTTTCCTTGTTGCATTGGGGTATGGCACACGAGGTTTATATTCTAGACTTACCGATTTTTGTTTATTTTGGCCTACTTCATTCTTACCTTCGCTTACCACCGATTCTAGCCTTGGTTTTGCCACTAACCCTTCCTCATCTTGAATGGCAATTGCGTTGAGTTGCTCATTGGGTTATATTCAATGTTGCTTGGCAAGCTACCTTGTGGTCGTTCAGAAATCAACTTGGCGAGCTGTCCAATCTGAGTTTCAAGCCCCTGGACTGATGCTTGTTGATTTTTGAGTGTCGTCTCGGTATTCTGAAAACGATTCTCTAACACCGAGATGAATTTGTTTAGCATCTCCTCGAGGTTCGACTTTTTCTCCTGCTGGTATGGTGGTTGCTGAAAGCTTGGAAGGGGTGGTGGTTTCTGATTTCCTTGTCCTCCCCATAAAAAATTTGGGTGATTCCTCCAACCTGCATTGTAAGTATTGCTATAAGGATTGTTTTGAGATCGAGGATTATTACCCATGTAATTTAACTACTCGTTCTTCATGTTGTGGCCATAAGGTGGGTATTCTGAATTGCTCGATCCACCTCTATTTGCTTCACACTGCATTACTAGGTGAACCTGTGAAGAACTAAGAAAACCATCAATTTTCTTATTCAAGAGTTCTACCTGATTAGAGAGCATGGTGACCGAATTGACGTTATAAACACCGGCTATTTTAGTGGGCTTTGTCCTCATGACTTGCCACTGATAGTTATTTAGTGACATCTCCTCTATAAACTCATAAGCATCTTCAGGTGTTTTATTATTGATGGTTCTGCCAGCAGCTGCGTCAACCATTTGTCGAGTCGAAAGATTCTAGCTATTATGAAAGGTTTGAACCTGTAGCCAGGTGGTAACCCATGGTGAGGGTATCTTTGCAAAAGTTCTTTGTATCTCTCCCATGCATCATAGATTGCCTCTAAATCCATCTGCACAAAAGAAGAGATATCATTACGTAATTTAGTCGTTTTAGCCGGCGGAAAATATTTTAGTAAAAAATTTTCGGTCATTTGTTCCCAAGTAGTGATTGACCCCTATGGTAACGAATTCAACCACTGTGTAGCTTTGTTTCTCAAAGAAAAATGGAATAACTGAAGGCAAATGGCACCATCAGAAACACCATTAATTTTAAATGTATCGCATAGTTCCAAAAAGTTTGCCAAGTGAGCATTGGGATCTTCGTCCAGCAAACCATCAAACTGAACAAATTGCTGTATCATTTGAATTGTGTTAGGCTTCAGTTCAAAAGTACTTGCAACTACAGCAGGTCTAACAATGCTCGATTCAGTTCCTGTTAAACAAGGTTTAGCATAATCATACATAGTCTTGGAGCGGGATTACGATTCTTCGGATTAACAAAGAATCGCAGGAGGTATCAGGTTTTCCTGATTTTCAGCCATCTCCTTAGTTGTGGTTTGAATATCGTCCTCTTTCTCGTTCTCTGTGTATCTTAAGCTTCGCCTTATTTCTCTTTGGTTTTTGCAAACTTTGCGATTGATCTCACTATCAAAAAATAATGGTCCTTATGGGTTTCTCCTGGTCATAAACTAGAAAAACCTATCAGAAGAAAATAAATGAAGAATTAGAAAAGAAAAAATTTAAATTGCAATAAAAGTAAACTGGCTAAAGTAATAAAAAATCGAGTTTTCCTAATATCTTAGTTCCCCGGCAACGGCGCCAAAAACTTGATACGTGATATTCATGACAGGTTTTAAATATTTGTAATGAATCGTTCTTGAAGCTAACTATTATCAAAATGAAGGCAAGTGTACTTATCAAACAGTAGTATAGCTTTAGCAAGACCGGATTATTGAATCCAAAGGAACTAAAAGTACTAGTGTCAACTTTCTTTTTATTATCTAGCCTAAAAAATAAAAGGGTTTTGTTTGTCTAACAAATTAATTAAACTAAGAAATCACAGAAAAGAAATTTGGGGAAAATACTTTTTGGAAAATTCAATTGATTAAGACAATACCTAAGGAAAAATCCACCTAGACTTCACTTCTTATTTGACTCTGAATCGGATGATTTATTCATTCAACTTGTTCCGTAGAGATCCCTAAGTTATATTATTATCTCTCTCGAGATTAACAACGTCTAACCCTAGATTGAATAATTGAAATCTCTTTCTAATAAACGCCCTAGGGTTGCATTAACTCAATCTATGGATCCCCTTATTAGGTTTCACCCTAATCCGGTAAAATCTTGTCACCCTATCTCTAGGCGCACAACCAACTCCGCTTAATTATGACAAATTTACTCTTAGACAGGGTCTATTCCTCCTCTGAATAAGAGCTTAAATTGAATCAATATCCTGAAATATCGAAACAAGAATTAAGAACACATAATTAAGAACAAGTCAAATATTTATCATACAATTCAGATAATAATAACAAGATACGTCTTAGGTTTCATTCCCCTTAGGTATTTAGGGGTTTTAGTTCATACTAATGAAAGAACACATCTCAAAAGAATAAAAATAACAAAATATAAGAAAACCTAAAACTCCTGAGGGAATCTGAAGGGAGATCTTCAGTGTCGATGGTGAATTCAGCTTTTGAGATGGATCAATCGACTTTCCTTGAGAAATTCCTTGCTTCCTCTCGTCTGTCCCCCCTTTTCCTCCTCCTCTAGCATGTATTTATAGGCTTTGGAATGCCTCAAAGCCCTCAAAAGTGGCTTTTTTCGAATAGGAATCTGCTTGGGCTCGACAGGGACATGCCCGTGTGCGATTACTTCAGGCTGTGGTCAAGCCTGTTAAATAGGCACGGGTGAGTTGTCTACCCGTGTGAGTCGTGCTTCAATTCTACCAAATTGACATGGCCGTGTGGTCTACCTATGTGAGGAAGTACAGGCCGTGTTGATTTCGTACGTTGGCCCATTTTCTCCGTTTTTGGTCTGTTTCTCGTTCCTTTCACTCTCCTATGCTCACCTAAGTATAAAACATGAAATTAAGGTATTAGGAGCATCGAATTCACAAAATTTAAGGAAAAATCATTCATAAAATGTGCTAAGCATGGGATAGAAATATGTATAAATTACGGTTTATCCCCTGCACTTAATACTACACATGCGACCTAGCTACCTGGTACACGTTGTAGCCTGCACTTAGTACTACACACATGACCTAAAACCATTTTAAACTCATAGTAGCCTGCACATATTACCACCCTTATAACTGAAGTGATCTGGTTCGCATAGTAGCCTGCACTTAGTACTACATATGCGACCAACAATCCGGTACATGTAGTAGCCTGCACTTAGTCCTACATATGTGTTCTCACAATGGATCATTCGTATCATTTCTATTCCAAAGGTCCAACCGGGAAATTCCCCACCTTTCAGCATTTGACCAATTAATCCATAATCAATTTCAATTCATAATTTACATCAAGTGATCATTCTATAGGCAGCCACATCTCATATAATAACGAAATATAATAACATAAAAAGAATCGATATAATATTTACGTACAAACTTACCTTCCTTTTCACTCTTTCACAAGCTATCCAACTTAATAGAACATCATGTTATATCAAATTCTCAATATATCCAGCTATTATATAGCAAGCCATCAATGATTGAACCATCAAACATTTCATGTGCTACTAGTCAGACATCATTGTTCTAAAAAATTTTATATACCATTCTTTCATCACTTTTCAATATATTAAATCATGCCATTTGTGCAATAATAATATAGAACTTTCAATTCAAATATAGCATTCCATTATTATTAACACAAGAACTTACCTCGACACCAAAATAGCAAAAAGGAACATAACCGTTGATTTTCCATTTTTCACCCGATCTAGGTCCAATCCTCATTTTCCTTGATCTATAATATCACTTTTAGTCCAATTATTAGTCATATTATTTAATTTGATCCAAAAATCACATTTTTGCAAAATTATATTTTTGCCCCTAAAATTTATCAAAATTACACTTTTTCCCCTAGGCTCGTAAAGTGATTTTTATTCAATTTTCTCACTCTATAGCCTAGCCGAACCATTTTCATAACTATAGAAAACTAAAATTCTCATCAAAACACCATTTATACCATTTTTATAACTTTTACAAAATGGTCCTTTCGGACGTATTCATCGAAAATCGCTTAGTAAAAGTCATTTCTTTAACACCCAACCCTCATTTTCTACCATTAGACATCAAATACATGCATGTCACACATGTTTCAATTTTAAAACATGAACCCTAGCTCAAATTAATGGTAGAAATATATAGATCTTGTTACGGGGATTGTAAAAAAGTAAAAATCATTAAAAATGGGGCTCGAACGGACTTACAATCGAACTTGGAAGCTTGAAAAACCCTAGCCATGGTTTCTCCATGCAAGTTTCGGCCAAGAAGTTGAAGATGGACAAAAATTGGCTTTTAATTTTATTTTTAATTCATTTTAATAACTAAATAACCAAAATGCCCTTAATGAAAAACTTTGGAAACATGCCTAACCATGTCCATTTTTGTCCACCAACTTAACCAATGTTCTAATTAGCATATAAGGACCTCCAATTTAAAATTTCATAACAATTGGACACCTCTAGCATGTAGAACTCAACTTTTGCACTTTTACGATTTAGTCCTTTTGACTAAATTAAGTGCCCAAATGTCAAAATTTTCAATCGAAATTTTCAGAAAATCATTCCGTGAAATTTTAGACCATAAAAATATAATAAAAATAAATTTTTTCTCATTAGATTTGCGGTCTGAAACCACTGTTCCGACTAGACCCAAAATTGGGATGTTATACTAAGCATTATGTGCTTACGTAATTTCTTTCCTATGTTTTATATATTACCGGAAGCTCGATCGATTTGGAACCTTGTCAGAGATCTATCACACTATCCAGCCTAAATATCGGTAGTTTTTGAATGCTTTGACCAAGGTTATAACGGCATGTATAGGTGGACTTGTAATGGTAGTTAATTGAATGATTTGTTGATGTTTTGGAATGTATAAGCTATTTTAGTTGACGTCACTTGATGCATTGCTAGTTTGTGTCATTGTGACTATATCATGTTGTATGTTCTGAATGGCTCAAATGGCATGTTTTTGTGTTGGAATGGTAATGGTCAAATTGAGGCATGTTTGGTAAGTTTTGGAGATAGTAGTTGACAAATGAAAAATGGTAAAATATACATGTTTAGGTAAGTTTTAATGTTGGCATTTTTGGTGCCTTGAATGGCATATTAGTTAGTTGATTTAAAACTTTTGAATTGATCATTACATGTATGTTTTGATAGGCTTTTGATGTCTTGATTATATGCGCAAAAGGCCTAAAAGTGTATACATGATTTGGTGTTAGAAATGGCTTGATTTTGGGAAAATTTATGTCCACACATCTAAGACAGGGGCTTGTGACTTAGCCATGTGTGCCACATGCCTGGTGACACGGTCGTGTGTCCCTTGTAGGTTCCTTTGCATGCAAGTCAGCCTATTACATGACCTAGCACATGGCCTGGCACAAGGGCCTGTGAGAAAATTTTGAGAGTTATACGGACTGGCACATGGGCATGTGACACAATCGTGTGACCCTACTTAGAGAGTTACATGGGTAAAGACACAGGCTAGGATACGGTCGTGTGTCCCTAGTTCAAAGGTTACACGACTTGAGACATGGGCATGTGTCTCAATCACGTGAGGCACACGACCGTGTGACCCCTGTAGTCAAAATTTTTTAACTTTTTGTTAAGCTTTCCAAACGATTTCAAATTGGTCTCGAATTGTTCCTAAGGAGTATTTAGGGCCTCGAAGGCCAGATTTAAGGATGAGATGTATGTGAATCAATGTTTTATATTGTGTTTTTGATAATGTTTGAATGTATGTTTTAATGTTCCATCTGTATGGTAATGCTCCGTAACTCTAATCTATTGACGGATACGGGTTAGGGTTACATTTTATGGTATTAGAGCTATGGTTTAGTCAGTTCTCAGACTGAACGTAGCGTGTAAGGAGTCTAGAAATACATGTCATTATATAATCTACGATAGTGTGATAACTCCTAACTCAAATTGAACCATGTTTTCGTATAGATAAAATGCCATCCATCCAAATTGGTTCAATTAAATATAAAGTAATGCGCAAGCCTCCATTCATGGGGCAGAGTCTAGCGGTTGTAGGCCCATATCTAAGGGTCGGGGAGGAGAGGCTAAAGAAGCCTTCTTCCAGATGATGTCTGAATAGTTTTCAGAGTTCGTGTGAACAAACCCAATGGCTCAATGACCTCTATCCCTACCTATACCCCTACCAGTCCCCGTAGTTCCTCAGGGTTTGAACCAGTGAGAGTAAACAAGCCTCCAGTTAATAAAATCTGAAAGTATGGGGCTGAAGAGCTTCAGGTATAGCTGGAGATGATCTAGAGAGATTCGAGTTCTGGTTAGAAAATACGGTGAGAGTATTTGACGAATTATCGTGTACTCTAGTGGAATGTTTGAAATTTGATTTTTCTTTGTTGAAAGACTCGGCTTATCAATGGTGGAACACTTTGGTTATGCTTGTACCGAGAGATCAAATAAACTGGGAATTCTTTCAGATAGAATTTAGAAAGAAATATGTGAGTTAGAGATTCTTAGATAAGAAATGTAAAGAGTTCCTTGAATTGAAGCAAAGTCATATGTGAGTATCGGAGTTTGAGAGGGAATTTGTACAACTCAGTAAATATGCTTGGGAATGTATACTGACAAGGGTTGCTTTGTGCACTTGATTTGAAGATGGCCTAAATGAATATATCAAGCTGTTAGTCAGGATTTTAAAGTTAAAAGAATTCGTGGTTTTAGTTGACAAAGGGCACAAGGCCGAGGAACTTAGCAAAGCAAAAAGAAAAGTCGTTTCTGAGGCTTGTAACTTAGGAAAAAGGACTATAGGAAAATAATTCTTATCACCATCGAAGAAATCAAAAGAATATCAAAGTCGTTCATCAGCTTTAGTGGGTTATTCTGGAAAAGATAGAGGAAAACAACATTTGAGCTCAAAACTTCATGCTACATCTATAGTGAACGTCGGCAGTGTCAGAAACAATAACCCTGAATGGCAACAGTGTAATAGACGACATTTTAGTGAGTACAAACTAAAAGATGGGTTGTGTTTCAAATATGGTTCTTATGAGCATTATCTCAGAGATTGCCCTAAATGGTACGATAAAGAAAAAGGTTAGACTACTCGACCGAGTAACACAAATGCGAGAAAGAGACCACCCCAGAATATTGGAAATGTGGGTAACAATCGTAGGGGGATGAAAGGCTTTGCTGTGAGATCTAAGGCGCGAGCACCATCAAAAGCTTACGTGATTTGTGCTCGAAATAAAGCTTCAGCGCCTGATGTGATCACCGATACATTTTCTATCTTTGATACTAATGTTATTGCTTTGATGACCCAAGGTTAACGCACTCTCTTATGTATGCACAACTGTAATGTCAGATAAGAAAATACTTTTTGATTCTACTGAGTTTGTGGTTAAAGTAACGAGCCCTTTAGGTCAATATGTGTTAGTTGATAATGTCTGTAAGAACTGTCCTTTGATGATTCGGGTTGCAAGTTTGATGTAATTTTGGCTATGGACTACTTAACTCTGCATGATGCTATTGTGAACTGTAGACGGAAACATATTGTATTAAAATGTCAAAACAGTGAAAAGCTTTAAGTTGAATCAGATAGATTGGATAGTGCATCTAATGTTATTTTAGCCATGTCTGCACAGAAGTATGTTAGAAATGGTTGTGAAGTGTATCTCGCTTATATATTTCATTCTAGGGTTTTAGAATTGAAGTTAAAATTAGTTCCAATCATATGTAAGTTTACAGATGTTTTTCTAGAAGAATTACCAGGGTTACTATCGACTAGAGAGGTTGAGTTTGCTATTGAATTGATGCTGGGAACATCTCTCATATTGATAGCTCCGTATATAATGGCACCTAAACAATTGAAAAAGTTAAAAGCACAATTGCAAGATTTGACAGATAGGGGCTTTGCTCGGCCCAACTTTTCTCCTTGGGGTGCTCTTGTGTTGTTTGTTAAGAAAAAGGATAGATCAATGCGATTATGTATCAACTACTGATAGCTCAAAAAAGTTACGATCAAGAATAAGTACCCATTCTCACATATCAATGATTTGTTTGACCCGCTAAAAGGTGTGACGACATTCTCAAAGATTGATCTTCGTTTGGTTATTATCAGTTACAGGTTAAAGACTTTGATGTACCGAAAACTGCGTTTAGAACCAGGTACGGACTTATGAGTTCTTGTGATGCCATTTGGTTTGACTAATGCACCTGTTGTGTTTATGGACTTGATGAATAGAATTTTCAGACCGTATTTAGATAGATTTGTTGTTGTATCCATTGATGGATAAGACAGAGCATGCCTAGCATTTGAGAATTGTTTTGCAAAGCTTACGCGAAAAATAACTATTAGCTAAGTTCAGTAAATGTAAGTTCTAGCTACGAGAAGTTAAATTTTTGATACGTGGTATCGACAGATGATATTAGGGTTGATCCGAGTAAAATCTAAGCTGTGTTGGACTGGAAAACTCTGAGAAATTTATCTGAAGTCAGAAGTTTTCTAGGTTTAGCCGAATATTTCGTCAAGGGATTTTCAATGATTGCTACGTCATTGACGGAACTATTCCGAAAACATGTTAAGTTCGAATAGTCTGAGAAATGTCCAAGAAGTTTTAATCAGTTGAATGCTTTGTTAACTGAGGCACCTATGTTAATTCAGCCAGAGTCTGGTAAAGAATTTTTAATTTATAGTGATGCTTCATTGAATGGTTTGGGTTGTGTTTTGATGCAATAGGGCAAAGTGATAGTGTATGCATCTCGACAGCTGAAACTGCATGAAAAGAATTATCCAACACACTATTTAGAGCTTGTAACTATTTTATTTGCTCTAAAGATTTGGCAAAACCATTTGTACGGGGAAAAATGTCACATCTTCACGGATCACAAAAGCCTGAAATATTTGATGTCACAAAAACCCTTGAACATGAGACAGCACAAATAGCTCGAATTGTTGAAAGATTATTATTTGATTATCAAATATCATCTGGGAAAGGCTAATGTCATTGTTGATGCACTGAGTAGAAAGTCTATGTTTGCTTTGCAAGCTTTGAACACACGATTAACGTTGATTGATGACGATTCAATTGTGGCTTAATTAGAAGTTAGACTAACATTTCTACAACTGATTTACGAAGCTCAGAAATGTAATGAAAATTTGATCGCTAAATGGAAACAGATAGAGTCGATATCTGATTCAAATTTTCATGTTGGTTTCGATGATAGTTTGTATTTCAAAGATAGAATTTGTGTTCCAAGAAATTCTAACCTCATTCAGAAAATTTTATAAGAAGCTCACAGTAGTAGCTTGTCAATTCATTCTAATACCAATAAAATGTATGACATTTTGAAAACAGATATACTGGTGGCTAGGTATGAAACGAGAGATTTTAGAGTTTGTATCGAAGTGTTTGGTTTGTCAACAAGTTAAAGTCGAGCATCAGGTACCTTCTGGTTTGTTACAACCTGTGATGATTTCAGAGTGGAAATAGGAACGTGTTACGATGGATTTCATATCGGGATTGCCTCTATCTCCGAGAAAGAATGATTTTGTGTAGGTCATTGTATATCAATTGACGAAATCCACACATTTCATTCCAGTGCGTAGAATTTTTTACTTGAGAGATTGGTAGAGTTGTATGTTGTCGAGATTGTTAGATTGCACAGTATGCTAATTTCTATTATCTCTGATAGATATCTACGGTTTACGTCTTGATTTTGGAGCAAGCTACATAAAGCTCTTGGTACTCGATTCCATTTTAGCGCAACATTTCATCCACAGACCGATGGTCAGTCTGAGCGAGTAATTCAGATACTCAAAGATATGCTTCAATGTTGTGTTTTACAGATTAAAGGTAACTGGGAGAGATTTCTACCAATAGTTGTATTTTCATACAATAACAGTTATCAAGCAAGTATTAAAATGGCACCGTACGAAGCTTTGTATGGTCGAAAGTGTCGAACTCCATTATACTAGACTGAGCTCAGTGGGAAAAAAGGTATTCGGTGTTATTTTGATTCAAGAAACCAAAGAAAAAATCAAAGTGATACATGATAGTTTGAAAATGACTTCGGATCGACAGAAATCTTACGCAAATTTGAAAAGAAAAGACATTGAATTTTCAGTTGACGACAAAGTATTTTTGAAAGTATCACCTTGGAAGAAAGTCCTTCGATTTGGCCAGAAAAGAAAGCTTAATCCACAGTTTATCGAGCCATACGAGATCATTGAGAGAATTGGACCAGTAGCTTACAGATTGGCTTTACCGTCAAAGTAAGAAAAAATTCATAATATCTTCTATGTATCAATGTTACGACGGCATCGATCAAATCCTTCACATGTAATATCCATAGTTGATGTTGAGATTCAGCCCGATATGACGTACTGTAAAGAACCGATCAGAATTCTAGCTCAAGATGTTAAAGAGTTCAGAAATAATAGTATAGCTTTAGTTAAATTTCTCTAGCAACATCACAAAATAGAAAAAGCTACCTAGAAACTGGAAGAAGCTATGAAAGTGTAATACCCAAACTTATTTTCTGGTAAGATTTTCGGGGACGAAAATTCCTTTAGGAGGAGAGTTGTGACATCCCATTTTTAATGAAATTAGAACAATAATTTTGGGACCACAAATACGATTAGTATATTATTTTTTTTATTATTTTAATGTCAATGGGACATTAGTAAAGTCGTATTAAAATTTCGCTAAGAAATTTTGACGTTTGCATTATTAAAAAGGACTAAATCATAAAGAGTGTAAAAGTAGAGTTCTATTAGCTAAAAGCGTCAAATGACAATGAAACTTTAAAGTGAGTGGACTTAGATGGTAATTAGACCATTTGAATAGTTAGTGCATATTCATGGGAAGGTTTTATTGAAATTATGATAGTTTTTAAAGGGGAAAATAGTAAATTGGTAATTAAACTGAAAGTAAACAAAAGAAAATATGAACATCTTCTTCCTCATTTCTTGCTCACCACTGAAAATCACCATTAGAGAAGGGTTAGGACATTCAGCCAAGCTCTTCTTTTGCACGTAAGTGATTTTGAGCCCGTTTTTAATGATTTCTATGTTTTTGAAGCCATTTTGCTTAATCTAGCTAGCCAGGGGATCAATTCGTAAAACTGTTAAAGATTGAGGGTTATGTCATGCATGATTTTGTATGATTCTTGATGTTTAATGATAGATTACTAGACCTTGATGATAAATAAACAAGTTTTGTAAAGTGAATTTTAATGAAAATTGCATTTAGGGACTTGTTTGTAAAAATAGTAAAAGTTCATGTTAAATTTATGCAATGATGATTGTTATGGGTTGGTTTAAGTCCCTGGATAAATCGATTAGCTTGAGAAGAGGATTAAAATGCTTAATTTAAATTTATGAACTTAAGGACTAAATTGTGAAAAGTTAAAATGTTAGAGGAAAATGGTAATTTTGCATAAAATATGAAATGTGGACTAAATTGAATACTAGGGTTATTAAATGGATTGAATTTGTGTATTTAAATATCAACATACCATGAACCAAAAACTCTAGCATACTTGCTTAGTTCACCATTATAATCAATCAAATCAAGCATAAAAAATCACTTGATTCTCACTTACCAACACTTAGCAAAAATTGAATCTCTTAAACATATATCTATAATCTTGCAAAATTAACCAATCAAAACTCAATTAAATATTTGCAATCAGTAATTAATCATCCAATTAAGCATAAGTGAGGGTCAGTTTACCAAATTGCCCTTTAACAACACTCACCACACAACTAACTTAACCACAACCAAGTGATCAACCAAGCAAATCCAAGCTTCAATTTTGATTAGATCGATCCTTTTCAAGATTCAGAGCTTCAACAGAGATAAAATAGATATTACCACCTTTCAAAAGATATAATAAACACAAATTTTCATCAACTAGGCTACACAAAATTCTCACTCAAAGTTACTTTACAGGATTTGTATGATCAAGTCGAAAACTCGATTCCTCATAGAATCGATCACTCCAGCCCTCCTAATCACTTCCAAACATCAATACTACACCAAATAAACATATATTAAGCATCAATTTCACATTTAAATCAATTTTACAAAAATCTGGAATATCGTTCATGAAGATGATGAAATTCGAATTTCTTTAAATTAACTTACAAAACAAGTTTAATCTTGATATATTAGATAAAAAAACCTTCTAATAAATCTATTTTCAGTTGAAACATCCATTGATTTGAGGATTTCCTCTCAAAATTCAAGATCTGCCATTAAAGCACCTTAAGTTTTTGAAAAAGATGACATTGATAAAAAAAATCATGTAATTATCACCCAAATCATGTAAATATGCCTCTGATCATCATAAAAGTAAGTTTAGAAATAATAATTACCTTTGATTCGTTCTAAATCCTTTGATTGAAAATCTTAAGTCAAGAATCTTGAGAAATTTTAGAATATTTTTTGCTACTTCTGTGAATAATTTCTGGTGAAAAGAGAGAGTATTTTGAGAAAAAAATTTGTTGAATCATGATAAATCTTTAAAACCATGCAAAGAAAATAAATTTTATAGCTCTCTAATCTAATGTAAATGGTGTGAAAAGTAGGCTAGATGTATTGTGTTTAAAACTGAAACAACTAACCAGAAATTTAAAAATTGGGAAATTTTCCCAATGGCCACTCCCACATTTCCCTTATTTTACCAATTGATCTTTTCTCTCTAAAATTCTGGATTTAAAGGTTTATATGCCAAATAAATACTCCAAAATTTTCCTTATTTTATAATTAAATCAAATTTATTTAATATTTAAATTTAACTCAAATTAACCCCCAATAAAAATTATTTTAAAATTATTTTTGACCTAAATTAATTATTTTCACTAATAACTATTTAATTAATTTTTAAATTAATTTTTCAAAAATATTTTTATTTTTTCAGATTATTGTTTAATCGATTTTAGATAAAATTGACCTCCTAAATTAAATTAAAAATTACTATTAACCTAATAAATTCCTAGATTCACGCTTGGAACCCGAAAAATAAACCCAAAACTACTAGACCCAATTTAGGGATATTACACAAAGCCTAAGTATTTTTGTTGCCAAAATTTTCCAACTTAAACATGATAGGTTTTCTGAGCAGACAATGCCAAACACCAGTTCCAACTAGTCCTTGGCATTGGTTAAAAACTGCCTCAACAGATACGTCCATCATATATACCAAATAAGCTAAAATGTGTGGCATGATTTCTACCTTCGCTTATCAATATTAGTTTTGCAACTCATTGTATTAACTTTGTAACAGCCCGTTTATAATGTAACCGAAACAGTGGTTTTGAGACCACAAATCTAACAAGTAAATATTAATTTTATTATTATAATGTCTATGGTATATTAGTAATTTCAAAAAAAATTTGTTAAGAAATTTTGACGTTTGCATGCTTAATTTTGTGAAAAGGACTAAATTGAAAAAGGTGCAAAAGTGGAGTTCTAGTAGCTAAAGGTGTTAAATAGCTATGGAACTTTAAAATGAAAGGACTTAAATGGTAATTAGACCATTCATAAGGTTAGTGGATGTATATCGCAATGTACTAATGAATTTTGGTGTTAAATAAAGGTTAAATTTGTAAATTAATAAATTAACTTAAAACAAAATAATGTAAATAAGGTATTATCTTCCTAAAGACTATTCTTCACCAAAAATAAAGAAGAAAATCTCCATTTTTAACACCTTAAGGATTCGACTATCAATGTTCTTGCATATGATTATTTTTTAGATTAGCTTTTAATGATTTTTATGTTTTGGGGATCATTGTAGCTTAATCTAGCTAGTCCAAGGACTAATTTTCAAAATTGTTAAATGTTTAGAGTTTTTCCATGAATGTTCTTACATGATTTTTTTAAGTTTAATGGAAGAATATGAATCTTTGTTGTTAAATAAACAAGTTTTGTAAAGTTATTTTTAATGAAAGTATCATTTAGGTATTTATTTGTAAAAGTAGTAGAATATCATGGTTAAATTGTTGATACGAACTCACTTCGGTGATGATCTGAGTCGTTTGATGCCCGATCATTAAAATAGAGAAATATCATTCTTAAACAGAGTATTGGTCGAATTCGGCTAAGTAAGGCTTTAAACAAAAGGGGTATGTGATAGTTTAAGATAATTAAGGGATATGGTTTGGTTTAACAAAGAAACTCGAGTGGTTTGAAAAATTGTAATGTGGATGGTTCGAATGGCTTTAAGCTCAAGAAAGAACTAGTACTAAAATAGAGTACTAACCCAAATCTTATAGGACACTTAAAGCTGGATAGAAAGATAGATAAACCGTGACCCACTGTCTATATGGAGATAGGAACCAGTCAGTATAAAGCTAAACGCCACACTCTATTTAGGAGTGATAAGTTCAGAAAGAAATAGGATGACGCCACTAGCTAACTAGATAAGTCATGCTGAGTCTAAACGAAATAGGAGAGTTGAAAACTCACAAAATGTTATAAACATTAATCAAAAATATCAAATTTTTTCTACAATCTATTTATAAGCACTATTATGACTATTCAAATGCCTATTTGTAACCTTTCACCTTTAGCAATTAACTAAGGTTTTAACAAGCTTTAATTTTGTTTTTAAGTCATGTAGGGAAGCCAATAGTCATGTCCCTTCACTTGATTCTGGTGTAGATGAAAAGACATGTCTCTTCAGTTTATAATTGACTTAATGAACCCTTAATGTGCTGTTTGGTGTCCCTTCATCTCCCTTAAACTGAATGTCAAAAGACTTGTGGATTCATCTCATTAATTGCACCATAACTAGCTTTGAGTGCATGAAACTGATCAGACTTGAAGAGTCACTCTTAGTCTATTTGAACAGTGACCATAATGAGTTTTGAAGGCTTGAAAAACATCCAAAACTTGAAGAGACAATTAGTCATATGAACAGTCACCTACAAGGTAGATAAATAAGCATTAAAGACACTCATAAGAATCAGCACACTATAAACACTCATACACAAATTTATTAATGAACACGTAGCTCAAATCACCTTATTTAAAATGAAAATAAACACACTTTAATTTATGTAGTAAAAAGTAACAGCCAATTTAAATAACATATTTGTATAAACAAACTCAAATATATTTAACAACTAAGATGCTTAAATGCATGGTTAAATGTAAACTAAATGAACAAATGAGTTACTTAATGCATGACTTAATTTAATGATGAAAACTTAACTAACATGGGAGTTACATAATGCATGCCATAATTTATGATGCAAACTTAACTTACATGAAAGTTACATAATGCATGACTTTATTAAATGCAGAACACATATTAATGCTGTTCAAACTATGGCATAATTAAAGACACAAACTAAAATAACTAAAGTAACTAAAATAAATGAATCAAAGTCCTTATTTTCCAACAGCCAAATTAACAAGCTGAAATTAAAAACTTCATTTTGCACTTGTGCCCCTCAAGTTTATCCCAATTGATGTATGCACACCCAAGGCATCCTCAAATGCAAATCAAGATCTAATCGAGCTTCCAAAAGTCCCCATGACTCGAGCTCGTACTAAGCAACTTCAAGAAGCTTTATTAGCTTTATTGATGCACATTTAGGAAGAGAACAAGGCCCATGACGCTGGAGAAGCTACGAACAACTCTTTGATGACTCATTGCACTCTCTTGCAATCCGATTTCAGCTCCTCTCCAGCTCTCCAAGCTCAACTCAACTCCAATCAGCTCACTTGAGCTCGTTTTAGCTTCTTTCCAGCTCATTTCTTTTCCATTTCAATAAACTAAGTTTTAACTTTGTTTTTAATTTAATTTTCTACAGCTCATGCCCGAATTCCTTAGCTTAAATTAGCTCATTATTTGTTTTTGATTATTTGAGCTAGCCAAATTTAATATGCTAGTTGAATTTTAATTAATGTGTTCGAATTGAGTTAATGTCATTTAAGTTGTCTAGTTGCTATTTAAAATTATGATTATATGAATAATTATATTTTATTTAATTATGTGTTTATTTCTTTGTAGGTTCAGCCGAATGTGGAGGTACATTAATGGCTAGGTGCATGTACGGGTTTGTTTAATGAATAAGAAGATTCATGCATGGTTTGGTTCAATGCTTGGAGGAATTATGTTCATGTACATGGAAGATTAATTACATGTATTGGATTGGAAGATACATCCACTTTGGACGGCACCCATGCATGAATGGAGAGCAATTAATGCAAGTTCATGTACGGCCAGATTCAAGCTCCCTTCCAAGTTCCATGAATAGCCGAATGTATGTGGGAGAACCTTTGGAGTTTCTATGCACCTATTCGGCCAAGAGACACCTCTTGGAAGCTATATGCATCCCATGGCCGAACCTAGACAATCTATTTAGCTTCCAAGGCTTCACATTCATTCAAGGAGTTTTGCTTATACATGAAGCTGTCTAATACATTCCCCTTAGCCGAATCAAGACTTAGCTAATTAATGTTTTCATTCTAGAACATTCTAGTTAGTTCATAGCCGAATTTACTTAGTCTTTAAGCTAGCTAATTTGTTCATTCGGGTACACATGTTAAACTATAAATAGTTTACCCATTTCTTTATAAAAAGACTTTTGCCAATTTGTTTAATGAAACTCTGTTTCTGTGAGGTTGCTTCCTCTCATATCTCGTACAAGTTTCGAAAGACTTATCTAGTGTGCTAGTGGCGTCTATCGACCTTGTTTGAACTTATCACCATTCTTGGTGTGGCGTTCACCTATCTTCTATTCCATCTATTCACCTTAACAATATAGGAACCGGGGTGACACTTTTTAATGTTGAATCATTCCTGATGTTAAGTTTGTTAATCTATTTCCATCTTTAGAATTTATTTCTTTTTTTATCACCCAAAACCGAACCACCTATCCAACATCCATCTTTGTTTCCCTTAGCCGAACCTATCACTGTTCTTACCCTTATTGCCCCTATTTGAAACCCTTTCACTTAATCAAACCTATCCATTCACTTCTACTTCCAAGACCAAGGCACGAACGACTCTTCTTGTCTATGATCGGGCAACTACGTAAATTTGACTCCATCACCCGAGCCAGATCACATTATTTGGTATCAGAGCTTGTAAAACGAGAGGCACCGACGTTCGAATCAAAACCAAAATAGGCTCGTTGAAAAAAAAATTGAATTAAAAAAATTTAGTTGTATTTTTTTTCGTTTCTCCCTATTGTAATAGTGCTATCTTGAAGTATTCAAAAAAAAAAGAAATACGAAATTTAAAAAAAAAGAAGAGAAATACGAAATTTATAAAAAATAAAATAAAAAATGAAGTGATCAAGTTCTTCTCTACTGTTACTATCTTTGTTCCAATCGTCAAGAGTTCATTTCATTAGCTTTATACCCCCTTCTTTCCCAAAAACGCCACACTATATTAAAAATTTTCTTTTAGCCTACCCGTACACCCATACATTTTATCCCTTGTAACCATTTTGAAGCCGACCCCAAAGCACCAAGACGAGTCAACGAAACAAACTACGAGGTTACGAGAATAAGTTTGAGTGGTAAAAGGCTAGAGAGTGTGAGAGCATTCGAGTGTTGAAAAAGCCTAAACGATGAAAACACGAGTGGAGTGTTCATCAATTGTTTCTTTTCCAAGAGAATTAGTGAGGTTTGTGGTGAGGATTTTAACTATTCTTTTCATTTTAACATGGAGCATGCCAGAAAGCTTCTCGTTATCAAAAGAAGCCTTAGTATTCAAAATCCTGAAAATGAACAACAACGGGAGAATATCTTCCATTCCTAATGTCAAGTTCAAAGGAAAGTTTGTAGCTTGATCATCGATGGTGGAAGCTGTACCAACATGGCAAGTACTTTAATGGTGGAGAAACTAGGCTTGACCACCACCAAACATCTGAGTCCCTACAAACTCCAATGGCTCAATGATGGTGGCGAAATCAAGGTAACCAAACAAGTACTTGTTTCTTTTTCAATTGGTAAATACGAGGACGAGGCACTTTGTGATGCTGTTCCCATGCACGTGGGACATCTGTTGCTTGGGAGACCGTGGCAATACGATCGAAGAGTCACCCATGATGGGTATACCAATCGGTATACATTCAAATATCAAGGAAAGAATATCACTTTGGCTCCGTTGATGCTAAAGCAAGTTTTCAAGGATTAAATGAGAAGCAGTCTGTTGTAAACCATTCAAGAGAAAAAAGAAAAGAAAATGAAAAAGAAAAGAAAAATGAGAAAAAGAATGCAAAAATAGCAAAAGAAAAAAAGAACAAGTGAGAAAAGAAAAAGAAGAGCAAGAAAAAGAAATTAGAAGAAAAAAAGTTTGTTTGCAAAAAAAAAAGAAAAGTTCGAAAAGTGTTTCTGTCAAAACAAACCATTCTTGTACTCCTGTACAAGGAAAATCTTTTTAGCACTAACGAACTGTCCGAGGAATTGCCTTCCTTCTATTTTAAGCCTTTTGCAAGATTTCCAAGACGTTTTCCCGGGAGAAACTCCAAGTGTATTACCACCTCTTCGAGGAATTGAGCACCAAATCGATTTTGTGCCTAAAGCAGTAATTCTAAATCGACCTGCCTATAGAACGAATCCCGAAGAAACTAAAGAACTACAAAGGCAAGTCAACGAGTTGATGGAAAAGGGCTATATTTGAGAAAGCCTTAGCCCCTGTGCCGTACCAGTCCTCTTGGTGCCGAAAAAGGATGGTACATGGTGAATGTGTGTCGATTGTCATGCTATGAATAAAATCACTATCAAATATCAACATCTGATTCCTCGACTAGATGACATGTTAGATGAATTAAGTGGAGCTAAACTGTTTTCCAATATCGATTTAAAAAGCGAATATCACCAGATTCATATGCGAGAAGGCGACGAGTGGAAAACTGCCTTCAAAATGAAACATGGTTTGTATAAGTGGTTGGACATGCCATTTGGCTTAACCAACGCTCCTAGTACTTTTATGAGACTCATGAACCATGTGTTGAGATCCTTCATTGGTAAGTTTTGTGTTGTTTACTTCGATGATATCCTCATATATAGCAAGACTTTGGAAGATCATGTAATACATCTCAAGTCTGTTCTTGAAACATTACGTAAGGAAACTCTCTTTGCTAATATTAAGAAATGTACTTTCTGTTCTGATAAATTATTTTTCTTGGTTTTGTGGTTAGTGCACAAGGTTTGGAAGACTACTAAGAGAAAATAAAGGCAATTCAAGAGTGGCCGAGGCCTACATCCATTAGCCAAGTTCGAAGCTTCCATGGATTGGCAAGCTTTTATCGGTGTTTTGTGCCCAACTTCAACACATTGGCCGCACCCTTAACAAGCATGATCAAAAAGAACTCCGCGTTCCATTGGGGAGATGAGCAAGATAGGTCTTTTATTGAGATTAAAAATTGTGTTACTAATGCACCTTTACTTGCTTTGCCAGATTTTTCGAAGACCTTTGAACTTGAGTGTGATGCATCCGGTGTGGGAATTGGAGCTGTTTTAACCCAAGACGGATGACGCATTGTCTATTTTAGTGAGAAGCTTAGCGGAGCCCCACTCAATTATCCGGTCTACGATAAAGAAATGTATGCACTAGTACAGGCTCTTGAAACGTGGCAACACTATTTGTGGCCAAAAGAGTTTGTGATCCATTCCGACCATGAAGCCCTGAAACATATAAAAGGCCAAAACAAGTTGAACAAGAGGCACGCTAAGTGGGTCGAGTACCTTGAATCATTTCCCTATGTAGTTAAGTACAAGAAAGGTAAAGACAATATGGTAGTTGATGCTTTATCGCGGAGGTACACATTACTTTCTACTCTTGAATCAAAGCTGCTAGGGTTTTCTTTCTTAAAAGAATTGTATACTAACGATGCTGATTTTGGAGAGATCTATTTGCTTGTGAGCATGTTGCATTCGAGAAATTTTATAGGTTTGATGGGATTTTGTTCAAGGAAGGCAAGCTCTATGTTCCACAAAGTTCTATTCGAGACTTACTTGTGCAAGAAGCACATAGTGGAGGACTCATGGGACACTTTGGAGTTAACAAGACGTTAGCCACACTTAACGAACATTTTTATTGGCCTAGGATAAGGCGAGATGTGGAGTGGGTTTGCCAGCGATGTGTGGCGTGCAAATGAGAAAAATCCAAGATTCAACCTCATGGACTTTACACGCCATTGCCTATACCTGAAACTGGGTTTGCCCCGAACAAAAACGGGAAAGGATTCCATCTTTGTAGTTGTAGATCGATTTTCCAAAATGTCACTTTTTATTGCTTGTGTGAAAATTGATGATGCCATACACATTTCTAACCTTTTCTTTAGGGACATTGTTCGTTTACATGGAGTACCGTGAACTATCGTGTCAAATCGAGACTCGAAATTCCTTAGCCATTTTTGGAGGTCTCTATGGGGTAAACTCAGAACCAGATTATTATTTTCAACTATTTATCATCCTCAAACGGATGGACAAATTGAAGTCCTCAACCGAGTACTTTCTACCCTTCTGTAGGCTATCATTCGTAAGAATTTGAAATCATGGGAAGATTGTTTGCCCCATATTGAGTTTGCCTATAATAGACCAGTCCATACAACAACCAAACATTCACTTTTTGAAGTGGTCTATAAGTTTAATCCGATAACTCCTTTAGACCTAGTTCCTCTACCTAATAACCAATTGATTTATTCTTATGCTAGGAAAAAGGCCGATTTCGTGAAGAAGCTACATTAACAAGTGCGAGCTAATATAGAAGCGAGGACTAAGTCTTATGTGTAGCAAGCAAACAAGGGGTGAAAGAGAGTCATATTTGAACCCGGTGATTGGGTTTGGGTCTATATGTACAAGGAGTGATTTCCAGCCCAGCGATGTTCCAAGCTACTTCCCCGAGGAGATGGACCTTTCCAAGTGCTTGAACGCATTAATGAGAACTCATATAAACTAGACTTACCGGGTGAATACAATATAAATGCTAGTTTTAGCGTTTCAGATTTATCCCCTTTTGATGCAGATTCCGACTGGAGGACAAGTCGCTTTGAAGATGGAGGGAATGATGTATGCACGCCCAGGGCATCCTCAAATGAAAATCAAGATCTAATCAAGCTTCCAAAAGGCCCCATGACTCGAGCTCGTACTAAGCAACTTTAAGAAGCTTTATCAGCTTTATTAATGCGCATTTGGGAATAGAACAAGGCCCATGACATTGGAGAAGCTACGAACATCTCTTTGATGACTCATTGCACTCTCTTGCAATCCGATTTCACCTCCTCTCCAGCTCCCTAAGCTCAACTCAGCTCCAATCAGCTCACTTGAGCTCGTTTCAGCTCGTTTTAGCTCGTTTTAGCTTCTTTCCAGCTCATTTCTTTTCCATTTCAATAAACTAAGTTTTAACTTTGTTTTTAATTAAATTTGCTACAGCTCATGCCCGAATTCCCTATCTCAAATTAGTTCATTAGTTGTTTTTGATTATTTGAGCTAGCCAAATTTAATATGCTAGTTGAATTTTAATTAATGTGTCCGAATTTAGTTAATGTCATTTAAGTTGTCTAGTTGCTGTTTAAAATTATGATTATATGAATAATTATATTTTATTTAATTATTTGTTTATTTCTTTGTAGGTTCAGCCGAATGTGGAGGTACATTAATGGCTAGGTGCATGTACGGGTTTGTTCAATGAATGAGAAGATTCATGCATGGTTCGGTTCAATGCTTGGAGGAATTATGTTCATGTACATGGAAGATTAATTACATGCATTGGATTGGAAGATACATCCACTTTGGATGGCACCCATGCATGAATGGAGAACAATTAATGCAAGTTCATGTACGGCCAGATTTAAGCTCCCTTCCAAGTTCCATGAATAGCCGAATGTATGTGGGAGAACCTTTGGAGTTTCTATGTACCTATTCGGCCAAGAAACACCTCTTGGAAGCTACATGCATCCCATGGCCGAACCTAGACAACCATTTTGCTTCCAAGGCTTCACATTCATTCAAGGAGTTTTGCTTATACATGAAGCTGTCCAATTGTAACACCCCGTACCCGAGACCGTTGCCGGAGTCGAACACGAGGTGCTAACAGACTTAATTCATTTATTTTCACAGTCCATTTTAAAAATTTCCAGACAAGCTGGCTAACTGCGTCACTGTCACCTTAAAAATCATATCTTGAGTTCCAAAACTCGAAAACCAGTTTCGTAAATTTTACCTGAAACTAGACTCATATATCCATCTACAAATTGTTTTCTAGAATTTTTGGTCGAGCCAATTTGTACAGTTTATTTGTTAAAGTCTCCCCTGTTTTAGGGTTCGACTACTCTGACTTTCATGCATTACGACTTAGATATCTCCTTGTACAGGGCTTCAATACTTATACCGTTTGTTTCTAAAGAAACTAGACTCGAAAAGGAATCTGTACATATAGGGAATGACTTCTAATTATCTCTGGTTAATTTATAGTGAATTTCCAAAGTCGGAACAGGGGATCCAGAAATTGCTCTGGCCCTGTTTCACGAAAACTTAAGCATCTCATAAAATACGGCTCATATGATCGTTTTGTTACTTTCATATGAACATAGATTCATCAAGGTTAGATTACATAATTTATTCACTATTTAATTCCATTCTTACTATTTTTAGTGATTTTTCAAATCCACACCACTGCTGCTGTCAGCATCTGTTTTTAAGGTAAACTTTACCTATTTCATGGTTTTCCATGAATCAACTAGAATTTGTCATACAAAGCACCAAAATGATCATGATTAACCATTCCAATGGCTAATCGTTACCAAATATTTCCATACCTCTCAATGAACAACATACAGAACGATTATAATGCTATGCTCAAAGTATATATAAGCCATTTTCGCATGGCTATCCAAATTTATACAAAACCAAAGGGTACATGACCAACAACAAAAAGGGTAGTCCTATACATGCCATTTTCAGAGTTCAACCAAAAGTGTACCAAAAGGGCTTTGATAGTGTGGACGACTTCGACTTCGACAATCCCAAGTCCGATAGCTGACGAACCAAAATCTATAAAACAGAGATTCAAAGAACGGAGTAAGCATTTAATGCTTAGTAAGTTTTGAGCAATGAAATTAGGCACAACTGAAGTATAGCATTCATATAACTAAACGGATAATTTCATATACACATATTCTCAAAAATCAGTCCTACTTCACATTTCCAACCCTTATATTCACACATAAGGGATCAACTTAACCAAAGGCCGGAAACTCATTAATTGTCTGAGCGAATAATATTTAAAAGGAATCAACTACTCAATGCATATACGAAACGTACCTCATCGTTGGGATTTTACGAGCGTATTAATTGAAATTATTACAGCAAGATCGCTCATTCCCAAACCAAGTACCTTCGGAATTTAGCCGGATATAGCTACTTGCTCAAATGCCTTCGGGACTTAGCCCGGTTATAATAACTCGCACAAATGCCTTCGGGACTTAGCCCGGTTATAGTAACTCACACAAATGCCTTCGGGACTTAGCCCGGTTATAGTAACTCGCACAAATGCCTTCGGGACTTAGCCCGGATATAGTAACTCGCACAAATGCCTTCGGGCTTAGCCCGGAATTAGTCACTAGCACAAATGCCTTTGGGACTTAGCCCGGTTATCATCCGAATATCCATGCACATATCAATAAATCATGACACATCTATATTTCATTTTCATAACTAGAATTCAAACACAAGTCACTTATCAAGCATTATCATTTTTGGCTCAATAGTTACATACAAAGAGCATGATTTTGATTTACTTAAAACATGATCTAATCGAATCATAATCTAAGATCCATTACTCAAAAACTTACCTCGGATGTTGTCGAACGATTTCGGCGGCTATTCGGTCACTTTTTCCTTTCCCTTATCCAACTTTGGTCCTCTAAGCTCTTGAGCTAATTCAAACAAATTTAACTTATTAAAGTCTCATTATGCTAACTTATGGCCGAATATGACAAGGAGTTTGATAGGTCATATGGCCACCTTTAGCTCAAATACAAAATGGTCATACACATTTTTAATCACATTGAGCAATTTAATACAATTAATCTAACATTTCCTCATGTGCACCTTTATGACCGAATACACACATCATTAACCTAATATCAATTAACTAAGCACTTTAACAAATTCTCCTTGAGACGATTATCTAAGTCAAGATAGATTCATCATTATGCTCGCCTATAACCGAATACATGCAACACCAATCTATCTCATGTGGCCGAATATGCATGTCTATGTTGAGGCCAATTATATGCTTAATACTTCCTACAAATATGGTTACTTGTATTGACTACATACCATTTTGTTTCAAGTTCAAAACTCGGCTAATACACATATATACACTAGTAATCAAATACTAACATTTGCACTTCACCTTACTACCATTTTTCATCCAAATAACATGAATCAACAACCATATTTCTCTTCTACTTCCTACCATGGCCGAATGCATCAAGACACCATACCATTTCAATTTTGGTCATGGGTTAAACAAAGAACTTAATGTCTAACTCAAAAATGCTAAAAAGAAAATCCAAGAGTCATCAATCCACCATCACATGTATCATTACAAAGATTCACATTTAGCATGCAAATGACATCAACACAAATCCACCTTAGCCGAAACTTAACTCATCTTCATGCCTCATCACCACAACATCAAACACCAACCAAGAAGACAACACCCATGGCCGAATATCATCTCCATCACATAGCAAATATTTAAACCATGGGCTAGGTAGAACTCAAGCTAACAACTAAAAACATGCATGAATCTCATGGAACAACATCAAACAGACCTCCTCCTAAACACCAACCAACCGAACATGAAGCAAGAAAATCCTCTTCTTCTTCCTTCCTCAAGTCACGGCAATGGAGGAGTAGCCTAGCTCATTTTTTTTTCTTTTTCTCTTTCTCCTCCTACTAACCACTATTATTTTATTACCCATGCTCCTTATTTTATCATTCCTCCCATAAAACACTAACATAACATGTTTATGACATGTTTTACCCGTCACATTTTGTCCACCCTCATTGTTATGGCCGGCCACTACCAATTAAGTGGGGAAATTGACATGCAAGTCCACCCTTTTTAATTACATGCACTAATAGATCCTTATAGATTAACCTATCACATTTTACAAGTGTCACGCATAAGTCCTATTAACTAAATTCACATGCAATTAACTAAATCGAAGCTTAAAACTTTCACACATTCATATTCACATATTTTAGACAATAATTATCATATTCAAATAATTTGGTGACTCGGTTTAGCGGTCCCGAAACCGCTTTCCGACTAGGGTCACTTTAGGGCTGTCACACCAATACATTCACATCAGCCGAATCAAGACTTAGCTAATTAATGTTTTCATTCTAGAACATTCTAGTTAGTTCATAGCCGAATTTTCAGTCTTTAAGCTAGCTAATTTTTCCATTCGGCTACACATGTTAAACTATAAATAGTTTACCTATTTCTTTGTAAAAAGACTTTTGCCAATTTGTTTAATGAAACTCTGTTTCTGTGAGGTTGCTTCCTCTCATATCTCGTACAAGTTTTGAAAGACTTATCTAGTGTGCTAGTGGCGTCTATCGACCTTGTTTGAACTTATCACCATTCTTGGTGTGGCATTCACCTATCTTCTATTCCATCTATTCACCTTAACAATATAGGAACTGGGGTGACACTTTTTAGTGTTGAATCATTCCTGACGTTAAGTTCGTTAATCCATTTCCATCTTTTGAATTTATTTCTTTTTTTTTATCACCCAAAACTGAGCCACCTATCCAACATCCATCTTTGTTTCCCTTAGCCGAACCTATCACTATTCTTACCCTTATTGCCCTTATTTGAAACCCTTCCGCTTAATGAAACCTATCTATTCACTTCTACTTCCAAGACCGAGGCACGAATGACTCTTCTCATCTATGATCAGGCAACTACGTGAATTCGACTCCATCACCCGAGCCGAATCACATCACCAATCTTGGTGTCGACAAGTTGGGTTGTAACATCATACGACCGAATTCGCATCATACCCTCCCTCTTGAAGACAATTTGTCCTCAAATCGGGTCATTTGCTCGAAAAAAATTTCATTGTCACAAACCTAAAAAATACACAAGACTCGAAAAGGAAGCAAATTAGTTGCTTGCCTTCCTTCACGAAAATGAAAGAGGTTAATGACATCATGGATGATGAACTCGAAAGAACATGCTGAAATGTTATTCACAAATTTAACATATGAATAGATGCTGGGATCAAAAACAGAAATCAGTCTTACCTTTTTTTTCGATGGAAACAAACCGGATTCACAAAGTATTCGAAGGTTATAGTCTCAGAAATCAAAATTCCTTGGTCCAAATCCCTTGAACAATGATATGTTACAACATTCACTAGGATCAAAGACAAATTTTTTATTTACCATTTCAATTTGACTTGAAAATTTCATGACCGGCATCATGGAAGGAACATGAAGAAAGTGAAACTTGTAATCGTGCAAAGAATATGTGAATCCTTTTAACCATGTCATAGAACAATCTCCGGGATCAAAGGTTAGAATTTGTATTTGCATCTTATCACAATTCAACAACTTTATTTTCAGATTTAAAGACAAAACATCACACAAGCAAAAATTATTTACACATTCATTCAAACAAAATTTACGATGCTTGCTTTCTCTCATGGACGATCCAGAATAACAAACTCCAGGATTAAACACATGATTTTGATCATTCTTCCCAAAATACAGCAAGAATTCCTTTTTCATCAATAAACCACGTATGCTAAGCAAAGAGAAATTAAGCACAAATATACTCCAACAATCGAGCCTCTTAGATCTCATGTGAACAAACTTGCACAACCATGTAAATTTCGCACAACTTAGAGGATATTCAATAACATCACAAATAAACATATTAGGCATTTTATGTATCAACTTTTTATTACACGAGATCAGATGTTGTTTGTGCTGAATTAATCCTTCTTCAACAACAAACTTGCCAATGCCATTCTTAACAACAGAAAAATTCTTCAAACCATGATTCAAAATAAAATCTTCAATAATCAAATTATGATTTTCATCCAAATCAAGATGAAGAGCTTTTTCAGAAGCTAAGTTTTTGGCAAGCTCACCATTAATGTTGTAACAGCCCGATTTTGGGGCTAGTCAAAATAGTGGTCTGGGGACCACAAATCCAAAGTTAGAGAAATTATTTTATTATTATTTTGGAGTCATGACATGTTTATAATAGTACATAAAAATTTGGTGAGCTAATTTTTACATTTGTGAGCCCAATTTCGAAAAAGTACTAAATTGCATAAAGTGCAAAAGTTCTATTTTGATAGCTAAAGGTGTTATCTTATTAGAGAAGAAAAATTGAGGGATTTTAAAGGACAATTAAACCCCTAGAAATAGAGTGGCCGGCCATAGGATACATATGTGGTCAAAATTTTCAAAATTTGTTGGGTTAGGTGACCAATTTTGACTAAAATAGAAATAAAATAAAGAAGGATGATATCATCCCTTACTCATCTCTTTTCTCCACTGAAAATTAGCCATTGAAGGGGTTTTGAGAGCTTAAAATTTTAGCAACTTGAAGCACTCACAAGTAAGTGATTTCCATATCCTTTGTTGATGTTTTTTGTATTTTTGAGACCCTTGAAATATGAGCTTTCAAATTAGGGGTATATCTTGTAAAATGGTTGAAGGTCCAAGGTTTTGCCAAGAGAGCATTTAGGGTGTTTTCTGAAATTTTATGGAAGAATATGAGTCTTAGTTGTGTAATAGACAACTTTTGTGAAAAATGTTATCATGGCATCGTTGGCTAGTGTAAGAGATGTCCGGGACATGCATCGGCCACATTATGAGAGCCAGTGTAAGACCATGTCTGGGACATGACATCGGCATTGAGACGAAAGCTAGTGTAAGACATGTCTGGGACATGCATCGGCCTCGAGACATAAGCCAGTGTAAGACATGTCTAGGACATGCATCGGCTACATGATGATAGTCAGTGTAAGACCATGTCTGAGACATGGCATTGACTTGTGATCTAAGCCAGTGTAAAACCATGTCTAGGACGTGGCATCGGCACCTTACCCATGTTTGAGGCTTAATGAATATCCGGTAGTGTTCCAAAAGGTTCAACGGTGAACGTTATGTTCTTAAGCTAATGAGGAAAGTATAACCGTATTGTGAGTGGTACAGGTACCTAATTGGTACGTATGAGATATGAGCTCATTTAATAATATGTGACTAGTCTGGATGGTAATAAGTAAGTTATGCTTATTCCCACCTTGATATAATGAGCATGTGGATTATTGATAAAATGTTGTTGTGTACTTACTTATATGCAACTTACTAAGCTTTATGCTTACTTCCTTTCCTTTCCATTTCCTTTCAGTGCCACCTAACTAGCTCAAGGATCACTGAAAGTCAGAGATATTGATCACACTATCAACCGAAGCATTCGGTATAGTTGGATTTATATTTTTTAATATGGCATGTATAGGACTTAAACTTTGTTATTTTATGTCTTTGAGAATTGGCCAAATATGTTGGCTCAGGTTGGAAACCCTTTAATTTGTATTAAGCTTTGAATGATAGTTAATATTCATTTTGAGTTTATGAAAGATGCATTCTCATGGTTGAATGAATGTCTACTATGGCTGATTTAGTTATAGGAGTTATACTTGTTTCGATATTGGTTGGTATTTGTATGGAACTATATATGTAAGGGGGACAATGAGGCTTGGTAAATAGCCTTATATTGTCCATACGGGTAGACACACGGGCATGTGTCTAGGCCATGTGTGACACACGGTCTGCCCCATGGGCATGTAGTCCGGCCGTGTGTCCCTTACACGTAAAAATTTCAAATTAGTATGCATGGTAATAAACACACAGGTAGAGACACGGCCGTGTGTCTCAGCCGTGTAGAGGACACGGCCCAGCACACGGGTGTGTGCCTTGGCCGTGTGACATTATGAGCATGCTGACGTCAGAAATAGAATGTCCATGTTTTTGCACACAGGCTAGGACACGGGCGTGCCGTGGCTGTGTGTGGGACACGAGCCAATGACACGGACATGTGCTTGGCCGTGTGAAAACCCCTGTAGGTGTGAATTAGAAATTAATTCTACACTGGTGTGGGACACGGATGTGTCCCAGGGTGCTTAGGCCGTGTGAGCCACACAAGCCATCAGCACGACCATGTCGAAATGGTCACACGGGCGTGTGCCCTGTTTTAAAGGCAAATCTCTTAAGGTTGATTTAAGGACCCGGAATGGCTCCAAATAGCTTTCAATGATCGATTTGGGGTTCGTAGGCCTATAATAAGAAGTTTAAGGTAGATATAGATAAAGTTTTAAGTTTGAATTGAATCTCGGTGACTTGAGATTAGTTGTATGCATGAAATCAAGTTAGGTAATGCCCTGTACTCCTCCCCGGCATGGGTTACGAGTATAGGGTGTTACAAATATGCACAGGAAATTGTTGAGATGCAATTAACATAGAACCCGTACCGTGCTTACCTTTAATCACTGGTGGACTAGGGTCATTTTCATTCTTACTTTTCTTGATAAGTCAAAATCGCCTCTCGTCAGGAACATAATGATGCTATAATTTATCAATGGAATTTCGAGAAACCTAAAAAGAAGAAACAATACAAGAAGAATTCATAGGATGGTTAGTAAAAACACTCTTCGCTTTTTCTTATTCACTTTCTTCTTTTTCTTTCATTTTTTTGTCATCAACACTCGTTTCTTGCATACTCTTTTTTTTCTCTTCAATCTCAATCTTTTTGTCAACTTTCTTTTCTTTCTCACATTTTTTTCGCTCTCAATCTCTTTTTGCTCTCGTTCATTCTCTTTTCCTTTTTGCTTTCTTTTATTCTTTTATTATTTTTCAATTTTTTTCACATGTTTTTTCAATGTTATTACAAAATGAAGAAAATAAGGAAGAATCAAAATGAGAAACTTTTCGTTGAGAATAAGAGTAGGGATCTTTATACAAAAGACGATCTTCTCTTCGAGATTGTTTCTTCATGGATGAATATCTTGGAATATACATAGAATTGCTTGAACCTTCTCGTTTGTCACCATAATAGGCTTCAAACTCGAAACTTGAGTTATTTCAGCTTGAATTTCTCATTGAGTTAGAATCTCGATAGGAGTCTTTTCTCACATAGTCGTTGGACGTGGAACTCTTTGACGATCTCGTTTTTGTCCTTTGGCTTGAAGAAATTCTCTCCCGATGGTAGGAAAATAGAAGGAAATGCCTGCGCATCACATCTTTCATTTCAGACCAGGTTGATATTAGGCACTCTTCATTTCATCTTCGACTCGTGGTAAATTGATCCCACCAAGTCATGGCATAATCGGAGAAACTGTTTGCTGCAAGCCTCACCTTCTTGCTTTTCGAGTAGTCGTGGTACTTAAAAAACAATTCCACCTTCTTTTTCCATTCAAGGTATGCCTCCGAGTCGGATCGACCTTAAAACGGTGGAATGGTTAGCTTGTTACTCTTCAAATCACCATCAACATGTTCATGCTCTCAAAAGCCTCGATTTCTATGATCACGTTGCCTTTCGTTTTGATTGGATGCTTGGTATGATGGATTGAACCAACCACCAATAGCAACAACTCTTCTTTCGAAACTTAGAGACACTTTTATTTGAACCTCACTTCAAACCTCACTATTCACTCACAAAGAAAAATAATATGGCACTCCACTCCTATTTGCACTCTTTTACGGCATTTTCTACACTCGAATGCTCTACTAAATCTCGTGCCTCTTACTACTCATTTCGCTTCTCAAAGTTTGTAGAAGACTTGATTAAACTTATAAGCAAGCCTAGGGGTTAGCTTTAAAAAGGTTATGCAAATGTAATGATAAAATGGGTGTGGGTAGGCTGAAAAGAAAGATATTTGGTTATTAAGTGCGGCGTGAAAAGGTTGGATAATAGTAGAAGGGAATTTACTGATCGAGAATACAAAATGCAACTTTTCAACACTTTCTTTTTTTTTTATATCACTTCGAAATTCCTTCTTTTTTTCAATTACAAATGATAAATACAAATGGAATACTTTGATTCACGAATTTTTTTGAGCTTTTTTTTTTAATTTTCTTCAAACACTTACTCCAAAACTTCACGATCGTCCGTACTCCTCAATTTTCGCTAGCTCTGATACCAAATGATACGAACTCACTTCAGTGATGATTTGAGTTGTTTATTGCCTGATCATTAAAATGGAGAAGTATCGTTCTTGAACAGAGTATTGGTCGAATTCGGCTAAGTAAGGGTTTAAACAAAAAGGGGTATGTGATAGTTTAAGATAATTAAGGGATATAGTTTAGTTTAACAAAAGAACTCGAGTAGTTTGAAAAATGGTAATATGGATGGTTCGAATGGCTTTAAGTTCAAGAAAAAACTAGTACTAAAATAGAGTACTAACCCAGATCTTATAGGACACTTAAAGGTGGATAGAAAGATAGATAAACCATGACCCACTATCTATATGGAGATAGGAACCAGTCAGTATAAAGCTGAACGCCACACTCTGTTTAGAAGTGATAAGTTCGGAAAGAAACAGGATGACACCACTAGCAAACTAGATAAGTCATGCTAAGTCTAAACGAAATAGGAGAGTTGAAAACTCATAAAATGTTATAAACATTAATCAAAAATATCAAAAGTTTTTCTACAATCTATTTATAGGCACTATTATGACTATTCAAATTCCTATTTGTGACCTTTCACCTTCAGCAATTAACTAAGGTTTTTTCAAGCTTTAATTTTTTTTTTAAGTCATGTAGGGAAGTCAATAGTCATGTCTCTTCACTTGATTCTAGTGTAGATGAAAAGGCATGTCTCTTCACTTTATAATTGACTTAATGAACCCTTAATGTGTTGTTTGCTGTCTCTTCATCTCCCTTAAACTAAATGTCAAAAGACTTGTACATTCATCTCATTAATTGGCACCATAACTAGCTTTGAGTGCATGAAAATGATCAGACTTAAAGAGCCACTCTTGGTCTATTTGAATAGCCACCATAATGAGCTTTGAAGGCTTGAAAAATGTCCAAAACTTGAAGAGACAATTAGCCATATGAATAGTGTGATATCCCGAATTAGGGCCTAATCGGAATAGTGGTTTCGAGACCACAAATATGAGATAGAAATAATTATTTTATGATTATTTTGAGGTCTATGATATGATTGCATGATTGTTTGAAAATTTCGTGAAGAAATTCCATGCATAAAGTGCTTAATTTGAAGTTAGGGACTAAATTGAATAAGTTACAAAATTTGCATTCTAGAAGTTTCTAGTATGAAATTGCTTTGAAATATTAATTAGGAGGTCTTAAATAGCAATTTGACCAATTTCTAAGTTTATGGGCAAAAATTGGACATGGATGGAATTTTTGAAAGTTTAATAAGAAAGGGCATTTTGGTCATTTTGATATTAAATGAAATAAAATGGGAAAAATAACACAAAAATGATCATCTTCTCCATAAGTTGCTGCCAAATTCTGATCTCCACCATAGCTAGGGTTTCAACACTTTTAAGCCTTTATTGTAAGTGATTTCTATGCCCGTTTTTAATGTTCTTTACATTTTTGAAATCCTCGTAGCTCGGTTTACCTGTTTCTACCAATATTTTGAGCTAGGGTTTATATTTAAAAATTTACCCATGAATGATATGCATGAATTTTGATGTTTTATGGTAGAATATGAAGCTTGAGATTGTGTTAAACAACTTTTACTAAGTGATTTTACACAAAAACGACTAAAATGACATAATCAGTAAAAATACCTAATGTTCATAAGTACATGTTAGAGTGAGAATTGGATGTTGCTGTAGAAGGGAAAAATGATCAGCATATCATAAAAAATAAGAAAATAGGATGAAGTTCAATTTACGAGATTTGGGGCAAAAGTGTAAATATGTGAAAGTTTAGGGGAAAATTTTTAATTTTTCTAAAATATGATTTTGGGTTGATTTGAATAATATGAGTCCTAATTAGGCTATATTGGAAATGATAGAGCAAGGAAAATAGTAATTCAGGCTAAAATCGGCAAAATACCAAGTTGTGGACAAAATGGTAAAAATAACCATTTTCGCATACGAGGTAAGTTCATATGTAAATATTTTAATATAATCGTTATTTTAAATCATTTAATGCTCTTTATACGATATTATGGTTGTTATCATGCAATTTTATGCTTTGTGGTCATTGTTGGACAACATGCAAAAATTTTATGAATTATGTGAAAAATGTGAAAGACTACCGAAGTATTGTCATCGGTATTCCAAGGAGAATGGTAAAGGAGCACGAATGAGGAAAGTCCCGTTGAACCTTAGGAATAGATTCAGATATTTGGGCATCCGAACTTGTTGAGTTGAGTCTGAGTTCACTTATGGATGCGAACGTCCGAACTCGTTGAGTTGAGTCCGAGTTCGTGAGATGTAACTAGGCATCCGAGCTCGCTTAGTTGAGTTCGAGTTCACTTATGGATGCAAACGCCCAAGCTCGTTGAGTTGAGTCTGATTTCACTTATGGGCGGGTTACATGGTAGCTTGGCTACATATATGGCACTTATGTGCAAACTTTCCATGTATCCGAGTTATATTCCGATGTGTTCAACGGGTAAAATTCTAGTGAAATGCAAGAATACTCAAGATGCAAGTGACGTATTGGTAGTGTTGTGGAATAGGCACTTTGGACAGGTATGTACTTACCCCTCGGGTTGAGACTTGATACGACAACAATAATGTAGTATGATGAATAGAAATGTGATATATGTTTTAGTGATATTATGCTAATGTTGGTTGGTATAATTGCTTTGTTAAGTTATTTGTTATTTGCATGTAAACTTACTAAGCATTTATGCTTACTCCTTCCCTTACATTTCTTGTAGTTTTGACAAGCCGGTTTGGAGATCGGGACGGTCGGAGGCACGCTCACACTATCAATGGACCATCTCGGTATGGTGGCTTGCATATTTTGGGAATATGGCATGTATAGCATTATAATCCTTTTGTGTATATAATCTTATGATATAGCTCATGGATGGCATGGAAATGTTTGAGAATGATTAGCTATTGGAGTGGCTAATCGAGATTATATTTGATAACACGTATGCTTTATGTGCTAACTAATCTATGGAAATCCATAAAATGGTGAAATTGGCTATAAAAAAGAATCACACAGCAGTGATGTGAGTTTGAAAAATCACTAACAATAGTAAATATAGAATTAGATGATGAATAAAATATGGAATTGAAGCTTTATGAATCTATTTTCATGTGGAAGAAACAAAATAGGTAAAAGAGTTGTATTTTATGAGATATTTACGTTTTGGTGAAATAGGGTCAGAGCAATTTCTGAATTCCCTATTCTGACTTTATAAATTCACCATAATTTGTGTAAAAATAATTAGGACTCAAAATTTATATTTATGGATTCCTTATTGAGTCTATGTTTAATTAAAACAAACGGCATAGTCATTGGATTTCTGTACAGAAAGAAATTTGATTCGTAGTGCACAGGGGTCAGAGTAGCCGAACCCTGAAATAGGGGAGACTTTAACTAATAAACTGTACTAATTGGCCCGACCAAAAATTCTAGAAAAACATTAGTAGATAGATATATGATTATAGTTTCAGGAAACATTTACGGATCTTAATTTCGAGTTTCATAACTCGAGATATGAATTTTTAAGCAACTGTGATGCAGTTAGCCAGCTTGTCTGGAAATTTTAAAAATAAATTGTTTGAGCTGTTTAATTAATGAATTAAGTTCATTAACACCTCGTACTCGACTCCGGCGATGGTCTCAGGTACGAGGGCGTTACATTTGGTGGTATCAGAGCTATGGTTTAGTCAGTTCTCGGACTAACCTAGCATGTGTAAGAGTCTAGCTATACATGCCACGGTTCCCTGATAGTGTGATGCCTCCCGACGCGTATGAGCACCGTCTTGTTTAGACAGAGGTACTCTCCAACCGAGCTATACTGACCATGTTCAATGTGATGCGAAGGTGTTTGAATAAAATTACGATTATGGTGAGTCTCGATTCAGAAAAGTATGAATAAAAGTTTATGACATATATATGTGATAACACGTGAGATGGAAGTTCATGTTGTGATAAATATCCATACTTGCTTAATGCTCATACGATGTAGTGCACTTGGCTTACTTGATAAGATGAACGGGATAACGAGAAATTCGTAGAGGTATGAGTAAAGGTTCCTAATATCATGATATGAATGAAAATGTCATTGCCTTGATTGAACGTTGAATGTTGATGAATGTCAATGATATTTTTATGAGATAAATGATTATAATGAAATGAATTCATCTATGTTAAATTGTTTGGACTGAATTATATGATTGTAATGATATGTATTTGATAATGCACGAAATGAAAGTTGCGATTGTGATCCAAATATCTATGTTTGTTTAGCCTTATATGATGTAATGAGTATGATTTGTTTGAGTAAATGAATGGATAAGTCAAGCTATCCAGAAAACATAGGATGCATGCATAAGTATACTTGTCTAAATGGGATAACTAGAAAATTTGTGTAAACCAACATGTATGATGCATTGCCTGAATGAATGATATGATTTTGATGATGGTGTTATGATGATGGAAATTGTGTCATATGTATATGTATAAGAAAGTCGAGTCAGAGGCCCTACAACCCCTCCCCCTTACCGAAGTGGAGCTTATAATGGAATTTCATGAGATTTGTACTGAATAAGTTTCCAGTTGAGAAACCAAAGAGTTCAATGATAGAATAATCATAAACATGATTCGAGACTGAGAATGAGTTGGTAAATAAAGTTAGAGCTAGAAAAGTATTAGGTTGATATAAAGATTATTAGAGCTATGCACTGTCCCAGTTAAAGAATGAATTTACTTTGGTAAATTGAATTACTCAGATACAAGGTCGAGAAAAGTGTAAATCAAAATTTATTCAGAACTGGTCTTCTTTAGTGAAAGGTCTAACATGAAATTTGTGATGGCAGAAGTAGTTGTGGGAAATGATATTTGAAATGTGTAATATCTGAGTGTGACAGTTACGGCTGGACAGATTTAACAATTTCTTCTGAGATGTTCTATGTATTTATCTGTTCTTAGAAAAACAATCCTATGGTTGTTGATCTTTTGAAGAAATTCTTGCTATATGGGAATGTTTTCTAGTCCTGGTGATAGATGGATGCATTGGTAGTCCGAATTAGGGCCTAATCGGAATAGTGGTTTTGGGACCACAAATCGTAGATAGAAATAATTATTTTATGATTATTTTGAGGTCTATGATATGATTGCAAGATTGTGTGAAAATTTCGTGAAGAAATTCTATGCATAAAGTGCTTAATTTGAAGTTAGGGACTAAATTGAATAAGTTACAAAATTTGCATTCTAAAAGTTTCTAATATGAAATTGTTTTGAAATATTAATTAGGAGGTCTTAAATAGCAATTTGACCAATTTCTAAGTTTATGGACAAAAATTGGACATGGATGGAATTTTTGAAAGTTTAATAAGGAAGGACATTTTGGTCATTTTGATATTAAATGAAATAAAATGGGAAAAATAACACAAAAATGATCATCTTCTCCATAAGTTGCTGCCATATTTTGCTCTCCACCATAGCTAGGGTTTCAACACTTTTAAGCCTTGATTGTAAGTGATTTCTATGCCCGTTTTTAATGTTCTTTACATTTTTGAAATCCTCGTAGCTCGGTTTACCTGTTTCTACCAATATTTTGAGCTAGGGTTTATACTTAAAAATTTACCCATGAATGATATGCATGAATTTTGATGTTTTATGGTAGAATATGAAGCTTGAGATTGTGTTAAACAACTTTTACTAAGTGATTTTACGCAAAAACGACTAAAATGACATAATCAGTAAAAATACCTTATGTTCATAAGTACATGTTAGAGTGAGAATTGGATGTTGCTGTAGAAGGTAAAAATGATCAGGATATCATAAAACATAAGAAAATAGGATGAAGTTCAATTTACGAGATTTGGGGCAAAAGTGTAAATATGTAAAAGTTTAGGGGAAAAATTTTAATTTTGTCAAAATATGATTTTGGGTTGATTTGAATAATATGAGTCCTAATTAGGCTATATTTGAAATGATAGAGCAAGGAAAATCGAAATTCGGGCTAAAATCGGCAAAATACCAAGTTGTGGACAAAATGGTAAAAATGACTATTTTCGCATACGAGGTAAGTTCATATGTAAATATTGTAATATAACCATTATTTTAAATCATTTAATGCTATTTATACGATATTATGATTGTTATCATGCAATTCTATGCTTTGTGGTCATTATTGGACAACATGCAAAAATTTTATGAATTATGTGAAAAATGTGAAAGACTACCGAAGTATCGTCATGGGTATTCCAAGGAGAATGGTAAAGGAGTACGAACGAGGAAAGTCCCGTTGAACCTTAGGAATAGATTCAGATATTTGGGCATCCGAACTCGTTGAGTTGAGTCCGAGTTCACTTATGGATGCAAACGTTCGAACTCGTTGAGTTGAGTCCGAGTTCGTGAGATGTAACTAAGCATCCAAGCTCGTTGAGTTGATTCTGAGTTCACTTATGGATGCGAACGCCCGAGCTCATTGAGTTGAGTCCGAGTTCGCTTATGGGCGGGTTACATGGTAGCTTGGCTACATATGTGGCACTTATGTGCAAACTTTCCATGTATCCGAGTTATATTCCGATGTGTTCAACGGGTAAAATTCTAGTGAAATGGAAGAATACTCAAGATGCAAGTGACGTATTGGTAGTGTTGTGGAATAGGCATTTTGGACAGGTATGTACTTACCCCTCGGGTTGAGACTTGATACGACAACAATAATGTAGTAAGACGATGAATGATGAATAGAAATGTGATATATGTTTTGGTGATATTATGCTAATGTTGGTTGGTATAATTGCTTTGTTAAGTTATTTGTTATTTGCATGTAAACTTACTAAGCATTTATGCTTACTCCTTCCCTTACATTTCTTGTAGTTTTGACAAGCCGGTTTGGAGATCAAGACGGTCGGAGGCACGCTCACACTATCAATGGACCATCTCGGTATGGTGGCTTGCATATTTTGGGAATATGGCATGTACAGCATTATAATCCTTTTGTGTATATAATCTTATGATATAGCTCATGGATGGCATGGAAATGTTTGAGAATGATTAGCTATTGGAGTGGCTAATCGAGATTATATTTGATAACACGTATGCTTTATGTGCTAACTAATCTATGGAAATCCATAAAATGGTGAAATTAGCTATAAAAAAGAATCACACAGCAGTGACGTGAGTTTGAAAAATCAATAAAAATAGTAAATATAGAATTAGATGATGAATAAAATATGGAATTGAAGCTTTATGAATCTATTTTCATGTGGAAGAAACAAAATAGGTAAAAGAGTTGTATTTTATGAGATATTTATGTTTTGGTGAAATAGGGTCAGAGCAATTTCTGAATTCCCTATTCTGACTTTATAAATTCACCATAATTTGTGTAAAAATAATTAGGACTCAAAGTTTATATTTATGGATTCCTTGTTGAGTCTATGTTTGATTGAAACAAATGGCATAGTCATTGGATTTCTGTACAGAAAGAAATTTGATTCGTAGTGCACAGGGGTCAGAGTAGCCAAACCCTGAAACAGGAGAGACTTTAACTAATAAACTGTACTAATTGGCCCAACAAAAAATTATAGAAAAAAATTAGTAGATAGATGTATGAGTCTAATTTTAGGAAAAATTTACGGATCTTAATTTTGAGTTTTGGAACTGGAGATATGAATTTTTAAGCGACTGTGACGTAGTTAGCCAGCTTGCCTGGAAATTTTAAAAATAAATTGTTTGAGTTGTTTAATTAATGAATTAAGTTCGTTAACACCTCGTGCTGGACTCCGGCGATGGTATCGGGTACGGGGGCATTACAAACAGTCACCTACAAGGTAGATAATTGAGCATTAAAGACATTCATAGGAATCAGCACACTATAAACACTCATGCACAAATTTATTAATTAACATGCAGCTCAAATCACCTTATTTAAAATGAAAATAAACACACTTTAATTTATGTAGTAAAAAGTAACAGCCAATTTAAATAACATACTTATATAAACAAACTCAAACATATTTAACAACAAAGATGCTTAAATGCATGGTTAAATGTAAAATAAATGAACAAATGAGTTACTTAATGCATGGCTTAATTTAATGATGCAAACTTAACTAACATGAGAGTTACATAATGCATGTCATAATTTATGATGCAAACTTAACTTACATGAGAGTTACATAATGCATGACTTTATTAAATGCAAAACGCATATTAATGTTGTTCAAACTATGATATAATTAAAGACTCATACTAATGATGTTCAAACTATGACATAATTAAAGACACAAACTAAACTAACTAAAGTAACTAAAATAAATGAATCAAAGTCCCTATTTTCCAGCAGCCAAATTAACAAACTGAAATTAAAAACTTCATTTTGCACTTGGGCCCCTCGAGTTTAGCCCAATCTCGGTTTCGACAAGTTGGGTCTAACATGATGCGACCGGGTTCGCATCCATTGTGAAATGTTGATTTGCATAGGTTGATATAAGTCCTTAGGTTTTTTGGCTAGCATGAAATTTGGATGAAATTGCATAAATTTCAATTTACGAGCTTAAGGACTAAATTGTAAAGAAGTTAAAATATTATGGAAAAAAGTGTAATTTTGCAAAAGTATGAATTTTGGACTAAATTATATAGTATAAGTATTAAGTGGATTGAATTTGCTTATTTAGATCAAGATAAACCTCGTACGGATCTAGATCGAGGAAAAGCTAAAGCCTAGGATTAGTTGATCTTGTTTCGACGTCTTTGTAATCGAGGTAAGTTCGAATGTTAAATAACGTTTTAATGTTATTTTGATATATGTGTTATTATGCTATTTATCATGTAAAGAAATTATGGAAATCCAACGATGTTACGACGATTATCGAGCCCCTTTTAAACCTTAGGAATATATAGGATACAAATGACATGTCATTAGGGTTACCATGTTTCGGGTGTTGGTCTTGAATGTCCTACAGATGGCTGAGGTCCTGCATTTGTTGCGGATGCTCGTTAGCTTGTGTGAGCAGCATCGTGTAGCTTATATTTCGACCTTCAACTTGGGTGAGCAGGACCATTTTATGGCTCGAGTGAGCAACAATGTAAAGGAAAAGAAAAAGGAATGGTTTCGACCATATGTTTAGCACACTTTGAGTGAGCTTTCCCACGTATCCGTTGTTATTCTAAATGGTTCAACGGGCATGAAAAGGGAAGGAACGTAAGTGTTCCAATCGATTATGTTAAAAACCTATAGAAAGGTACGAAATGATAATGATCAATGAATGAATATCTATGTCTATGAAAAGTATGAATTCAATGGTATTATGTTCATGTAAATCTACCTTACTATGTGATAATTCAATTAAGTTATGTGTTAAAGCATTAACATGTGTTGTTGATGATGCTTAGGCTTGTGCCAAGCTTATGTTGGATTGAATCATGTTTAAATTATAAGGTTATTGATTGAAATGGTAAGTTGTATTCATGATTTACGAACTTACTAAGCATTATATGCTTACGTAGTTTCCTTTCCTATGTTTCATAGATTATTGGAAGCTCAATCTGTTTGGAAGCTCATTAGAGACCTATAACACTATCCAGTGAACATATTGGTAGTTTTTGATGTTTTGGCCAAGGTTATAATGGAATGTATAGGTGGACTTATGTTTAAGGTTTAGTTGAATGCTAAATGTTGATTTTGGTATGTATATGTGTTGGTTGTTTCGTACCATTTTAGTAAAGATTGAATTGTGTCTTCAAGTGCTTGAGATGCGTGAGAGAAATGATTCAAATGGTAAGTTTATATTGGCATGGTAATTGTCAAGTATGGTATGTTTGAAATGGTAGCAATGTGATCAAATATGCATATGTATAGGTAAGTTGTATGCTTGCTTTGGAGGTGTCTTATATGGCATATTAGTTGAATGGAATTTGGTCATTTGAATTGGTTATGTTATGCATGTTTTGGTATGTTTTTGATGCCTTGGTCATGTGTGCAATTTGTGTTTAGGTACAAGCTTGAATTGGGTGATGGAAATGGCTTGATTTTGGACAAGCAGCTACACGGCCTAACACACAACCTAGAACATAGGCATGTGAGGCCATTTCAAGTGTTACACGGCCTGGCACATGGGCGTGTGGCTTGGGCATGTGACCCAACTTAGAGAGTTACATAGGCACAGACATGGGCACAAACACAGGTTGGGACACGACTGTGTGTCCCTATTTCAATTGTTACATGGTCGTGTGACCTCTGCAGTTTAAAATTTCTAACTTTTTTTTCAATGTTTTAAATGTTTCTGATTTAGTCCTGAATCATTTCTAAAGTGTTTCTAAGTCCTCGAAGGCTCGATTAAGGGACATTATACACGTATATGAATGGATTATGCTATGTTAATGATAATGTTTGGAAATACATGTTTTTATGTCATGTTTATGCGATAATGCTCCGTAACCCTATTCCGGCGAAGGATACGAGTTAGGGGTGTTACAAACCTAGACTGATTGCATTGACCAAGGACTTGTAGTTAATACAATTCAAGAACAAAAAGGATATGTTCCAATATATCACTTGGGGTGATGGATTCTCTCTAGACCAGGCCATCATTTTCGTATGTCTTTATGTCATACCCAAAAAATCCTACCTTAAGTATCTATTTATGTAGGCTCATTACATGATGAATCAAAGTATGACCCTTAACATACAAGATGAGTTTGTGTCACAAGTTTATGGGATTATTTGCATTACTAACTCATTAGAGTATTTTCATAGGCACTTGAGTGAAATAACAAATGGAATTCTCATAAAAGGTCATGTTCAGTGTATTTGTTCTTCTAACAAGCACCACATATTATCCTCAAGTATCTCATACATCAAATTACGATATCAGCCATGTGCTAACTTTTGAGAATTATTGATGTCTTGTCTTAATAATATGATGGCCAAGAACAATTTAGAAATCACAACTTTGATGGATAAAGATCTCATAATTGTAACTCATTATACTTCTCTTTCAATGCCTAATGTGTTACATGGGCTTTATCTACATATGTGTTAAATATAAACTATTTTACATATGGATAAAGAAATATCTAAATATATTATTTTAAAAAATTATAATAAAGTCGACACAATTAAATCCTTCTTAGTGTTCACAAGAAAATCATTATTTGCTTCTAGGGCTTACTTTAATAATCTCCTACTAGCACTAAAGCCAATTGCTTATATGCCTAAGACCTAAATATTCCATGTGACGATTATGTTTTTGCAAGATAGAACCTTAGTGAATGGATCAACTAAAATTTCTTTCGCAGGCATCTTATCCATGCTTATATAAATTTTTTATATGATTTCTCAGATTAAGTGATATCACCACAATACATGTTTGGATCTATGATAAGAGCTTGTGTAATATCCTGAATTAGGGCTTAATCGGAATAGTGGTTTTGTGACCACAAATCCGAGATAGAAATAATTATTTTACAATGATTTTGATGTTTATGATATGATTGCATAATTGTGTGAAAATTTCGTGATGAAATTCTATGCCTAAAGTGCTTAAATTGAAAGTAGGGACTAAATCGAATAAGTTGCAAAACTTGCATTCTAGAAGTTTTTAGTATGAAATTGTTTTGGAATATTAATGAGGAGGTCTTAAATAGCAATTTGACCAATTTTAAGTTCATGGAAAAAATTAGGACATGGAAGGAATTTTTGGAAAGTTTAGTAGTAAGGGTATTTTGGTCATTTAGTTATTAAAATGAATTAAAAACAAAATTAAAAGCCAATTTTTGTCCATCTTCTTCATTAGGCAAAAATTTCAAGGGTTCTCCATAGCTAGGGCTTGTTTCAAGCTTCCAAACTCCATAGTAAGTGATTCCAAGCCCCGTTTTTAATGTTCTTTACGTTTTTGAAATCCCGGAAGCTCGATTAAGCTTATGCTAGCAATAATTCAACCTAGGGTTTATATTTGGAAAAATACCCATAGGTGAAATTTGTGCATTTTGATGTTTTATGATAGAATATGGGGTTTTAAATTATGTTAGACAACTTGTGCTACTCGGTTTTTAGTGAAAACGAGTAAAAGGGCTTAATCGGCAAAAATACCTAATAGTCACAAGTATATGTTAGAGAGAGAATTTGATGTTGCCATAGAAGGGAAAAGTGATCAGCATGTTATAAAACATAAGAATAAGGAATAAAGTTTAATTCCCGAGCCTAGGGGCAAAAGTGTAATTATGCAAAAGTTTAGGGGGCAAAAGTGTAATTTTTTTAAAGTTCATATTAAATGCTGTTTTGATAAATGTATGTATTAAATAAGATTAATTTGGTATTATAGATCAAGAAAAACGAGATTAAGTCGTGATCGAGGAAAAGAAAAGATTGTGGACTAAATTGCAAAATCTTTATATTTTGGTACCAAGGTAAGTTCATGTGTAAATAATGTAGCATAAATGTTATTTTTAAGTTATTAATGTTAATTATATGATATACTGATTTTTAATCGTGAAATATTATGCTTTGTGGTTAATGTTGAGTAATATGCAAATTATGTTTACTACTTGATAAATATGAATTGCTACCGAGTATCGGTTCGATATTCCATGGAAGACGGCAAATGTGAGATCGAGGAAAAAGCCCGTTTGAACCTTAGGAATAGATTAGGATACAAGTGACATGTCACTAGGATGGTTGAGCATCCGAACTCGTTGAGTTGAGTCCGAGTTCACTTATGGATGCAAATGTCCGAACTCGTTGAGTTGAGTCCGAGTTCGTGAGATGTAACTAGGCATCAGAACTCGTTGAGTTGAGTCCGAGTTCATTTATGGATGCGAATACCCGAGCTCGTTGAGTTGAGTCCGAGTTCACTTAGGGGCGGGTTACATGATTTCTTGATTACATATGTGGCACTTATGTGCAAATTATCCATGTATCCGAGTTATATTCCGATGTGTTCAACGGGTGAAATTCTAGTTTAATGGAAGAGCACTTAAGATATAAGTGACGTTTTGGGTAAGTGTTGTGAAATGGACACTTTGGACAAGTATGTTCTTAACCCTCGGGTTGAAAATAGATACAACAACGATAAGGTGGTAAGATGATGAATGATGTTTAAAGATGTGATATATGTTTTGGTGGTACCATGCTAAAGTTGTTTGGTATATTTGTATTGTTATGTTACTTATTATTTACATATGAACTTACTAAGCATTTATGCTTACTCCTTCCTTTTTATTCACTGTAGTTTTGAACAAGCCGGCTCAGAATCGGACAGTCGAAAGTTCGATCACACTATCCAAAGGACTTTTATCTTGGTAAATGGCTTGTACAACTACTTAAGTATGGCATGTATAGCAATATACCTATTTTGTGTAAATAATTTTATGATATGGCCATGTTTGGTTGAGAAAATGTTTGATATTGATAAGTCATGGTGATGGCTAATTTAGGTCATGTTTGATATCATGGAAGTTTAACAGTTTATCTAGTTCATAAAATTTATGGAAAGATGAAACTTGCCTTAAAATGAATATTGCTGCAGCAATGACATGAATTTGAAAAATCACTAAAAATAGTATAAATAGAACTAAATGAAGAGTAAGTTATGAAATTGAAGCTTAATGAGTCTATTTTCATATGGATTGAACAAAACAGAATATAATTATATTTTATGAGATATTTAAACTTTTATGTAAACAGGGCGAGTGATTTCTGGATCCCCTGTTCTGAGTTTAAAAATTCATAATAAATTTTACTAAAATAATGAGAAGTTGTTATTTATATGTACAGATTCCTTATTGGGTCTAGTTTTAATAGAAACAAACCTCATAGGCATTGAAATTTTGTATAGAGATATATCTGATTCGTAATACACAAAGGTCAGAGCAGTCAAACCCTGAAACAGGGGATACTTTAATTAATAAACTGTACTAATTGGCCCAATAAAAAATTCTAGGAAAAAATTAGTAAATAGATATATGAGTCTAGATTCAGGGAAAATTTATGGATCTTGATTTCGAGTTTCGTAACTCAAGATATGATTTTTCTTGTAACTGTGACGTGAGTAGCTAGAAAGCTGTGAATGTAGAAACAAATGATTTGAAGTTCTTAAATTGATAAATTATGTTCGGTAACCCCTCAAGCTCGACTCCGGTGATGGTCTCGGGCGTGGGGGCGTTACAGCTTGGTTCCTTAGCTTGCAGTATGACTCCATTATTATCACAATACGGGCTTGGTTAACCATATTGGCATAATTTTAATATACCAGTTATTACTTTTTCATACGATATTGGAAGCTATTTATTTGTTTATACATATTACATCATTTTTAAAAATCTATATTTCCCCCTTTTTTAAAAAAAAATAGTTTTATGTAGACACTATACAAAATTAAAGTTTTAAAACATAATAATTGAGTTAAGTGTCTCTAGTATGCTTTTTCCATCCTCTTATCCTTAAAGAGTGAGGACGGAAAATGTCTCAATCTAATGGTTAAGTTGCAAAGTAAGAAAATGATTATGAATTTTAACCATTTGATTAACAAATTTTTCATCCTTCATACCAAGTGAAGGCTTAAAGTTTTTTTGCCCTTTTGCATTGCCCCCTTCCTTGTTTATTCCTTCTTGCTCTTTGATGATTCTTTGCCTCTTGTTTCATGTCTTCCCTCTGGTTTGCCTTTTTTTTTTTGGTTAAAGAATCTTATTGTTATTATTATTTTTTAGTTTACATTACCTCTTTTTTGTTGCTTAGGTTATTCCTCTTATGATTCAGACTAGGGACCATCTTTTGAAGGACAACACGAATGGAAAGAGAACTAAGCCATGGTCTGTATCATTGTCGCTTGTTGCTTTAGCGTAGCTCAGTTGCGTTTGTGACAGCCCAAAATTGACCCTAGTCGGAATGTGGTTTTGAGACCACAAAACCGAGGCATAAAAATAATTTAATATTTATTTATTGCCTATAATGTGTGTTAACTCATGTGTGACATTTTTGATGTTTTGATTTAGAGTTATAAATGTGATTTTCACTAGAAAGGACCTAGTAGTAAACTTTGAAAGTATGATGGGGAAGTGTGTGATGACTAATTGAAGCATGCATGCAAAACAATGGACTTGCATGTCAAATTCCCCCCCCCAATAGCTAGTGGCCGACCATGACAAGGAATTATGGGCAAAAATCATGTCATGAAACATGTTTGGTAAGTGGGTTATGTTGGAATAAATAAAATAAGGAGTATGGAATAAAAAAAAAATGTGTGTGTGAAGGCTTCTCTCCCTCCCCATTGCCGTGTAGGTAGGAAAGAAAACAAAAAATTTTGTTCATCCATTTTCACTCTCTTTTTGGCCGAAAATACTAAGGATAAGGAAGGAGTTTTGCTTCATGCTTGGTTTGGAAGAGGATTAGGAAGGGGTTTGGCTATACTTGCATCAAGATTAAGGTATGTTTGATGTTGTGCCATGAGATTCATACATGTTTTTGGTTGCTAACTTGATGTTCTTATTAGCCCATGGTTCAAATCTTTGTTATATCATGGGGATGGTATTTGGCCAAGGTGGATTTTGAGTTAATGCCATTGCATGTTATATATGAAGCTTGATGATGATACATGTGATGGTGGATTGAGGACTCTTAGATTTTCTTTAAGCATTTTTGAATGAGATACTAAGTTCTTTGTGTAATCATGACCAAAATTATGGTGTCGTGATGTGTTCGGCCATGGTACATCCATAAGTATGATTTATGCTCATTGCATGGAAAGTAAGATTTGTGTTTCGAAATCATGTTCATGTTTAGTTACAATCAATTTGAGATTCGGCTCTAGCATATATATATGTATATATGTTTTAGCATGATGTATTGGTATGACATATATATACTATCTCAAGGTATATACTTACTTATGATGATGTTTCGGTCATGAAGGAAATGATAGATGTGTATTGAGTTACAATATGGAATGCATTAGTTCGTAAAATGTATGCTGTTTTGTGTGGTAATAAGTGTATAATTGGCCTCAACATGGACATGCATATTCGCCACATGAGGGGAAATTGGTGTGCATGCATTCGGTTAGAGGCAAGCATATTGATGCCTATTCTTGGCTTAAAAATTCGCTAAGAGGAATATTAACTAATGTGTTGAGTTCGATTCATGATTTCGTACATATGCGACTTTGATGCCTAATGAGTATATATATTGGCTAAGTACCTTGAATTCCTCTTCGATGCTCAAATGATTAAATCAATTTATTTGTCAAATTAAGCTCAAGAGCAAAGGGAGCTAAATCCGATAAAGAGAAGGAAAAAGTAGTCGAGTAGCCGTCGAAATCGCTTCGACAACATCCAAGGTAAGTTCTTGAGTAATAGAGCTTAAATTCGAATTGATTAGATCATGTTTAAAGTAAATCAAAATCATGCTCTTTGTGTGTGGCTATTGAGCCGAAATTGCAAGTGTGAAAAGTGCCTTGTGTTTGAGTTTTGCTAATGAAAGTGAAATACTGAATGTGTCATGATTTATTGATAATTGTGCTCGGTTATTCAATGATGTCCGGCTAAGTCCCAAGGCTTTGTGCTAAGTGACTATATCCGAACTAGGATCCAAGGCATTCGTGCGAGATAATAAATCCGGGCTAAGCCCAAGGCATTTGTGCAAGTTACTAAACCCGGGTTAAGTCCCAAGGCATTCGTATGAAGTCACTATAACGGGCTTCGTCCCAAGGCATTTGAGCGAGTCGTTATATCCGGTTAAATTTCAAGGTACGTGATTCGAGAATAAGCAATCTTGCTGTAAAATTTCAGTTAATACGCTTGAAAATTCCAGCAACGAGGTATGTTCGTATGTGCTTGAATTAGTTGATTCCCTTCGAATAATATTCGCTCAGTCGAGTAATGAGTTTCTGGTATTTGGCTAAGATGATCCCTCATGTATGAACATAGGGGTTGGAATGTGAAATGAGTATGATATTGAGAATTTGTGCATATGAAATTATCCGTTAGCTTTATGAATGCTATGCTTTTGTTGTGTTGGAATCTCTTGCTCAAACTTACTAAGCATAAATTGCTTACTCCGCTTTCTCTGCTTTCTCTGCTTTTATAGATTTTGCTCGTTAGCTATCGGATTCGGGATCATCGAAGTCGAAGTCATCCACACTATCAAAGCCCCCATTTTGGTACAATTTTGGTTGAACTTTGAATGGCATGTATAGGACTACCTTTTTGTTGTAGGTCATGTACCTTTTGGTTTGTGTAAACTTGGATAGCCATGCGAAAATGGCTCATATACGTTTTTAGCATAGTACTATAATCGTTTGTATGTTGATCATTATGAGGTATGATATTGTTTTGAAACGGTTAGCCATTGGAATGGTTAATCATGATCACTCTTTGTGCTATGTATGCAAAAAGGGCCAATTGAATCATGAAATCATGAAATAGGTAAAGCCTACCTTAAAGGCAGATACTGACAGCAGCAGTGATGTGGATGTGAAAAATCACTAAAAATAGTAGGAATGGTATTAAATAGTGAATAAATTATGTAAATTAACTTGGATGAATCTACTTTCATATGGAAGAAACGAAACGGTCATATGAGTTATATGTTAAGAGATATTAAAGTTCTCGTGAAACAGGGCCAGAACAGTTTCTGGATCCCCTGTTCCGACTTTGGAAATTTATTGTAAATTAACCAGAGATAATTAGGAGTCATGCCATATATGTATAGATTCCTCTCCGAGTCTAGTTTCTATAGAAACAAACGGCATCAGTATTGAAGCCCTGTACAGGGAGATATCCAATTCGTAATGCACGAAGGTCAGTGTAGTCGATCCCTGCAACAGGGGAGACTTTAACTAATAAACTGTACTAATTGGCTAGATCAAAAATTCTAGAAAAAAATCTGTAGATGTACATATGAGTCTAGTTTCAGGGAAAAATTACGAAACTAATTTTCAAGCTTTGAAACTCAAGATATGATTTTTAAGGCGACAGTGATGCAGTAACCAGCTTGTCTGGAAATTTCTAAATGAGCTGTGAAAATAGTTAAGTCTGTGTGCACCTTGTGTCCGATTCCGGTAACGGACTCGGGTACGGGGTGTTACAATTTTATTGGTATCAGAGCTACGGTTTAGTTGATTCTAGGACTACCGTAATGCGTTTGGGTCTAGCTATACATGCCATTCATGTGATTACTTGATAGTGTGGTGATTTCTGACGTTTGAATTTGTGTTTATTTATAGTAATGGATCCCGATCCCAACCGAGCGATAGCTGATGATGTGGAGAGTGTGGCGCCTGCTCCCGCACAAGGGACAGCACCATGGACTCTCAACCTGTTGCTAGCAATCCGAATGATGAGGCTAGGCAAGCCTTTTATAGCGTGATGAATGATTGGTTCAACCAATACATTCGAACTAATACTACTGCTCCACAACCTCCATTCCCAACAAACACACCCCGCACCTACAATGCCTCCGATGAATCGATCAAATATATCGAATAAGCCCCAGTTGATAGAATCCAAAACATGGGGCTACTGAATTTAAAGCTACGGATAGCGACGATGCCGAGCAAGCTGAATTTTGGTGGACAACACTATCCGAGTACTCGATGAGCTATCTTGTACACCGATGAATGCTTAAAGTGTGCTATCTCCTTGCTACGTGATTCGCGCTTACTATTGGTGGAGCACTCGACTTCACAGCCCCGAGAGCAAGTAACTTGGGAGTTTTTCCAAACCGAGTTTGGAAAAAGTATATCACCGAGATTTGTTGATCAAAACGGAAGGAATTTCTTGAGCTTAAGCAAGGTTCTATGTCGCCATCGATTACGAGCGAAAATTTGTTAGACTTAGTAGATACGCCGGAATGTGTTTCGTCCGAGGTCGCATGTGTAAACGCTTCGAGGATGGGCTGAATGAAGACATAAAATGTTCGTTGGCATTCTTGAAATACGAGAGTTCGTAGTACTTGTCGAGCGAGCTTGTAAAGTCAAGAGCTTAGAAAAGAAAAACAAAAAGTTGATGTGGGAACTGGAGAGTTTCGTAAAAGATCCTCGGGAAAGTCTCTTCAACATGCATCGAAGAAATTTAGAGATGATGTGGGCCGGTCTAGAGGCGCTTCGGGCCTTTTTAGACGAGATCGTGATCGACCCCCTGTGGGTACACGAGGCACTTTGGTCGCCAATGTTGGGAATGAACATCGAGATAGAACGAGTGTCGAGATTGTGGCAAATGGCATTCGAAGTCAGAGGTTCCGTGACCGCCTCTGCTATAAGTGCGGATCGATCGACCACTTTATTAAAGATTGCCCGAGGTTGCTCGAATGAATACAAATCGAGTGGGAAACCGGGTGCTACCACCGCCGAGGTAGACCATCCGAAATACGGCAATGCTAGTGGTGGTCGAGAGGATCTAGAGATGCTACGACCAGATCCGAGGCTCGCGCTCTGCTAGGCTTATGCTATACGCGCACGCGAGGATGCTTCCTCGCCGATGTTATTACCGGTACTTTCACTCTCTTTGATACTAATGTGATTGCTTTAATTGACCCTGGTTCTACACACTCTTATATATGCGAAACCTTAGCATCCAGTAAGACTTTACCTATTGAGTCTACTGAGTTCGTAATTCGGGTGTCAAATCCCTTGGGTCGTTACGTACTAGTCGACAAAGTGTGTAAGAAATGTCCCCTAGTAATTTGAGGTTCCTGTTTTCCGGCGAACTTGATGCTTTTTCCATTCGATGAATTTGATGTTATTCTTGGGTTGGATTGGTTGACCGTGCATGATGCGGTTGTGAATTGCAAAAGTAAGACTATTGATTTGAGGTGCGCAAATAACGAGATGATCCGAGTTGAGTCTACGGACTTAAAGGGGTTGCCAGCTGTAATATCATCAATGTTGGCCCAAAAATATGTAAGAAAGGGGTGCGAAGCATACCTTGCGTATGTACTTGATGATAAGGAGTTAGAAATAAAACCCGAATCTGTGCTGGTGGTTTGTGAATACCCGGATGTTTTTCCCGAAGAATTACCGGGTTTGCCACCTGTTCGGGAGATAGAGTTTGGTATTGAGCTTGTACTTGGGACCACACCGATTTCGATAGCTCCGTATCGTATGGCACCAACGGAATTAAAGGAGTTGAAAGCTCAGTTGCAAGAGTTGGTGGATAGAGGTTTTGCTCGCCCGAGTTTTTCACCTTGGGGTGCACCAGTGTTGTTTGTGAAAAAGAAGGACGGAACCATGAGGTTGTGCATCGACTATCGCCAACTTAATAAAGTGACAATAAAGAACAAATATTCGCTATCACAGATCGATGATTTGTTCGATCAACTGAAGGAGCCTCAATGTTCTCAAAATAGATTTGAGATCGGGCTATTATCGCCATAATCCGAGATTCGGATATACCCAAAACCGCCTTCGAACGAGATATGGTCACTACGAGTTCTTAGTGATGTCGTTTGGGCTCACCAATGCCCTACGGTATTTATGGATTTGATGAATCGGATCTTCGCACCGTATTTGGATCGGTTCGTAGTTGTGTTCATTGACGACATCTTGGTCTATTCAAGAGATGAGACCGAACATGCGAGCACCGAGAGTAGTGTTGCAAGTTTTAGGGGACAAGCGCTTATACGCTAAGTTCAAGCAAGTGTGAGTTTTGGTTAAGAGAGGTTAGCTTCTTGGGTCATGTGTTATCTCAGATCGGTATTCGAGTCGACCGAGTAAAATTTCAGCCATACTTAACCGGAAGCCTCCAAGGAATATTACCGAGGTTCGAGCTTTTGGGGCTTGCTTACACTACCGACGGTTTGTAAAAGGATTCTCAATGATAGCCACACCCATGACGAAACCGCTTCGTAAAGATGTCAAGTTTGAATGGACGGAAAAGTGTCGAAAAGTTTCGATCAATTGAAAACTCATTTGACTAAGCTCTAGTTTTAGTGCAAATTAATCGGCAAAGAGTTTGTCATCTATAGTGACGCCTCCCTACTTGAGTTAGGTTGCGTATTGATGCAAGAAGGTCGAGTTGTGGCCTATGCGTCGAGACAATTAAAGCCACATAAGAAAAATTATCCGACCCATGATCTCGAATTGGTCGCCATCGATTCGCTTTAAAGATATGGCGACATTACTTATTTGGTGAGAAGTGTCATGTGTATTCGAATCACAAAAGTCTCAAATATTTGATGACTCAAAGAGACTTAAATCTGCGACAAAGACGTTGGCTCGAGTTGTTAAAAGATTATGAGCTCGTCATTGACTATCACCCCGAAAGGCTAATGTGGTTGCGGACCCTTAAGCGGAAATCGCTGTTTGCTTTACTGACGATGAATGTACACTGTCTATTCTACCCGACAATGTGTTAGTAGCCAATTAAAGGCCAAACCATTGTTGACTCATCAAATTCGTGAAGCTCAGAAAGTTGACGATGAGTTGGTCGCAAAACGGGCTGAGTGTGTTCCGAACAAGGAATTGGAGTTTCAAATAGATGATGATGATTGTTTGAGGTTCAGAAGTCGTCTGTGTGTTCCAAAGAATTCGGAACTTATTTTGATAATTCTGAACGAAGCCCATTGTAGCCGAATGGCAATCCACCCAGGGAGTACGAAGATGTACAACAATTTGAAACGTCGGTTTTGGTGGCATGGTATGAAACGAGACATCTCCGACTTTGTTTCGAGATGTTTAATATGTCAACAAGTGAAAGCGGAACATCAAGTGCCTTCAGGATTACTTCAGCCAATTACGATACCCGAGTGGAAATGGGATCGAATCACAATGGACTTTGTGTCCGGACTGCCATTGTCAGCAAGTAAGAAGGACGCGATTTGGGTTGTTATTGATAGACTGACTAAGTCGGCTCACTTTATCCCTGTGCGTACGGATTTTTCATTGGATAAACTAGCTGAATTGTACGCTTTCGATTGTGAGATTACACGGGTACCAATTTACATTGTGTCGGATAGAGATCCAAGGTTCACCTCGCGATTTTGGAAGAAATTGCAAGAAGCTTTGGGCACCAAGTTGCATTTCAGCACCGCTTTTCACCCCCAAACCGATGGCCAATCCAAGCAGATAATTCAGATACTTGAGGATATGTTGAGATGTTGCATCCTCGAGTTCGGTGGTTCATGGGAACGGTATTTACCTTTGATTGAATTCGCTTACAACAATAGTTTTCAATCAAGTATTAAGATGGCGCCTTACGAGGCTTTGTACGGGCGTAAATGTCGTACACCATTGTTTTGGACCGGGCTAGGTGAAAACAAAATTTTCGGAGTGGATTTGATTAAAGATGCTGAACAGAAGGTAAAGGTAATCCGTGAAAGTCTGAAGGCGCCACGATCGTCGTAAATCGTGACGCGGATCTCAAACGAAAAGACATTGAGTATCAGGTGGGAGATAAAGTGTTTCTTAAAGTTTCGCATTGGAAAAAGATACTCAGATTTGGCCGTAAAGGTAAATTGAGTCCGAGGTTCATCGGGCCATATGAGATATCCGAACGAGTCGGTCCAGTTGTTTGATTTTGCCCCCTGAACTCGAAAAGATTCACAACGTCTTCCACGTTTCAATGCTTCGACGCTATAGATCTGATCCGTCGCACGTAATTAGTCCATCAGAGGTTGAAATTCAAGCCGATATGAGTTATGAAGAAGAACCGATTCGTATCCTAGCTCGTGAAGTGAAGGAGTTGCGAAACAAAAGGGTTCCGTTAGTAAAAGTGTTATGGCTCAAACACGGGATGGAAGAAGCTACTTGGGAACCCGAGAACTCTATGAAAGAGCGTTACCCAAACCTATTTACCGATAAGATTTTCGGGGACGAAAATTTCTTAAGTGGGGGAGAGTTGTGACAGCCCAAAATTGACCCTAGTCGGAATGTGGTTTCGGGACCACAAAACCGAGGCATAAAAATAATTTAATATTTATTTTATTGCCTATAATGTGTGTTAACTCATGTGTGACATTTTTGATGTTTTGATTTAGAGTTATAAATGTGAATTTCACTAGAAATGACCTTGTAGTAAACTTTGAAAGTATGATGGGGAAGTGTGTGATGACTAATTGAAGCATGCATGCAAAATAATGGACTTGCATGTCAAATTCCCCCCCCCCCCAATAGCTAGTGGCCGGCCATGACAAGGAATTATGGGCAAAAATCATGTCATGAAACATGTTTGGTAAGTGGGTTATGTTGGAATAAATAAAATAAGGAGTATGGAATAAATAAAAAAAAATGTGTGTGTGAAGGCTTCTCTCCCTCCCCATTGTCGTGTAGGTAGGAAAGAAAACAAAAAATTTTGTTCATCCATTTTCACTTTCTTTTTGGCCGAAAATACTAAGGATAAGGAAGGAGTTTTGCTTCATGCTTGGTTTGGAAGAGGATTAGGAAGGGGTTTGGCTATACTTGCATCAAGATTAAGGTATGTTTGATGTTGTGCCATGAGATTCATGCATGTTTTTGGTTGCTAACTTGATGTTCTTATTAGCCCATGGTTCAAATCTTTGTTATATCATGGGGATGATATTTGGCCAAGGTGGATTTTGAGTTAATGCCATTGCATGTTAAATATGAAGCTTGATGATGATACATGTGATGGTGGATTGAGGACTCTTAGATTTTCTTTAAGCATTTTTGAATGAGATACTAAGTTCTTTGTGTAATCATGACCAAAATTATGGTGTCGTGATGTGTTCGCCATGGTACATCCATAAGTATGATTTATGCTCATTGCATGGAAAGTAAGATTTGTGTTTCGAAATCATGTTCATGTTTAGTTACAATCAACTTGAGATTCGGCTCTAGCATATATATATGTATATATGTTTGAGCATGATGTATTGATATGACATATATATACTATCTCAAGGTATATACTTACTTATGATGATGTTTCGGTCATGAAGGAAATGATAGATGTGTATTGAGTTACAATATGGAATGCATTAGTTAGTAAAATGTATGCTGTTTTTGTGTGGTAATAAGTGTATAATTGGCCTCAACATGGACATGCATATTCGCCACATGAGGGGAAATTGGTGTGCATGCATTCGGTTAGAGGCAAGCATATTGATGCCTATTCTTGGCTTAGAAAATTCGCTAAGAGGAATATTAACTAATGTGTTGAGTTCGATTCATGATTTCGTACATATGCGACTTTGATGCCTAATGAGTATATATATTGGCTAAGTACCTTGAATTCCTCTTCGATGCTCAAATGATTAAATCAATTTATTTGTCAAATTAAGCTCAAGAGCAAAGGGAGCTAAATCCGATAAAGGGAAGGAAAAAGTAGTCGAGTAGCAGTCGAAATCGCTCGACAACATCCAAGGTAAGTTCTTGAGTAATAGAGCTTAAATTCGAATTGATTAGATCATGTTTAAAGTAAATCAAAATCATGCTCTTTGTGTGTGGCTATTGAGCCGAAATTGCAAGTGTGAAAAGTGCCTTGTGTTTGAGTTTTGCTAATGAAAGTGAAATACTGAATGTGTCATGATTTATTGATAATTGTGCTCGGTTATTGAATGATGTCCGGCTAAGTCCCAAGGCTTTGTGCTAAGTGACTATATCCGGACTAGGATCCAAGGCATTCGTGCGAGATAATAAATCGGGCTAAGCCCAAGGCATTTGTGCAAGTTACTAAACTCGGGTTAAGTCCTCAAGGCATTCGTGCGAGTCACTATAACCGGCTTCGTCCATTCCAAGGCATTTGAGCGAGTCGTTATATCCGGTTAAATTCAAGGTACGTGATTCGAGAATAAGCAATCTTGCTGTAAAATTTCAGTTAATACGCTTGAAAATTCCAGCAATGAGGTATGTTCGTATGTGCTTGAATTGGTTGATTCCTTCAATAATATTCGCTCAGTCGAGTAATGAGTTTCCGGTATTTGGCTAAGATGATCCCTCATGTATGAACATAGGGGTTGGAATGTGAAATGAGTATGATATTGAGAATTTGTGCATATGAAATTATCCGTTAGCTTTATGAATGCTATGCTTTTGTTGTGTTGGAATCTCTTGCTCAAACTTACTAAGCATAAATTGCTTACTCCGCTTTCTCTGCTTTCTCTGCTTTATAGATTTTGCTCGTTAGCTATCGGATTCGGGATCATCGAAGTCGAATTCATCCACACTATCAAAGCCCCCATTTTGGTACAATTTTGGTTGAACTTTGAATGGCATGTATAGGACTACCTTTTGTTGTAGGTCATGTACCTTTTGGTTTGTGTAAACTTGGATAGCCATGCGAAAATGGCTCATATACGTTTTTAGCATAGTACTATAATCGTTTGTATGTTGATCATTATGAGGTATGATATTTTTTGAAACGGTTAGCCATTGGAATGGTTAATCATGATCACTCTTTGTGCTATGTATGCAAAAAGGGCCAATTGAATCATGAAATCATGAAATAGGTAAAGCCTACCTTAAAGGCAGATACTGACAGCAGCAGTGATGTGGATGTGAAAAATCACTAAAAATAGTAGGAATGGTATTAAATAGTGAATAAATTATGTAAATTAACTTGGATGAATCTACTTTCATATGGAAGAAACGAAACGGTCATATGAGTTATATGTTAAGAGATATTAAAGTTCTCGTGAAACAGGGCCAGAACGGTTTCTGGATCCCCTGTTCCGACTTTGGAAATTCATTGTAAATTAACCAGAGATAATTAGGAGTCATGCCATATATGTATAGATTCCTCTCTGAGTCTAGTTTCTATAGAAACAAACGGTATCAGTATTGAAGCCCTGTACAGGGAGATATCCAATTCGTAACGCACGAAGGTCAGTGTAGTCGATCCCTGCAACAGGGGAGACTTTAACTAATAAACTGTACTAATTGGCTCGATCAAAAATTCTAGAAAAAAATCTGTAGATGGACATATGAGTCTAGTTTCAGGGAAAAATTTTGAAACTAATTTTTGAGCTTTGAAACTCAAGATATGATTTTTAAGGCGACAGTGATGCAGTAACCAGCTTGTCTGGAAATTTCTAAATGGGCTGTGAAAATAGTTAAGTCTGTGTGCACCTTGTGTCCGATTCCGGTAACGGACTCGGGTACGGGGTGTTACAGCGTTGGCTTGTTATGATTGTGTTTCACGCTGCCTAATGGATAAGTACAATCTCCCTTTTTTTTTTAACTTAGTTCTATGCAATGCCCTTATCCATTCTTTAAAAATGTCTACGTTGTTGTTGTTAAATCTGCAAGAGTTGATTCTTCTTTTAAAATGATGATATGTTTGAGGATATTCAAAGAATCAATTCTAAGATACAAGAATCTTAATAAGCTTAATTTAATTAACAACCCTTTTAATGGTACAGTACACTTAAGAACAAAAGAAGCATTTCTTTTTAAATTTCTAAATGGGTTTGTGAGAGGCTTTTCTCAATTGGCTTCAAATGTATGGGTTTTTATTTTTATTTCTTGTAATGTAAATATTTTTCTAATTTTGATGAATTATTAGAAATATGTTTCTATTGAATTAGGAATTATGGTTTATATACTGTTGGATTTTATATATTCAAGCTTTTTAAATCAACATTCATCACTTATTAATAGATTTAAAGAAGAAGAAGATAAACTTTTAGAGAATAAATAAGTGCATTTCCAAGATAAAAGAAGGAGAGGAGAGAGAAAAGAAATGGCAAGAGAAGTAGGATAAAGAAAAAAGGAAAATTAAAAGAAAAATTTTAAATTACTAAAAGAATATAAAGATTAACCATATAATTTAACCTAATTTTTGTCTAAAATTATTAATTGCTAAATAATTAAAATATTAAAACTTAATAATATTAATGACATTTTATTACAAATTAAAATTTAATGATGAAAATATAATTCAAAGCATACGTAACTTTATATTTTACATAGTTTGCCCAGTTTTATTACACTTGGAAATTATTCACACCACAAACTTTTTATACCAAGAATATCCCTGCTTATATTACATTCTTTGATATTTTTAAAGAAGAAAACAGCCATTTCCTTTATTTTGTCTTTTTTCTGCTTGCTATCATTTTCCCGACACTTTTAAAACTCTCTCGTTTTTTAGCCCGTCTTTGAAATTCAAAGCCGAAGGCCATCAACGAAAGTAGCACCCTTCATACTTTACCTTCTCTCACCTCTAAGACAACCAAATAAGGGGTAAGATCCGTCTTTCTTTCTTTTTTTTTAAAAAAAAATTGTGGTTGTTTTTTCGGCATTTCTTTTTCTTTTATGTGATTTTAGATTTGTAGTTCGTTTTCGTTCAATTCATGTCGAAATTGGGGGTTTAGTTTTATTGGGTTTCCAATTTTTACGTTGTTTTAGATTTGACTTCTCTTTTTTCTTAAAAGGAAGGGGGGGATTAAGGCCAAATTTTTTATAGTATAGGACTCACTGTCGAATCTTGCCACTGTATTTCAATTTATTGAATGTTCCCTTGCATTAAATTTACCAATTAGGGAACGATTGGGAACTTGTATTTCTAATTCTGGATTTGTTTTTCAAAAGATAATGCAAATTGAGTGATAACACATATAACAATGTAACATTCATGATATTTTTTAAATTCATATATTTGTTGAATGCCTATTTAGCAGTGAAATTGGATTTGAAATTCATAAGGAATTCATGAATTGAACAAATTTTTGCGTTTTGTACTTTCCAAATATATTATATATTGAAACTCAACCAATTTATTCATGCGTTTCACTCTTATAATTTGTATAGCAAATAAAATTCAAAATTTCTAATTCACGTTTCCAAATACATTAACAGAATATTCCATTAAATATTCTAATTTGATCATTTTCATTTTAAAATCAACGAATTTGAAATTGTAGTTGCTAATTAATTAGAATTGAAACATGGTGACAAAGTTGACTTTAGCCTGAAGTCTCTATGCCCAGATCCTTAATGCTTAACGGTTCTAAATTTACTAGTTCCCAGCAACTGTTTTTTGCCCCCAGAATTTCTACTTGATGCGTGGGTTGGATTTGATGTATGGATTTGGAAAATGGGATAATGTTATTTTGTATATTCATTTTTCATGTCTAAATCTTCAATAGCGGAAAAATGAGACGAGGTCAAACTTCGCTTGGCAGTGACAGAATTGATGTCCACGCTGGGATCAGTCGGGATGTGTTTTGTTTTATCAATGAAGAACATTTCTTGAAAAAATGTGTAGTTATTATTGGTTTACGATTTTATTTGGCCAGTTGAGTTTTGACTTGCATTGAAATATTTATCCTGCTTGCATTCTTATGTGTTTCAATCTGATTGCGTGAACATCTGTCAAGTGATAGTTTGCTTTGTTAGTGCAATAATTTCTACATTCTTAGTGTATAAATCCTGCTTATCTTTGCCTTCTGGACCTCGCAGTTTGGCATCTGTGACGCTAAGATTTAACAATCTGTTTGAATATATACTCACCATGAAGTTCCTAGAATACACTCCATTTGACCGGTAATTTTCAATTATTGAAAAGATCGAGTTGTATCTTTCTAACTTGAATTATGACATAAGTCTCATCTAAATTTTCTAGAATAAATGATTTCTTGAGAGAACTAAACCTTGGTGAACGTACCATCAAAGGGAGCCTTGAAGCATACTCTTGTAAGTTCATGTGCATAACTTGTCTAGTTGTCCTGAATTTAGAAAAAATTGATTCTAACTCAGTTTCTTTCTTGTTTCTAGGCAAACACACAGGAACTGATAAAAGACTTTCTCTCAGTTTGGAAAATGAGGTAAAGTGGAGAACGCTCAGCATGTGATATTTCGGTTCCTTTTTGCTTTAGAAGATTATTATTCAAGGGATGAGGGTTTTCTGATGCTTGTTTAATACCAGATCCTTGACTCTCTTGGGAAATCTTCAGATACCGACTCCTCACCAGTTGAATTCCTGTTGAGCAGATCAAGGTTGTAAATATTACATTCAGTTTTAGTGAGTTTGTTTGTCTTTCATTTTATTTGAACCAGCTTTCTATCACATGCATTTCAGCCGGAAGACGTTGATCTACTTGGTGCTTACCCTCTATCACATGTATCCAGATTATGACTTAAGGTATCTCTGTAGCTTTTGTTGCAACAGCACATTGTCTTTTTTAAGAGAGCTTAAGAGGAGGGTTATGGGTAACGCCACTGTCAGCTTATTGGGCGACTTGGCAACCCGTTATATAGTTCTCCTGTTCTCTGCATTGGGAGTGTTGTCAAACGGCTTTGACAGACAGTTCAGTCAACTGTTGCTCTTGGAGGAGCTGAGAGTTCAATTCTCTCCATTTCCCAAATCTAATCCTGCTGGTTTTATGGGTTTGTTGGTATCCAATTTAAGTCATTCTCATGCCATTGAGTGCGTATACTGATTTGTATGGTTCCCTTATATTATGATATGGAATGTGCATCTGTGGTTTCAGTGCAGTTAAAGCACACCAGTTCTTCACTGAGGAAATCTGGGATACTTTTAAGCAGATTTTTGAAACCTACATGCTTGAAGCCTCAAAGGTATTACCATAATTATCTTCATTTATTCACTTTGACATTAGATTTCCTCAAATAATTTACCTCAGAGTTACTATTGTTGCAGTCCTCACTTATCACCTGTCCTTGTGGGTACTTATGTTGGTCAGCAATTTATCTAAGTGTATTCATTGGTTGCTTCCTGAGTTAGAATCATATGAATCTTTGGGCCTGTATGTCATTCAGCATTCATTTGATCATGGTATGTGTTACCCTCAAATAAGTAGGGTTTGCCTTGTTCTTAAGTTTCCAGCTTTATATCATTGACAGGAATGGATTGAGACATACGGGGGCAGTTCACTCTTGGAAACTGTGTATAAGGCTCTAGATGAGGTGAGCATAACTTCAAAAGACTACATGCAAGTTTCAGCTAGTGACGGTTTTAAAATGCCTAAGATATGCAGGTTGTGAATCTCTCGGAGTGTGAAATTTACAGTTATAATCCGGACTCTGATGCAGATCCCTTTCTGGAGAAAGGGGCAATGTAAGTCCCTTTTTCGTCTTTTCTTCATTATTTTACTAAAGTGATTTGTCACTCTGCTATAATTAACAGTTGGGGACTTATTTTTCAGATGGTCCTTCAGTTTCTTCTTTTACAATAGAAAGTTGAAACGTGTTGTGAGTTTCAGCTTTTGCTGCTTAAGGTGGGTGTATTTTCCATGATATTTATGATTCTTTACAAGCTTTCTATGATCACCTTTAGACCTCATGACCATATACTATTTCTGGCAGTAATTTGGTGGGTGATGGATTCCTTGCTGACAACTTATGTTCTGAGGAAGATGGTGAAATATTTGATAACATGGACATGTAACCATTAACATGTACATCCTGCTTGTATGTGTACTGTAGAAACCCTTAGATATAGTGTGTAGTTATGTAATTGCAATGTTGCTCACATTGCGCTAGCTGAGTAGATTAGCTCTTCTATGTCGCTGTGTACATGTAGTAGGTAGTTATGCCATATGCAAATGGAAAATTGATATTTGATGTCTGTAAGATCGTGTGGAGTTTGAATTTAGGTTTATGAAGGTGTTGAAGACATTATAACTTACCTGACTAGCTAGCTTTGTGCCTTTGCTTGAGGTGATAGTCCTATGTGCTGGTATATGCTAGAAACGGCAGCTTGTCGAAGCCACCCTTTTTTATTTTAAATTTTAAGGTTTAATGAAAAACGGACGAGGATCGACTTTTTGAAAATAAAACGTGGAGTCGCCACCGATCTTTTTGTTTAGGTGAGATCGGATCACTTAGGAATTTGGTTATTTTAATAAAACATTTTTGGTTTACTAAAACAACGATTCTAGTCTATGAAAATAGGAAAAAACGAGCTCGGGAGTCGGTTACGTATTAGGAAGGATTAGCACGCTCATTACGCCCAAAATTGGTACCAAATCGATTAAATATTGTCTTTATATCTAAAATTTAAAGATATTTTTAAAATGTGGTTTTTTTTTAATAACATTCGAGTAACCCGAGTTGGTTGCCAAAACCTTCTTGTTTCGACGTTCGAAAGCTTATAATTCGAAATCACAAAAGGATGTTCAACTATTTGGTCCAACGAAAAATCGAAATCCAGCACAGTAGGGCACGATTTCTTGAATTTCCAAACATTGAACATTGCCTCACCTTATAAAATACGAGTGAAATTTTGAAGAGATATTCGATTATTTTGACCAAACGGGAAATTGCTACCCAGCACTATAGGGTACTATTTTTCGAATTGCCAAACATCGAACACTTCTTTTGTTTTAAAGGACTTTTAGAAAACGTGAATGAAATTCCGAAGGGATCTTCGATTGTTTAAACCAAATGAAAAAAAAAGCGCAACCCAGCACGATGGGGCACGATTCTCAAATCGCCAAACATCGAACATCTTTTGTTTTGAAAAGTTTTTAGTAGACATGAGTGAAAACCTAAAGGAATATTCAATTGTTTTTAGCAAACGAGAAATCACAACCCAACACGATAGGGCATAATTCCTGAATTGTCAAACGTCAAATATTGCCTTCGTTTTAAAGAACTTTTTAAAAGGCATAAGTGAAATTTTGAAGGGATATTCGATTATTTTGAGCAGACGCGAAATTGCAACCCAACACGTTAGAGCACTATTCCGCGATCGAATTGTCAAATATCGAATCTCGTTTTCGTTTTAAAGGTTTTTTAAATGAATACTTATAAAACTAGCTTAAAACGTATTAAAGCATTTTTTGAAATGAGACGAAATTAATCGTAAAAATTTGAATTTATAAAACCACATTTCATAAACAAAGTGGAAAACAATAATATAGGATATCGTAACACCTAAGATACAATACTTGAATGAAGACAATGTGTCTTCTTTAAACAACTAACAAAACAAATAATTAAATAAAACTAACCAAAAATATAACCTAATTTCAAAAATGTACGGAGAATAATTAATATAACAATACAAAACAATGAATAAATAATATGCAACAACAATGTATGGCACCATATAAATCAATCAACAAAACACGTACAAAACAAAACGGAGTTTAGAAGTTGGTGTGGTATACAACATTTTCCAAAATAATAATGAATTAACGAACACATAATATATAAGTTGACAAATGTGCATAAAGACTAGGGATATATATAATTATTGAAATAGATATTATAGAATAAGAGCTTGAATCAAATTATATGCAAAATATTTTAAACACAAATTCATTTAAAAATCGACAAAGGTACATGATAACTTAAATATTATATATAATATGAAAGAACAATTAAAAATACATGATAAGATATATATAGGAAATAAGTGGTAAATAAAATGAATATATATATGGTTTAAGGTATATATATATATATATACACATATATAAGTATAAGATACATAATACGAAAGAGGAATCTTAAAATGGGTAATAAATAAAAGATTTTAAAATAAATAAATAAAGTTTAAGAATATATTTAAAATAAAATATAAATAGTTTAAAATATAATACATAAAAGGAAATCAAATAGGACATCAGATATATAAAAGGTTTATATATGAATAATATATATAAAAACTTTAAAGATAGATAATGTTAATGTATACGAAAAGTTTAAAATAATAATATACAAATAATAAAACTCACAACAAATAATAAAACAATTTTTAAAATATATATGTATATAAAAATATGTAAAACAAAATGTATATAAAACCATTCAAAATGAGTGACATGAAATAGTTTAATACAAAGTTTAAAATAACTAAAATGGTTTTAAATAAATAAAAAGGTTTAAATATATACGAACAAGGGCTTGATTGACAAATAGAATGCAATTTTAAGGTCCAAATTTTAAAAAGGCGAACACAGGTATATAAAAGGGACTAAATCAAAATCCAAATAAAATTTTAAAGGAGAATTCGGGTATAAAAATGTAACAAGGGACCGATTTGAAATATGCGAATAATGAGTAAGGACTAAAGTGGGGAATAACCCGCCCTCCAAAACGCGCGGTTTCAAATGGACCACATTGAAACTGAAATGAAATTCAAAGGCATAAATTAAGAATAAAAAAACAACTGAATTAAAACATAATAAAATGTGGAAGGACTTTATTCGAAAATAACCCAAAAATCAAAACGCACGGATCCCCTGGCGGGTCGGGTCACGCGCATGGATCATGGCTTAAAACGGCGCCGTTTTAAGGCCATTGTAACTGACCCAAAACGACGTCGTCTAATCATCCTACAAAAGAAAATTTTTTTTGAAAAATATCAATCTTCTACCCCTTTAAAGAAAAAAAATTTGAAACGCCCCTAAATGCTCTGAAACCCCTTCGTCTGAATGTTGATTCCAGCGAGAAAAAGGGGGCACCACGGTGGCAACGGGCGAAACCCAGGTGAGATCTTTGTTCTCTCTTTCTCCCCCTCCTATATTTCTTTCTTTTAATCCCTAGAAAAATAATGGAAATCGATGCAGAAAAGGAATGAATAAATTGAAGGTAAAGGCACCACCTTTAGAAACTTTTGCTTTTCTGATTGCTTTGTAAATCTATTTTTTGTATTCCAGTATGTCTAATATACGCGTATTGCCTCCCCATTACAATGAAAATAAGGCTTTTATATAGCTGAAAATAAAAAATAGAAAAATACAAAGAATTTCCTCTCTATTGTTGTTTGGCTAAACCTATGTTTAGGTTTTGGGCCATTGGGCCACATTGTAAATGGGTATTTGGGTCTTGGTTTAGTTGGGCTATTTGTAATAGTTTTAGACTGTTATAAGATTTAAATTTTGGTCTTGTATTTGAGTTAATATGGGACTTTTATTATTGGGTTTTTATTTTTTGTTTTTGGTTTGTTTGTAACGGGCCGGGCAAATTTGGCCCACTACGCTGCCCCTCTTTGCTCATTATCGTGTAACGAGAATAGAGCAAAGACTATAAAAGGGCCAAATTTGCCGAGACCTGCCGAATCCCGACTTCCCTTGGCACTTCTTTTCTTTCAGTATCCTCAATGTGTTCTACTGCAACTTCGGGGGTAAAATTTGTGGATTTAGTCTATGTTTTTGTAATTAGCTTGATCTGTTCTATCGCGGCTTCGAGGAGATAAGACCTACAATCTTCAGCCTACTCCACTACAACTTTAGGGAGTTAGGATGGTGGCTTAAATCTACTTCACTGCAACTTCAGGAAGCCAAGATTCGTCGTCTTCGATTTGCCCCACTGCAACTTTAGGGAGACAAGATCTACAATATTTAGCCTACTCCACTACAAGTTTAGGGAGCTAGGACTTGCTTAAATCTTCTTCTGCAACTTCAAGAAACCAAGATTCATCGCTTTCGATTTGCCCCACTGCAACTTCAGGGAGACAAGATCTACAATATTCAGCCTACTCCACTACATCTTTAGGGAGCTAGGACTTGCTTAATTCTGCTTCACTGCAACTTCAGGAAGCCAAGATTCTTCGTCTTCGATTTGCCCCACTGCAACTTCAGGGAGACAAGATCTACAATATTCAGCCTACTCCACTACATCTTTAGAGAGCTAGGATTTGCTTAAATCTACTTCATTGTAACTTCAGGAAGCCAAGATTCGTCGTCTTCGATTCGCCCCACTGCAACTTCAAGGAGACAAGATCTACAATATTCAGCCTATTCCACTACATCTTTAGGGAGCTAGGACTTGCTTAAATCTGCTTCACTGCAACTTCAGGAAGCCAAGATCCATCGTCTTCGATTCGCCCCACTGCATCTTCAGGGAGACAAGATCTACAATATTCAGCCTACTCCACTACATCTTTAGGGAGCTAGGACTTGCTTAAATCTACTTCACTGCAACTTCTGGAAGCCAAGATTCGTCGTCTTCGATTTGCCCCACTGCAACTTCAGGGAGACAAGATCTACATTCTGTTTCATAGGCCTATGCTTATGCCAAATAATTAAGATGCTATGATCAACATGAATCAATTGTTCCTAACTAGATGTGATGTTTATGTCAAATAATTAGAATGCTATAATCGAAATGAATCAAATGCTCCTAACTAAATGTGTTATGAATGATATATGAATACGGAAATGAAAATGATCCAGGTATCATTGCTCGTTCATCAGGACATTATCACTGGCATATTATGCGACCATCTTATTCAGCTGGTATTCTTGACAGAAAACCCAAAGAAACAATCTCAATCTGCTCGGCAAGCTTGCCCTACTGAAACTTTTTAGAGTTTTTGCTTATCCAATCCACTGCAACTCAGGGTATAGGATCAATTTGATTTGTTACATCATTCTTCGGGTGTAATGACCCTGTGTGCATGTCTGATATTTGCGTGAATGCAGAATATCATCTTTCTTTTCCTGAGAATGATCCCCTCTTACACTTGGATTGACATTGCTTGTCATTTGTCGAGGTTGTATCACCAACGAAATATCTTGCCTTTTCGTTAATTGATACCTTTAATAGAAAATTCGAAGAGATAGCCACAATTTTGACTCCCCTTTCTCAAACATTTCCATCCCTTGGGGTTGGTGAGTTCTCAACAATAGTCCTGTTTCAGGTTCTTGTACTATTTAGAAGCCTCCCGAGTAATATACAGAACTTTTTTTTTATGAAAGTATTATTGGTCCATTAATCGTTATTTCAATGCAAAATGCTTAAAAAAGATCAAAACAATGGACAAGAAGAAAATTGGGTAAGAGCACAGCTCGAAACAAATAAATTATTCAAAGATCGTAAATACAATAAGAAGGCAATTAACTCAACATGAATAAGTTAATCAGAGATAGCAATGCAATATGAAGGAAGTTTATTTGGAGCATATTTTGAAACGAATATAATAATAAAAGATAGTAAATTCAGTGTGGGTAAAATGAAAACTAGGTGCCCCAGATATCGCAGCCCGAGCTTCTCTGTACAAACTTCTTGAGGTCCATTTTGAGCTCAATATGTATTTAGGGGATCCAGAGTACTTTGTCGATGCCCCGAGACGTAGCATACTTCTTCATTGTTAATTTAGACGTAGCAAGACTGTTGTGTGCCTCACTTTGATCCAAATTTGAGCCGCCCTTTCTGGGTTTTCGACTCAAATCCCCTTTGGTTTCAAGGCGCCCTTTGCGGGTTTTCGCCTTGGCCTCTCCATTTCTTCTTCTTTTTCTTCTTTCTTTTTGTTTTTTTTAAGGTCTCAAAGCATCTTTTGAGGGTTTTCGCCTTGGCCTTTCTTTTTTCGAAGTCCTTTTATGTAAAAAAGAACTTTTCAACGCCAGGTCCCTCTCGTGGAGTTCTCTAGGAAGAACCTTTCTAACGTAAGCTTGCATCATTCATTTCTGGTACATTAGGCCATGTCATATGGCTTTCAACCTCCTTTCTTCAAATTCAACTGATCATATCGGGATTGGATCTATTCTGCCTGATCTAACTTCAGCTAAGACTTGGCCAAAAGAAATCTTGTTTTCAAAACCGTTTCTATCCCATTAAGCAGACGAACAATGTATTGCTCTGGCAAAGGTTCTGGCCGATGTTCAATAAGTATAGAGGGTAAATGGTAACTTCTTTACGCCAATCTCTACAAGCCTCGATTATCTTCCATGATTTTTGCTGTGTCATGATATGGCGTTTGATGTTTGAACAGATTGTCAACTTTTGACATTGAATCTTTCTGATGTTCTTTATCGGCACCTAATCTCCCTTTTTTCTTTTTCTTTTTTTTTTGAAGTTCGACGACTATCGACTTAGTAACATTGGCATATGAAATGGCTTTTACCCATTCTATGAAGTAATCGACAACCTCAAAGATGAATCGATATCGATTAGAAGCTTTTGATGGAATCAGCCCTATAATATCCATGCCTCACATATAGAAAATCTTGTGAAGAAAATGAGGAAGCCTAAAAGTCTTGTCTTCTTTCGTTTGGCATTCACAGCCTGCTGATACAATCCCCTTCCATGGTGATTAGCAGCACTCGAACCTCATGATTAGCCTAGCTAACGTAAAACCATTAGTACGCGTCCTCCTAACATTCATATAGACCCCTTTTTAGCATCCACAGACCATAGTAGCTCAGGCATATCTTGATACGATCATGCAAAAAATATCTTTGCATTCTTGACATCTTGGTTTGTCTCTGTGGTGTTATATACTCCACTCTTTATCTCTTTCTCTTCTCTCAGGTTCGCGACGTCTATTGCACCTTTGTAAGGTAAAATCTATTTCTCATCTTGTTCTACCATCCTTAACAAATTAAGAGATAGACTACAATCTCTATCATCTTCAAGGTCCTGAGATCCCTCTAGAAACATATCTTGCTCAAAAAGAGACTCGGAATTAGTGACAGCGTCGCTCACGTCATTGATATCTGGAGACCTGTTGTAGGTACGAAGGCATATTCCAAAGAATGATTCTAAGGATGATTATTTGTATGGTATGATCATGAATGAAAGAATCTAAGGATAATCGTTTGTACAGTATGAAATGAATAAAATAAAATTTACTCAAGATAATAACAAGCATGCATTTCATTGAAATAAAGATTTTGGGTACAAGCCTATTTCACAAAAGGATCCTTGTTGCTTCTAGGCTTAAAACAACAAGTGTGTTTTGAATATTACTCTAGATTAGCTCTAAAAATACAAAGATCTTCTTTCACAGTCCCATTGTTTAAAACTCCCTAAGTACGTAAGGGCAGAAACTTGGGAAAGTCTACTCCCGGGTTTCCTCTTCTGATACGTCATTAATGTTTGGATTCCCTAATACCAGGTCTTGCATTGGAGTCCTAAGCTCGATATACCCTTAAATCTCATGCCCCAATCCATCTTGGAACTCATAATGTCCATCTCTTTAACAGAAAGGTTGGATAACAGATTTCCCGCTCTAGAGGGACCATCGAATTTCACAATACCCAATTTAATAAATCTTTCGATTAGCTTTTTAAAAGCGGTACAGTTCTCGATGGAATGCCCCGTGATTCCCGTATAGTATTCACATTAACTGCTTGCATCGTACCATTTAGGGTATGGGCAGTATAGGTTTCATGTAAAAAGGAGATACAATATGTACGTCGAACAGAACGCGGTACAACTCTTTGTACGTGATTGGAATGGGTGTATATTGGGGTTTTTCTGAGTTTGGTCTTCAATTATGTTCTTACCTAGGGGAGGCCTGATGGCTGGTGGTTACCGTCCTTGGCTGGCTTACTATAACCAGCTCCGAAAGACCCCTGCCATACCTACTCGTGCTATTTGCTTTCTTTTCCTTCTTCTTCAGGGCCTTTAAAGTCCACTCTCCTTTTTCCTTCGTTTCCGACAGAACAACTAGCTTGGCTCTATTATCTTCCGGGTTAAAACCTGAACCCATCGAGAAGCTCAACAGTGCCGATGTATCCGTCTGATATTGGGGTTCGATAACAATGGGTACCCCTTGCATGTCTGGTTGGGTCAGGACACTTATTGGGGTAAAACCAAGGGAATAGATGATCTCTTCATTATCATCCTCACTATTAATCACTGGGCCACTCCTTTTTTCAAATTCTCTAGCCAGTAACTGGGTTAACTGGCCCATTATATTTCTTTGGAGCTCTAGCATTTCTCGCATATCTTGTTGAATTTTGATCAATTGCCCTTGCATCTGTATTTTCCTTTGCTCCATTCTCTCCAACCTTTGGTCCATATCCTTTGTCGGTTCTGAAATAATTTTACCTAATTAAGGTCATTTTGGGAAAATCTAATGCAAATGATGCAATGCAATGCAAATGCATGGGATGAATGCAAAGGAAAGAAAGATGTTGATTTCGAATTCAATTCCCTTAGAACAACTTTTCTATAAAACAAATTCTTTTTCATAAAACGGATTACGTATACGGCCTTGCTTTCGTATTCCAGGCGAAGGCACTGATCCCCTTTCTTT